>NW_026293415.1:645349-1290699 GCF_026419915.1 Harpia harpyja
GCCATGGATATGGACCAGCAAGCTGATGACACATTCTCTCCCCCTATGTAAATACATATTTATACATCCAGTCTCTTTGGAATAGTAACATTTGAGTTTGCTCAAGTAGCCCCTGATTTGATTCCTATCCACCTTTGCCTGTTTTCTGCCAGAGTCCTGCCTTGAGGCACCAAGGCCTGGGAGACCTTGCTGGTGATAAGAGCACATAAAATCTCTCAGATCTATCTATACATACTCTTACTAAACTTAGGAGTGATCCCATATAATCTTTACTTCTTCTTTACCTGTCCCTGAAGTAATAACAGCTCGTTATGATGGCGTTTAATTTCCTTTCAAGTTTCAACTCATTTTCAGTATAGGTCATTACCATGTTGGAGGATGCTGTCCTTGGAGAGCACTGTATGAAGCTCTGCTGCCCTTCAATGCTGATGGCCATGAGACCCCACTAAAACTCCCCAGAATAAGACAAAGTCTGCTCTTCTAATGTCCGGCATCTGCAGTCTTCTATTTTCCTTCCTCACTCCCCTCAGGAGCTGGGACCTCACTATTTCATTTTCATCACAGAAAAGGCTTACACTGACCTTCAGTTCCCTGGCCAGCTCTGCCTTGCTGGCAAGTATCAGATCCAAGACAGTGAGCAAACTCTGCTATCCCCAAGGACAGAAAGAAGAAGGGCTGGGAAGGGCAGCCCTGCCAGGGAATGGGGTTTTTGTCAGTGGTGGCTCTGCTGCCCCTGAGGGCCGTAGGTGGAGCTGATGCTGATCTCTAGGAATGACAAGGTGCTGCTGACAGGCCCCCTGTGAAAACTGTTGGTCATTTCCTTGACTATGTATTCAAGGGGGTGAGTAAATGTAGGAGGAGAGAAAAAACAGAAGTTTGAAAGTGCAGGCATATGCGTGGTGACCCCAGTGTGATGTTCTTCCTGTCTAAAGAAGGGAGAATTAAAAGGTGATTCTTGCACCTCACTCTTTCAGATAGGAGAAATGTCACTGCTGAAAGAAGTGTCTCTCCCCAGCTGAGGGAGGCAACACCAGTGATTGCTTCAGCCTGTTTCCCAGCAGGTTCCCCTGGAGCCCCAGGGACACCCAGAGGCAGCCCAAGGGGGCAGAGAAAGTGCTGCCTTGGGCTGGTCCTCTGCTGCTGAGCTGGGCTGGGCTCCTGGGCTGGAGGGAGCTCATGGCAAGCAGGCAGCACTGCAGAGAGACAGCTCTGCCCAGGAGCAGCTCCTCTGCAAAGCGCAGCAGGGCTGAGGGCACTGCCTGCAGGCACCGAGGGGAGAGAAGTGAGGCAGAGAGAGATGTTAAAGGCAGTCTGGGGTGGGAGGACAGAGAAGAGCTCACTTGGAGACAATTTTACACAGCCCTTGACAGGGTAAGTGTCTTGCTGCAGGGCAATGTAGTTGTGGTTCCTGGAATTATATCCTGAAGCTGGCACATCCCACAGCCTAGCAGATCTCTCAGGAAATCTCTCACAGTTTGTGCAGTTTAGAGAAAAAGGACACGCTTTGGAGCACAGCTTCCCTGCTGCACCCTCAGAGGGACAGGGCATGTCAGCTGCCTTCACCCGGGGATGGCTGCGGAGTGTGAAGCTGGGTGTGCAGCCAGGGGTACCCAGGGCTGTCCTTCTGAGCAGGGTCCCTGCACCCCAGGGGGCTGTGTGCTGGGGCAGGGACTCTGCTGCTGGTCAGGGTAAGTACTCTGCCTGCCTGGGGAACTCTAACAGCAGAGTGGGGAGAAGCTGTGGGTGGAAAAACAACTTGCAGCAAGGCAGGGTCCTTCTGCTGACAAGAGAGCGCTGTGTGGATCAGGGCTGCTCACAGCTCCAGATCATCCCCAAGATATTTCCAAGGGCACTTTTCAAGGCAAAGGTCAAAGCTAGGATTGCTATAATCATAAGGAGCTTTCCTGAGTTTGTACTTTCTCTTTCTTACTCTTGGGCAATTTTCAGGAGAAATGGAAAAGGAGCTGTCATGCTTGAACAAGTCACTGAGACTCCTGAGCTGTAACTCTGAGGGATCAGTAAGTCTGATAGGAACCTCCTGAAGTAGATCACAGGGACTGAGAACAACTGCCTGGCTCTGTTGGTGTCTGGGAGGTGGCAGGCACAGCTGGGTAAGGGTAACTCCTTCTTGGGTGCCCGGCTGCCTCTTCCCTTGTCTCTCTGAGGCAGATCCTCACTCTTTTTTATCTTGTTTCTCCACTAGTCTGTGTTATTGCTATTGTTACCTTGTTCCTGTTGTCAGGCTCTCTGGGGGTGGGAGTTTCAGCTGCAGAGTCACACACTGATCTTGTGTGTCCTCCCATTCAGGTGTGTCCATGGGAACAAGGTTACAGGTGTCCAAGCTCTCCTCCAAGCTATGGGCAATGCAGCCTGTGTCATTCCCTAGGAAATGAGCTGACTCTCCCTTCCTGAGATACCATCATCAGGACACTTGGCTACCTTTTTAGGGTGAACTTCCAAGCTGTGAGCTGCCCTCCAGGATGCAGGTCTGTCCCATGGCATCTTGCTGTTACCTGAATGCCCAATGCAAAATCACAGAGTCACCATGACTGAGGAAATGCAGTTGGGATTGTGAAATGAACCATGTGAGTCCTTGGCAAGAAGTGGGGTGCAGAGACCTTGAGAAAGGGGGAGTCACTTGGTGTTGGACAGTGGGTCTCTGCACTCAGTAGTGCCTGGAGTCTTTTCATGTTAACATGGGGGTGTGATTACCCTCCATCTCAGAAAGGTGCAAGCCCAGGGTAGCTAGCAACAAGACAGAGTGACAGACCAGCTCCCCTCGCTCTGCACTGCGGTGCAGGCAGTACTCTTTCCTCGCAGGACCCACTTTATTTTCTCTGAGTGCAGCAGAAATGATGAGGGTTTCTGAAATCCAAGATTATTACCAGGTGAGATGGGGGAGAGTTGTAAAAAAACCCCTCTTAAACAATGATTTGACTGTGTTTTCGTAGCCCTGGGAGTGCAGATGTTGACAAACACTTTTACATTAGGAGTGTTTTCATCTGACCAATTCAAACACCAGGACTGACCCCCCTGACTGACACCATTCCCAGAAACCCACTGCTGCAGAGCAGGGCTGATTCCTTGGCAGCCAGTAGGCAAAGGTCCTGATCCTCAGAGCACACTCAGCCAGCACCAACCACAGCTCCAGCAATGGAGCTGAACAAAAATATCATTGCAATAGTAAAGGTGCTGTGAACGTCTAGTATGAGAAATGGCTTTGATTTTGGTTAGAGACTAATGCCCTAACTTGTCACTGCCCTTGCCTCCCTGTTCAGTGCTCCACACCCAGAGGCAGCAGATGTCTAACAGCAGCTCCATCACTGAGTTCCTCCTCCTGGCATTTGCAGACACGCGGGAGCTGCAGCTCTTGCACTTCTGGCTCTTCCTGGGCATCTACCTGGCTGCCCTCCTCGCCAATGGCCTCATCATCACCGCCGTAGCCTGTGACCACCGCCTCCACACACCCATGTACTTCTTCCTCCTCAACCTCTCCCTCCTTGACCTGGGATCCATCTCCACCACTGTCCCCAAAGCCATGGCCAACTCCCTCTGGGACACCAGGGCCATCTCCTACCCAGGATGTGCTGCACAGCTCTTTCTGTTAAACTTTTTGATGTCAGCAGAGTATTTTCTTTTCACTGTCATGGCCTATGACCGCTACGTTGCCATCTGCAAACCCCTGCACTACGGCACCCTCCTGGGCAGCAGAGCTTGTGTCCACATGGCAGCAGCTGCCTGGGGCACTGGTTTCCTCACTGCTGTGCTGCACACTGCCAATACATTTTCAGTACCCCTCTGCAAGGGCAATGCTGTGGACCAGTTCTTCTGCGAAATCCCCCAGATCCTCAAGCTTGCCTGCTCAGATGCCTACCTCAGGGAAGTTGGGGTACTTGTAGTTGGTGTCTGTTTAGCTGTTGGGTGTTTTACTTTCATTGTGCTGTCCTATGGGCAGATCTTCAGAGCCGTGCTGAGGATCCCCTCTGAGCAGGGACAGCACAAAACCTTTTCCACCTGCATCCCTCACCTCGCCGTGGTCTCCTTGTTTGTAAGCACTGGCATGTTTGCCTACCTGAAGCCCCCCTCCATCTCCTCCCCATCCCTGGACCTGCTGGTGGCAGTTCTGTACTCAGTGGTGCCTCCAGCAGTGAACCCCCTCATCTACAGCATGAGAAACCATGAGATCAAGGATGCCCTGAGAAAACTAATCACTGGATGCTTTTCAGAAGGAATAAACTGCATGTTGTCCTTTGCACAGGACTCATATCTCAATACAGGCCCAGCCTCTTCTCGTGTTTCTTTTCTGAAGTTTTTTAGTTTCATGCTTTCTTCATTTGTTTTGTTCTGTTTTTTTTTTTTTCCTTTGTTTTACTCATCTGAATGCTTTCCACAAAGAAATGTCTTTATTCCTCTTGTTTCTAATTCACAGTCTATCCAGATTTTCTGTGACCCACAGGCTGTGCAAAAGAGGAGCCGTACCCTCCGTGTATTTAGCCAAAATAAAGTTCCCTGCAGTGACTTGTTTTTCTGAGATCCTTCCTCCAAGACCTTGTCTGCAGCTGCAGGGAGCAGTGCCTGTGTGCAGAGGGGAAGAAGAAAAGAGTCCCGCCACAGCAGCACTGCCAGGGAGCACCAGCGCTCGGTCTTTCCCGAGCTGCTCTCTTCCCACTTCCATGCTTTCCTTCTGAACCCTTTGGTTGGTGCAAGGCCTGAGTGCTCTTCCAGCATGGTTACAGTCCTGCTGTGTGGCAGGCCTGAGGCCGCAGGCAAGGACAGGCAGTGGGCACTTGTGTGACAGAGCTGGCCTCCATTGCAGCATTTCCATCATACAAGGGGATCTCCTCAGGCCTTGTACCACGGATGCCCCCCACCCCTGGGGCTCACCCCTCTCCACCCCCGAGGAGCTGCTGTGCCCTTCAGAGGGTCTGGGGCTGTGGGGTGAGTGCCCAGAGCTCTGCCGCACCCTGTGGTGGGCACTGCTGTGGGGCCATGCCAGACTGGGCTAAACTGGGGAGAGGTCAGGGGAGGTGGAGAGAGTTTAGGGGGAGCTGATCTGGGCTGGAAAATGCCCAGGAGAGAAAAATATCAGTGTATAGCTTGCAGTGTGTGACCATGCAGGGTGAGGACTGACACCAGGGGTTTGTGGTGCAGAAGCAGTGCCTGTGGAAAGCATGGAAGACATGCAGGTGCAGGAGAGAGGAGGAGGCCGGTCTGTGGCCTTGGTTGTGTGGACAGCGTGCGAAGGTTGCTCGGGGCCTTTATCATCCCAATTTTTGTCCATTTCCAGCACTTGCCAGTCATCTCACTGAGACAAGGGGAGTCAAAAGACTCCCAGTAGACATAATAAAGGGGGATGAGAGATGATGTTTAGCGCTTACATTGTTGAAATTAGCTGCGGCAGGGACAGTCTTTGATAAGAAGAGCTGGTCCCAAGAACCAGCCAATGAGGCAGAGACAGTTCCTGATAAGAAGCAGGAGCAGGCCCCAAGAGCCAGCTAAGACTGGTCTTGTGGCTTGGGTAAATACCAAGAAACCACTGAGCCTGCGCAAGAAAAGAGGTTACTAGCGGTGACGAAGTGGAGTCATCTATCTTCATTTCTGCGACCACCAGACGACCACCATAAAGAGGCACTGCGCAAGCGCAGTTGAGAGGAGACTATGGAAATGACCTCTCAGAGGTAATTTTATGTATGAAGCAGGGATAGGTCATGCATATGTATAGGCATATTGTGAATATGTAACACTTGACTGTATAAATTTGAAGTGAACTGCCAAGTCAGGCACACACGACTTTGGCGGGACTACCCCCCGTGCTGCCCAGCGCTGAATGAACATACCTACTTTACAATCTCACCGATTGTGGAGTCTGTTTTCCGCACGTCACCAGGTTTACAGGTGAGTTTTGCTGTGAGGCCACCTCCACCTTCCTGGTGCTCCAAAGGCTGGTGTGGGGGAACGGACAGCCCTGCCCAGCCTCTCTCCTTCCCTAGACCCTGGCAGACCCTGGAGCAGAGCTTTCTGCAAAGCCTCACTTGGGACAAGGCTGGGGCAGGGGAGGGGTCGGGTGCTGGGGGAGGCTGCAGAAGTAGGAGGGTCATGGGGGAGCTGTGATCTGAAGGCCACCACTGGGATCACAAATTGGGGAAATTACCCCGCCCCCGACTCTCCCCTTGCCCATGCTGTGCCTGTAGAGTAGGACTATGTATGGGCAGTAGGGCTGGGCCAGCACAAGAACAGGGTGCTGACAGGGGCCATGAAGCAGCTACCAGGAGGTGCCATCATGGACACTTGTTCTAAGAATTGCATACCAGAGGCTCATCGCTGAGAACTTATAGCTATTCTGTCAAGTAAAAAGAAAATTAAAAAGCTTTAGTTCAACATCGAGAAAACAAAGGATTTCCTTTCAGCACTGTCCTGTTACTGCTAGTAGTGATAGTTCCACTAATTCCAAAAGGTTCTTGAGAGCTGCTTTGTTTTTCCTCAGCTCCAAACCTCAGACTGCTCAGACCTGGGTAGTACTACCTCAAATCTCTGCAAACCAAATCTCTCCCACATTCTCTCATCCACACTCTTTTATCCCAGGACACTTCTAACCATCATGTCAGCACTCTACTTGGTCTCTTTTTTATCTGGGTGAGGTCAGGGTGCTCCCTCGTAAAGCATTCCCTACAGGAGTCTTCTCTACCTGCTGATCCTGCTTGTATCACCTCGCACAACGTACAGCTCCAACTTCCTTCTGCAGAGCTCCATGGGATGGACAGTTTTCCTGGTTCTTTCATGAGAAAAGGTGACAAACAGGAGAGACTCCTTGCCAGGAAGCCGCAGCCTTGGGTGTTGCTCACTTGGTTCTTACTGGCACTTCACTCAGACTCTGTCTTTCTGTATTTGGTGCTTTTCTGTGGCTACTCTTTCTGCAGAGAAGATCTTAAAAAGACAATGATTTCATAAAAGATGGTCATAAAGGCTCTGTTGTAGACAACAAAGTTTGCCATGAGCTCTGGAGGGAGTCAGGAAGATAGTTAATAAGCACCAGGAATATGTAAGAATCTCAAGGCCTCTTCTGAAGAGCAAGCAGCTCTGAGCAGCAGTGATTGGCCATGTGTAGGTCTCACAGAGAGGGTCGAGGGATGTCAGTGAGAAACAAGGAGGTGGCCGATGGCTTTAGCAAATTCTTAAACCTTCTCTGAGCCCAGAAATGGAAAGCAGTGGATGTCTGTGGATGGAGAAGAGGAGGAGGTGTGTCCTAGGAAGATGTCAGGAAGGAAGACCCCTCTTCTGCAAGTCAGGGATGAAAGAGATTTTTCCATGTTGTGTGCATGCCTAGGAGATGGAGAAGGCCTGCTGATTCACGGGCACTGACACCTCAGAGAGGTGCCCAGCAGCACTGATTTTCCTGAAAGGGTATCACAGAATCACAAAATTACAGTAGAGTTGAGGTTTGAAGGGACAGGACTGGACCCAGTATTGACCCCTGCAGTGCACCACTGGGGACCTGCCTCCAGGGAGACCTTGTGCCACTGATCACCATTCTGTGGGGCCGGCCATTCAGCCACTTTTTCAATCCACCTCACTGTCTGCTCATCCAGCCTCCGCTTCAGCAGCTTCCCTATGAGGATTTTATGGGAGACAGTGTCAGAAGCCTTACTCATCTACCAAGGCAGCCATTGGATTGGAGAAGTTTATCAGGTTATCAGATAGGAATGGCATTTCCTTTCATCGGCTGTGCTCTGGGCCTCTGTGGTGTATCGGTTGGGGTCTGGCACTTGGAGGGCCATGATGTTATGGCATTGTATAGCCCATAAAGATTTGGCCACCTCACAAAAGGGATGCTAGGTGGGCAGTGCTACCAATTTTGGACATTGCTTGATAGCAAAGAAATAATGGTGGGCTCTTCCCAACCTCCATTGCTCTCAGCTCTGTTTAGCTATGAAATGCAAATGTCAAATGTTTTAATATAAACATGTCCTGAGAACAGTTTCTCCATTTAAAGTCTTCATAGGTAATGCATTTTAGAAATGACTGTATAAATCTAGATTTACGTAGAGGGAGAGAAAGGGTAAGCAGCTTGCTGTTCCATGTCAATGGCCAATAGAGAAAACAATCAGGAGGATTTATAGAAAACCCTCAAAACTCTGAAAATGAAGACTTCTTACACACTTATTACACCAACCTCTTTTCTGCATATGTTTCCACTTATACCTATCATCTCCACTCACAGGTTGATGCAGTTGCCAACACGGGGGTGGGCACTGCCTCCAAGATACCCTGAGGTAGCTGAAGACCTCATGTGGGACATAGAAATTTGATGCACACCGATGGCAGAACTTCTGGAGCATGAGCTGGTGGACAGGCAGGGTGCATCAAAGCCTCTTGGGTGAGACAAGTGATTTCTCTCCCTTGACTAGCAAGGGAAGCCTGGGCAATTGCACCCAAGGTGTCTAGTGTTAGAGGTGATCACTCTCATCCCTGCCTTCTCCTACAATGGCATCACCTGTAATTTTCCATGCAGCAAATGAAAAACAAGTCTGTCTATATGATGCAGAGTCTGCTTGAAGATGTGCCTATAACCCAGATATGTTGGGGTTGGTTGGTGCAGATTTGGCTATTCAGAAGGGAGCATTCCATTCCCTTTGTCTCTTTGCTTCCCTCTGCGAGTCGAGGGAGCTCGTGACTTCAGTGTGTGACACGCTGTCTGCAAAAGAACGAATATGGACAAACAAATTCCAGGACAGGGAACATTTTGGGAGGTCTTGGGATCTCTGACTAAACACAAAAAATTTGTTTTCCATTTGTCTAAGGTTATCCTCTGTAGGAAGCAGGTTTCAGTGGAGGTAATGTGGACTTAATACTTCGCTGAAGAATGTCTTATTTTTTACTGAACTATTCCTTCCTTTGTTTTTGCTTGTCGGCAATTAAGAAACACCCTGCTGTGTCTGTGTGCCTCTCATTCTCCAAATAAAACAGCTGGGAATTGGTGCCAACAGGCTGAAACATGCAGCTACAGCCTTCAGTGGCAAAAGCTCAGATTGGAACAGGGCTGCTCCAAGTCCCAGGTGGCTGATGAGAGACATGGTAGGTTGGGGGTAGGGATGAAGAATGACCATAGGTTGTGGAAGATGAAGGCTCTGGATTTTCATATCTATTCAGACTGCATTAAGAGATGCACAGGAGTAATATCAATTAGAGATTGCTGATAGCAATTCATGTATAAGCAGAGTAATAACGTGGAGAAAAAGAAACCCTTTCTTTTTGGTGTTGTTTAGTGTTCCTATCATTTCACTTTGATTAAACTCCTGAAACTGCTCTAATTAACCACATCAGAATTGAAAGCTTAAAGGAAAATGATGCACAGTGACTTGACTTGTTAGGGTGCTTTGCATGTTAATGAGCCCTCTGGTGCTGACTTTCTGAACTGCAGATCCTGAAAGATTGAAGAAGCCCCTAGAGACTTAAAAGTCAGCAGCAAGCCTCCAAGTTTCCGAGCGTGTTAGTGGGCTCCAGTGAGGGCCATCCCTGAAAAGACCATGGAGGGAATGACCAGAAAGGGGACCATCCCTGGGGGCTGGTGAAGCAGGAAGTAGGAGGCACTGCTTAGAGGTGGAAAATCATGCGTGGAATGTGGCTGTGAAAACCCTTGATGTGTTTCACCAAGCAGGACAGCCAAGCCCTGAGCCCCATTCTCTGGGAAAGGGGTCCCATTACCTCATGGGATGCTTGGGGCTCTTCCAAGGAGCAGTGGGGGTGTGCAATGCTGAGTGCAGGACAGGATCCACAGGGGGTGAGTGAGGAGGCAACAACACACTGGGGCTGTAAGGACCTGGTGTCTTCTCATGGGCCTCAGTGGAAGAGACAGCAGCCAGGGTGGAGAGGATAAGGATCTCAGTTGTGTTGACTGGTGGTGATCTCACCTGCTGCAATGCCCTCAGTCATCCCCATTGCAGGCTGTCCTACACTGTCCTATGCCTATGCTGGTTTCCCAGCAGACTTTAGCTATGCCCCCATTTCCCCACCGCACTCGGACCCTGGGATCTCCCAAGCCATACTGATGCCCTTCTGTCCTTACTGGCTGTTCCTTCAAACATGGAACTGTGGTCAAGGAAGGATTGGTCAAGGTCTGTGAGTTCCCCACAACCTGTCTGCCTTCTTCCAATACCCTCATCATGCTCCTCTCGCACCCAAGCTGTTAGAGCCCCACACTTGCTTGAATCTTCTATTTCTCTCTGTATGCCAGCCCTGAAATACATGTCCTCCTTCTGCTACCTCAAAATCAAAACTTAACTTATTTCACTTCAGCAGGATGCCCTGCTACCCCTTCCACTACTTCAAGTCTGCTACCATAGATACAGAATGCTGTGTTGCATATATTTATGTTTTGGAAGAAGAATAACTTGTTTTTCTTCTTTCTTTCTTTTTTTTTTTGGTTAAATAGATACTGATAGTCTTGGGGAAATCACACAAACACCTATTGAAGGATTCTTGATATGGTCAGGGCTTTATGTATGGGGACATGTATAAATCATCCCTGCACCTGATGTGAATTACTTCTGTGGCCAGGGAGATCCTGAGAGCTTTCCCTCATTTGAAAACATGAAGGGGATGGAAGAACAGCATCTTTCAGGATGGAAGGGACATCAGGAACTTTCTGGAAAAAACCTGCTGCTCAAAGCAGGGCTAGACCAGATTACTCAGGGCTTCATCCAAACATGCCTTGGTCACTTTCTGGGATAGAGCTGGCACAAACTCCCTGGGAAACAGCTTCCAGCCTTTGGCTATCCTCATGTTGGAAAAGTATTTCTCTATATGTACACTAACGCCCTTCTTTCAGCCCATTGCCTCTTGTCCTTGTGTCTTGTACCATGGACATGAGCCTGACTCAGTCTTCCTGGGAACACTGCAATGCTGCTACATGTTTTGCCCAAGATCTTCCTTTCTCCAGGCTGGACAAGCCCAGCTCCCTCAGCCTCTCCTCACAGGTAGTCTTCCTGCCTCGGACCATTATGGGGGCCCTTTGCTAAACTGGCTCCAGCGCGCCGACATCTTTCCTATATTGGGATCTGAAATCTGGACACAGTGTTCTGTAGAATCTCTTCCCTCAATCACCTGGCCATGCTCCTGTTCATATAGCCCAGGGTGCTCCTGTCCTCCCTTGCTTCCAAAGCACACACCTGCATCCTGTCCACCTCACTGTCCACCAAGACTTTTCCAAAACGCCTCCTTCCAGCCAGGCAGCCCCCAGCCTGTGTCATTGCCAGGGTTAGTCCCCTGCAGGGGCAGAAACTGGCATCAGTCCTTGCGCGATTTCCTGACTTTCCTGCCAATGCATGCTCTCCTCTTCCTTGAAGCCTTTCCCTGAGCACAGGGGCCTGGAGACCATTTCAGTAAAGACTCAGGCACAGCAGGCATTCATTCCTTCAGCCCCAGCTGTGTCTGCTCTTCTTAAATCACCTTCCCCATTCAGCAGCAGCCCTGCATTTCCCTTGTTCAGCCTTGGTCTCTCAGAAGTGACCAAAGCTCTTCTGTTTCCTTTGACTTCCCTTGCAACAAGCATCTCCAGGTGAGCTTTTCTTCTCCTACACACATACCTCCACAACAAAGGCAATAGAAATTCCTGCTTTGTAACTGTCCTTGCTGACAGCTCCTGGCAGCTGCTTCGTGGCCCCTGTCAGTGCCCTGTCCCTGTGCTGGCCCAGCCCCACTGCCCATACACAGTCCCACAGCCCCAATGTGCAGGCACAGCACGGGAGAGGGTAGAGTCAGGGGTGGGAAACTTCCCCCCATTGTGAGCCCTATGATGGCCTTCAGATCACAGTTCCCCCATGACCCTCCTACTTTTGCAGCTACCCAGCCCCTGACCCCAGCCCTGCCGCAGCATTGTCCCATGTGGAGCTTTGCAGACAGCTCTGCTCCAGGGTCTGCCAAGGTCTGGGGAAGGAGCGGGACTGGGCAGGGCTGTCCATTCCCCCAAACCAGCCCTTGGCCCAGCAGGAAGATGGAGATGGCCTCACAGCAAAACTTACCTGTAAACCTGGAATAACTGGCAAGTGCTAGAAATGGCCAAAAAGACACATTGGGAGTAACAAAGACCCCGAGCCACCTTCCCAGTGTGTCCACACCACCAAGGGCACAGACCGGCGTCTTCTGTGCTCTGCACCAGCATGTCTTCCATGCTTGCCACAAGCCCTGCCTCTGCACCACAAACCCCCAGTGTCAGTTCTCACCCTGCATGGTCACATGCTGCAAGCTATACATTGATATTTTTCTCTCCTGGGCACTTTCCAGCCCAGATCAGCTCCCCCTAAACTCTCCCCACCTCCCCTGACCTCCCTCCACGTCCCCTGCCCTCTCCCCAGCACAGCCCAATCTGGCATGGCCCCACATCAGTGCCCACCACAGGGTGCTGCAGAGCTCTGGGCACTCACCCCACAGCCCCAGACCCTCTGAAGGGCACAGCATCTCCTCGGGGGTGGAGAGGGGTGAGCCCCAGGGGTGGGGGGCATCTGTGGTACAAGGCCTGAGGAGATCCCCTTGCATGATGGAAATGCTGCAATGGAGGCCAGCTCTGTCACACAAGTGCCCACTGCCTGTCCTTGCCTGCGGCCACAGGCCTGCCACACAGCAGGACTGTCACCATGCTTGAAGAGCACTCAGGCCTTCCACCAACCAAAGGGTTCAGAAGGAAAGCATGGAAGTGGGAAGAGAGCAGCTCGGGAAAGACCAAGCGCTGGTGCTCCCTGGCAGTGCTGCTGTGGTGGGACTCTTTTCTTCTTCCCCTCTGCACACAGGCACTGCTCCCTGCAGCTGCAGACAAGGTCTTGGAGGAAGGATCTCAGAAAAAGAAGTCACTGCAGGGCCCTTTATTTTGGGTAAATACACAGAGGGTATGGGTCCTCATTTGCACAGCCTGTGGGGCACACAAAATCTGAATAGAGTGTGAATTAGAAACCAGAGGAAGAAACATTTCTTTCTGGAAAGCTTTCAGATAAGTAAAACAAAGCAAAAAGAGCAATCAAAAACCACACTCAAAACCAAAAATCACCCTAAAAAACCCACCAGAAGACAGGCTGAGCTTGTAATGAGATATGAGTCCTATGCAAAACATAACAGGAAGTTTATTCCTTCTGAAAAGCATCCAGTGATTAGTTTTCTCAGGGCATCCTTGATCTCATGGTTTCTCATGCTGTAGATGAGGGGGTTCAAGGCTTGAGGTACCACTGAGTACAGAACTGCCACCAGCAGGTCCAGGGATGGGGAGGAAATGGAGGGGAGCTTCAGGTAGGCAAACATGCCAGTGCTTACAAACAAGGAGACCACAGCCAGGTGAGGGATGCAGGTGGAAAAGGCTTTGTGCTGTCCCTGCCCAGAGGGGATCCTCAGCACAGCCCTGAAGATCTGCACATAGGACAGCACAATGAAAACAAAACACCCAAATACAAAACAGACACCAACTACAACTACTCCAACTTCCCTGAGGTAGGTATCTGAGCAGGCAAGCTTGAGTATCTGGGGGATTTCGCAGAAGAACTGGTCCACAGCATTGCCTTGGCAGAGGGGTAGTGAAAATGTATTGGCAGTGTGCAGCACAGCAGTGAGGAAACCAGTGCCCCAGGCAGCTGCTGCCATGTGGACACAAGCTCTGCTGCCCAGGAGGGTGCCGTAGTGCAGGGGTTTACAGATGGCAACGTAGCGGTCGTGGGCCATGACAGTGAGAAGAAAATACTCTGCTGACATCAAAAAGACAAACATAAAGACCTGTGCAGCACATCCTGCATAGGAGATGGCCCTGGTGTCCCAGAGGGAGTTGGCCATGGCTTTGGGGACAGTGGTGGAGATGGAGCCCAGGTCAAGGAGGGAGAGGTTGAGGAGGAAGAAGTACATGGGTGTGTGGAGGCGGTGGTCACAGGCTACGGCGGTGATGATGAGGCCATTGCCCAAGAGGGCAGCCAGGTAGATGCCCAGGAAGAGCCAGAAGTGCAAGAGCTGCAGCTCCCGCGTGTCTGCAAATGCCAGGAGGAGGAACTCAGTGATGGAGCTGCTGTTGGACATCTGCTGCCTCTGGGTGTGGAGCACAGAAAAGGGAGGCAAGGGCAGTGACAAGTTAGGGCATTATTCTCTGATGAAAATCAAAGCCATTTCTCACACTACATGTTCACCGCATTTTTTCCATTTCAACAAGATCTCTGTTCAGCTCTGTGGATGGAGGTCTGGTTGGTGTTGGCTGCGTGTGTTTAGAGGAACAGGACCTATGCGTATTGGCTGCCAAGATGTCAGCCCTGCTATGTAGCAGTGGGTTTCTGAGAATGGTGTCTATCAGGGGGTCAGTCCTGATGTTTGAATTGGTCAGATGTAACTGCTCCTGATGTAAAAGTGCTTGTCAGCATCTGCACTCCGAGGGCTAAGAAACCACAATCAAAACAGTGTTTGAGTGAGAGGTGGGGGTTAAGAGCTCTCCACTATCTAACCTGGAGTTTTTCTTGGATTTTAGAAACCCTCACCACTTCTGCTTCACTCGGAGAAAACAAAGTGTGTCCTGTGAGGCAAGAGGATTGTCTCTGGCTTAGTGCAGAGTGAGGGGAGCTGCTCTGTCACTCTGTCTTCTTGCCAGCTACCCTAGGCACTCACCTTTCTGAGATGGAGTGTATTCACAGCCCTGTGTTAACCTGAAAAGACTCCAGGCACTACTGAAAGCAGAGACACCCACTGTCCAACACCAAGAGTCTCCCCCATTCTCAAGGTCTCTGTACCCCACTTCTTGCCAAAGACACACATGGTTCGTTTCACAATCCCAACAGCATTTCCTCAGTCATAGTGTCTCTGTGCTTCTCCATGGGGCATTCAGAAACACCAAGATGCTATGGGACAGACCTGCATCCTGGAGGGCAGCTCACAGCTTGGAAGGACACCCCAAGAATATAGCCAAGTGTCCTGATGATGGTATCTCAGGAAGGGAGAGTCAGTTCCTTTGATAAGGAATGATGCAGACTGCATTGCCCACAGCCCCACAGCTTGGAGGAGAGCTTGGACACCTGTAACCTTGTTCCCATGGACACAGCTGCATGGGAGGACCCACAAGATCAGTGTGTGACTCTGCAGCTGAAACTCCCACCCCAGAGAAACAGACAGCAAGAACAACAATACCAATAACAGAGACTAGTGGAGAATCAAGGAAAAATGCAGTGATTGACTGGCTCAGAGAGGCAAAAACAGAGACAGCTGAAGTCTCAGGGAAGACTTACCCTTACCCAGCTGTGCATGCCATCTCCCAGACATCAATATAGCCAGGCAGTTGTTCTCAGTCCCTGTGCTCTACTACAGGAGGCTCCTATCAGACTTAGTGATCCCTCAGAGTTACACCTCAGGAGTCTCAGTGACTTGTTCAAGCATGACAGCTCCTTTTCCATTTCTCCTGAAAATTCCCCAAGAGTAGGAAACTGAAAAAACAGACTCAGGAAAGATCTTTATGATAGAGTAATCCCTGCTTCGACCTTGCCCTTGAAAGGTTGTCTTGAAATGTCCTGGGATGATGTGGAGCTGTGAGTGATCAACACAGCACCCTCCTGTCAGGAGAAGGACCCTGCCCTGCTGCAAGTTGCTTCTTTCATCCACAGCTTCTCCCCACTCTGCTGTTAGAGTTCCCCAGGCAGGCTGAGTACTTACCCTGACCAGCGGCAGAGTCCCTGCCCCAGCACACAGCCCCCTGGGGTGCAGGGACCCTGCTCAGAAGGACAGCCCTGGGCACCCCTGGCTGCACACCCAGCTTCACACTCCGCAGCCATCCCCGGGTGAAGGCAGCTGACATGCCCTGTCCCTCCGAGGGTGCAGCAGGGAAGCTGTGCTCCAAAACGCATCTTTTTCTCTACACTGCACAAACTGTGAGAATTTGCCTAAGAGATCCTATAGGCTGTGGGATGTGCCAGCTTTAGGAGATCATTCCAGGAACCACAGCTGCATTGCCCTGCAGCAAGACACTTACCCTGTTAAGGACTGTGAAAAATTGTCTCCAAGTGAGCTCTCCTCTGTCCTCCCACCCCAGACTGCCTTTAACATCTCTCTCTGCCTCACTTCTCTCCCCTCGGTGCCTGCAGGCAGTGCCCTCAGCCCTGCTGCGCTTTGCAGAGGAGCTGCTCCTGGGCAGAGCTGTCTCTCTGCAGTGCTGCCTGCTTGCCATGAGCTCCCTCCAGCCCAGGAGCCCAGCCCAGCTCAGCAGCAGAGGACCAGCCCAAGGCAGAACCTTCTCTGCCCCCTTGGGCTGCCTCCGGGTTTCCCTGGGGCTCCAGGGGAACCTGCTGGGAAACAGGCTGAAGCAATCACTGGTGTTGCCTCCCTCAGCTGGGGAGAGACACTTCTTTCCTGAAGTGAAATTCTCCTCTCAGAGACAAAGTTACATCTACATGCTACATTTTTTGGTCGTATTGTTAGACAGGATACCCAGAGAGAGGCAGGCAGGGATCTCCTTTACCCCTGCTGAGGGAAGGGATCCATGGCTCAATGGAGGCATCTCATCCTGCGTTTCTACTCATGGCATTTGAAGGAGGCTCAGCTCCCTCCCATGCACACCACAAAGCCACAGGAGGTGGGATTCCTCTTGCCTCAATTCAGGTGTGAGCAAAATAGACACCTGCATGTGAGCTCCTTGTCTCAGCTCCCATCTGAATTAATGGAGAGGAAAGGCAGGGGTCAGGTGTTCAGATGCAAATCCCTGGTGACATTTGACCTGCCAGAGGTGTTCCAAGATACATGTAGGTAACAGCAAAGTTCATAGAGACAGGGCAACATCTTGGGAATCACGTATGAGCCTGGTGGTAAATTCCTTTGGCCAAGTGACATGACAGCTTATGCCCAACTAAAGGCCAAAAGAACCTTTTCCTACTCCTTACCTTCATGGCACATGATACAGGTATTCATATGAACGATTGCAGTCATGTACCATAACAAGAGCTGGGTCTCTCTCTTTTCCATCAGCTGAATTTACTATTCCTCCACTGACTGTAATGGCATGTGTCCCATGTTCGTCCCCACACTGCCTAACAGAATTCAGGGCAGGTACTCTATTTAATGTCCAAATCCAGGGCCACAGATCTACACGAGATGCCAAGGCTGGCAGGGACCTCACAGGAGCTGCAGGAAAGCAATTCCCATTCAGGGTGGGTGCGTCATAGACGTCCCAGATGGCATCACAGAGAGTGTGATTTGGTGCCTGTTTGCCATACACTAAAGCCATCAGTAAGAGGCATCAGTCATCAGACGCCATCAGAGAGGCAAGGTCTGCTCCTTCTCCACCCAAGAGCTGCAGGCATTGCATGAACAGGAAACATGTCACGCAGGGGTTTTTACTCACTCCCTTGATGATCCAATCAATGAAAAGACCAAGAATTTTCAGAGCCTGGATACATCTTGTCTTCAAGGACATCATCCTCTCAGCACAGCAATGGTCCATATCAAAACTCAGTGGAAGCTCAGAAAGGATTTCAAGGGCACCAAGATGAACTTTTGATACTTCGGGAACTGTTACAGAAGAAAAAGAGATAAGGTAGGACCACTGCTGAAATGAGGAAGAGTAGCTCTAGATAGATCTGACGTACTCTACGTCACAGCCTCGGTTAATAGCAGCAAGGTCTCCCAGGCCTTTGAGCTGTGAGGCAGGACTCTGGAGGAGAACAACCAGCAGTGGATGGGGATCAAGCGCGGGGTTACTCAAGCAAACTGCACCCTTACCAGTCCCTGGGAACCATAGGGGCTGCATCCAAGGGTGCTGAGAGAGTGTTTTTTTCTCGAGGAGTTGCTGGTCTGTTATGACCCCAGTAAGAAAGGAACTCGGACACTGTGAGCTACATTTTAAAATTATCTTCAGTAGTAGTGTAGTGGGTTGACCCTGGCTGGATGCCAGGTGCCCACTAAAGCTGCTCTATCACTCCCCCTTCTCAGCTGGACAGGGGGTAGAAAATATAACAAAAGGCTCGTGGGTCAACATAAGGACAGTTTAATAAACTGAAAGCCAAGGTCACGCGCGAAAGCAAAGAAAAACAAATGATATTATTCTCTACTTCCCATCAGCAGGCAATGTCTAGCCACTTCCTGGGAAGCAGGGCTTCAGAACGCGTAGTGGTTGCTCCGGAAGACAAAAATACCCCCCTTTTGTCTCCCTTTACTTAGCTTTTATATCTGAGCTGACATCATATGGTATGGAATATCTGTTTGGTTAGTTTAGGTCAGCTGTCCTGGTTATGTCCCCTCCCGAGATCTCGCCCTGCCCCAGCCTGCCGTTGGGGGGGGGGGGCAAAAATGTTGGGGAGACAGCCTTGATGCTGTGCCAGCACTGCTCAGCAGTAGCCAAAACACTGGTGTGTTATCAACACCTTTCTAGCTACTGATGCAGAGCACAGTGCTATGAGGGCTGCTATGGGGAGTATTAACTCCATCTCAGCCAGACCCAATACAGTCGTTAACACTATAAGGAGAGAACGATGCAGATCATCTTAGGCCCCTTTAGATGGTGGGAACCCCAGGGGGTGTAGCATTGAACGGGCCTTCTACCTGAATGCAGCAAACCATGCAGACCCTATCCATAGAAGACAGTCTCCTGTTTTGGTCATTCAAGTTACTGTAGGATTTTCTTACAAGGACCAAGTCTAGTCATCGTCTCAACAGTCTAACAGAAATTGAGGAGATTGAAGTAGACGGACGCCTGTAATCTTGAGAGCAGACAGCAGACGACGCTTTATTGCTAAAACACACACATACTTATAGTCACATATTCTGCAAAGTCACTGTACACGCGCACAAGCATGAAATATAATTGGTTATATCAACGCTGTACTCGCGCATAAACATAAGATATAATTGGTTATATCAACTAAAACACGCGAAACTTGTCTCAGTCTAATTGTTCAAGATAAACTGCCGAATTGCGGTTCTTTGTGCCAAGTTCCCTTTATCTTGGAATGTGCACCTGTGTTGTTCTAATTGGCATCTTTCTTTTTTTGTCTTCTTGTTTATTCTGTTCAAGGTCTTCTAAAGGTATCTGGAATGCTCTTGCGACCGTTAGCTAAATATGTGTCCACAATTCCCCCTTTTTTGCTTTTCGACAAGTAACAACATGCTGTATTGCCCTTTGCAAAAACCTATGAACGCAGCTAATTAAACACGGCAAAAGCAACATTATACCTAATAAAATCCATAAGAATAAAAGACTGTTCAGGTAATGCCAATGACACACAAAAAGAGGTTTGATTAATAGCTTTTGTCAGTGTCACCCAAACATACTTGGCACTGGTGAGGCCGCACCTCGAGTACTGTGTTCAGTTTTGGGCCCCTCACTACAAGAAAGACATTGAGCTGCTTGAGTGTGTCCAGAGAAGGGCAACCAAGTTGGTGAGGGGCCTTGAGCACAAGTCTTATGAGGAGCAGCTGAGGGATCTGGGGCTGTTCAGTCTAGAAAAGAGGAGGCTGAGGGGAGACCTTATCGCTCTCTACAACTACCTGAAAGGGGGTTGTAGTGAGGAGGGTGTTGGTCTCTTCTGTCAGGTGTCTGGAGATAGGACAAGAGGAAATGGCCTCAAGTTGAGGCAAGGGAGATTTAGGTTAGATATTAGGAAAAATTTTTTTACTGAGAGGGTTGTCAAACATTGGAATGGGCTGCCCAGGGAAGTGGTTGAGTCACCATCCCTGGAGGTATTCAAAAAGCGAGTGGACAGGGTACTCCAGGGCATGGTTTAGGGGGCATGGTTAACGGTTGGACTCGATGATCTTGAAGGTCTTTTCCAACCGAAATGATTCTATGATTCTATGATTCTATGATTCTTACTGTCCCATGGTGTTAAATGATGTGGATCAATCACCGGTGCCACTGTCATGCTGCTTACTACAGTCAGCCTGTTCCATATCAATCTCAGCATAAGGTTTTGTCCATTTAGTTGGAATCCACTTCGGCCCATTTTCTGTAATGACACAAGCATAACCTTGGCCCCACGTTATTACTTTAAAAGGTCCCTCCCATTGCTGACGCTCAATATTTTTAACCCAGACTTTCCACCCATTATCAATATTTTGAATCCCACTATTCATTGTTTGAAAATGCCGAACTACAGGGGGGACAACTGACTCTCCACGCAGGGACAAAAAATTCATCACATATATTGCTTTCATGAGTCTATTTGAAGGAGGTTCCCCTAATTCCCCCTTTTTTTGTTTTTCCAAAAAGTCTTTTAACACTTTATGAGTACGTTCGATTATAGCTTGACCTGTGGGAGAATGAGGAATGCCGGTAATATGAGTAACTCCCCATTGCTGAAAAAATTCCTGAGTCCGTTGTGCTATAAAACATGGTCCGTTATCTGTTTTTATCTGGGCCGGGACACCCATTACTGCAAATGCTTGTCGTAAGTGTGTTTGTAGATGTCGACTTGTTTCGCCCGCAAGTGCTGTGGCCCATATCATGAAGGAATATGTATCAACAGAAACATGAGCATAACACAATTTTCCAAAAGCTGGTACATGAGTCACATCAGTCTGCCACAATTGCAAGGATTGCAGACCCCTAGGATTTACAGCGCCATCTCTGTGCCCAGATAATTTCTGGCACTCAGCACAGGATTGAATGATGGCTTTGGCATCTGCTACAGAAATTTGAAACTGTTTGGCTAATACTTTCGCTGGTTGGTGGAAAAAACTATGAGCTCTGCGTGCCTGTAGAAGTTTATTGGGGGGTGGCCCAGTCCATACAGGATTAGCTGGCAAATCAGCTCGTTTATTCCCTTCTGTGATCCATCCGGGCAAACTGGTGTGACTTCGCACATGCATTATGTAATAACACTTTGTCCGTTGGTTTAACAGAAACAGCAGCATCTTAAATTTTTCAAACAATGTGATGTTATCAATTTCTTTCAAATAAGCCCTTCTCAAGCGTTTTACTACACCTACCACATATAAAGAATCAGCAATAATATTGACCTCAACATCCTGCCACTTTTTAAATACTTCTATTACAGCTTGAAGTTCCACCACTTGGGGGGAGCCTTCACATGTGACAATGTGATTTTTCCATACCTGACCTTCTTTCCAAACTACTACTGCCTTTCCTGTTTTTCCACTGCCATCCGTAAATACTGTAGGACCATCAGTAGGTAACTCTGCACACAATTCTTTTTCTTCTAGTTGTATATTTTGTAGCAAGGTAAACATTTTGTGTGCAGGAAGATGAATATCTATCTTTCCTTCGAAATCTGCAAAAGCAATTTGTAAAGTTAGACTATTCTGTAGACACCATTGTCAATATCCTTGAGTCAAAGGAACGACAATCGTGTGTGGTTCTTGTCCACAAATCTCAGTAATCCGACGTCTCCCCTTTATAATGAATTCTGAAATCATTTCAGTTCGAGAAAATATGGTTTTTCGGGCCTGGTGAGCTAAAAAGATCCATTCTATTATTAACAAGTCTTTGTGACTTCCCTCCCATTGATATATGATCCCGAGGGGTTGTTTTTCTTGGTTTAAAATGCTAAGATTAATGTCAAGATTTTCTTTAATTCTAAAAGCCTGACTCTGGGATATTAGATCTGCTATCTTTTGTAATGCTTGTTTACCTTGAGGGGTCAATTGTCGAGGTGCCATTAAGGTAGTGTCGCCTCGTAACATTTCAAATAAAGGGGTCAGAAGCTCATTATCTATTCCCAATTGATTGTCCCCAGTAATTTTTGCACATCATTCAGTGTTTCAATCTTGTCTGTAATTTCCAGTTTTTGTAGAACTATAGTTTTTTCTAAAATCTTCCAGCCTAAATATTTCCATGGTTGCATTTTTTGTACCTTTTCTGGTGCTATTTTTAAACCAAAATCAGACAATTGTGTAGTCAATTCTTTGAGCTTTTCGGATAACTCTCTTTTCCCTGCTATCAAGATATCATCCATATAGTGATAAATAATCAAGTCTGGATTTTGTTGTCTAAACCCTTTTAGAGCTTGGGATACATAGGATTGGCATATGGTTGGAGAATTTTTCATTCCTTGTGGCAGAACTACCCAATGGTAACGTTCCATGGGTTCCTGTTTGTTTATGGTGGGGATAGAAAAGGCAATTTTTTCCGCATCTTTTGGGTCTAAATATATTGTAAAGAAACAATCCTTTAAATCAATAATCAAAATGTTCCATCCTTGTGGAATCATGGTAGGCGTGGGTAACCCTAATTGAAGGGCTCCCATATTTTCCATTACTTCATTTATCTTTCTTAAATCATGCAGTAGTCTCCATTTCCCAGATTTTTTTGGAATGACAAAAACTGGTGTATTCCAAGGGCTCGTGGTATTCACCAAGTGCCCTTGTTCCAATTGCTCCTGTACTAACTGTTTCAAGATGGCGACCTTAGATTCAGTCAGCGGCCATTGATCTACCCAAATCGGTTCCTCTGTTTTCCATTTCAGTTTTAGGCATGGTCGCCCGTCAATGGCCGCGCCACAAAATTGTCTCCTGTACTAAGCACACATCCCATTTGACTTAATGCATCCCTGCCTATCAGGTTCATAGGGATATTGGTTACATAAGGTTTGATATAAGAAACTGAATTTTGACAAATCAATTGAATCATATATTTGCTTTGTCGAGTTTTTGATAATCCTCCCACACCGAACAGTTTCGAATCCATCTCAGAAAGCTCCCAAGTAACAGGCCAGTCCTCCCACGACAGAACTGTTACATCTGCTCCAGTGTCCACTAATGCTTGTAATTTTATTTTTTCTGGCCTGTTCTTGGCATTTTGTAACTCTGCTGATAGACTAGGTTTTGTTTTATTGATCTCCATTGACCACATAATTTGAGCTTCTAATCCCGTAGATCCAAACCCTGCATTGCCACGCTGTTGATTAACCTTACATGGTACATTTGCTTTAAAAGGGACTAGCTGTGCAATTCTGCTTCCTTCCTGTATCGATACTGGTGGAGACGGCATCCAAATCATAGCATAAATACGGCCTGTGTAGTCTGCATCAATCACCCCGGGAAGCACAAAAATTCCTTGTAATGTTATACTAGACCATCCCAACAACAGGGCACTAAGCCCATTACCTGATGGTCCTTGTGCGTTTACTGGCACACGGTGTACCTGAGAGTTCCAGAGTAGAATGGTTTCTATTGTTGAGACATCCACTCCGGCAATTCCAGCTGTTTGGGCTGGCAATTCTGCCAGACATCCTTCTTGGTGCCGTTCTGGGATCCTTTCGGAGCTGTTGGGGTCATCGCACTGCTCCTCGCACTCTTCTTGTAGTTTCCCAGCGATGGGGTACCTCGAGGTGGCAGAGCTACACCTTCATTTGTGAAACAAGATCTACATTGGTTAGCATAACGTCTCCCTTTATGACAATGAGGGCATATATTAGGCCCAGCTTCCACTTTGTTTCGCCCTTCTTTACGCTGAAATTGCAAATGTCCCGGTTGTCCACATTTATAGCATTTCTTAACATTTTTTGTATCCATTCACATGGCTACAGCAAAAACATTGGCCATTAATGTAGTTTTATGCTCCAGAGACCCAACTTTGTTACAGGCCTCTATCATATCTACTAGCGTCACTCTTCCTGGCATCGATTGTAGTATTTTTTTACAGTCTGCATTTGCATTTTCCACAGCCAATTTTATTATCAATGCTTCTTTGGCATCAGCATTATCTATTTGCTTTTCAATAGCATCTCGCAGACGATCAATAAAGGACAGATAAGGTTCCGTATTACCCTGCCTTATACTTGTAAATGATTGTTCTGGCTTTCCAGCTTCAGGCAAGGTTACCATTGCCTTCAGAGCCAAGGAAGCTGATTCTTGTAATACTTCCACGGGTAGCCTCGCTTGCCTATTAACATCTGCAAAGTCACCGGTCCCCATCATTTGTGCAGAAGTGATCATATACCTCGGATCTCCTTCTGGGCGGTCCAAATTTCTTAGTGCCGCTAAATCACATAATTCTGCCCATTTCACCTTCCATAATAGATGCTGAGTTGGGGTTAAAATCATTGTAGCCAATTGTGTACAGTCAAAGCCCGTTAAAATTTGACCAGAAAATATATTCTCCAATAACGCCTGACTAAACGGAGCAGACAGTCCATTAGCCATTACTGTTTTCCGTACTTCTTTTATTAAATCCCAACTGAACGGTTGGCACACGTTTGGGGCATTCTGCCTGACTGTAACTGGAAAAGCTACAGGATTTAGACCTTCGGTTAACATTTTATCATTTATGTCCTTCCATCGCTTTCTTATAGCTTCTCCTGGGGATGTATCTGTCTCATAGGGAGGTGCAGAGGGGATAGGTCTCTGCTCGAGAGGCAGGTTACTTAAAGGTTGATCGTTGCCTCCATTAATGACATCTCCCTCGGTGTTTAATTCCTCCTCACTGTCCGAATTATTTACCACCTCGCCACACGCACTTCTCTTTTTTTCCGGGGTATCTTCAATTGAAATTTTAACAGCAGCAACCACCTCCTTTTCTGCCTTAAGGGCTTCCAACATTTCCAGCACCAATCTCCACGTAGCAGAGATTTTCTGAGCCTTCACGTCCCCACACGATACAAAGTCCCAAATTACTTTTCCCATTTCTTCCCAATTTTTAACTTCAAAGACTTCTACATTCAAAGTGGGGGCACCATGGTCCTTAAGCCACTTCAGCATCATACGTAAAGTATTTGAATCATACTTAATCTCTCTCACGGAGAGGATATGCGAAAGCATTCGTACAATTGCCCCTTCTTCCACAGACATCTGGGCACCCATTTTAATTCTCTTAGCCGCTCACTTTACTTCCAAACGAGCAGGGTGATTGATCTCCTGGGAGAAGGTTGTCCGCTCAGTCCAGCTGGCTAGACGATCGTTCGACTAGAGACTCCTCCAGATGCACTTCCAGCAATTCCAGCGTTTTCTCGGCCCGCAATCACGTCGGGGTCACCATTTGAGGAGATTGAAGTAGACGGATGCCTGTAATCTTGAGAGCAGACAGCAGACGAGGCTTTATTGCTAAAACACACACATACTTATAGTCACATATTCTGCAAAGTCACTGTACACGCGCACAAACATAAAATATGATTGGTTATATCAACGCTGTACACGCGCATAAACATAGACACAAATGGTTACATTAACTAAAACACGCGAAACTTGTCTCAGTCTAATTGTTCAAGATAAACTGCCGAATTGCGGTTCTTTCTGTCAAGTTCCCTTTATCTTGGAATGTGCACCTGTGTTCTTCTAATTGGCATCTTTCTTTTTTTGTCGTCTTGTTTATTCTGTTCAAGGTCTTCTAAAGGCATCTGGAATGCTCTTGTGACCATTAGCTAAATATGTGTCCACACCCGTCAAGGACGAGGGCTCGGATATGGGTTCTCACACCTCTTCTGCCTGAGTACATGACGGGACAGCAGCAGGCACGTGGCTTGGAAGATCACGGTGAGGTTACTTCTGTCTGGTCAGTTGACATGCCACAAGAAGGCTGATGGGTTGGGCTATCACTCCGACACCCATTATGTCTGAGAAGCTCATAGGCCAGTAGGAGGCACATGGCCATGAAGGCGAGTGTGAGGTCATTGGAACCTCCAGTCTCTTGGGGTCATTGGCCATCAGCAGACACATGGCTGGCATGTCGACTATGACATCACTTCTGCCTGAGAATCTGATAGCCAGCAGCAGGCACGTGACCTGGTGGTTGTTCTGTACCTGGAGGTTCTGGTTTCTTACGTCCCCAGTAAGAAAGGCACGCAGCCTCGGTGCAGTATCATTTAAAATGCCATTTGATAGAGCAAACGCTACAGACAGTGAATAAGGCCAACTGCATACAGGGCTGTATTAGGAGAGGCATGGCCACCCAGGCAAGGGTGTGCTCATCCCTCGGGCCTCGGCACTAGTGTGGCCACATCTGGACTAGTGTGTCTGGGTGTGGGGTTCCCCGGTCTGGAGGAGCGGGGAAGAACTGGAGCAGTCCCGGAGGACATCTGACAGGATGGGGCCTCTTTGGAGAGGCTGAGGGACTTGGGCTTCTTTAGCCTGGTGAAGTGAAGGCTCACAGCACTATAGTAGTAAAGTGCACCTGCTTGAAGGGTGGCTTCAGAGATGATGGAGCTTTTCTTAGTGGTGGGAAGAGAAGGAAACCTGCACAAAGGGCAGCTTGGAAGGCTCAGACTGGATGTGTTGAGAAAGAAATATCAGTCAAAGGGTAGCCTTGTGGTGCAAGAGGTCACCCAGAGAGAGCCCGGATCAGCCCATGGCGTTGTGTTTCAAGGAAAATACAGCCAGGCTGGAGAGACATCAGTGAAGGAACAGAAATGCTGGGGTGAGAGCTTGGTGGGAAAGCAAGACGGACGTCAACAGCCTGAAGGGAAGGAGGTAAGGCATGGGACAGGTTATGACAGCCTGCAGTAGAGATGGCCAAGTGCCCTTGCAAGGCTGAAAGGCCAAACAGGTCCAAGGGATTTGTCATCTTGGATTTGACAGTAGCTTCTGCCACTGAGGCCTACCAGGTAAAACTTGTTTTGAGGCTCTGGACTTAGTTTCTTCCTCACCCCTGCTTGGGGAAACCAGGATGCACTGTACAGTTTTCCTACACTTGGCATTGCTCCCCCTCACATCTCACTGCCCCCAGGAAGAGCCCTGACTCACCTGTGAGGGACAGAATCTGTCTTCCCAAGGCCTGGAGATCAGGGCTTGGCCTTTCTGCTTCATAAAACAAACCAAATATTTTCTCAGCATTATAGCCACCTTCACAGTGCTTTTGCCTACCTGCAATCACAGCCTCCAATTATCTACTATAATGAGTCCCTGGGGAGGCTTTGTCAGTAATGGCCCTCAGTGGGGCCCATTAATGCTTCAAGGTACTTTGCTTCTGACTTTGGCTTCTTGAGAAGCATCTTTCGGTCTGCTCTCAGTAGCTGAGGTTCATGGACTCAGCTTCAAACACACCATGGGACTCATTAAAATACAGAAAGTTCTAACAAGCTTTGTTTCTTCCTGCAATTTTCTCCAAGTCTTCAAGACTTGTACAGCTAATTAGAAAAATTTCATAGTGTAGTTAAGGAGGAAGATTTCAAACTGCACCTATACCCATGATTTTTTTCTTTTAAAGGATAGTTTTTCTTACTCTTCAGTTTCGAGAAGAGGTGATAGAAGCATTCTCCAAGTGATAATGATCCAGAGTGTCTCCTCAGGAGGTCTGGACAGCTAGGAAAAGCAGTCCCTTGAGCTCTGACACTGTATGGACACCCTTGCTCCTCACCTCTCAAACCTCACCACTTCTGACATTGGCCACCTGGGGCTTACACCACTGTTCCTTGCCTCAGACTTCTCCACTGATCTCTACAGCTGGAGGTTACAGCTCCATTGCATCATCTCCCCCCTGCTCTCCTTAGAGAACTGGCTACACAAAGGCCCAGAAGAATTTTTCCTATTTGCAAGCAAAGCAAAGCAAATCCTAATCAAGTTTCATAAACAATAAGTCGCACTCCTCAACAACTTGCGAAGTACAAGCTGCCCCTAATGAGGCTGCCTTTCTACAAGGGATAATCTTATGAGAAATGTTTGTGATGGATATGAAAAAGTTAGATATAAACACAATTAAGGAATTGGCTAAAGAGACTATTAGACTAGTGGAAGTCAGGCAAGCTTTTAACTCCCTGAAGCTCAAAGCAGCTGCATAGGGGAGAGGTATCTGAATGAACAAAGAGCAAGGGAAGGAGAGAAGTGGAGCATAATGGAAAGGGCCTTTGCCTAGGCAGTCTGCATCTGAAAAGATGACTTTCACAAATGGTCGTTTTGTCAGGACAGGTGTTATAATCACAGGGACCAAAAATATTTTTAAGTTAAAAATATTAATTTATTGGTGGCAAATGAGCAAAGCAGCGCTGGGCGGCCGGGGAGTCTCTGCTCCACCAACGGTCCGCAAACTCAGGAAATTACAGTCCATGTTTTATGCCTCCCGCGACTTCCTTATTCTCAGCAATCTCCTGCCTGCTTTTACATCATTAGTCCTTTCTGCGCAAACTCGGTCTTGTTGTTAGGAGGTCAGTCCTCTTTTTTTTTTTGGTGGTCCTGGGATGAGGGCAGTAGGTCTTCCTCAAGCTGCTTTATCTCTTGTGCTTGCGTATTTTGTTCGTCTTACATAATTCTATACATTTCTTCCTTATAAGTACATTTCAAGGTTTACAGTTATCACAACAGGATATCACTCAAGATCTACAGCTAACATAACAGGATATAGCTTTCAATATTGCGGTTTGGACATTTAGCAATATACATAAATCTTTGACTACAAGCCCTATTTGATCAGCAAATTATCTGTTCTTATCTCTCGTTAACTATTACACAGGTGTAACTACATGAAAGACTAGAGAAACTAGCTACACTATAGAACAGGCAGAATAGTGGTAACGAAGTTACAGGGAAAGACTGATATTTCTTTGGAATGTCCTCTGTAAAGGGTCATGGAATTGGTAGGGGTCTCTTGAGAGTGAAGACAAACCAATGTTGCACCCATCTTCTAAAGAGGCCAGAAGTGCAACCCAGGGAACCACAGGCTGTACAAGGTCACTTTGATGAGGAACGTGCCACTGAATGACTCCTCATGGGTGACATTTCTGGGCACCTAAAAAAGGAGAACATCGGCATGGACTTCCCAAGGGTAAATCAGGCCTTGCCAACCTGACTGCCGTCATGAAGAAGGAAGTGCATTTGTGCATGAGGGGAGCACAGTGGATGTTGTTTACCTCCACTTCAGCAAGACTTTTGGCACGGTCTCCCTCAATATTCTTCTGCTCAAGTTAGGACATTAGGGTCTGGATGGATAGACAAAGAGATGGGCAAAACACCAGTTGGATGATGAGGCTGAGAGCGCAGTGGTGAAGGGGCCATACTCTACCTGGAGGCCAGTGGGACATAGTGGGGTATTGTGGGGCTGCATGGGGGACTCTCCTGGGCGCTGTGCAGTTTAACACCTATGTCCATGACCCAGAGGATGCAACTCACCACATTTGTTGATGGCACTATATTGGGAGGACTATTCCTGTGCCTTGGGATGCCATTCAGGGGAACCTAACAGGCAGAAGGACTGTCCTGTCAGGAACGTTGTGAGATACAAGAAAGACAAAGGCCAGATCCTGTGCCTGGGATAGACTAACAGCCTGCAGTGGCAGGGGAAGGGGACTGCCTGGCCAGAGAGCATCTCTGAGGAAACAGCTCTGGTGGTGGGGGGGGACAAAAGGCAAAACACGATCCAGCAGTGATCCACACGATCCAGGGCTACCTGGTAGCAAAGGTGGCCAGCAGTGTCCTGGAGAGTAGAAAGAGGAGCCTCGCCAAAAGACAGGAAAATTATTGTCTCCCCTGCCCATCACTTGTCAAACCACCTGTACATTACTGTGTCCATTTTTGGGACTCTGGTTCAAGTGTCCTGGATCTGGCTGGGGTGGGGTTCACTTTCTTTGTAGCAGCCCCTATGGTGTTCTGTTTTGCATTGGTGCCTAAAACGGTGTTGATAACACACCTGTGTTTTAGCTGTTGCTGAATAGTGTTTGCACAGCGTCAAGGTCTTCTCTGAACACAGCTCCCTGAACACAGCTATGGGTATGCCACGCCTCCTGAGATTCCTGGGAACATCCACCTTCTTGTCCACAGGAGTGGGTTCCTTCTGCAAGTTCCTGGCATATCTGCAGACCAATGGGGTGTTTTAGGCTGCAAACAGAAATGAAAGCTAGCCTGTGACTGGGGCACTATCAGTTTAATTGCTAAAAGAGAGGGAGATGGAGGGATCTCAGAGCTTCCAGGTTTCTGCTGATGATTTAAGGTCTCTGAAATAGCAGCAGAAGATAACAGTTTTGAACTGGTGTAGCCTTTAGATCATTTCACATGTGATGGCTCTGCCCCCCCAGTTCAATCATTGGCACCTGGAAACCACCCCTGCTTTTCCTTCCTCTCCTCCCAAAACCTGACCAAGTGATGACTGGAAGAAAGGAAGCAGAAAGGCCCTAGGCCTCCATGAATCAGCTGGGGTCTGGCACCTGGAGGGCCACAGAGTCCTTCCATTGTACAACCCATAAAGAATCAAGGTGGGAAGTGAGCCTGCAAGTCCGAATCAACGAGGTGCATGGACAGGCAAGGCTGTGTCTATGGCTGTGTCTGGAGACCAGTAGCCCTACAGCATAGATCAAGCTGGGGCTGAAACTCAGGCCTAGGCTTCAGTTGTCTCCTGCGCCCATGGACAGAAGTGTGGGTGGAGGCCGCAGGTGATGCTGCCCAGGGCCCTGACACTGCCATCTTAGACCCCACCTGCCAGTGCCCTCAATTGGCCAAATTCTTATTCCCTGATGTCCAGGGTCTGCTCTCTGCTATTCTCCTTCTTCACATCCCTGGGGATCTGGAAGACCAAAATTTCACGGTCACTATGGCCAAGGCTGACACCAGTCTTCACATCCCTGACCAGCTCTTCCTCTTCTGGGAGTTCCAGGTCCAGGTGAACATCAGACTGGATGGCCTGAGCCATACAGAAGCTCCCACCTCATCAGTTGCCTGTCCCATAGAGAGCGTCCACACATATCGGAGCTGCCCTGACATCACACAAGGCATCTCCCGCTTCTCATGTCCTCTGTCAGTCTCTCCTAAACATGTTGTGTCTCCATTCACCAAATAACCCGTGGGAGCTGTCCTTCCTCACCTCGGCTCTTATTCCACTCATGTCACAGCTCTGACATGGCACACAGGGCTCCCGCTGTCCACCCCCCAGGTGGTGGGCATTGATGCCCATTAGGACTGCAGCACCTCAGATGTGGCACCAGGGCCAAGGGCAGACTTGTAACAAGGAAACCTTCTGCCAAGTGATGGGAACCCTTGTCTAGAAAGACTTTGCTTCTCAGCAGAGGCATGCTGGAGTAGATGGCAGGTGGCAACATCATGATGAATGAGGTTCCCCCAAAGAGCAAAAGCTGCAGTCCCCAAGGCCACGAGAGAAAGAGGCCTGGGCTGTGCAGCCCTGGCAGGAGAGGGGTTTGCTGTCCCAGGTGACTCTGCAGCACTGTGGGACCTGTGCCAGAGGTGAAGGTCATCTTCAGGAAGGACAAGTCCCTGGGGGAGGACAGCCTGTGATCCAGCCACACTGTGGACATCATGCTGGGCTCGACCAGCTAGATAGCAGCTCCACAGAGAAGGATCTTGAGGTCCCAGAGGACAAGCAGCTGAGCATGAGCGAGCAATGCACCCTCATGGCAAAGGCCAACAGCCTCCTGGGCTGCATTAGGAGAAGCATTGCTGGCAGAGGGAGGGAGGTGATCCTTCCCCTCTACTCAGCACTGCTGAGGCCACAGCTGGAGTGCTGTGCTGCCCAGTGCATCATACTTGTTGACCTACTCAAGCAAGTCCAGCAAAGGGCCACAAAGCTGGTTTAAGGGACTGGAGCATCTTTCCTAGCAGAAAAGTCTGAAAGATGTGGGACTGTTCAGCCTGAAGAAGAAAAGGCTGAGGGGGATCTTATTAATGTGTATAGAATTCCATCTGAATTGTGGAGTCCCCCTCCATGGAGTTATTCCATACTCACCTAGATAAGGTGCTGAGCAACATACTCCAGCTGACCCTTCCTCAGCTTATGGGTTGAACTAGATGATCTCCAGAGGTCCCTTCCAACTGCAACATATCTGTGATTCTCTGAGTATAAAGGAGAAAAGTAAGACAGAAAGGAATGAACAACACATCGTCTTGACTGCAAATATGACGGGATCCCATGGAGAAGATCCAAGCTGGAACAGGGGAGAAGTGTGAGGAGGAAGGAGCAGCAGAGTTGTTCTTTAGTGACTGTTAACCCCCTCTTCACCATCCCCCATGCTCCTCTTGGGGTTGGGATGATGTTGTGGTTTAACCCCAGCCAGCAACTAAGCACCATGCAGCTGCTCACTCACTCCCCCCACCCAGTGGGATGGGGAAGAAACTCGGGAAAAGAAGTAAAACTCATGGGTTGAGATAAGAACAGTTTAATAGAACAGAAAAGAAGAAACCAATAATGATAAAGATAACACTAATAAAATGACAACAGTAATAATAAAAGGATTGGAATGTACAAATGATACGCAGTGGAATTGCTCTCCACCCACCGACCGATGCCCAGTTAGTCCCCAAGCGGCGATTCCCCCCACCCCCACTTCCCCCAGTTTATATACTGGATGTGACGTCACATGGTATGGAATACCCTGTTGGCCACTTTGGGTCAGCTGCCCTGGCTGTGTCCTGTGCCAACTTCTTGTGCCCTTCCAGCTTTCTTGCTGGCTGGGCTTGAGAAGCTGAAAAATCCTTGACTTTAGACTAAACACTACTTAGCAACAACTGAAAACATCAGTGTTATCAACGTTCTTCTCATACTAAATGCAAAACATAACACTATACTGGCTACTAGAAGGAAAATTATCTCTACTCCAGCCAAAACCAGGACAACACCATAGTGAGGAGAGCACACACTACACTGGAGGGCAGGGCTGCCATCTCAGAAGGACATAGACAGGCTGGAGGGATGGGCCAAAAGGAACCTCATGATATCCAATAAAGACAAATCCAAAGTCCATCCCCCAAGGTGAACTAAGCCCCTGCAATGACAGAGGCCAGGGGCTGCATGGCTGGGCAGCAGCTCTGTGGGAAAGGCTCTGGTGGTCCTTGGGTTTCATTAGGCAAAAGATGAGCCATCAGCAAAGGCGGCCAACGGCATCCTGGGTGTATGAGAAGGAGCACAGACAGTGGAAGTGATTATCCCCCTCTGCTCAGCACATTTTAGAACAGATCCAGAATACTTGCCAAGGTTTTGACCCCACAATACCCGAGAGACATTGGTAAACTGGAGCCAGTTCAGTGGAGGGGCACCACGGTGGTCAGGGCAGGAGCACTTGGAATGTGAAAAGAAGCTAAAAGAGCTGGGCTTGTTTGGCTGGGAGAAAAGAAGATCTTGGGGGAACGTGCAGCAGCATTGCAGTGTTCCCGGAAAGACTGAGTTAGGTTCATGTCCATGGTACAAGACACAAGGACAAGAAGCAATGGGCTGAAACAAGAGAAGGTCAGGGTACATACACGAAGAAACCTTTCCAACATAACAACAGTCAAGTGCTGGAAGGCATTACCCAGAGAGTGTGTGCCGGCTCTATCCCAGAAAGTGACCAAGCCACGTTTGGATGAAGCCCTGAGGAATCTGGTCTGACACTGTCGTGGGCAGGAGGTTGGTCGAGAAACCTCCCAAGGTCCTTTCCAGCCTGAATGATGCTGTCCTTCCTTCCCCTTCATGTCTTCAAATGAGAGAAAGCTCTCAGGTTCTCCCTGACCACAGAAGTACTTGACATCAGGTGCAGGGCTGCTTCACAGGTGTCCCCAAACAACCCTGACCACATCCTTTGCTTCCCTTTTCATTTCCCTCTGCCCAAGCTGTTCTCTGCTTCCCTCCAAAAGAATAGCCTGCCATGTTAATCCTTTCCCCATTGGCCCTGCACCTCTTGTTTTGTACCCTATTATGGTACTTCAGAGATGGTTGCTGTAATGTTTATGACCATGGGTGCCACTCAGTTAACCACGGCATTCTCTTTCTTTACCCATAATGTCCTGCAGTTCCCCATATTGCTATCTTGCCAGAGGCATTGGCCCACAAATCTTAAATGTTGACATATTGGCGTTTCTGTCCAGAGGCACTTTCACGCCCTTGTGGCTTTGGCCAACAGAAACCTCCTGAATTTTTTCAAGGGGAAGGGGCAAAGGTCTGCACTGGGAGCGGAATAAACCCCATGATGTTTCAGCCAACCTGACCCTGGAACTGGCGATACCCCACCCTTTGCTGGGAGGATGGACCAGACGTCCCAGCACTCCCTTTCCCAACAACCCTTCCATAAGCCTCTGCCTTGCAGTGTGCCCCAGGAGAAAGGATTCAGCTGGAGGTGGGGGTCTCTACAGCAGAGGGTCATAGGACAACTCAGGGTGGAATGGTCCCGTACTCAGGAGGTCTCAAGTTCTACCTTTGATTCCAAGCAGGGCCAGCCAGCTCTCAGGTCCGAGCAGATTGCTCCATGAATGTCAGCATCCCTGTACAGAGTCTGCACATGGGTCACGCATCAAAGCCACCATTACGGAAATGGAGACAAGGCATTTGACCAGCTCCTTGAACCCAGGAATCGGTATGCCGTGCCTCCTGAGGTTCCTGGGAACACCTAAGCTTTATGTGCAGAGGAGTGTGAGTCCTCTTTTGGTGTCCTGGGCAGTCTCCTGGCAAATGCGGAGCTTCAGACTCTGAAGAGAATCCAAAGAATCTTTTTGACTAGGTTAGTTTCATTTTACATGTTGAAATGCAGGACAGATGAAAGGAGCTCAGAGCTTCCAGGGTCTCTGCTGCACAATTTGGACTTCAGAGACTGGAAATGTGGGTAACAGTGTTGTGTTAGTGTACACCACAGGGCAATGTTGGCTTCCTTTGTGCCTTTGCACTAATCTGGGATCTGTCCCTCTGCCGCCTTTGGCTAAAAAAGAAACATCTCCCCTCTTCCATCTCCCTCTCCTCCACAAAACAGGGAGAAAAGATATGAAGCAGGGATAATTTAAAGGGCAATGCTGTCTAAGAAGTGTAACATGTAAATGATAACAAAGAGCTAGCTGTGAGAGAAAAACCACTGCTTTAAGAACTCATGCCAGAGGCTAACTACCGAGAACTTATGGCTCTTTTGTCATGTGAAAATGAATGTTGGGAATGAAATGAAAGTGCTTTAATTAATCATAATGAAGAATAAGAAGGAATTCCCTTACAGCACTCTGCTGTTACTGTTCTTAGCGATAGCACTACTAATTCCACAACATCCTTGAGAGCTGCTTTATTTTTCTCATTTCCAAAGCTCAGCCTACTCAGAACATCCAAGGACTACCTCAAATCTCTGCAGCCCAAATCTCTCCAACCTTCTCTCATCCACACTCTTTTACCCCACGACACTTCTCACCATCACTTCTATACACTGCCCAGCCTCTATTTTGCAGCTGGGTGAAGTCAGGGTATGCCCTTGCAAAGCCTTCCCTTCAAAAGTCTTTCCTACGTGCTAATCCCACTGGTGTCACCTCATGCTGTGTACCGCTCCTTCCTCCTTCTGCAAAGCTCCATTGGGTGGGCAGTTTTCCTGTTTCTGTCATAGCCATTCACCTTCTGTGATTGGTTAACCCTGGCTGGACGCCAGGTGCCCACCAGAGCCGTTCTATCTCTCCCCCTCCTTCTCAGCTGGACAGGGGAGAGAAAATATAACAAAGAGCTTGTGGGTCGAGATAACGATAGGAGAGATCACTCACCAATTACCGTCACAGGCAAAACAGACTCAGTTTGGGGAAATTTAACTTGATTTATTACAAATCAACCGGAGTAGGGTAATGAGAAATAAAACCAAATCTCAGAACACCTTCCCTCCACCCCTCCCTTCTTCACGGGCACAACTTCACTCCCGGATTCTCTACCAACCCCCCAGCGGCACAGGGGGATGGGGATGGGGTTTACAGTCAGTTCATCACACATTATTTTCTGTCGCTTCATCCTCCTCAGGGGCAGGACTCATCACACTCTTCCGCTGCTCCAGCGTGGGGTCCCTCCCACGGGAGACAGTCCTCCACAAACTTCTTCAATGTGGGTCCTTCCCACGGGCCGCAGTTATTCACAAACTTCTCCAGCATGGGTCCTTTCCACGGTGTGCAGTCCTTCAGGCACAGACTGCTCCAACGTCGGCCCCCCACGGGGTCACAAGTCCTGCCAGAAAACCTGCTCCGTGGGCTCCTCTCTCCACAGATCCGCAGGTCCTGCCAGGAGCCTAATCCAGCGTGGGGTTCCCACGTGGTCACAGCCTACTTCGGGAACCCACCTGCTCCGACGTGGGGTCCTCCACGGGCTGCAGGTGGAAATCTGCTCCACCGTGGACCTCCATGGGCTGCAGGGGGACAGCCTGCCTCACCATGGTCTTCACCATGGGCTGCAGGGGAATCTCTGCTCCGGCGCCTGGAGCATCTCCTCCCCCTCCTTCTTCACTGACCTTGGTGTCCGCAGGGTTGTTTCTCTTACATGTTCTCACTCCTCTTTCCGGCTGCCAAATACCGTCTGTCCCAACTTTTTTTCCTTCTTAAAAATGTTATCACGGAGGCGTTACCACTATCGCTGATTGGCTCGGCCTTGGCCGGCGGCGGGTCCGTCTTAGAGCCGGCTGGTATGGGCTCTCTCGAACACAGGGGAAGCTTCCAGCAGCTTCTTACAGAAGCCACCGCTGTACCCCCCCCCCCCCGCTACCAAAACCTTGCCACACAAAGCCAATACACCTTCGCAATCTTTTTGTATTGTATGCATATCAAATATTGTCTCAGGAAACACATTTATCCCCTCCCAGCATCAGCCATTTCCAATTGCAGGCTGAGATATTTCCCCTCTTGGAGCAGACATTGTGTAAAGCTGCTCCATATGTGGAAACACACTTCAGTGCTGCACAGGCATATGGGCTAAAAACCCCCACCAGGCTAGTTTTTCAAAGAGACAGTTTCAGAGTGCCAAAGCAGATTCCGTACATAAATGCTTGTGCTGGTTTTGGCTGGGAGAGAGTTCATTTTCTCCATAGATGCTTGTGTGGGACTATGTTTTGGATTTTTGCTGAAAACAGTGTTGATAACACAGGGATGTTTTAGTTTCTGCTGAGCAGTGCTTGCACAATGTCAAGGCCTTTTCTGCTTCTCACGCCGCCCTGCCAGCGAGTAGGCTGGGGGTGCACAAGAAGTTGGGAGGGGACACAGCTGGGACAGCTGACCCCAACTGACTAAAGGGATATCCCAGACCATATGTCATCGTGCTCAGCAATAAAAGCTGGCAGAAGAAGGGGTGGGGGGGTGTTGGAGTGATGGCGTTTGTCTTCCCAAGTAACTGTTATGCATGATGGAGCCCTGCTTTCCTGGAGATGGGTGGAGACCTGCCTGCTGATAGGAAGGAGTGAATGAATTCCTTCTTTTGTTTTGATTGTGTGCCCAGCTTTTGCTTTACCTATTTAACTGCCTTTAACTCAACCCACCAGTTTTCTCACTTTTCCTCTTCCAATTCTCTCCCCCACCTCACCGCTGCGGACTGAGCGAGTAACTCTGTAGTGCTTAGTTGCCTGTTGGTGTTAAACCATGACAAACAGATACTCCACAGCTCTCTGGGACGCTGTTCCAGTGCTGGACTGTCCCCCTGGTGATCTTTTTTTATTATTCTTTATGTCAAGATAGTCAAGCATTACACAACTCAGTGCAAGACATCGTAGCAGGGGAAGATGACTTTCATGTCTTTTAACATTTTTTAGCTGATTGCACGCAGGGACACTGTAGATAGTCCATGGGGTCTAGCAAGTGATTTTTCAAACCTGAAGGTAGTCATCTCTTCGTCGGTTGTGTCACCCTCTGGGCTTCATTGACTACAGACCATGCTTTGACTATTTCCCTTTCATATTACATAGGTCAGACACAGCTTGAAGTAGCTCTTTGCATTAAAATACTTAGGGGCACTGAAGATGCTCTAGAGTACAAAGATATTGGGGGGGGGCATGACCTAACAGGAGTGCCTCAGGACACCTTTCCCCTTCTTGAGGAGGATGAAAGCCAGGCTGGACATGTAGTTTTCTTTGAGCAAATATGGGATGCCTTTGTTCAGGCAACCACGTACCCCAGTGGAACATCTGGGACTATTTGGGACTATATTTCACATACCCTGTAGTATCACTTTGTCCGTAGGAGTCTCCGCAAGGCAATTCTCACTTCCTTATTCCTCAGGCTATAGATGACAGGGTTAAACGTGGGGGTCACAACTGTGTAAAGCAGGGCAAGGTATTTGTCAGCATCTGCAGAATCTCTTGACCGTTGCTTTAAGTAGGTGACTGTGGCTGAGCAGTAGAAGAGCATCACAACCCCGAGGTGCGAAGAGCAGGTGGAAGAGGTTTTGTGCCTGCCCAGAGCTGAAGGTATTTTCAGAATTGCCCTGATAATTTGAATGTAAGCAATAACTATTAAGGAGAAGGGAAGGATTGCAAATAGCAGGATGATGGTGTACAGCATCACTTGGTGCCAGAAAGTGTCGGCACAGCCCAGTTCCAGCAGAGGGGGATCATCACAGAAAAAGTGGTGAAGGTCATGGGATGCACAGAAGGGCAAAGTGAACACCTGGTAGGTCTGTCCGACTTGCACTGGAATGACAGCCATCCACGACCCCACCACCACTCTGATGCAGAGACCCCTGCTCATGATGAGGGTATAGTGCAGGGGGTCACATCTGGCTGTGTAGCGGTCATAGGCCATGGCAGCCAGGAGAAGGCATTCGATGCTGCCCAACAAAACCAGGAAATACAGCTGGGCAGCACAGCCAAGGAAGGAGATCCGGCCATCTTCCATCAGGAAACCCACCAGCATTTCTGGCAGAGTCACTGACGTGTAGCAGACCTCCAGGAAGGACAAGTTCCTCAGGAAGAAATACATGGGGCTGTGGAGGCTTGAGTCCACCACTGTGATGAGAGCAATCAGGCTGTTCCCTGTGAGGACCACCAGGTAGATGACCAGGAATACTGCGAAGCACAGGCCCTGCAAGCTGGAGTGGTCAGAAAAGCCCAGAAGAATGAATCCAGATACAACAGTGTGATTCTCCAAGCCTTTTCTTTGGGACATTTTCCCTATACAGAGCAATCCAAACAACGGGCTCTTAGAGGATGCTGATGACCTGTCCACCATCACACACACTTCAAGCCTAGAGAAAGACTACAAACATCCGCATACAGGTGATTGCAGGGTTAGGCGAGCTTGACCAAGATCAGCATGAATGTTAGCAAATCTAACAGGGGTTGCTTGCTGCAGGGAGGTTTGTAAAGAGAGGAGAGAACAGAATCCTTGACCCTGAATGACTGGGTTTTGTCATCTGCCGAAAAGAAACTTGACTTTCTTTTTTAGAGAATAGAATACCTGGTGACAAATGAGAAAAAAGGCAGAAAAGGGATAAATACTAGCCACTTCAGCAACAGTCTTGCTTACACTCCTTGTCCGGATCTTGTAAGAGCTGCTTTTAGTGTAAGACAGTTAAGAAGAAATAGGGTGCAAAGGAGGAAAGGGAGGAGAAAGGGAAAGGCAGAGCAAGGCAAGGCATGACTTGACTCTTAGACCTTAGTGAGAGAGAGCAGACCCAGCTCTTCACGCTCACATGTAAGAGCTCACCCCCTGATGCTGTGTCCACACACAAAGATCTGGGAGACTATCTTAGATCCAAAGCATTAATTTTTACATGGTGAAGGGTGAATCCCATCAGAAGTAAAACAAGCTGCTATCTGCCAGTGAATCCAGTGACACTGAGGCATGCATGGGACATTTTAACAAGACAGATCAGCAGCAGTTTATGCATAAATCACAAGATTTCAGGGTGCTAAAAGCCATTTTTATGCAAGCAATCAAATAGCTTCATGCAGTTTTCAGTCATACAGAGAAGAAAGTGATCAAAAGTGGGTGATGGCCCCACGGTACCCCCATTTTCCTGAACAGGTCAGGCTTTTATAACTTCTGAATGAGTCCTGAATAATTCCGCACTCTTAAACTTGCTGCTCTGTCACTTGGGTTTCTGAAGAGCTTACAAATCCAGCTGAGGGCCCGTTCGCCCTGATCCCAAGCCTGCAATGCTTCCCAGTCCCCTGCAAGCCCTCGTAGAGGCAGAGCAATGCTCCTGCTGCCTGGGAAACTGAGCCTTCCCTTTGCATTTCCCACCTTCCCAGAGCATAAAGACTTCTTGCTGGACACACTTGAAGGATGTGAGCTACAAGCAAGCAGCACCACACTAGCGGGTCACTTCTTAGGAAGAAGTGACTCAGCTGAAAGGTGTTTAAGACTCTCGGTCTGACATGGGGAAGCAATATCCTCTTCCAGGCAGAGGACTGAGGATGCTGGCTGTGTCTCTCCAGCTATCAATAACACCCTTTGAGAAGTCTTCTTAAACTCGGACGCATTAATGATGATGAGAACAACATGTCAGAAAACATGTGATAAAAGCATTCAGATTAGCCAAGTGAAAATTGCAGGGCAGTTTTCTCACAAGAAAATTTGGAATTCACAAAAACACGTGGTCCTAATAGTTTGATTGTTTTTCTAAGGTATTCCTGCCTTTTTCCTGTGAGTTTTATCTATCTCCTAAGGGTGCTATTCAACATTTACAAGTTAACATCAGGGTTTGCGTGGGGCAAAAGTCACCATGATTGTTTCCTAATCTGCCTACTTATTCATATAAATGTACAGAAAAATGAAATACTTTTATTTTCTGAAAAAAACCCTGTGACTTACCCACATTTATTTTAAATTCATGCTTTAACTCAAAGCTACCGCTTACATGCAGATTATCCACATACCAGCATTTCCTGCTCGTTTCAAAATGTTCTCAAGCCTGCAGCCTATTCTTTTTAACTCTCAGATGTGTCAGTGCTTCCCAAGATCACAGGTAGAGCACAGTTCAGGCTAGCTTTGCTCACGGGAAACTGCCAGAGTACTTCTTACGTGGTGACTATCTCACGGGCAGCATTTCTCAAAGCTGAAGGAAGCCCGTTCCAGTGAGCTCAGCCAAGCTGGATAGATGCCTGCAGCTGCTTCTGGTAGTGTCTGTGCTGCCACACTATCTCCGTATTCCAGGGCATGCCAAAAGGGATTTACCGTTGTCAGGAGCCAAGAGGCAGGAACACGCTCCTCAGTCCATGATGCTGCAGAAGGCAGTGCTTACCTTTTTTCGCTCCTTCTTTCCCCTGGAAACCACCTGGGTATGGTTCTCCGGACACCTCTCTGTCACTCTCACCTGGTTATAAGACAGTTAGTAAGCAGCCTCAGGAGAGAAGGTGGGGACGCCGGTGCTGCCACTGCTCCTCCCTGGATGCCCACGGCACCATGAATGATTTGAGAAAGCCTGTCAGAAGCATGGGCGTTAGCCTGACTAGCAACTTCCAGCATAACTATAGGTCTTTAAACAGTAGAAAAACTGAGGCGTGAGGTTTAGCTGCTCAAAGGACAAGTGGCAAACTTGTGGAAGGAAAACCAAACCAAACCAAAAAGGCAAGCAGAAAATAAGCCTATTCAACCTGTGCTTAACTTCACTGTGCAGCAACAGAAAAAGCCTCTCTGTACCTCCACCTCCCCAGGTCCCATGTTATCCTCAAGGCGGAGGTGGCCCTGAGAGCTTGAACTCTGTTCTACAGAAGAAAGTGAAGATGGTCTTCAAGAACATGGACAAAAGGCAATGAACTAAATTTGAGATGGGCCATGAGAGACAGTTTTCTTTGATGTGGCTAAATCTGCTTCTGAAGAGGAGCGCCCTAAGCTTCCTGGGTATTTAGTGCTGAGAGAGAAAGGTGAAATTTCTGACTGCCAGCTAACAGAAACTTCTCCATAAGGATATTCAAATGGTAATTAGCGTGTCCAGTGGGTCATTTAGCTCCTTTTTCCTGCTGAGGAGGATGACACTGTTGAGTAGTTTTAGCCTGCTTTCAGTTCGTTCTGTTATTTTGGGTATCTCTCTTGAAAATCAGCCCACAGCCTTTCTTCCACCAAGATGCTGCTCCTCTAATGATGGGAGAAGGGAGTGTTCCTTGGAGGTTTCCCCTGTATGGGGACACTGTGACCACAGATGAACTCCCTAGCTCTCTCCGAGGCTGGTCAGCACAATTTTGTCACATCTTTAAGCTGTGACCTAATCTGTAGAGGGGAAACTAGCTCTAGGAAGCTGGCTTCCTAAGGAAGAAGACATCCATTTTTTTCTGCTGTTCATACCTGCCTTTGTATGTAGAGAAGCCATGTGGGCTTTTCAGAGTCAGGGTGCCACTAGCATGTGCTCCTCCGTTACTGCTCCCTGCAGACACTGTACAGGAGAGCCCTGTACAGTTGATTTGTTGATCTCATAAAACTGAATACTTTGTTGGGCACAAGAAGCTTCTCTCACTTCCCAGACACCTTGAAGCTTCATCCCAAGCAGATCCCATCACAGGTGGCCTCAGCTAAGCCTGCAGGATTTCTCTGCCTCCTCCCTGCCCACACCATCAGGTATTTTTCTTTCTACTCCCTAGCACTTGGTGCTGGTACCCGCATGAGAAGGGAAGGTGCTGGGAGCAGCGGCTGTAGCACTGGAGCTGTTAGCACAGGGGCTGAGAGGTTCCTAGCAGCCAAAGTCCACCTCGAAACACAAACTCAAGAGCACTGGGGCTGTTTCCAGCCAGACTGACCTTTTCCTGGTGATGGATCTGTCTGCAGGGATTACACAAACCCCACGTGCGATCCCAGAATTGCTCATGGGGGCAGAAGGGAATGAAGTCCACACATATACACCACGGTGCGAACACGCGCACCCCTACTGCTGCAAGTCCCAACACACTGTCCACACCACACGTGCGCACGCACGTACAGAGATCTCACACTTCTCATTCAAAAGGATCCTAAGGCACGGTCAGCACTGCTCACCAGCACTGTGCACACACACACACACCCCCCACGTTGTCACCTGTACACAAACACAGGCACACAAAGCACACTTACTTCACAACCCACACACAAACCGCAGGCTGACCCACCCGGAGAGGAGAGCTTTAAACTAAGAACAAGAGGGGAAGGCAATGGTGACCCGCAGCCAAGTGGGGAAGGGGAGGACTTGGTTGGAATGCAAAGGGTGCTGGGTGATGTTGACAGGAGAGACCTTGAAAACCAGAAGAACAGGGCTCGGGGGGCCCCCCTCAAGTGTATGCAAACAAGTCAGGCAGTGCCAAGAGGGCAGCATGGTGGAGGAGGCTCTCAAGCTCTGCAGTGATACAGCTGTGCCCTGGGCCTCTATATCTATATGACACTTGGTGGGACAAGGTGTTGTGCCAGTGCACAGCCTGTAAAGATTTGGCCAGTTCTTCCTTCCATGTTTTTACTGCACCTGGACGTGTCCCTTGGTCTTCCAAACAACAAAGAAAAAGTCTCTGAGAATATCAACAGGGTGGTTTCAGGGAAGAAGTAACGGCCGGATGCATTACTGTATAACAAAAAAAAATAATAATGAGGAAAAAAGCAATCCCCTAAAATCTCCATGCAAGATGACAACTATGGAGGGTGTCAGCTCTTTTTTCTCAACTAAGATGGCAGAGCAGAACCTTTTCTGAAGTGCTGGCATCCCGGCAGGCAGTCCCTTCTGTCACTGCAGGGGCTTCGTCCACCCCAGGGCATGATTTTAGGTTTGGCCTTCTTGGCCCCTTGGGATGGCAGTGCTACCCTCTGATGCAGGATCTGCTCCCCTCAATGTGGTGCATTTTATTGGTGAAAGTCAGTCACTGGTAAGACCTGAGGTCATTGATTCAAAGACATGCTTGGGCTGCTTAAGTAAGACTCTGTCCACTTCCTCACCCTGACTGCAGGTTCTTTATCTCCCACCATGATGTCTCCCTCACTGGCCTCTCCTGTGACCTTCGCCCACAAGAGCTCATCCAACCCGTTGCCTGTGCCAATGAGGAGCTCCGTGCACTTGAGCAGATCCTTCACACAGAGGGCATCCCCCTCCTGTTCTTCCTGAAAAGGTCCTTGGGTATGGACATCCTGTGATCCAGCAACACCGTGCTAACCATTGGCCTGTTCCTTGATGTACCATCAATGGGATGTGTAAAGGACAGGAGAGAGAAGAACCAGCCGAGTTCGGGAGCAGAGACACACAACTGCAGACCCTGGTGGAACGTGCTTCATATTCATGCTCTGCCTGTATCTAATGGATGGAGATGGGACAGACCTTGTCCCAACACAGTGGTGGCAACCAGTCACTGGTCCACAGAAACTGAGTGTGTCTGAGATGCCCGGGGTGATGTCTGTCACACCCGGGGCGATGCCTTTCCTGTTGGTCCTGTGCTGTCCCTGCCAGACAAATGCAGTTGTGCTGGAGAGCCCTGCCATCTCATGTACTACTATAGGCCTGGATTTGGCCATGGTATTGAGCAGCTGCCCTGAATCGGGTTAGGTCATGGAGGGATGTACCTGAGGTAAATGCCATTATTCTCAGTGGAAGCCGAGTAAAAACAGCTGATGGAGAAGAGAAGGAGAAAGGCTGAGCTCTTCCTATGTCTGGAATAACTACTGGAGGTGACTTAGAAACTAAACCTGTATTAAAGGTACGGCATTGTTCACACATTAAGGAAAGATATAACATCGAAGAAGCTTTCAGGATGGAATGCAACTGGTATGCAAGGAATCCATTCCACAGTGGTTCCCTAGACAACATTACCTGCAAACTGACATGGAGGGTGGAACGGGGTGAAGACTCCATGGCCAGGCTCTGTGAATCACTGCAGAAATGGGAATTTCATGGGACTATGGTACTGATAAACTGCATATTTGCCACCCTGGGCCAACGGTCTGTCATGTTTTGACAGAATGCTGTCCTTTATGCGAACTTTGCTCATTATAATGTCATTATAATACCAAAACACACCTCCATCCCAAAGACTACCCGCATCCAAGGTGCGACCACCTCCTCACTGAGCCTGCACTCTGAATTTTTGTTAATCTTTAATACCTTTAAAAGTGAAGTGAGAGAATTTTATACCAATCACAATAAAGGTATGTATGACTAGACTCACTCAAGCTCCACCTTGAAGTAAAAATTGTATAAAAATGACCTAAGGAAGGGGGAATGTTAGGGAAGGCAACATCGAAGACAAGTCAGGGAAGATACCATCGCGGACTACCTCTGTCTCCTGGGATCAGTCGATGGGCTGAGCCTCCCTTCCCCCCCATAGGGATGCCTTTGGCTGAGATACGGATTACTTAGTAATCTCTCCCTCTATAGAATCGCTTTTCTTTTTGATTTCATGCACTGTATTTAATGTTTGCACGTGCTTTTGCAGACAGTGTATTTATCACCGGCAATCCACAAGAACCTGTAAATCTGTTGCTTTAATTAACTGCACTATTCATTAAGCTAGCCATAAAAGTTTCTCACTGGGCTCCGCCAGCTCTCTCGGTCTGGCCGTGTGAGTCCATGGAGCGCGACTAAGCCGAAAGTGCGGTGCGCTATTAGTGAATCCGTAATCGTGAGTTCAAAAAGTTGAATGCGACCAGACTAATAGTGCCAAATTGGATATCACTCAGAATCTAAACCTAGCCGCTCCCAGCCCCTCTGATATCTGAGGATAAGCTGGAACACAAGGGGGTTTATTTTCTGCCACATTACTCTACCTTTTACACGACAACAGCCCTGAACACTGTAAGTCTCTGGGTGCAGGGCAATGCACATGACTTCCTGCAGGGATCTCCTAAAGCTGGCATAGCCCATGGTTGGTGTGCAGGAGAAGGATGAGTTTCAGAGCAGGGATTCCCTGTTGCACCGTCAGAAGGAAAGGCCATGACAGCTTACTTTTTTAAAGGGAGAGCTGCAGATCGTGAAGCTGAGAGCTGTGTGGCAGTACATTCCCCCCCCACCCCCATCCTGCCAGCAGGAAACAAAACTTCTCCAGGAAGGGAGAAGGGGAAGGAAACCCTGGAGGCTGCAGGTTGAAATTTGAACTGGCCAATCGAGATGTGCCAGGTACACCGAGGTGACCCTCCTGGCCAATAGGGATTAAATGACCACAGGTCAGATTCGACGGGTATAAAGGGGGTCCTGCCGGAGGACATGTTGGCAGTCCTCCTCGGAGCAGCAGGTCAGCAGTCGGGGCCTCCCCCTTGGGTCGGGGTACCGCCCGAGGTAATTCCTTGAGGGAGAGAGCCCTCAGCTTTTAGGTGAGTGATACGCGCGTTTTGAGCCATCACTTTAAATCTTGGGGATTCTTAAGTCGGCCGTGTAGTATTAATTCTCTTTACGTCATTGAGCCTGTGGTTTTATAAAATGTTACCGGACTTCTAACTGACTTTTGCTGAAGAATAAATCTGAGTTTTAACACCTGTTGGATTTGGTTAGTCGTGCAACCGTAACATTTTAAATTGGCGGTCGGCAGGATGGTGTTAATGGAGGAATTATTACGGAGGCACGGCTGCAGCCCTTCTCCCCCAGGTCTGGACTGGGCAAAGGAGAAGTGGTCCGACCCAGCAGCGGTCGTGGAGAGAGAACTATGCCGCGGAACTTGTCGAGATGGCAAAGGCAGTGTGTGTGCCCTCCTGGGCGCCTGCTTAATTCAAGCACAGAACCGAAAGAGTGATTCTGCTAAAAGGCAAGGGGAAATAGATTATCTGAAGGTGGAATTGGAGGAAAGGGACATGTGGCTCCAGATATACATCCCCAGTGTATTCAGGAATCTAAATTTAAGCAAAATGATCGTTTTCCTAGGATGTAGGTATGAGAAATTGTCTCGAATATACTGTATAGCTATTAAACATTTTTTTTTTCCAAGATCTGGCTCTAGTGACTGTTTCTGGTCTGGTGGCAGGGTCTCTAAATACTACTGTACTTGTGTATTACTGCATTGACCAATTGCTGAATGAACTGGTTTATTTGGAAGCGGTTCTTAATTCAGAAAAAAAAATTTATCTCAAAATGAAGTGGATATGAATCTTATAAATGTAAAAGTATGAGCTAATCTTGTTCTGCCAGGTGATTTTTGAGTGCCTATTGATAGGTTTGCTGCTTTAGAAATCAGCAGCCTACTCAATAGGTTGTCCACTGCTGACACGACAGTGTGGAGTTGCTTGTTAAATCTTGTTTTTGTGGAAGCTTTCGATTAATTTGTTTGTTTTATTGCTATACATTATTAGCTTGATTTGTTTTATTGCTGTACATAACTCTCCTTAAACAGCTGTTTGTGTGGCTTGACCTCTGATTTGAGGCAGAGGCAAAGAACAACTAGAAAAAACTCAATTTTGACACCTGTAAAGAATCAACCTGCAAAACTGTTACCTGCTATTGAATATTTCAAGTACAGATTTCAAGGTTTGGGTAGTAAGACTTTTTGCGAGGCTTGAGATTCCTGTGTGGTAATGGTAGTCTTGTCTAAATGTTGTTTTAAGAATGGCCACTAATACACTTAATGTGTCGACTGGAAGCTGTACTCGAATATGAGGGTACTTTTAGCATAGCAATTATTCTGGGCCTGTGTATTCTGTTCTTCTAGTTAACTGGTCAGGATCCAGCAAAGATGGTGGCAATCCAGAAGATGTCAGCAGCAGATCTACAGACAATGTAATTTTGAAGGGGTTTTACTCAGTGGACTAACTGGAAAGCTGAATGGACTGTTCCAGTGCCCAGACTACCTCACACAAATACTGTACGTGTTTGTGGATGTAAACAAAAATAAGCTTTTTAGGTTAACTTATTTCAGGCTTCATTTCCCAAATATATTCTTGTAAGAGTTATCCTTATTAGTCTTTTTAAAAGTCTTAACTATCACTAGCTGAAACAGCTTTTGAAAAAGCCACAAAACCCAACCTGTCCTGTGACTTGGATTCAGAATATGTGTAAACAGGTTAACTAGTCACTGCAAGCACGCTGTGGTTCAAAGTGTATATGAACGTGCTTGTATCCATTTGTGCTTTCCTAGTGCATGTGCATATATTGTTCTTATCTTAAATTATTTTCCCGTTTGGCACATACACTCCTGTGCACCTATCACAATGGTACTCAGCTTTCTCAGCCGGTAGCTTTCCACTGCCTAACACAGCCATGCACTACACAAGTATTGCCTCCCATGGAGGCCCTTTAACAATTTAAATATTGAAGAAACTGCAGCAGAGGATGCTACCAAGGTATGGAGAAGATAGACATGTCCCTTGCCATTGTATCTGATTTTTGTCTTAAGACTGCTGCAGCATGAGACTTGACGGGTTTTTTTTTCTTGTCACTGGGTAGTAAAGTTAAACTCAGAACACATGGCTGAAGACGTACTTAAAGGTTGCAATAGCCAAGGCTGTTGTGACACTGCTACCCACCTGCAAGGTACAGTCTTGAAAGCAGTCGGCATGCAGAGAGTGGTTTCAGATAAATCCTGAAAGCTGTCTACATGATGACATGAAAACTTATAGTAGTCTGAAGGTGCGGTTCTGTGAACTGGTAACACTGCTTACCCAGTTAAGTGCATTAGGGTTTTTTTGAAGGGTGGGGAGAAATCCTGATCACATGAAGCAAATGTTATGCTCTCTCTCTATTGTAATTTCTTTATAATTTGGTGTTTTTGTAAATGAAGTTCTATGTTTTTCCAGAGTACTTTTGTATGTACTGTAAAATACTGTCATCCAAACAGAAATTTAAAATCTTCAGTCTCTTATTTTTTTTTTTTTAATACACATGGGATCTGCTCAAAAACCCCAAACAACGAAAACAAACGTAAGGTTGGGGGGGGAGGCAGTGCCACAAAAAATATGTTTTACAAAATGACAATGTCATGGTAGAGTAAATTTGAGGAGACTAGGAACACTGCTTTCCTGCTTCTAGTATTTCCAGGTTTTGAATTAACACCCTCTGAATAGTGCAGCTTGCAAACTGCATTGACAGCAGAAGTCCCAGTTTGTTGTGCGGACAAGAGATACCCCTGAATTCTTTTAAAATTAGTTGCTTGGCTTAAACAGCAATTCTGAGCTCTGATCATCTTAAGCATCCACCTAAAACCCTAGTGACAAGACCCAAGAGGCATGTAGCTATCTTGTGAGGTCCTCATTCTCTAGCATTCCCCCTACTGCTAGTATTCCAAACTTGGGGAGAAAGCATGACTATGACCATATACTTACTTTTTTCCTCATTACCTCTGGTTTCCAGCTTGCTTCAAGTGCAATTTATCTCTTAGAAAATTTCCCTTAGTGGGTTTGAGAGGTCTTCTTCTTCCTTCTCCCCTCCAAAGCCCCCAAAACTTCAGAGTGCAAGGCTTAGGTTTACTCACAGGTTAAAATTAAGAAACAGAATCCATGTAACTTAAGTGGCTTTTAGCAGAGCCACACCTTGAGTTTGTAAAAGGGTTACCTTGGTTTTGTGACCTGTGTTAAAACCGTGCTATTTAAATACTGTCAACTCTGTCTACTAGTTACAGTAGGTATACAACTTCAGCACCTGTGTAAATAAAAATCCATCAGGAATTTGAAGGAATTAAAGCTGAAGTAGGTGATAAGATAAACAGCAAAGCAAATATGAAAAGTAAGTGTTTTCTAATAGTCTACAACCCTGTGATATTACCAAGCTTTTAAATAAATTCTTCCACATGATTATTCCAAGACTGTTAAAGGCTCTTTTGCCCTTAACCTCTAGGTCAGCACATGGATTTATGCAACTAGTCTCAAACTAACCTAGCTAATTGATATCAAAATATATGCCTTTACACAGTTTTGTTGTTTTTTTTTTTTACTTTTGCTTTGCAGAATTATCTTTTGATTGCTCTTAGTTTTGTTTTGTTTTGTTCCTCTCACTCCTAGGGTGTTAAGAAGAAGTTTAGGAAGAAGTTAGGTTCCTAGTTTCCCGGACTTGATCCAGCATAGGTGAGATTACACACTTTACCTTAACATACCCTGACTCAATGCTTGGCCCAGTGCGGAGTGACGTCACTGTTCTGGAGTTTCCCTGGCTATTGCAGAAGTTCGATACTGCCCCAGGACTATGCAGCTTAGATTACAGCTGTTTTAAATAAAGTTCAAACTGCAACAATTCAACTGAAATGTTTTCCTTTGTTTAGGGAACAAGTGTTCTGTCAAAGTGATTGAAAGAAAAGTTACTCATGCATAAACACTCGGTGAGGGAGGCTCTTTGATACCAGACTTCCTGCAAACTTTGCTGTTTCTATCTGCTTTCTTAGCTGGTTGCTGTGTGTGCGGCTTGGAGGTCCAGGTGGAAGGGGTGAGGGATGCACAATCAATCTCCTTAAAGAGGAGCAGCTCGGTGTTGAAATTGTGTATGGTTAGCAACTTTGAGCAAGACATTCCATTGCAGGAATTAACGTCTCCTGTGGTTTTACTTGTTAGGTCTAAGCAAAGAAGTGGTTCATGTGACGTCACCTCCACTTCTGCTGTTGCAATGGATGTCCCTGTAGAAACTAGAGAGAGAAAGTAATAGAATACTTTTTGCCTTAATGAGTCAAAAGCCAAGGGCAAAAAAAAAAAGTATCTTGAAACTGTTAATCTTGACTTTGACTTTGGGAGGGAGAAGACTTCTTAATACTGCCTTTACATAACACTCAGCCTCCACTGGAGTGCCCAAAGCCCTATATTTGGGAGCAAAGCTTCATTTCTGGGCTCCATAGAAGAACCAATAGGTTGCCTTCTTGTTTAGGGTCCAAAGCATCATGTGTAGCTTCTAGCCCCTCCTTTTTAGTGCCCAAAGCCTCATGTTTAGGGCAGAAATACTCCTTTTTAGGGTCCAAACCTGTCTTTTATTACCCATAGGCATTTTAGGGCCCACATTTTCATTTTTTGGATCTAAACCCTTATTTTAAGGTGCAGAAAGCCTCTTTCTAGAGAGCAGCCTCCTTTTAATGGTCCAAAGGCTCAGGTTTAGTTTCCAAAGGCTCAGGTTTAGAGGCCAAAGATGCATTTTTAGTGTCCAAAACCTCATTTATAGGTTCCAAGTCCCTCTTTTAAGTTCCAAAGACTCGCTAGCTGACATAGTATCAGCAAGGCTCTCTCTAATGGTCTCTGTACCACTCACGGTCTCGGTATGGGTGTGACTGTCTGTAACAGTGTCGTGGTCTTTTTACTGCTATCAGTGTCTGTAACAGTATCTATATGGGTACCTCCATGCCTAATTGTACCTGTACCTGCGTCTGTACTGGTATCTGTGTGTGTGTGTCTTCAATTGCATTTGGATCAGTACCTGTATGTTTAATGGCACCTCTATCCGTAACGGTATTAGGAGCTGTAGTTGTAGGTGTAATGGAGTGTGCGCTTGTGTGTGTGTGACTGTACTTGTACCTGCAGTGCGGAAAGTTACGGTATCTGACTGTATCTATAGTTGTACATATTTTACAGCTGTATCTGCAATTGAAAGCATGTGTGTCTTTAGCGATAATGGTGCCTGTGTGCTGGTTTTAGCTGGGACAGAGTTAATTTTCATCATGGGAACCTGTATGGTGCTATGTTTTGGATGTGTTCTTACAACAGTGCTGATCACACAGGGATGTTTTACATATTGCTGAGCAGTTCCTACTTAGTTAGCATCGAGGGCTTTTCTGCTTCTCATAGTGCCCTGCCAGTGAGCAGGCATGGGGTGCACAAGAAGTTGGGAGGGGACACAGCTGGGACCGCTGACCCCAGCTGACCAAAGGGATATTCCAGACCATATGATGTTGTGCTCAGAAATCAAATCGGGGAGATGGTGGGGGTGGGTGGGGATAATTGCAGGGGGCTGCTGTTTCTCAGGTACTGGCTGAGCATCCATCAGTGGTGAGCAATTGGGATTTTTTGCATCACGTACTTTTCTTGGTTTGGGTTGGGTTTTTTTGGTGAGTGTGTGGGTGTTCCCCCCTACTCTTTTTATTAAATTGTCTTTATCTCAACTCAAACGCTTTTGCACTTTTACCCTTCCAATTCTCTCCCTATTCCATTGCAGGTTGGGAAGTGATCGAGCAGCTGTGTGATGCTTAGCTGCCTACTGGGGTTAAACCCAACATGGGGCTCAAAAGGTTTGACCAGAGTGTACTAGAGGGAACCTATAATTATTACATCTCTTGAAGAGTTGCTGGTCATGATGTGGACTTCTCTGTCCTCGACATTGCTTTATCTGATCTGTGCCATGCTCCCTTTTTTGCTGTGCTGTGTAGCAGTTGGTGGTGTTTTGCCTGGAAGAATTATGATAAAAGCAGTGGCCTTGACCCTGTTTTGGTATTTGGGCCCTGCATTTATGCCTTGCCTGTATTTTGGGAACCACCTTACGGAGACACTTCACAATTACATTTTTTCCCTTTTCTCTTCCAAGAGCCAATCAGTGGAGGAAAGAGAAGGGCACCTTCCGCTTTTTCTCCTGTGAGGTAAGTATTTTGTCTCTTCCTACAATAACTTTTCAGTGTCGTGAGCATCCTTGGGTGAGCAAAATACTCCTATTGGTACTTCTCAGGAATATTGTTTCTGCTCTTTCAAAGGTTAAGCAGCTCTTTAGAGAGATTGGCACAGGCATATGACCCAAGGCAGTGCAGTATTAGGTGGCAAGGCACATGGAAGAATCTGGGCAGGTACCCGGAATGCTTGTCACCTCTGGTGGTCTGGGACTTCACCCCCGAGCAAGTGTGGGATCCTAGTGAAGTGACAGAATGTTTGAAAAGAGCATGCCCTGGCCCTGGCTATGCCAAAGAGACACAAGTTGTTGCACTGTTCGGGGACCTGGCCTGTGCCTACAGAGCACTATTCATGACTATTCAGCACCCTCAAGGAGAAAAGAGGGTCTCTGGATCTGAAGACACACACACAGACATTGTGGCTAAACTGGAGACCCAGCCCCCAACTCTATCAGGTGCCCCTAGAGTTGGCACCAGTTGAGTGTGAAGGAAAGGTATCCCTTCAAAGAAGATCATGCAGGTTACCAAGTGGACCACTGCTGAGGGACATATCTGGTATCTGAGGGAATTAGCTGGGAAGACAAACGTCATAGCCTTGAACATACCCACCTCACCGCCTTACTCCTCCTTGCCCCAGTTTGATTGCTAAGCATGACGTCGTAATGTATGCAATATCCCTTTGGTCTGCTGGGGTCAGCTGTCCCGGCTATGTCCCCTTGCAGCTTCTTGCCCACCCCCAGCCTACTTGCTGGTGGGCAAGAGTGAGGAACAGAGAAGCCCTTGATGCTGTGCAAGCACTGTTCAGCAATAGCTGAATCATCAGTGGTTTATCAGGACTGCTTCGGTCCTAAAACCAAACCACATTACCCTATGGGCTGCCATGAAGAAAACTAACTGCATCCCAGCCAAAACCAGTGCAGTGAAGCATGTGCTGCTCCTACGATGGAGCGAGACAACACAGAGAGTGATCGGTAACACAGGAGGGGCTGCTGTACCCCACGGGCCTTCAATCCCATCTCTTGAAAACATCCCAACTGCAGCCACCCCAAAACCCCGCCTGACCAGAGAGGGTCCCAGTAGCAGAGCCCTGTTGGTGCAGGGGGCAGACACAATATTTGGAAAAGAACTGGGGAGAAAAGGGATTTCTCAGGACAAGGGGGAAAATCTCTCGCCTCCCTGCCCAGCTGTACCATCTCCCTGCTGATGTCACAATGGACCTTCAAATGACGTGGGCTGATGTCACAGGGGGGTGCAGTGCATCAGAGGGAGGTGTCCCCAGCGCCACGGCAGTGCCGGCACTTCCCAGCGAGGCTTGGGTGCTGCCGGGCACTGCTCAGGGACTCCCCACCGCTGCCCTTCGGAGCTGCTCCGTGGCTGAGAGCGGGGTCAGGAGGCAGCAGGGATGCGCTGGGGGACCCTTGCTGACAGACAGGAGAACGTCAGAGAGGAGTTTGGGGTGAGGAGCCGGGAAGAGTGTCCCTTCTCCTGAGCTGAGGGCAAGCAGCAAGGTGAATGGAGGGCTGCTGCACCATGGCCATCAGCTTGGAGCTGAGCTGCTTGTTGCCCACACTCCTGCAGCTTTCCACCAAGGGTGAGGGTTTGGGGAGCTCCTTCCCCAGGGGTCGCAGTGGGGCTGTCAGCTGTCAAAAGCTGGGCTGTGGGGAGGCTGGACAGGGCTGGGGACTGTCACGAGAGCCCTGCCTGTGGATTCCACCGGGCTCGGGGGACAATGTGGCTGCCAGGACTGCCAGGTCCTGGTACTGGGGCTGCCCTGAGTATCAAGGCTCCTGTGGGCAGGGCTCAGTCCCCTCAAAAGTGGGACCATTCTGAGCCAGCTTTCTCTGGGAGCTCCACAGCCATGGCAGTGTTTTTCTGGGCTCTCTGTGTACGCCAGCATCTGTCATGCCCGGGGCAAGGAGCTTGCCAAGAGTCCGTGAGCTGTCTAGCCTGGAGCCTGGGACCTCTTTTCCTTACTTTCCAGAGATAGTGGCTGTCTGGGGAGCTGTGTCTGATTACATGCTGGCACAGCTGAAGCTGGACAAGGTGGGCTGGCATCCTGGTCCCCCTCGCCCTGTAGGGCTTCAGTCTTCCTGAGAGCCTGGGCCCTGAGGAGCGATCCTTCCCTGAGCATCACAGCAGCACACTGAGACCACCTCATGTGCCCAGAGCAGCTTCTTGGCAAACCGGGAGAGAAACCAAGTCGAGATCCAGTCTGAGAAGGTATTCAGCACCCCACAGGGCTTCACTCTTCCCTGCGGTCAGTGGAGAGACCAAGCAGAGAGACAGGGGATGATGCTGGGTCTGTGCCAAAGATAATCCACAGGAATAAGTCTTAGGGGTATTCCACAAGTGGAAATGCCTGGGATCTTCTCTAGCCAAGAGATGTCAGCAAATATTTTAAGGAGGTGAAAGAAAAAAATGGAGAACATGGGGGGTTTTTTCCAAAGCTTTCACTTTTCCTATCTCTAAAGTACTCACTCATCAGCCTTTTTGTCTTTTCCCTGGGCAGCATGTCCTCGTTGCAGGACTCAGGAACCTCAGGATCTTTGCTGTGGTCCAAGAGCAATTCCACGGCAAATGAGTCATATTTGTGGTTCACAGACCCATCTTCCAGCTGGACATTGATGGATGATGGCTGCGGGAGCTTGCGTTCCCCACAGTGATTATCCCTGGGGAGAAGGAAGCAGCTGCCCTCCCCTTTCCCTCTCCAGGTCTTGGGGATCGTGGATTGTGTGCTTCCTGTTCCTTGGAAAGGGCTGGGAGAAGTAGACAATTACCACCAAAGGTCAGGGGACAGCTTGAGCTCCTGCAAAACAACTGACTCCCCAAAAGCTGTTTCTGTAAACGACCTTTTCTCTAGAACTTTGTTATGAATCTTTCCTGGAAATTTTACCTGCTGTGGCAGTGATGACATTTCTCCTCTTTGCAGACGATGTCAAGTTTGAGCTGCTGAACTACAAGCAGCTATCATGAGCCACCTCCTTCCCATGGCACATTGTGGAGAACTGTGTGCAAGAGTATCACCCGAGACTAAGGGGACAGACAGGTTCTTTTAGGAATTCTTGCCAGAATAATTATGGCACTAAATCATAGTTATAATTAAGCTTTCTTTTCGTAATAGGATACTAGGATTAGTATAGCGCCAAATTTATGAGTAGAATAGCACAGGATTTCTACAGGCAGAATCAATGTAGAACAATTTATAAGTATCATAATACAGAATTTATAATACAACTGAACTTATACTTTCTAATCACCTGGATCCTAATGTAACTTACCTTATGTTTCCTAATTACCTGGACCCTCTGCAGATCAGGTCAAATCTGAGTACGTGGCTTGCTGTCTCAGTACAAGAATCCTAATCTGGACTTGAAACCCATATAAAAGAATATGAGTCACTGCCTCAGTCCTCAGCAGAAGCAGACAATGGTGGAGGCATCCCTGGCCACAGGGGTGTCACAGATCTCACTGTCCTGCAGCAGTTCCAGTCCAAGTTGCCCCCTTAGGACTTGTAAATGCTTGATTTACAGACAGTGCTCTGTCTATAAAAAGCCAGGAGGCAACAGGAGGACCCAGGAGGAAAAGGAGAAGGAGGCCAGAGGGGGCAAGAAAAACAGAAAAAGGAGACAACAGGATGAAACGAGAGGCAGGAGGAGGCAACAGGAGGAGGAAGAGGCAATAAGTCAACAGGAGTCAAGAGGAGAAGGAAAAAGAGGAGTCAATAGAAGGACAAAGCAGCACACAGGAGAGAAGGGAAAAGGAACCAACAAGAGGCAACAGGAGGAGAAAGAGAAGAAAGAAAGAGGAGGAAACAAGAGACAATGGAAGGAAAAAGGTGGCAAGAGAAGGAAGAGGTAATATGAGGAGGATAAGGAGGAGGAGGAAATGGAAGAATGAGGAGACCAGAGGCAACATGAGTAGGATTGACCAAAAACAGGAGGCAAGAGTAGGCAAAAGGAGAAATAGCTGAGGAGGAGCAGGAGAAAGCTGGTGGAGGAAACAGAAGGAGGAGACAATAAGAGGCAACAGGAAAAGGAGAGCACAGGAGGAAACAAGAGGACAAGGAAAAAGGACATGAAAATGAGGCAAACAGAGGAGGAGGAGGAGAAGGGGACAGGAAGCAACAGGAGGAGAAGGAAGCAAAAGGAGGTACATGCAGGAGGAGTAAAAATGAGGTAAGAGAAAGCAACAGGAGGATGTTGATGATGAGCAGGTGAAGTAGAAGACAAGAGGAGGCAAGAGGAGACAATATAGGGAAGAGGAGAAGGAGACAAGAGGAGGCAAGAGTACAAATCTGGAGGAGGTGGAGGAGTAGGCATTAGGGGCAGTAAGAGGCAACAGGATGCACAGAGGAGGATGCAACATGATGCAAGAGTAAGAGGAGAAGTGAAGAGGAGGAGGAGGCAACAGGAAAAAACAAGTGGCAAGAGGAGGCAAGAGGAGAAAAGAGCAAGAGGGGGAGGAGGAGGAGGAGGAGGAAGCAAGAGGAGACAAGAGGAGGATGAAGAAGTGGAGGCAAGAGGAGGCAGCAGAAGGCAACAGTTGAGGAGAGGAGGCCTACGGGATGGAGCAAAGGAGAGAGGCAACAGGAGGCAAGAGGGTCTTAGGAGGAAGAGGTACCAGGAGGCTGTCATGGTTTAAGCCCAGCCAGTATCAAAGCACCATGCAGCTGCTCACTCCCTCCCCCTTGCCCCCGGTGGGATGAGGAGAAATAAAAAGGCAGGTGCATGGGTCGAGATAAGGACAGGCAGGGACCACTCACCACTTATGGTCATGGGCAAAAGACAGGCTCAACTTGAGAAAGAAACAAAATCAATTTTATTTATTACAGATCAAATCAACAGGAAAAGGAGGAGGAGGCCAGAGGATGCCACAGGAGGCAATAAAAGTAAGACAAACTTGAGGCAAGAGGGGACACAGGAGGACACCAGAGGTAAAGCAGGAGGAGGCAAAAGGAGGCAAGAGGAAGCAAACCAGGAGGTGGCAACGGTATGCCATAAGATGCATGAAGAGGAAACGGGATAAAAGAGGTAATGGAGGAGGAGGAGGTGGAGGAGGATGGAAGAATCAGTGAAGCCAAGAGGAGAAACAGGACACAACATGACGAGGGAGGAGGCAGAAGGAAAAAGTGTCTTCCTCCTTCTAGGGGCTCCACTGGCCTTTTAGTGCCTCCTCCTCCACCTGCTTTACTGTTCTCGTCTTGCCTCCTGCTGCCTCCACTTTCCTTCTCCTCTTCCTCCTCCTTTGGCTTCCTTTTGCCTCATCATCCTCTTGCCTCCTCTTGCCTCTTCTTCCTCCTCCCCTTTACTCTCTTTGCCTCCTGCTGCCCAATCTGGCTCAGGTGGCCTCCTCTTGCCTACTTTCCTCTCTGTTCCTCCTCCTCCCCTCCTCTCTTTCTTCCTCTTGCCTCCTCTTGCTTCTTGTTGCCTCCTCCTCCACCTCCTGCTCTTGCATCCTCCTGCCTCCCTTTCGCTCCTCCACCTCATCCTGCCCTTGCCTCCTCCTCCTAATATTGACTGCTGTTGCCTCCTGTTGCATCCTCCTCTTCCTCCTGCCTCCACATCCTCTTGCCTCCTGCTGCCTTTCCCTGCCTGCTCTTCCCTCCCTCTCCTGGGATCCCCTCTTGCCTCCTGGAGGAGAAGGGAACATGAGGAGGAGGAGGCCGAGGACAAAACAAGTAGCAACAGGAGGCAAGAGGAGAAAAGAGGAAGAGGGGAAGGAGGAGGACATACCAAGGGTCAAGAGAAGGAAGCGAAAGGAGGAGGAGGAGCAGAAGGAAGAAAGAGGAGAGAAGAGGAGGATGAGGAAGTGGAGGCAAGAGGAGGCAGCAGAAAGCAAGAGTTGAGGAGAGGAGGCTTACGAGATGAAGCAAAGGAGAGAGGCAAAAGGAGGCAAGAGGGGCTTAGGAGGAAGAGGTACCAGGAGACAAAGGTCAGCGAGAGGAGTAGGAGTAGGAAACAGGAGGAGGAGGAGGATGCAACAGGAGGCAATGGTGGGGGCAGAATTCTGGAGGCAGGAGGAGGACACAGCTGGACACAGGTGAAGGAGGAGGAGGCAAAAGGAGGGAGCAGGACAAGAAGGAGGAGGAGGCAACAGAAAGAGAAAAAGGAGGAGACCACAGGATGCCAGATGAGGTAAGAGGAGGCAAGTGGAGGAGGAGGAGGCAATAGGAGGCCACAGGAGAAGGAAGAAAGAGGAGGCAAGAGGAGGACAGAGTAGGACACCAGAGACAAAAGAAGGAGGCGGCAACAGGAGTCAACAAAAAGAGAAAAAGGAGGAGATAATAGGATGAAACAGGAGGTAAGTGGAGGCAACACTAACAGAGAGGAGTTGGCAGCAGGATGCTGTAGGAGGCAACAGGAGGAGAAGGAGGCAACAGCAAGGAGGAACTCAGTGATGGAGCTGCTGTCAGATATCTGCTGCCCCTGGGTGTGGAGCACTGAACAAGGAGGAAAGGACAGTGAGAAGTTAGGGCATTATTCTCCGACAAAAATCCAAGTAATTTCTCATACTACATACTCACCACAGCTTTTCCATTTCAAAGAAGGTGTATGTTCAGCTCCATAGCTGGAGCTCTCATTGATGCTAGCTGAATGTGCCATGAGGAGCAGGACCTCTGCCCACTGACTGCCAAGGAGTCAGCCCCGCTCAGCAGCAGTGGATTTTTGGGAATAGTGTTGGTTAGGGGGTCAGTCCTGCTATTTCAATTCTGAGATTAAACTACTCTTAATGTAAAAGTGCTTGTCAGCATCTGCACTCCCATTGCTAAGAAACCACAATCAAAACCGTGTTTGAGACAGAGGGTTTTTTTGTAGAGCTCTCCCCTGTCTCACCGGGAGATAGAAAAATCAATGTTGTTTTGAGATAGCAACCTCAATGTGTTTTGCAATGTCAACCTCAAAGAGCTTTGCAATAGCAGACACAATGTCTTTTCAATAGCAACACCAAAAATTTTTGCAATAGAAACATCAATGTGTTTTGCAATACCAACATCAACGATATGCAATATCCAACCCAAGGTTTTGCAAGAGCAACATAAAAGTTTATTTTTTTTATAAAAAAAATCCTGCAGCATCACGGACTGAGGAGCGTGTTCCTGCCTCTTGGCTCCTGACAACAGTAAATCCCTTTTGGCATGCCCTGGAATACGGAGATAGTGCGGCAGCACAGACACTACCAGAAGCAGCTGCAGGCATCTATCCAGCTTGGCTGAGCTCACTGGAACGGGCTTCCTTCAGCTTTGAGAAATGCTGCCCGTGAGATAGTCACCACGTAAGAAGTACTCTGGCAGTTTCCCGTGAGCAAAGCTAGCCTGAACTGTGCTCTACCTGTGCTCTTGGGAAGCACTGACACATCTGAGAGTTAAAAAGAATAGACTGTAGGCTTGAGAACATTTTGAAACAAGCAGGAAATGCTGGTATGTGGAGAATCTGCATGTAAGTGGTAGCTTTGAGTTAAAGCAATAATTTAAAATAAATGTGGGTAAGTCACAGGGTTTTTTTCAGAAAATAAAAGTATTTCATTTTTCTGTACATTTATATGAATAAGTAGGCAGATTAGGAAACAATCATGGTGACTTTTGCCTCACGCAAACCCTGATGTTAACTTGTAAATGTTGAATGGCACCCTTAGGAGATAGATAAAACTCACAGGAAAAAGGCAGGAATATCTTGGGAAAAGAATCAAACTATTAGGACCACATGTTTTTGTGAATTCCAAATTTTCTTGTGAGAAGACTGCCCTGCAATTTTCACTTGGCTAATCTGAATGCTTTTATCACGTTTTCTGACCTGTTGTTCTCATCATTAATGCATCCGAGTTTAAGACGACTTCTCAAAGGGTGTTATTGATAGCTGGAGAGACACAGCCAGCATCCTCAGTCCTCTGCCTGGAAGAGGATATTGCTTCCCCATGTCAGACCGAGAGTCTTACACATCTTTCAGCTGAGTCACTTCTTCCTAAGAAGTGACCCGCTAGTGCGGTGCTGCTTGCTTGTAGCTCACATCCTTCAAGTGTGCCCAGCAAGAAGTCTTTATGCTCTGGGAAGGTGGGAAATGCAAAGGGAAGGCTCAGTTCCCCAGGCAGCAAGAGCATTGCTCTGCCTCTGCGAGGGCTTGCAGGGGACTGGGAAGCATTGCAGGCTTGGGATGAGAGCGAATGGGCCCTCAGCTGCATTTGTAAGCTCTTCAGAAACCCAAGTGACAGAGCAGCAAGTTTAAGAATGTGGAATTATTCAGGACTCATTCAGAAGTTATAAAACCCTGACCTGTTCAGGAAAATGGGGTACCGTGGGGCTATCACCCACTTTTGGTCACTTTCTTCTCTGTATGACTGAAAACTGCATGAAGCTATTTGATTGCTTGCATGAAAATGTCTTTTAGCACTCCGAAAACTTGTGATTTATGCATAAACTGCTGCTGATCTGTCTTGTTAAAATGTCCCATGCATGCCTCAGTGTCACTGGATTCACTGGCAGATAGCAGCTTGTTTTACTTCTGATGGGATTCACCCTTCACCATGTCAAAATTAATGCTTTGGATCTAAGATAGTCTCCCAGATCTTTGTGTGTGGACACAACATCAGGGGGTGAGCTCTTATATGTGATCGAGGAGAGCTGGGACTGACCTCTCTCACTAAGGTCTAACAGTCAAGTCATGCCTTGCCTTGCTCTGCCTTTCCCTTTTTCCTCCCTTTCCTCCTTTGCACCCTATTTCTTCTTAATTGTCTTACACTAAAAGCAGCTCTTACAAGATCCGGACAAGGAATGTAAGCAATACTGTTACTGAAGTGGCTAGTATTTATCCCTTTTCTGCCTTTTTTCTCATTTGTCACCAGGTATTCTATTCTCTAAAAAAGAAAGTCAAGTTTCTTTTCTGCAGATGACAAAACCCAGTCATTCAGGGTCAAGGATTCTGTTCTCTCCTCTCTTTACAAACCTCCCTGCAGCAAGCAACCCGTGTTAGATTTGCAAACATTCATGCCGATCTTGGTCAAGCTCGCCTAACCCTGCAATCACCTGTATGCGGATGTTTGTAGTCTTTCTCTAGGCTTGAAGTGTGTGTGATGGTGGACAGGCCATCAGCATCCTCTAAGAGCCTGTTGTTTGGATTGCTCTGTATAGGGAAAATGTCCCAAAGAAAAGGCTTGGAGAATCACACTGTTGGATCTGGATTCATTCTTCTGGGATTTTCTGACCACTCCAGCTTGCAGGGCCTGTGCTTCGCAGTATTCCTGGTCATCTACCTTGTGGTCCTCACAGGGAACAGCCTGATTGCTCTCATCACAGTGGTGGACTCAAGCCTCCACAGCCCCATGTATTTCTTCCTGAGGAACTTGTCCTTCCTGGAGGTCTGCTACACGTCGGTCACTCTGCCAAAAATGCTGGTGGGTTTCCTGATGGAAGATGGCCGGATCTCCTTCCTTGGCTGTGCTGCCCAGCTGTATTTCCTGGTTTTGTTGGGCAGCATCGAATGCCTTCTCCTGGCTGCAATGGCCTATGACCGCTACACCGCCATATGTGACCCCCTGCACTATACCCTCATCATGAGCAGGGGTCTCTGCATCAGACTGGTGGTGGGGTCCTGGATAGCTGTCGTTCCAGTGCAAGTCGGACAGACCTACCAGGTGTTCACTTTGCCCTTCTGTGCATCCCATGACCTTCACCACTTTTTCTGTGATGTTCCCCCTCTGCTGGAACTGGCCTGTGCTGACACTTTCTGGCACCAAGTGATGCTGTACACCATCATCCTGCTATTTGCAATCCTTCCCTTCTCCTTAATAGTTATTTCTTACGTTCAAATTATCAGGGCAATTCTGAAAATACCTTCAGCTCTGGGCAGGCACAAAACCTTTTCCACCTGCTCTTCACACCTCGGGGTGGTGACGCTCTTCTATGGCTCAGCCACAGTCACCTACTTAAAGCAATGGTCAAGGGATTCTGTAGATGCTGACAAATACCTTGCCCTGCTTTACACAGTTGTGACCCCCACGTTTAACCCTGTCATCTATAGCCTGAGGAATAAGGAAGTGAGAATTGCCTTGCGGAGACTCCTACGGACAAAGTGATACTACAGGGCATGTGAAATATAGTCCCAAATAGTCCCAGATGTTCCGCTGGGGTACGTGGTTGCCTGAACAAAGGCATCCCATATTTGCTCAAAGAAAACTACATGTCCAGCCTGGCTTTCATCCTCCTCAAGAAGGGGAAAGGTGGCCTGAGGCATTCCTGTTAGGTCATGCCCCCCCACAATATCTTTGTACTCTAGAGCATCTTCAGTGCCCCTAAGTATTTTAATGCAAACAGCTACTTCAAGCTGTGTCTGACTTATGTAATATTAAAGGGAATTAGTCAAAGCATGGTCTGAAGTCAGTGAAGCCCAGAGGGTGACACAACCAACGAAGGGATGACTACCTTCAGGTTTGAGAAATCACTTGCTAGACCCCATGGACTATCTACAGTGTCCCTGCGTGCAATCAGCTAAAAATGTTAAAAGACATGAAGGTCATCTTCCCCTGCTACGATGTCTTGCACTGAGTTGTGTAATGCTTGACTATCTTGACATAAAGAATAATAAAAAAAAATCACCGGGGGACAGTCCAGCACTGGAACAGGGTCCCAGAGAGCTGTGGAGTATCTGTTTGTCATGGTTTAACACCAACAGGCAACTAAGCACTACAGAGTTACTCGCTCAGTCCCCAGTCATGAGGTGGGGAGAGAATTGGAAGAGGAAAAGTGAGAAAACTGGTGGGTTGAGTTAAAGGCAGTTAAATAGGTAAAGCAAAAGCTGGGCACACAATCAAAGCAAAAGAAGGAATTCATTCACTCCTTCCTATCAGCAGGCAGGTCTTCACCCATCTCCAGGAAAGCAGGGCTCCATCATGCATAACAGTTACTTGGGAAGAGAAACGCCATCACTCCAACACCCCCCCACCCCTTACTTCTTCTGCCAGCTTTTATTGCTGAGCACGATGTCATGTGGTCTGGGGTATCCCTTTAGTCAGTTGGGGTCAGCTGTCCCAGCTGTGTCCCCTCCCAACTTCTTGTGCACCCTCAGCCTACTCGCTGGCAGGGCGGCATGAGAAGCAGAAAAGGCCTTGACATTGTGCAAGCACTGCTCAGCAGTAACTAAAACATCCCTGTGTTATCAACACTGTTTTCAGCACAAACCCAAAATGTAGTCCCACACAAGCATCTATGGAGAAAATGAACTCTCTCCCAGCCAAAACCAGCACAAGCATTTATGTGCTGAATCCGCTTTGCCACTCTGAAACTGTCTCTTTGAAAAACTATCCTGGTGGGGGTTTTTAGCCCACATGCCTATGCAGCACTGAAGTGTGTTTCCACATATGGAGCAGATTTGCACAATGTCTGCTCCAAGAGGGGAAATATCTCAGCCTGCAATTGGAAACGGCTGATGCTGGGAGGGGTTTCCTGAGACAATATTTGATATGCATACAATACAAAAAGATTGCGAAGGTGTATTGGCTTTGTGTGGCAAGGTTTTGGTAGCGGGGGGGGGTTACAGGGGTGGCTTCTGTAAGAAGCTGCTGGAAGCTTCCCCTGTGTTCGAGAGAGCCCATACCAGCCGGCTCTAAGACGGACCCGCCGCCGGCCAACGCTGAGCCAATCAGCGATAGTCGTAACGCCTCTGTGATAACATTTTTAAGAAGGAAAAAAAGTTGGGACGGCGGTATTCCGCAGCCAGAGAGAGGAGTGAGAACATGTAAGAGAAACAACCCTGCGGACACCAAGGTCAGTGAAGAAGGAGGGGGAGGAGATGCTCCAGGCGCCGGAGCAGAGATTCCCCTGCAGCCCATGGTGAAGACCATGGTGAGGCAGGCTGTCCCCCTGCAGTCCATGGAGGTCCACGGTGGAGCAGATATCCACCTGCAGCCCGTGGAGGACCCCACGCCGGAGCAGGTGGGTTCCCGAAGGAGGCTGTGACCCCGTGGGAACCCCACGCTGGATTAGGCTCCTGGCAGGACCTGCGGATCTGTGGAGAGAGGAGCCCAGGCTGGAGCAGGTTTTCTGGCAGGACTTGTGACCCCGTGGGGGGCCCGCGCTGGAGCAGTCTGTGCCTGAAGGACTGCACACCGTGGAAAGGACCCATGCTGGAGCAGTTTGTGAAGAACTGCAGCCTGTGGGAAAGACCCACATTGAAGAAGTTTGTGGAGGACTGTCTCCCGTGGAGGGACCCCACGCTGGAGCAGCGGAAGAGTGTGATGAATCCTGCCCCTGAGGAGGATGAAGTGGCAGAAAATAATGTGTGATGAACTGACTGTAAACCCCATCCCCATCCCCCTGTGCCGCTGGGGGGTTGGTAGAGAATCCGGGAGTGAAACTGTGCCCGCGAAGAAGGGAGGGGTGGAGGGAAGGTGTTCTGAGATTTGGTTTTATTTCTCATTACCCTACTCTGGTTGATTTGTAATAAATCAAGTTAATTTTCCCTAAACTGAGTCTGTTTTGCCCGTGACGGTAATTGGTGAGTGATCTCTCCTATCCTTATCTCGACCCACAAGCTCTTTGTTATATTTTCTCTCCCCTGTCCAGCTGAGAAGGAGGGGGAGAGATAGAACGGCTCTGGTGGGCACCTGGCGTCCAGCCAGGGTTAACCAATCACAGAAGGTGAATGGCTATGACAGAAACAGGAAAACTGCCCACCCAATGGAGCTTTGCAGAAGGAGGAAGGAGCGGTACACAGCATGAGGTGACACCAGCGGGAATAGCACGTAGGAAAGACTTTTGAAGGGAAGGCTTTGCAAGGGCATACCCTGACTTCACCCAGCTGCAAAATAGAGACTGGGCAGTGTATTGAAGTGATGGTGAGAAGTGTCGTGGGGTAAAAGAGTGTGGATGAGAGAAGGTTGGAGAGATTTGGGCTGCAGAGATTTGAGGTAGTCCTTGGATGTTCTGAGTAGGCTGAGCTTTGGAAATGAGAAAAATAAAGCAGCTCTCAAGGATGTTATGGAATTAGTAGTGCTATCACTAAGAACAGTAACAGCACAGTGCTGTAAGGGAATTCCTTCTTATTCTTCATTATGATTAATTAAAGCACTTTCATTTCATTCCCAACATTCATTTTCACATGACAAAAGAGCCATAAGTTCTCGGTAGTTAGCCTCTGGCATGAGTTCTTAAAGCAGTGGTTTTTCTCTCACGGCTAGCTCTTTGTTATCATTTACATGTTACACTTCTTAGACAGCATTGCCCTTTAAATTATCCCTGCTTCATATCTTTTCTCCCTGTTTTGTGGAGGAGAGGGAGATGGAAGAGGGGAGATGTTTCTTTTTTAGCCAAAGGCGGCAGAGGGACAGATCCCAGATTAGTGCAAAGGCACAAAGGAAGCCAACATTGCCCTGTGGTGTACACTAACACAACACTGTTACCCACATTTCCAGTCTCTGAAGTCCAAATTGTGCAGCAGAGACCCTGGAAGCTCTGAGCGCCTTTCATCTGTCCTGCATTTCAACATGTAAAATGAAACTAGCCTAGTCAAAAAGATTCTTTGGATTCTCTTCAGAGCCTGAAGCTCCGCATTTGCCAGGAGACTGCCCAGGACACCAAAAGAGGACTCACACTCCTCTGCACATAAAGCTTAGGTGTTCCCAGGAATCTCAGGAGGCACGGCATACCGATTCCTGGGTTCAAGGAGCTGGTCAAATGCCTTGTCTCCATTTCCGTGATGGTGGCTTCGATGCCTGGCCCATGTGCAGACTCTGTACAGGGATGCTGACATTCATGGAGCAATCTGCTCGGACCTGAGAGCTGGCTGGCCCTGCTTGGAATCAAAGGTAGAACTTGAGACCTCCTGAGTACAGGACCATTCCACCCTGAGTTGTCCTATGACCCTCTGCTGTAGAGACCCCCACCTCCAGCTGAATCCTTTCTCCTGGGGCACACTGCAAGGCAGAGGCTTATGGAAGGGTTGTTGGGAAAGGGAGTGCTGGGATCTCTGGTCCAGCCTCCCAGCAAAGGGTGGGGTATCGCCAGTTCCAGGGTCAGGTTGGCTGAAACATCATGGGGTTTATTCCGCTCCCAGTGCAGACCTTGCCCCCTTCCCCTTGAAAAACTTCAGGAGGTTTCTGTTGGCCAAAGCCACAAGGGTGTGAAAGTGCCTCTGGACAGAAACGCCAATGTGTCAACCTTTAAGATTTGTGGGCCAATGCCTCTGGCAAGATAGCAATATGGGGAACTGCAGGACACTACGGGTAAAGAAAGAGAATGATGTCGTTAACTGAGTGGCACCCATGGTCATAAACATTACAGCAACCATCTCAGAAGTACCATAAGAGGGTACAAAACAAGAGGTGCAGGGCCAATGGGGAAAGGATTAACATGGCAGGCTATTCTTTTGGAGGGAAGCAGAGAACAGCTTGGGCAGAGGGCAATGAAAAGGGAAGCAAAGGATGTGGTCAGGGCTGTTTGGGGACACCTGTGAAGCAGCCCTGCACCTGATGTGAAGTACTTCTCTGGTCAGGGAGAACCTGAGAGCTTTCTCTCATTTGAAGACATGAAGGGGAAGGAAGGACAGCATCCTTCAGGCTGGAAAGGACCTTGGGAGGTTTCTCGACCAACCTCCTGCCCAAGACAGTGTCAGACCAGATTCCGCAGGGCTTCATCCAAACGTGGCTTGGTCACTTTCTGGGATAGAGCTGGCACATACTCTCTGGGTAATGGCTTCCAGCACTTGACTATTGTCATGTTGGAAAAGTTTCTTCCTGTATGTACCCTGACCTTCTCTTGTTTCAGCCCATTGCTTCTTGTCCTTGTGTCTTGTACCATGGACGTGAGCCTGACTCAGTCTTCCTGGGAACAGTGCAATGCTGCTGCACGTTCCCCCAAGATCTTCTTTTCTCCCGGCCAAACAAGCCCAGCACTTTTTGCTTCTTTTCACATTCCAAGTGCTCCTGCCCTGACCACCGTGGTGCCCCTCCACTGAACTGGCTCCAGTTTACTAATGTCTCTCGGGTATTGTGGGGTCAAAACCTTGGCAAGTATTCTGGATCTGTTCTAAAATGTGCTGAGCAGAGGGGGATAATCACTTCCACTGTCTGTGCTCCTTCTCATACACCCAGGATGCCGTTGGCCGCCTTTGCTGATGGCTCATCTTTTGCCTAATGAAACCCAAGGACCACCAGAGCCTTTCCCACAGAGCTGCTGCCCAGCCGTGCAGCCCCTGGCCTCTGTCATTGCAGGGGCTTAGTTCACCTTGGGGGATGGACTTTGGATTTGTCTTTATTGGATATCATGAGGTTCCTTTTGGCCCATCCCTCCAGCCTGTCTATGTCCTTCTGAGATGGCAGCCCTGCCCTCCAGTGTAGTGTCTGCTCTCCTCAGTGTGATGTTGTCCTGGTTTTGGCTGGAGTAGAGATAATTTTCCTTCTAGTAGCCAGTATAGTGTTATGTTTTGCATTTAGTATGAGAAGAACGTTGATAACACTGATGTTTTCAGTTGTTGCTAAGTAGTGTTTAGTCTAAAGTCAAGGATTTTTCAGCTTCTCAAGCCCAGCCAGCAAGAAAGCTGGAAGGGCACAAGAAGTTGGCACAGGACACAGCCAGGGCAGCTGACCCAAAGTGGCCAACAGGGTATTCCATACCATGTGACGTCACATCCAGTATATAAACTGGGGGAAGTGGGGGTGGGGGGAATCGCCGCTTGGGGACTAACTGGGCATCGGTCGGTGGGTGGAGAGCAATTCCACTGCGTATCATTTGTACATTCCAATCCTTTTATTATTACTGTTGTCATTTTATTAGTGTTATCTTTATCATTATTGGTTTCTTCTTTTCTGTTCTATTAAACTGTTCTTATCTCAACCCATGAGTTTTACTTCTTTTCCCGAGTTTCTTCCCCATCCCACTGGGTGGGGGGAGTGAGTGAGCAGCTGCATGGTGCTTAGTTGCTGGCTGGGGTTAAACCACAACATCATCCCAACCCCAAGAGGAGCATGGGGGATGGTGAAGAGGGGGTTAACAGTCACTAAAGAACAACTCTGCTGCTCCTTCCTCCTCACACTTCTCCCCTGTTCCAGCTTGGATCTTCTCCATGGGATCCCGTCATATTTGCAGTCAAGACGATGTGTTGTTCATTCCTTTCTGTCTTACTTTTCTCCTTTATACTCAGAGAATCACAGATATGTTGCAGTTGGAAGGGACCTCTGGAGATCATCTAGTTCAACCCATAAGCTGAGGAAGGGTCAGCTGGAGTATGTTGCTCAGCACCTTATCTAGGTGAGTATGGAATAACTCCATGGAGGGGGACTCCACAATTCAGATGGAATTCTATACACATTAATAAGATCCCCCTCAGCCTTTTCTTCTTCAGGCTGAACAGTCCCACATCTTTCAGACTTTTCTGCTAGGAAAGATGCTCCAGTCCCTTAAACCAGCTTTGTGGCCCTTTGCTGGACTTGCTTGAGTAGGTCAACAAGTATGATGCACTGGGCAGCACAGCACTCCAGCTGTGGCCTCAGCAGTGCTGAGTAGAGGGGAAGGATCACCTCCCTCCCTCTGCCAGCAATGCTTCTCCTAATGCAGCCCAGGAGGCTGTTGGCCTTTGCCATGAGGGTGCATTGCTCGCTCATGCTCAGCTGCTTGTCCTCTGGGACCTCAAGATCCTTCTCTGTGGAGCTGCTATCTAGCTGGTCGACCCCAGCATGATGTCCACAGAGTGGCTGGATCACAGGCTGTCCTCCCCCAGGGACTTGTCCTTCCTGAAGATGACCTTCACCTCTGGCACAGGTCCCACAGTGCTGCAGAGTCACCTGGGACAGCAAACCCCTCTCCTGCCAGGGCTGCACAGCCCAGGCCTCTTTCTCTCGTGGCCTTGGGGACTGCAGCTTTTGCTCTTTGGGGGAACCTCATTCATCATGATGTTGCCACCTGCCATCTACTCCAGCATGCCTCTGCTGAGAAGCAAAGTCTTTCTAGACAAGGGTTCCCATCACTTGGCAGAAGGTTTCCTTGTTACAAGTCTGCCCTTGGCCCTGGTGCCACATCTGAGGTGCTGCAGTCCTAATGGGCATCAATGCCCACCACCTGGGGCGCGGACAGCGGGAGCCCTGTGTGCCATGTCAGAGCTGTGACATGAGTGGAATAAGAGCCGAGGTGAGGAAGGACAGCTCCCACGGGTTATTTGGTGAATGGAGACACAACATGTTTAGGAGAGACTGACAGAGGACATGAGAAGCGGGAGATGCCTTGTGTGATGTCAGGGCAGCTCCGATATGTGTGGACGCTCTCTATGGGACAGGCAACTGATGAGGTGGGAGCTTCTGTATGGCTCAGGCCATCCAGTCTGATGTTCACCTGGACCTGGAACTCCCAGAAGAGGAAGAGCTGGTCAGGGATGTGAAGACTGGTGTCAGCCTTGGCCATAGTGACCGTGAAATTTTGGTCTTCCAGATCCCCAGGGATGTGAAGAAGGAGAATAGCAGAGAGCAGACCCTGGACATCAGGGAATAAGAATTTGGCCAATTGAGGGCACTGGCAGGTGGGGTCTAAGATGGCAGTGTCAGGGCCCTGGGCAGCATCACCTGCGGCCTCCACCCACACTTCTGTCCATGGGCGCAGGACACAACTGAAGCCTAGGCCTGAGTTTCAGCCCCAGCTTGATCTATGCTGTAGGGCTACTGGTCTCCAGACACAGCCATAGACACAGCCTTGCCTGTCCATGCACCTCGTTGATTCGGACTTGCAGGCTCACTTCCCACCTTGATTCTTTATGGGTTGTACAATGGAAGGACTCTGTGGCCCTCCAGGTGCCAGACCCCAGCTGATTCATGGAGGCCTAGGGCCTTTCTGCTTCCTTTCTTCCAGTCATCACTTGGTCAGGTTTTGGGAGGAGAGGAAGGAAAAGCAGGGGTGGTTTCCAGGTGCCAATGATTGAACTGGGGGGGCAGAGCCATCACATGTGAAATGATCTAAAGGCTACACCAGTTCAAAACTGTTATCTTCTGCTGCTATTTCAGAGACCTTAAATCTTCAGCAGGAACCTGGAAGCTCTGAGATCCCTCCATCTCCCTCTCTTTTAGCAATTAAACTGATAGTGCCCCAGTCACAGGCTAGCTTTCATTTCTGTTTGCAGCCTAAAGCACCCCATTGGTCTGCAGATATGCCAGGAACTTGCAGAAGGAACCCACTCCTGTGGACAAGAAGGTGGATGTTCCCAGGAATCTCAGGAGGCGTGGCATACCCATAGCTGTGTTCAGGGAGCTGTGTTCAGAGAAGACCTTGACGCTGTGCAAACACTATTCAGCAACAGCTAAAACACAGGTGTGTTATCAACACCGTTTTAGGCACCAATGCAAAACAGAACACCATAGGGGCTGCTACAAAGAAAGTGAACCCCACCCCAGCCAGATCCAGGACACTTGAACCAGAGTCCCAAAAATGGACACAGTAATGTACAGGTGGTTTGACAAGTGATGGGCAGGGGAGACAATAATTTTCCTGTCTTTTGGCGAGGCTCCTCTTTCTACTCTCCAGGACACTGCTGGCCACCTTTGCTACCAGGTAGCCCTGGATCGTGTGGATCACTGCTGGATCGTGTTTTGCCTTTTGTCCCCCCCCACCACCAGAGCTGTTTCCTCAGAGATGCTCTCTGGCCAGGCAGTCCCCTTCCCCTGCCACTGCAGGCTGTTAGACTATCCCAGGCACAGGATCTGGCCTTTGTCTTTCTTGTATCTCACAACGTTCCTGACAGGACAGTCCTTCTGCCTGTTAGGTTCCCCTGAATGGCATCCCAAGGCACAGGAATAGTCCTCCCAATATAGTGCCATCAACAAATGTGGTGAGTTGCATCCTCTGGGTCATGGACATAGGTGTTAAACTGCACAGCGCCCAGGAGAGTCCCCCGTGCAGCCCCACAATACCCCACTATGTCCCACTGGCCTCCAGGTAGAGTATGGCCCCTTCACCACTGCGCTCTCAGCCTCATCATCCAACTGGTGTTTTGCCCATCTCTTTGTCTATCCATCCAGACCCTAATGTCCTAACTTGAGCAGAAGAATATTGAGGGAGACCGTGCCAAAAGTCTTGCTGAAGTGGAGGTAAACAACATCCACTGTGCTCCCCTCGTGCACAAATGCACTTCCTTCTTCATGACGGCAGTCAGGTTGGCAAGGCCTGATTTACCCTTGGGAAGTCCATGCCGATGTTATCCTTTTTTAGGTGCCCAGAAATGTCACCCATGAGGAGTCATTCAGTGGCACGTTCCTCATCAAAGTGACCTTGTACAGCCTGTGGTTCCCTGGGTTGCACTTCTGGCCTCTTTAGAAGATGGGTGCAACATTGGTTTGTCTTCACTCTCAAGAGACCCCTACCAATTCCATGACCCTTTACAGAGGACATTCCAAAGAAATATCAGTCTTTCCCTGTAACTTCGTTACCACTATTCTGCCTGTTCTATAGTGTAGCTAGTTTCTCTAGTCTTTCATGTAGTTACACCTGTGTAATAGTTAACGAGAGATAAGAACAGATAATTTGCTGATCAAATAGGGCTTGTAGTCAAAGATTTATGTATATTGCTAAATGTCCAAACCGCAATATTGAAAGCTATATCCTGTTATGTTAGCTGTAGACCTTGAGCGATATCCCTATATCCTGTTCTGTTAGCTATAGATCTTGAGTGATATCCTGTTGTGGTAACTGTAAACCTTGACATGTACTTATAAGGAAGAAATGTATAGAATTATGTAAGACGAACAAAATACGCAAGCACAAGAGATAAAGCAGCTTGAGGAAGACCTACTGCCCTCATCCCGGGACCACCAAAAAAAAAAAGAGGACTGACCTCCTAACAACAAGACCGAGTTTGCGCAGAAAGGACTAATGATGTAAAAGCAGGCAGGAGATTGCTGAGAATAAGGAAGTCGCGGGAGGCATAAAACATGGACTGTAATTTCCTGAGTTTGCGGACCGTTGGTGGAGCAGAGACTCCCCGGCCACCCAGTGCTGCTTTGCTCATTTGCCACCAATAAATTAATATTTTTAACTTAAAAATATTTTTGGTCCCTGTGATTATAACACCTGTCCTGACAACACGACCATTTGTGAAAGTCATCTTTTCAGATGCAGACTGCCTAGGCAAAGGCCCTTTCCATTATGCTCCACTTCTCTCCTTCCCTTGCTCTTTGTTCATTCAGATACCTCTCCCCTATGCAGCTGCTTTGAGCTTCAGGGAGTTAAAAGCTTGCCTGTCTTCCAGTAGTCTAATAGTCTCTTTAGCCAATTCTTTAGTTGTGTTTATATCTAACTTTTTCGTATCCATCACAAACTTTTCTCATAAGATTATCCCTTGTAGAAAGGCAGCCTCATTAGGGGCAGCTTGTACTTCGCAAGTTGTTGAGGAGTGCGACTTATTGTTTATGAAACTTGATTAGGATTTGCTTTGCTTTGCTTGCAAATAGGAAAAATTCTTCTGGGCCTTTGTGTAGCCAGTTCTCTAAGGAGAGCAGGGGGGAGATGATGCAATGGAGCTGTAACCTCCAGCTGTAGAGATCAGTGGAGAAGTCTGAGGCAAGGAACAGTGGTGTAAGCCCCAGGTGGCCAATGTCAGAAGTGGTGAGGTTTGAGAGGTGAGCAGCAAGGGTGTCCATACAGTGTCAGAGCTCAAGGGACTGCTTTTCCTAGCTGTCCAGACCTCCTGAGGAGACACTCTGGATCATTATCACTTGGAGAATGCTTCTATCACCTCTTCTCGAAACTGAAGAGTAAGAAAAACTATCCTTTAAAAGAAAAAAATCATGGGTATAGGTGCAGTTTGAAATCTTCCTCCTTAACTACACTATGAAGTTTTTCTAATTAGCTGTACAAGTCTTGAAGACTTGGAGAAAATTGCAGGAAGAAACAAAGCTTGTTAGAACTTTCTGTATTTTAATGAGTCCCATGGTGTGTTTGAGGCTGAGTCCATGAACCTCAGCTACTGAGAGCAGACTGAAAGAAGCTTCTCAAGAAGCCAAAGTCAGAAGCAAAGTACCTTGAAGCATTAATGGGCCCCACTGAGGGCCATTACTGACAAAGTCTCCCCAGGGACTCGTTATAGTAGATAATTGGAGGCTGTGATTGCAGGTAGGCAAAAGCACTGTGAAGGTGGCTATAATGCTGAGAAAATATTTGGTTTGTTTTATGAAGCAGAAAGGCCAAGCCCTGATCTCCAGGCCTTGGGAAGACAGATTCTGTCCCTCACAGGTGAGTCAGGGCTCTTCCTGGGGGCAGTGAGATGTGAGGGGGAGCAATGCCAAGTGTAGGAAAACTGTACAGTGCATCCTGGTTTCCCCAAGCAGGGGTGAGGAAGAAACTAAGTCCAGAGCCTCAAGACAAGTTTTACCTGGTAGGCCTCAGTGGCAGAAGCTACTGTCAAATCCAAGATGACAAATCCCTTGGACCTGTTTGGCCGTTCAGCCTTGCCAGAGCACTTGGCCATCTCTACTGCAGGCTGTCATAACCTGTCCCATGCCTTACCTCCTTCCCTTCAGGCTGTTGACGTCCATCTTGCTTTCCCACCGAGCTCTCACCCCAGCATTTCTGTTCCTTCACTGATGTCTCTCCAGCCTGGCTGGATTTTCCTTGAAACACAACGCCATGGGCTGATCCGGGCTCTCTCTGGGTGACCTCTTGCACCACAAGGCTACCCTTTGACTGACATTTCTTTCTCAACCCATCCAGTCTGAGCCTTCCAAGCTGCACTTTGTGCAGGTTTCCTTCTCTTCCCACCACTAAGAAAAGCTCCATCATCTCTGAAGCCACCCTTCAAGCAGGTGCACTCTACTACTAGAGTGCCCTGAGCCTTCACTTCACCAGGCTAAAGAAGCCCAAGTCCCTCAGCCTCTCCAAAGAGGCCCCACCCTGGCAGATGTCCTCCGGGACCGCTCCAGTTCTTCCCCCCTCCTCCAGACCGGGGAACCCCACACCCAGACACACTAGTCCAGATGTGGCCACACCAGTGCCGAGGCCCGAGGGATGAGCACACCCTTGCCTGGGTGGCCATGCCTCTCCTAATACAGCCCTGTATGCAGTTGGCCTTATTCACTGTCTGTAGTGTTTGCTCTATCAAATGGCATTTTAAATGATACTGCACCGAGGCCACGTGCCTTTCTTACTGGGGACATAAGAAACCAGAACCTCCAGGTACAGAACAACCACCAAGTCACGTGCCTGCTGCTGGCTATCAGATTCTCAGGCAGAAGTGATGTCATAGTCGACATGCCAGCCATGTGTCTGCTGATGGCCAATGACCCCAAGAGATTGGAGGTTCCAATGACCTCACACTCGCCTTCATGGCCATGTGCCTCCTACTGGCCTATGAGCTTCTCAGACATAATGGGTGTCGGAGTGATAGCCCAACCCATCAGCCTTCTTGTGGCATGTCAACTGACCAGACAGAAGTAACCTCACCGTGATCTTCCAAGCCACGTGCCTGCTGCTGTCCCGTCATGTACTCAGGCAGAAGAGGTGTGAGAACCCATACCCGAGCCCTCGTCCTGGAGGGGTGTGGACACATATTTAGCTAATGGTCGCAAGAGCATTCCAGATGCCTTTAGAAGACCTTGAACAGAATAAACAAGACGACAAAAAAAGAAAGATGCCAAGTAGAAGAAAACAGGTGCACATTCCAAGATAAAGGGGACTTGACACAAAGAACTGCAATTCGGCAGTTTATCTTGAACAATTAGACTGAGACAAGTTTCGCGTGTTTTAGTTAATATAACCAATTGTGTCCTATGTTTATGTGCGCGTACAGCGTTGATATAACCAATCATATTTTATGTTTGTGCGCGTGTACAGTGACTTTGCAGAATATGTGACTATAAGTATGTGTGTGTTTTAGCAATAAAGCCTCATCTGCTGTCTGCTCTCAAGATTACAGGCGTTCGTCTACTTCAATCTCCTCAAATGGTGACCCCGACATGATTGCGGGCCGAGAAAACGCTGGAATTGCTGGAAGTGCATCCGGAGGAGACTCTAGCCGAACGATCGTCTAGCCAGCTGGAGTGAGCGGACAACCTTCTCCCGGGAGACCAATCACCCTGCTCGTTTGGAAGTAAAGTGAGCGGCTAAGAGAATTAAAATGGGTGCCCAGATGTCTGTGGAAGAAGGGGCAATTGTACAAATGCTTTCGCATATCCTCTCCGTGAGAGGGATTAAGTATGATTCAAATACTTTACGTATGATGCTGAAGTGGCTTAAGGACCATGGTGCCCCCACTTCGAATGTAGATGTCTTTGAAGTTAAAAATTGGGAAGAAATGGGAAAAGTAATTTGGGACTTTGTATCGTGTGGGGACGTGAATGCTCAGAAAATCTCTGCTACGTGGAGATTGGTGCTGGAAACGTTGGAAGCCCTTAAGGCAGAAAAGGAGGTGGCTGCTGCTGTAAAAATTTCAATTGAAGATACCCCGGAAAAAAAGAGAAGTGCATGTGGCGAGGTGGTAAATAATTCGGACAGTGAGGAGGAATTAAACACCAAGGGAGATGTCATTAATGGAGGCAACGATCAACCTTTAAGTAACCTGCCTCTCGAGCAGAGACCTATCCCCTCTGCACCTCCCTATGAGACAGATACATCCCCAGGAGAAGCTATAAGAAAGCGATGGAAGGACATAAATGATAAAATGTTAACCGAAGGTCTAAATCCTGTAGCTTTTCCAGTTACAGTCAGGCAGAATGCCCCAAACGTGTGCCAACCGTTCAATTGGGATTTAATAAAAGAAGTACGGAAAACAGTAATGGCTAATGGACTGTCTGCTCCGTTTAGTCAGGCGTTATTGGAGAATATATTTTCTGGTCAAATTTTAACGGGCTTTGACTGTACACAATTGGCTACAATGATTTTAACCCCAACTCAGCATCTATTATGGAAGGTGAAATGGGCAGAATTATGTGATTTAGCGGCACTAAGAAATTTGGACCGCCCAGAAGGAGATCCGAGGTATATGATCACTTCTGCACAAATGATAGGGACTGGTGACTTTGCAGATGTTAATAGGCAAGCGAGGCTACCCGTGGAAGTATTACAAGAATCAGCTTCCTTGGCTCTGAAGGCAATGGTAACCTTGCCTGAAGCTGGAAAGTCAGAACAATCATTTACAAGTATAAGGCAGGGTAATACGGAACCTTATCTGTCCTTTATTGATCGTCTGCGAGATGCTATTGAAAAGCAAATACATAATGCTGATGCCAAAGAAGCATTGATAATAAAATTGGCTGTGGAAAATGCAAATGCAGACTGTAAAAAAATACTACAATCGATGCCAGGAAGAGTGACGCTAGTAGATATGATAGAGGCCTGTAACAAAGTTGGGTCTTTGGAGCATAAAACTACATTAATGGCCAATGCTTTTGCTGTAGCCATGCGAATGGATACAAAAAATGTTAAGAAATGCTATAAATGTGGACAACCGGGACATTTGCAATTTCAGTGTAAAGAAGGGCGAAACAAAGTGGAAGCTGGGCCTAATATATGCCCTCGTTGTCATAAAGGGAGATGTTATGCTAACCAATGTAGATCTTGTTTCACAAATGAAGGTGTAGCTCTGCCACCTCGAGGTACCCCATCGCTGGGAAACTACAAGAAGAGTGCGAGGAGCAGTGCGATGACCCCAACAGCTCCGAAAGGATCCCAGAACGGTGCCAAGAAGGATGTCTGGCAGAATTGCCAGCCCGAACAGCTGGAAGTGCCGGAGTGGATGTCTCAACAATAGAAACCATTCTACTCTGGAACTCTCAGGTACACCATGTGCCAGTAAACGCACAAGGACCATCAGGTAATGGGCTTAGTGCCCTGTTGTTGGGACGGTCTAGTATAACATTACAAGGAATTTTTGTGCTTCCCGGGGTGATTGAGGCAGACTACACAGGCCGTATTTATGCTATGATTTGGATGCCGTCTCCACCAGTATCGATACAGGAAGGAAGCAGAATTGCACAGCTAGTCCCTTTTAAAGCAAATGTACCATGTAAGGTTATTCAACAGCGTGGCAATGCAGGGTTTGGATCTACGGGATTAGAAGCTCAAATTATGTGGTCAATGGAGATCAATAAAACAAAACCTAGTATATCAGCAGAGTTACAAAATGCCAAGAACAGGCCAGAAAAAATAAAATTACAAGCATTAGTGGACACTGGAGCAGATGTAACAGTTCTGTCGTGGGAGGACTGGCCTGTTACTTGGGAGCTTTCTGAGATGGATTCGAAACTGTTCGGTGTGGGAGGATTATCAAAAACTCGACAAAGCAAATATATGATTCAATTGATTTGTCAAAATTCAGTTTCTTATATCAAACCTTATGTAACCAATATCCCTATGAACCTGATAGGCAGGGATGCATTAAGTCAAATGGGATGTGTGCTTAGTACAGGAGACAATTTTGTGGCGCGGCCATTGACGGGCGACCATGCCTAAAACTGAAATGGAAAACAGAGGAACCGATTTGGGTAGATCAATGGCCGCTGACTGAATCTGAGGTCGCCATCTTGAAACAGTTAGTACAGGAGCAATTGGAACAAGGGCACTTGGTGAATACCACGAGCCCTTGGAATACACCAGTTTTTGTCATTCCAAAAAAATCTGGGAAATGGAGACTACTGCATGATTTAAGAAAGATAAATGAAGTAATGGAAAATATGGGAGCCCTTCAATTAGGGTTACCCACGCCTACCATGATTCCACAAGGATGGAACATTTTGATTATTGATTTAAAGGATTGTTTCTTTACAATATATTTAGACCCAAAAGATGCAGAAAAATTTGCCTTTTCTATCCCCACCATAAACAAACAGGAACCCATGGAACGTTACCATTGGGTAGTTCTGCCACAAGGAATGAAAAATTCTCCAACCATATGCCAATCCTATGTATCCCAAGCTCTAAAAGGGTTTAGACAACAAAATCCAGACTTGATTATTTATCACTATATGGATGATATCTTGATAGCAGGGAAAAGAGAGTTATCCGAAAAGCTCAAAGAACTGACTACACAATTGTCTGATTTTGGTTTAAAAATAGCACCAGAAAAGGTACAAAAAATGCAACCATGGAAATATTTAGGCTGGAAGATTTTAGAAAAAACTATAGTTCTACAAAAAATGGAAATTACAGACAAGATTGAAACACTGAATGATGTGCAAAAATTACTGGGGACAATCAATTGGGTTTGAACACTGTTGGGAATAGATAATGAGCTTCTGACCCCTTTATTTGAAATGTTACGAGGCGACACTACCTTAATGGCACCTCGACAATTGACCCCTCAAGGTAAACAAGCATTACAAAAGATAGCAGATCTAATATCCCAGAGTCAGGCTTTTAGAACTAAAGAAAATCTTGACATTAATCTTAGCATTTTAAACCGAGAAAAACAACCCCTCGGGATCATATATCAATGGGAGGGAAGTCACAAAGACTTGTTAATAATAGAATGGATCTTTTCAGCTCACCAGGCCCGAAAACCCATATTTTCTCGAATTGAAATGATTTCAGAATTAATTATAAAGGGGAGACGTCGGATTATTGAGATTTGTGGACAAGAACCACACACGATTGTCGTTCCTTTGACTCAAGGATATTGACAATGGTGTCTACAGAATAGTCTAACTTTACAAATTGCTTTTGCAGATTTCGAAGGAAAGATAGATATTCATCTTCCTGCACACAAAATGTTTACCTTGCTACAAAATATACAACTAGAAGAAAAAGAATTGTGTGCAGAGTTACCTACTGATGGTCCTACAGTATTTACGGATGGCAGTGGAAAAACAGGAAAGGCAGTAGTAGTTTGGAAAGAAGGTCAGGTATGGAAAAATCACATTGTCACATGTGAAGGCTCCCCCCAAGTGGTGGAACTTCAAGCTGTAATAGAAGTATTTAAAAAGTGGCAGGATGTTGAGGTCAATATTATTGCTGATTCTTTATATGTGGTAGGTGTAGTAAAACGCTTGAGAAGGGCTTATTTGAAAGAAATTGATAACATCACATTGTTTGAAAAATTTAAGATGCTGCTGTTTCTGTTAAACCAACGGACAAAGTGTTATTACATAATGCATGTGCGAAGTCACACCAGTTTGCCTGGATGGATCACAGAAGGGAATAAACGAGCTGATTTGCCAGCTAATCCTGTATGGACTGGGCCACCCCCCAATAAACTTCTACAGGCACGCAGAGCTCATAGTTTTTTCCACCAACCAGCGAAAGTATTAGCCAAACAGTTTCAAATTTCTGTAGCAGATGCCAAAGCCATCATTCAATCCTGTGCTGAGTGCCAGAAATTATCTGGGCACAGAGATGGCGCTGTAAATCCTAGGGGTCTGCAATCCTTGCAATTGTGGCAGACTGATGTGACTCATGTACCAGCTTGTGCAAAATTGTGTTATGTTCATGTTTCTGTTGATACATATTCCTTCATGATATGGGCCACAGCACTTGCGGGCGAAACAAGTCGACATCTACAAACACACTTACGACAAGCATTTGCAGTAATGGGTGTCCCAGCCCAGATAAAAACAGATAACGGACCATGTTTTATAGCACAACGGACTCAGGAATTTTTTCAGCAATGGGGAGTTACTCATATTACCGGCATTCCTCATTCTCCCACAGGTCAAGCTATAATCGAACGTACTCATAAAGTGTTAAAAGACTTTTTGGAAAAACAAAAAAAGGGGGAATTAGGGGAACCTCCTTCAAATAGACTCATGAAAGCAATATATGTGATGAATTTTTTGTCCCTGCGTGGAGAGTCAGTTGTCCCCCCTGTAGTTCGGCATTTTCAAACAATGAATAGTGGGATTCAAAATATTGATAATGGGTGGAAAGTCTGGGTTAAAAATATTGAGCGTCAGCAATGGGAGGGACCTTTTAAAGTAATAACGTGGGACCAAGGTTATGCTTGTGTCATTACAGAAAATGGGCCAAAGTGGATTCCAACTAAATGGACGAAACCTTATGCTGAGATTGATATGGAACAGGCTGACTGTAGTAAGCAGCATGACAGTGGCACCGGTGATTGATCCACATCATTTAACACCGTGGGACAGTAAGAATCATAGAATCATAGAATCATAGAATCATTTCGGTTGGAAAAGACCTTCAAGATCATCAAGTCCAACCGTTAACCATGCCCCCTAAACCATGCTCTGGAGTACCCTGTCCACTCGCTTTTTGAATACCTCCAGGGATGGTGACTCAACCACTTCCCTGGGCAGCCCATTCCAATGTTTGACAACCCTCTCAGTAAAAAAATTTTTCCTAATATCTAACCTAAATCTCCCTTGCCTCAACTTGAGGCCATTTCCTCTTGTCCTATCTCCAGACACCTGACAGAAGAGACCAACACCCACCTCACTACAACCCCCTTTCAGGTAGTTGTAGAGAGTGATAAGGTCTCCCCTCAGCCTCCTCTTTTCTAGACTGAACAGCCCCAGATCCCTCAGCCGCTCCTCATAAGACTTGTGCTCAAGGCCCCTCACCAACTTGGTTGCCCTTCTCTGGACACGCTCAAGCAGCTCAATGTCTTTCCTGTAGTGAGGGGCCCAAAACTGAACACAGTACTCGAGGTGCGGCCTCACCAGTGCCAAGTATGTTTGGGTGACACTGACAAAAGCTATTAATCAAACCTCTTTTTGTGTGTCATTGGCATTACCTGAACAGTCTTTTATTCTTATGGATTTTATTAGGTATAATGTTGCTTTTGCCGTGTTTAATTAGCTGCGTTCATAGGTTTTTGCAAAGGGCAATACAGCATGTTGTTACTTGTTGAAAAGCAAAAAAGGGGGAATTGTGGACACATATTTAGCTAACGGTCGCAAGAGCATTTCAGATACCTTTAGAAGACCTTGAACAGAATAAACAAGAAGACAAAAAAAGAAAGATGCCAATTAGAACAACACAGGTGCACATTCCAAGATAAAGGGAACTTGGCACAAAGAACTGCAATTCGGCAGTTTATCTTGAACAATTAGACTGAGACAAGTTTCGCGTGTTTTAGTTGATATAACCAATTATATCTTATGTTTATGCGCGAGTACAGCATTGATACAACCAATCATATTTCATGCTTGTGCGCGTGTACAGTGACTTTGCAGAATATGTGACTATAAGTATGTGTGTGTTTTAGCAATAAAGCCTCATCTGCTGTCTGCTCTCAAGATTACAGGCGTCCGTCTACTTCAATCTCCTCAATTTCTGTTAAACTGTTGAGACGATGACTAGACTTGGTCCTTGTAAGAAAATCCTACAGTAACTTGAATGACCAAAACAGGAGACTGTCTTCTATGGATAGGGTCTGCATGGTTTGCTGCATTCAGGTAGAAGGCCCGTTCAATGCTACACCCCCTGGGGTTCCCACCATCTAAAGGGGCCTAAGATGATCTGCATCGTTCTCTCCTTATAGTGTTAACGACTGTATTGGGTCTGGCTGAGATGGAGTTAATACTCCCCATAGCAGCCCTCATAGCACTGTGCTCTGCATCAGTAGCTAGAAAGGTGTTGATAACACACCAGTGTTTTGGCTACTGCTGAGCAGTGCTGGCACAGCATCAAGGCTGTCTCCCCAACATTTTTGCCCCCCCCCTCAACGGCAGGCTGGGGCAGGGCGAGATCTCGGGAGGGGACATAACCAGGACAGCTGACCTAAACTAACCAAACAGATATTCCATACCATATGATGTCAGCTCAGATATAAAAGCTAAGTAAAGGGAGACGGAAGGGGGGTATTTTTGTCTTCCGGAGCAACCACTACGCGTTCTGAAGCCCTGCTTCCCAGGAAGTGGCTAGACATTGCCTGCTGATGGGAAGTAGAGAATAATATCATTTGTTTTTCTTTGCTTTCGCGCGTGACCTTGGCTTTCAGTTTATTAAACTGTCCTTAAGTTGACCCACGAGCCTTTTGTTATATTTTCTACCCCCTGTCCAGCTGAGAAGGGGGAGTGATAGAGCAGCTTTAGTCGGCACCTGGCATCCAGCCAGGGTCAACCCACTACACTACTATTGAAGATAATTTTAAAATGTAGCTCACAGTGTCCGAGTTCCTTTCTTATTGGGGTCATAACAGACCAGCACCTCCTCGAGAAAAAAACACTCTCTCAGCACCCTTGGATGCAGCCCCTATGGTTCCCAGGGACTGGTAAGGGTGCAGTTTGCTTGAGTAACCCCGCGCTTGATCCCCATCCACTGCTGGTTGTTCTCCTCCAGAGTCCTGCCTCACAGCTCAAAGGCCTGGGAGACCTTGCTGCTATTAACCGAGGCTGTGACGTAGAGTACCTCAGATCTATCTAGAGCTACTCTTCCTCATTTCAGCAGTGGTCCTACCTTATCTCTTTTTCTTCTGTAACAGTTCCCGAAGTATCAAAAGTTCATCTTGGTGCCCTTGAAATCCTTTCTGAGCTTCCACTGAGTTTTGATATGGACCATTGCTGTGCTTGGAGGATGATGTCCTTGAAGACAACATGTATCCAGGCACACTCTGAAAATTCTTGGTCTTCTCATTGGTTGGATCATCAAGGGAGTGAGTAAAAACCCCTGTGTGACATGCTTCATGTTCATGCAATGCCTGCAGCTCTTGGGTGGAGAAGGAGCAGACCTTGCCTCTCTGATGGTGTCTGATGACTGATGCCTCTTACTGATGGCTTTAGTGTATGGCAAACAGGCACCAAATCACACTCTCTGTGATGCCATCTGGGATGTCTATGACGCACCCACCCTGAATGGGAATTGCTTTCCTGCAGCTCCTGTGAGGTCCCTGCCAGCCTTGGCATCTCGTGTAGATCTGTGGCCCTGGATTTGGACATTAAATAGAGTACCTGCCCTGAATTCTGTTAGGCAGTGTGGGGACGAACATGGGACACATGCCATTACAGTCAGTGGAGGAATAGTAAATTCAGCTGATGGAAAAGAGAGAGACTCAGCTCTCGCTATGGTACATGACTGCAATCGTTCATATGAATACCTGTATCAACTGCCATGAAGGTAAGGAGTAGGAAAAGGTTCTTTTGGCCTTTAGTTGGGCATAAGCTGTCATGTCACTTGGCCAAAGGAATTTCCCACCAGGCTCATACATGATTCCCAAGATGTTGCCCTGTCTCTATGAACTTTGCTGTTACCTACATGTATCTTGGACCACCTCTGGCAGGTCAAATGTCACCAGGGATTTGCATCTGAACACCTGACCCCTGCCTTTCCTCTCCATTAATTCAGATGGGAGCTGAGACAAGGAGCTCACATGCAGGTGTCTATTTTGCTCACACCTGAACTGAGGCAAGAGGAATCCCACCTCCTGTGGCTTTGTGGTGTGCATGGGAGGGAGCTGAGCCTCCTTCAAATGCCATGAGTAGAAACGCAGGATGAGATGCCTCCATTGACCCATGGATCCCTTCCCTCAGCAGGGGTAAAGGAGATCCCTGCCTGCCTCTCTCTGGGTATCTTGTCTAACAATATGACCAAGAAATGTAGCATGTAGATGTAACTTTGTCTCTGAGAGGAGAATTTCACTTCAGGAAAGAAGTGTCTCTCCCCAGCTGAGGGAGGCAACACCAGTGATTGCTTCAGCCTGTTTCCCAGCAGGTTCCCCTGGAGCCCCAGGGAAACCCGGAGGCAGCCCAAGGGGGCAGAGAAGGTTCTGCCTTGGGCTGGTCCTCTGCTGCTGAGCTGGGCTGGGCTCCTGGGATGGAGGGAGCTCATGGCAAGCAGGCAGCACTGCAGAGAGACAGCTCTGCCCAGGAGCAGCTCCTCTGCAAAGCACAGCAGGGCTGAGGGCACTGCCTGCAGGCACCGAGGGGAGAGAAGTGAGGCAGAGAGAGATGTTAAAGGCAGTCTGGGGTGGGAGGACAGAGGAGAGCTGACTTGGAGACAATTTTTCACAGTCCTTAACAGGGTAAGTGTCTTGCTGCAGGGCAATGCAGCTGTGGCTCCTGGAATGATCTCCTAAAGCTGGCATATCCCACAGCCTATAGGATCTCTTAGGCAAATTCTCACAGTTTGTGCAGTGTAGAGAAAAAGATGCGTTTTGGAGCACAGCTTCCCTGCTGCACCCTCAGAGGGACAGGGCATGTCAGCTGCCTTCACCCGGGGATGGCTGCGGAGTGTGAAGCTGGGTGTGCAGCCAGGGGTGCCCAGGGCTGTCCTTCTGAGCAGGGTCCCTGCACCCCAGGGGGCTGTGTGCTGGGGCAGGGACTCTGCTGCTGGTCAGGGTAAGTACTCTGCCTACCTGGGGAACTCTAACAGCAGAGTGCGGAGAAGCTGTGGATGAAAGAAGCAACTTGCAGCAGGGCAGGGTCCTTCTCCTGACAAGAGGGTGCTGTGTTGATCACTCACAGCTCCACATCATCCCAGGACATTTCAAGACAACCTTTCAAGGGCAAGGTCGAAGCAGGGATTGCTATAAACATAAGGAGCTTTCCTGAGGTTGTGTTTTCAGTTTCCTACTCTTGGGGAATTTTCAGGAGAAATGGAAAAGGAGCTGTCATGCTTGAACAAGTCACTGAGACTCCTGAGCTGTAACTCTGAGGGATCAGTAAATCTGATAGGAGCCTCCTGCAGTAGAGCACAGGGACTGAGAACAACTGCCTGGCTGTGTTGATGTCTGGGAGATGGCATGCACAGCTGGGTAAGGGTAAGTCTTCCCTGAGACTTCAGCTGTCTCTGCCTTTGCCTCTCTGAGCCAGTCAATCACTGCATTTTTCCTTGATTCTCCACTAGTCTCTGTTATTGCTATTGTTGTTCTTGCTGTCTGTTTCTCTGGGGTGGGAGTTTCAGCTGCAGAGTCACACACTGATCTTGTGGGTCCTCCCATGCAGCTGTGTCCATGGGAACAAGGTTACAGGTGTCCAAGCTCTCCTCCAAGCTGTGGGGCTGTGGGCAATGCAGTCTGCATCATTCCTTATCAAAGGAGCTGACTCTCCCTTCCTGAGATACCATCATCAGGACACTTGGCTATTTTCTTGGGGTGACCTTCCAAGCTGTGAGCTGCCCTCCAGGATGCAGGTCTGTCCCATAGCATCTTGGTGTTTCTGAATGCCCCATGGAGAAGCACAGAGACACTATGACTGAGGAAATGCTGTTGGGATTGTGAAACGAACCATGTGTGTCTTTGGCAAGAAGTGGGGTACAGAGACCTTGAGAATGGGGGAGACTCTTGGTGTTGGACAGTGGGTGTCTCTGCTTTCAGTAGTGCCTGGAGTCTTTTCAGGTTAACACAGGGCTGTGAATACACTCCATCTCAGAAAGGTGAGTGCCCAGGGTAGCTGGCAAGAAGACAGAGTGACAGAGCAGCTCCCCTCACTCTGCACTAAGCCACAGGCAGTACTCTTTCCTCGCAGGACACACTTTGTTTTCTCCGAGTGAAGCAGAAGTGATGAGGGTTTCTAAAATCCAAGAAAAACTCCAGGTGAGATAGTGGAGAGCTCTTAACCCCCACCTCTCACTCAAACACTGTTTTGATTGTGGTTTCTTAGCCCTGGGAGTGCAGATGCTGACAAGCACTTTTACATTAGGAGCAGTTTCATCTGACCAATTCAAACACCAGGACTGACCCCCTGATAGACACCATTCTCAGAAACCCACTGCTACAGAGCAGGGCTGACATCTTGGCAGCCAATACGCATAGGTCCTGTTCCTCACGACACACGCAGCCAGCACCAACCAGAGCTCCATCCACAGAGCTGAACAGAGATCTTGTTGAAATGGAAAAAATGCGGTGAACATGTATTATAAGAAATGGCTTTGATTTTCGTCAGAGAATAATGCCCTAACTTGTCACTGTCCTTGCCTCCCTGTTCAGTGCTCCACTTCCAGAGGCAGCAGATGTCCAACAGCAGCTCCATCACTGAGTTCCTCCTCCTGGCATTTGCAGACACGCGGGAGCTGCAGCTCTTGCACTTCTGGCTCTTCCTGGGCATCTACCTGGCTGCCCTCTTGGGCAATGGCTTAATCATCACCGCGGTAGCCTGTGACCACCGCCTCCACACACCCATGTACTTCTTCCTCCTCAATCTCTCCCTCCTTGACCTTGGCTCCATCTCCACCACTGTCCCCAAAGCCATGGCCAACTCCCTCTGGGACACCAGGGCCATCTCCTACCCAGGATGTGCTGCACAGGTCTTTCTGTTTGTCTTTTTGATCTCAGCAGAGTATTTTCTTCTCACCGTCATGGCCTACGACCGCTACGTTGCCATCTGCAAACCCCTGCACTACGGGACCCTCCTGGGCAGCAGAGCTTGTGTCCACATGGCAGCAGCTGCCTGGGGCACTGCTTTCCTCTATGCTGTGCTGCACACTGCCAATACATTTTCACTACCCCTCTGCCAAGGCAATGCTGTGGAGCAGTTCTTCTGCGAAATCCCCCAGATCCTCAAGCTCGCCTGCTCAGATACCTACCTCAGGGAAGCTGGAGTAGTTGTAGTTGGTGTCTGTTTTGGATTTGGGTGTTTTGTTTTCATTGTGCTGTCCTATGGGCAGATCTTCAGGGCTGTGCTGAGGATCCCCTCTGGGCAGGGACAGCACAAAGCCTTTTCCACTTGCCTCCCTCACCTGGCTGTCGTCTCCTTGTTTGTAAGCACTGCCACGTTTGCTTACCTGAAGCTCCCCTCCATCTCCTCCCCATCCCTGGACCTGCTGGTGGCAGTTCTGTACTCGGTGGTACCTCCAGCCTTGAACCCCCTCATCTACAGCATAAGAAACCATGAGATTAAGGATGCCCTGAGAAAAATAATCACTGGATGCTTTTCATAAGGAATAAACTTCCTGTAATGTTTTGCATAGGACTCATATCTCATTACAAGCTCAGCCTGTCTTCTGGTGGGTTTTTTAAGGTGAATTTTGGTTTTGAGTGTGGTTTTTGATTGCTCTTTTTGCTTTGTTTCACTTATCTGAATGCTTTCCACAAAGAAATGTTTCTTCCTCTGGTTTCTAATTCACACTCTATTCAGATTTTGTGTGCCCCACAGGCTGTGCAAATGAGGAGCCATACCCTCTGTGAGTTTAACCAAAATAAAGGGCCCTGCAGTGACTTCTTTTTCTGAGATCCTTCCTCCAAGACCTTCTCTGCAGCTGCAGGGAGCAGTGCCTGTGTGCAGAGGGGAAGAAGAAAAGAGTCCCGCCACAGCAGCACTGCCAGGGAGCACCAGCGCTTGGTCTTTCCCGAGCTGCTCTCTTCCCACTTCCGTGCTTTCCTTCTGAACCCTTTGGTTGGTGGAAGGCCTGAGTGCTCTTCAAGCATGGTTACAGTCCTGCTGTGTGGCAGGCCTGTGGCCGCAGGCAAGGACAGGCAGTGGGCACTTGTGTGACAGAGCTGGCCTCCATTGCAGCATTTCCATCATACAAGGGGATCTCCTCAGGCCTTGTACCACAGATGCCCCCCACCCCTGGGGCTCACCCCTCTCCACCCCCGAGGAGCTGCTGTGCCCTTCAGAGGGTCTGGGGCTGTGGGGTGAGTGCCCAGAGCTCTGCAGCACCCTGTGGTGGGCACTGCTGTGGGGCCATGCCAGACTGGGCTGTGCTGGGGAGAGGGCAGGGGAGTTGGAGGGAGGTCAGGGGAGGTGGGGAGAGTTTAGGGGGATGTGGTCAGGGCTGGAAAGTGCCCAGGAGAGAAAAATATCAGTGTATAGCTTGCAGCATGTGACCATGCAGGGTGAGAACTGACACTGGGTGTTTGTGGTGCAGAGGCAGGGCTTGTGGCAAGCATGGAAGACACGCAGGTGCAGAGCACAGAAGATGCCCGTCTGTGCCCTTGGTGGTGTGGACACACTGGGAAGGTGGCTCGGGGTCTTTGTTACTCCCAACGTGTCTTTTTGGCCATTTCTAGCACTTGCCAGTTATTCCAGGTTGACAGGTAAGTTTTGCTGTGAGGCCATCTCCATCTTCCTGCTGGGCCAAGGGCTGGTTTGGGGGAATGGACAGCCCTGCCCAGTCCCGCTCCTTCCCCAGACCTTGGCAGACCCTGGAGCAGAGCTGTCTGCAAAGCTCCACATGGGACAATGCTACGGCAGGGCTGGGGTCGGGTGCTGGGTAGCTGCAAAAGTAGGAGGGTCATGGAGGAACCATGATCTGAAGGCCATCATAGGGCTCACAATGGGGGGAACTTTCCCACCCCTGATTCTACCCTCCCCCATGCTGTGCCTGCACATTGGGGCTGTGGGACCGTGTATGGGCAGTGGGGCTGGGCCAGCACAGGGACAGAAGCAGCTGCCAGTTTTCAGCATGGAAAGGTACAAAGCAGGAATTTCTATATATTGCCTTTATTGTGGAGGTATGTGTGTACGAAAAGAAAAGCTCCCCTGAAGATGCTTGTTGCAAGGGAATTCAGAAGCAAACAGAAGAGCTTTGGTCACTTCTGAGAGACCAAGGCTAAACAAGGGAAATGCAGGGCTGCTGCTGAATGGGGAAGGTGATTTAAGAAGAGCAGACACAGCTGGGGCTGAAGGAATGAATGCCTGCTGTGCCTGAGTCTTTACTGAAATGGTCTCCAGGCGCCTGTGCTCAGGGAAAGGCTTCAAGGAAGAGGAGAGCATGCATTGGCAGAAAAGTCAGGAAATCCCACAAGGACTGATGCCAGTTTCTGCCCCTGCAGGGGATTAACCCTGGCAATGGCACAGGTGGGGGGCTGCCTGGCTGGAAGGAGGCCTTTTGGAAAGGTCTTGGTTGGCAGCAAGATGGACAGGATGCAGCTGTGTGTCTTGGAAGCAAGGGAGGACAGGAGCACCATGGGCTATATGAGCAGGAAGATGAGCATCCCGTGAGGTAACAGATCCCCTTTCCCAGAGGATGGGGGTCAGGGCTTGGCCATCCTGCTTGTTGAAACACAACAAGGGTTTTCACAGTCGCATTCCACGCTTCATTTTCCACCTCTAAGCAGTGCCTCTGACTTCCTGCTTCACCAGCCCCCAGGGATGGTCCCTTGTCTGGTCATTCCCTCCATGGCCTTTTCAGGGATGGCTCTCACTGGAGCCCACTAACACGCTCGGAAACTTGGAGGCCTGCTGCTGACTTTTAAGTCTCTAGGGGCTTCTTCAATCTTTCAGGATCTGCAGTTCAGGAAGTCAGCACCAGAGGGCTCATTAACATGTAAAACACCCTAACTAGTCCAGTCGCTGTGCATCATTTTCCATTAAGTCTTCAAATCTGATGGGGTTAATGAGAGCAGTTTCAGGAGTGTAATCAAAGTGAAATGATATGAACACTAAACAACACCAAAAAGAAAGGGTTTCTTTTTCTCCACGTTATTTTTCTGCTTATACCTGAATTGATATTATCAGTCTCTAATTGATATTGATCCTATGCATCTCCTAATGCAGTCTGAATAGATATGAAAATCCAGAGCCATTATGTTCTGCAGCCTATGGTCATTCTTCATCCCTACCCCCAACCTACCATGTCTCTCATCAGCCACCTGGGACTTGGAGCAGCCCTGTTCCAACCTGAGCTTTCACCACTGAAGGCTGTAGCTGCATGTTTCAGCCTGTTGGCACCAATTCCCAGCTGTTTTACTTGGAGAATGAGAGGCACACAGACACAGCAGGGTGTTTCTTAATTGCCAACAAGCAAAAAACAAAGGAAGCCATAGGTCAAGAAAAAATAAAAGACATTCCTCAGCTAAGTATTAAGTCCACATTACCTCCACTGAAACCTGCTTCCTACAGAGGATAACCTTAGACCAAGAGAAAACACATTTTGTGTTTAGTCACAGATGCCAGGATCCCCGCCAAAGTTCCCTCTCCTTGACTTTGTTTTTTTGTCCGTACTTGCTCTTTTGCAGACAGCGTGTCACACACTGAAGTCACGAGCTCCCTCGACTCGCAGAGGGAAGCAAAGAGACAAAGGGAATGAAATGCTCCCTTCTGAATAGCCAAATTTGCACCAAACAACCCCAACATATCTGGGTTACAGGCACATCTTCAAGCAGACTCTGCATCATCTAGACATGGTTATTTTTCATTCTCTGCTTGGAAAATTACAGGTGACTCCCTTGTAGGTGAAGGCAGGGATGAAAGCGGTCACCTCTAACACTAGACACCTTGGGCGCAATTGCCCAGGCTTCCCTTGCTAGTCAAGGGAGAGAAATCACTTGTCTCAGCCAAGAGGCTTTGATGCACCCTGCCTGTCCACCAGCTCATGCTCCAGAAGATCTGCAATCGGTGTACATCACATTTCTATGTCCCACATGAGGTCTTCAGCTACCTCAGGGTATCTTGGAGGCGGTGTCCACCCCCGTGTGAGCAACTGCATCAACCCGTGAGTGGAGATGATAGATATAAGTTGAAACATATGCAGAAAAGAGCTTGGTGTAATAACTGTGTAAGAAGTCTTCATTTTCAGAGTTTTGAGGGTTTTCTATAAATCCTCATGATTGTTTTCTCTCTTGGCCATTGACATGGAACAGCAAGCTGATTACCCTTTCTCTCCCTCTACGTAAATCTAGATTTATACAGTCATTTCTAAAATGCATTACCTGTGAACATGTTGAATGGCAAATCTCTTCTCAGGACATGTTTATATTAAAACATTAGACATTTGCATTTCATATCTAAACAGAGCTGAGAGCAATGGAGGTTGCAGATGTTGGGTAGAGCTCACTTTATTTCTTTGCTATCAAGCAATGTCCAAAATTGGTAGCACTTCCCACCTATCATCCCTTTTTTGAGGTGGCCAGATCTTTATGGGCTATACAATGCCATAACTTTCTGGCCCTCCAAGTGCCAGACCCCAACTGATACACCACAGAGGCCCAGAGCACAGCCGATGAAAGGAAATGCCATTCCTATCTGATAACCTGATAAACTTCTCCAATCCAATGGCTGCCTTGGTAGATGAGTAAGGCTTCTGACACTGTCTCCCATAAAATCCTCATAGAGAATCTGCTGAAGCAGAGGCTGGATGAGCAGACAGTGAGGTGGATTGAAAAACTGGCTGAATGGCCGGCCCCACAGAATGGTGATCAGTGGCACAAGATCTCCCTGGAGGCAGGTCACCAGTGGTGCACTGCAGGGGTCAATACTGGGTCCAGTCCTGTCCCTTCAAACCTCAACTCTACTGTAATTTTGTGGTCCTATGATACCCTTTGAGGAAAATCAGTGCTGCCGGGCACCTCTCTAAGGTGTCAGTGCCTGTGAATCAGCAGGCCTTCTCCATCTCCTAGGCATGCACACAACATGGAAAAATCTCTTTCATCCCTGACTTGCAGAAGAGGGGTCTTCCTTCCTGACATCTTCCGAGGACACACCTCCTCCTCTTCCCCATCCACAGACATCCACTGCTTTCCATTTCTGGGCTCAGATAGGGTTTAAGGATTTGCTAAAGCCATCAGCCACCTCCTTGTTTCTCACTGACATCCCTCGACCCTCTCTCTGAGCCCTACACATGGCCAATCACTGCTGCTCAGAGCCGCTCACTCTTCAGAAGAGGCCTTGATATTCTCACATATTCCTGGTGCTCATTAACTATCTTCCTGACTCCCTGCAGAGCTCATGGCAAACGTAGTTGTCTACAACAGGGCCTTTATGACCATCTTTTATGAAATGATTGTCTTTTAAAGTCTTCTCTGCAGAAAGAGTAGTTACAGAAAAGCACCAAATACAGAAAGGCAGAGTCTGAGTGAAGTGCCAGTAAGAACCAAGTGAGCAATACCCAAGGCTGCGGCTTCCTGGCAAGGAGTCTCTCCTGTTTGTCACCTTTTCTCATGAAAGAACCAGGAAAACTGTCCATCCCATGGAGCTCTGCAGAAGGAAGTTGGAGCTGTACGTTGTGCGAGGTGATACAAGCAGGATCAGCAGGTAGAGAAGACTCCTGTAGGGAAGGCTTTACGAGGGAGCACCCTGACCTCACCCAGATAAAAAAGAGACCAAGTAGAGTGCTGACATGATGGTTAGAAGTGTCCTGGGATAAAAGAGTGTGGATGAGAGAATGTGGGAGAGATTTGGTTTACAGTGATTTGAGGTAGTACTACCCAGGTCTGAGCAGTCTGAGGTTTGGAGCTGAGGAAAAACAAAGAAGCTCTCAAGGACCTTTTGGAATTAGTGGAACTATCACTACTAGCAGTAAGAGGACAGTGCTGAAAGGAAATCCCTTGTTTTCTCGATGTTGAACTAAAGCTTTTTAATTTTCTTTTTACTTGACAGAATAGCTCTAAGTTCTCAGCGATGAGCCTCTGGTATGCAATTCTTAGAACAAGTGTCCATGATGGCACCTCCTGGCAGCTGCTTCATGGCCCCTGTCAGCACCCTGTTCTTGTGCTGGCCCAGCCCGACTGCCCATACATAGTCCCACTCTACAGCCACAGCATGGGCAAGGGGAGAGTCGGGGGTGGGGTAATTTCCCCAATTTGTGATCCCAGTGGTGGCCTTCAGATCATAGCTCCCCCATGACCCTCCTACTTTTGCAGCCTCCCCCAGCACCCGACCCCTCCCCTGCCCCAGCCTTGTCCCAGGTGGGGCTTTGCAGAAAGCTCTGCTCCAGGGTCTGCCAGGGTCTGGGGAAGGAGAGAGGCTGGGCAGGGCTGTCCCTTCCCCCACACCAGCCTTTGGAGCACCAGGAAGATGGAGGTGGCCTCACAGCAAACCTGTAAACCTGGTGACGTGCGGAAAACAGACTCCACAATCAGTGAGATTGTAAAGTAGGTATGTTCATTCAGCGCTGGGCAGCACGGGGGTTCGTCCCACCAAAGTCGTGCGCGCCTGACTCGGCAGTTCATTTCAAATTTATACAGTCAAGTGTTACATATTCACAATATGCCTATACATATGCATGACCTTTCCCCGCTTCATATATAAAATTACCTCTGAGAGGTCATTTCCATAGTCTCCTCTCAACTGCGCTTGCGCAGTGCCTCTTTATGGTGGTCGTCTGGTGGTCGCAGAGATGAAGATAGATGACTCTTCGTCACCGCTAGTAACCTCTTTTCTTGCTCAGGCTCAGTGGTTTCTTGGTATTTACCCAAGCCACAAGACCAGTCTTAGCTGGCTCTTGGGGCCTCCTCCTGCTTCTTATCAGGAACTGCCTCTGCCTCATTGGCTGGTTCTTGGGACCAGCTCTTCTTATCAAAGACTGTCCCTGCCGCATCTAATTTCAACAATGTAAGCGCTAAACATCATCTCTCATTCCCCTTTATTATGTCTACTGGGAGTCTTTTGACTCCCCTTGTCTCAGTGGGATGACTGGCAAGTGCTGGAAATGGACAAAAATTGGGATGATAAAGGCCCCAAGCCACCTTCGCAGTCTGTCCACACAACCAAGGGCACAGACCAGCCTCCTCCTCTCTCCTGCACCTGCATGTCTTCCATGCTTGCCACAAGCCCTGCCTCTGTACAACGAACCCCTGGTGTCAGTCCTCACACTGCATGGTCACACACTGCAAGCTATACAGTGATATTTTTCTCTCCTGGGCACATTCCAGCCCAGACCAGCTCCCCCTAAACTCTCCCCACTGCCCCTGACCTCCCTCCAACTCCCCTGCCCTCTCCCCAGCACAGCCCAGTCTGGCATGGCCCCACAGCAGTGCCCACCACAGGGTGCTGCAGAGCTCTGGGCACTCACCCCACAGCCCCAGACCCTCTGAAGGGCACAGCAGCTCCTCGGGGGTGGAGAGGGGTGAGCCCCAGGGGTGGGGGGCATCCCTGGCACAAGGCCTGAGGAGATCCCCTTGTATGATGGAAATGCTGCAATGGAGGCCAGCTCTGTCACACAAGTGCCCACTGCCTGTCCTTGCCTGCGGCCACAGGCCTGCCACACAGCACGACTGTAACCATGCTGGAAGAGCACTCAGGCCTTCCACCAACCAAAGGGTTCAAAAGGAAAATATGGAAGTGGGAAGAGAGCAGCTTGGGAAAGACCAAGCGCTGGTGCTCCCTGGCAGTGCTGCTGTGGCGGGACTCTTTTCTTCTTCCCCTCTGCACACAGGCACTGCTCCCTGCAGCTGCAGACAAGGTCTTGGAGGAAGAAACTTGGAAAAACAAGTCACTGCAGGGACCTTTATTTTGTTTAAACTCACAGAGGGTATGGCTCATCATTTGCACAACCTCCAGGTCACAAAAAACCTGGATATATTGTGAATTAGAAACCAGAGGAATAAAGACATTTCTTTGTGGAAAGCATTCAGATAAGTAAAATAAAACAAAACAGCAAAAAAAACCCCAAACCAAAACAATTAAAGAAGCCATGAAACCCAAAATCTTCGTACAAGAAACACCAGAAGAGGCTGGGCCTGTGATGAGATATATTATGAGTCCTATGCAAAGGACAACAGGCAGTTTATTCCTTCTCAAAAGCATCCAGTGATGAGTTTTCTCAGGGCATCCTTGATCTCATGGTTTCTCATGCTGTAGATGAGGGGGTTCAAGGCTGGAGGCACCACCGAGTACAGAACTGCCACCAGCAGGTCCAGGGATGGGGAGGAGATGGAGGGGGGCTTCAGGTAAGCAAACATGGCAGTAGTTAAAAACAAGGAGACCACGGCCAGGTGAGGGAGGCAGGTGGAAAAGGCTTTGTGCTGTCCCTGCTCAGAGGGGATCCTCAGCACAGCCCTGAAGATCTGCCCATAGGACAGCACAATGAAAACAAAACACCCAACAGCTAAACAGACACCAACTACAAGTACCCCAACTTCCCTGAGGTAGGTATCTGAGCAGGCGAGCTTGAGGATCTGGGGGATTTCACAGAAGAACTGCTCCACAGCATTGCCCTTGCAGAGGGGTACTGAAAATGTATTGGCAGTGTGCAGCACAGCATAGAGGAAAGCAGTGCCCCAGGCAGCTGCTGCCATGTGGACACAAGCTCTGCTGCCCAGGAGGGTCCCGTAGTGCAGGGGTTTGCAGATGGCAACGTAGCGGTCGTAGGCCATGACAGTGAGAAGAAAATACTCTGCTGACATCAAAAAGATGAACAGAAAGACCTGTGCAGCACATCCTGGGTAGGAGATGGCCCTGGTGTCCCAGAGGGAGTTGGCCATAGCTTTGGGGACAGTGGTGGAGATGGATCCCAGGTCAAGCAAGGAGAGATTGAGGAGGAAAAAGTACATGGGTCTGTGGAGGCGGTGGTCACAGGCTACGGCAGTGATGATGAGGCTGTTGGCCAGGAGGGCAGCCAGGTAGATGCCCAGGAAGAGCCAGAAGTGCAAGAGCTGCAGCTCCCGCGTGTCTGCAAATGCCAGGAGGAGGAACTCAGTGATGGAGCTGCTGTTGGACATCTGCTGCCTCTGGGTGTGGAGCACTGAACAAGGAGGCAAGGACAGTGACAAGTTAGGGCATTAGTCTCTGACGAAAATCAAAGCCATTTCTTATAATACATGTTCACCGCATTGTTTCCATTTCAACGAGATCTCTGTTCAGCTCTGTGGATGGAGCTCTGGTTAGTGCTGGCTGAGTGTGTTGTGAGGAGCAGGACCTCTGTGATTTGGCTGCCAAGATGTCAGCCCTGCTCTGTAGCAGTGGGTTTCTGGTCGGTCAGGGGGGTCAGTCCTGGTGTTTGAATTGGTCAGATGAAACTGCTCCTAATGTATAAAGTGCATGTCAGCATCTGCACTCCCAGGGCTAAGAAACCACAATCAAAACAGTGTTTGAGAGAGAGGTGGGGGGGGTTAAGAGCTCTCCACTATCTCATCTGGTGATTTTCTTGGATTTCAGAAACCCTTATTATTTCTGCTTCACTCGGAGAAAATAAAGTGGGTCCTGTGAGGCAAGAGTACTGCCTGTGGCTTAGTGCAGAGTGAGGGGAGCTGATCTGTCACTCTTGTTGCCTGCTACTGTGAGCTCTCACCTTTCTGAGATGGAGTGTAATCACACCTCCATGTTAATCTGAAAAGACTCCAGGCACTACAGAAAGCAGAGACACCCACTGTCCAACACCAAGTGTCTCCCCCTTTCTCAAGGTCTCTGCACCCCACCTCTTGCCAAGGACACACATGGTTCATTTCACAATCCCAGCAGCATTTCCTCACTCATAGTGTCTCTGTGCTTTTGCATTGGGCATTCAGGTAAGACCAAGATGCTATGGGACAGACCTGCATCCTGGAGGGCAGCTCACAGCTTGGAAGGTCACCCTAAGGAGGTAGCCAAGTGTCCTGATGATGGTATCTCAGGAAGGGAGAGTCAGCTCATTTCATAGGGAATGACACAGGCTGCATTGCCCACAGCCCCACAGCTTGGACACCTGTAACCTTGTTCCCATGGACACAGCTGCATGGGAGGACCCACAAGATCAGTGTGTGACTCTGCAGCTGAAACTCCCACCCCAGAGCAACAGACAGCAAGAACAAGATAACAATAGCAATAACACAGGCTAGTGGAGAATCAAGGAGAAATGCCGGGATTGACTGGCTCAGAGAGGCAAAGGCAGAGGCAGCTGAAGTCTCAGGGAAGACTTACCCTTACCCAGCTGTACATGCCACCTCCCAGACACCAACACAGCCAGGCAGTTGTTCTCAGTCCCTGTGCTCTACTTCAGGAGGCTCCTATCAGACTTACTGATCCCTCAGAGTTACGGCTCAGGAGTCTCAGTGACTTGTTGAAGCATGACAGCTCCTTGTCCATTTCTCCTGAAAATTCCCCAAGAGTAGGAAACTGAAAACACAACCTCAGGAAAGCTCCTTATGTTTATAGCAATCCCTGCTTCGACCTTGCCCCTGAAAAGTGCCCTCAGAAATGTCTTGGGGATGATCTGGAGCTGTGAGCAGCCCTGATCCACACAGTACCCTCTTGTCAACAGAAGGACCCTGCCCTGCTGGGGGTTGCTTCTTCCACCCACAGCTTCTCCCCTTTTTACCATTAGAGTTCCCGTGCCAGGCAGAGTACTTACCCTGACCAGCGGCAGAGTCCCTGCCCCAGCACACAGCCCCCTGGGGTGCAGGGACCCTGCTCAGAAGGACAGCCCTGGGCACCCCTGGCTGCACACCCAGCTTCACACTCCGCAGCCATCCCTGGGTGAAGGCAGCTGACATGCCCTGTCCCTCTGAGGGTGCAGCAGGGAAGCTGTGCTCCAAAGCGCGTCCTTTTTCTCTGCACTGCACAAACTGTGAGAGTTTTCCTGAAAGATCTGATAGGGTCTTGGATGTGCCAGCTTTAGGAGATCATTCCAGGAACCACAGCTGCATTGCCTTGCAGCAAGACACTTACCCTGTTAAGGACTGTGAAAAATTGTCTCCAAGTGAGCTCTTCTCTGTCCTCCCACCCCAGACTGCCTTTAACATCTCTCTCTGCCTCACTTCTCTCCCCTCGGTGCCTGCAGGCAGTGCCCTCAGCCCTGCTGCACTTTGCAGAGGAGCTGCTCCTGGGCAGAGCTGTCTCTCTGCAGTGCTGCCTGCTTGCCATGAGCTCCCTCCATCCCAGGAGCCCAGCCCAGCTCAGCAGCAGAGGACCAGCCCAAGGCAGCACTTGCTCTGCCCCCTCTGGGCTCCCTCCAGGTGTCCCTGGGGCTCCAGGGGAACCTGCTGGGAAACAGGCTGAAGCAATCACTGGTGTTGCCTCCCTCAGCTGGGGAACGATGCTTCTTTCAGCAGTGACATTTCTCCTATGTGAAAGAGTGAGGTGCAAGAATCACCTTTTCATTGTCCCATCTTTAGACAGGAAGAACATCACACTGGTGACACAACACATATGCCTACACTTTTAAACTTGGGGTGCTGCAGTTGATGGGTACCGGTTCTCAGGAGAGACAGGCTGGAAGGATCAGGAGTGGGGTTCCCTCAAAGTGAAGAAGTTGCTTGGATGTATGGAGCTCTTTACTGGGGCCAGTGAGAAGTTGGGTCAGCCCTTGTGAGTGAGGGTCAGAGGAGGGGCCAGTAAAGGTGACATTGTGGTTGGAGTTGAGGAACCCACAGTCAGGGTGGGGAAGTGGGCACGGTCTTTTCTAAGCACCCCAAGGAAGTCTCTGGATGTAGAAGCCTGGGCCTCACTGGGGACTTTAACGACCCTGGCATTTTCTGGAAGGGGAACACAGCAGCATGCAAACAGTCCAGGCAGTTTCTGGAGTGTCTTCGGGAAACATCTTCACACAGCTGCCAGATGGGCCAACAAGGGTAATGCAAACCCGGATCTGATACTTGCCAGCAAGGCAGAGCTGGCCAGGAAACCGAAGGTCAGTGTAAGCCTTTTCTGTGATGAAAATGAAAGAGTGAGATCCGAGCTCCTGAGGGCACTGAGGAAGGAAAATAGAAGACTGCAGATGCCGAATATTAGAAGAGCAGACTTTGGCCTATACTGGGGAGTTTTAGTGGGGTCTCATGGCCATCAGCATTGAAGGGCAGCAGAGCTTCATACAGTGTTCTTCAAGGACAGCATCCTCCAAGCATGGAAATGACCTATATCGACACTGAGTTGAAACTTGAAAGTAAATTCAAGGGCACCATAACAAGCTGTTATTAGTTCAGGGACAGGTAAAGAAGAAGTAAAGATTATATGGGATCACTCCTAAGTTTAGTAAGAGTATGTATAGATAGATCTGAGAGATTTTATGTGCTCTTATCACCAGCAAGGTCGCCCAGGCCTTGGTGCCTCAAGGCAGGACTCTGGTGGAAAACAGGCAACGGTGGATAGGAATCAAATCAGGGGCTACTTGAGCAAACTCAAATGTTACTATTCAAAAAGGACTGGATGTATAAATATGTATTTACATAGAGGGAGAGAATGTGTCATCAGCTTGCTGGTCCATATCCATGGCCTGTGAAAAAATAATGAGAATTTACAGGTCAGTGTCAAGGTTGTCAAAAAGAATACTTACACACATATTACACGACATCTTTTCTGCATGTGTCAAACTCTGCCTAAATCTTCTTTCAGGGGTTGATGCAGTTGCCCACATAGAGATGGCCACAGCCTCCAAGATTCCCAGGGGTAGCTGAAGACCCCACATGACACTGGGAAATGTGAGCCAGGGCTGTCAGGAACCTTTCTGGAGCAGGAGATGGTGGACAGGCAGGGTAGGCCAAAGCATCTCAGTTGACACAACTGATTTTTCTCCCCTGAGTAGAAAGGCAAGCCTGGACAATTGCACTCGACGTCTCCAGTGCTGGAGAAGAATGAGAAATGAGTGGGTCTAGATGTTGCAGTGTCTACTTGATGATGCTCTTGTAACCCAGATATGTTGTGTATAGCGCAGATTTGGCTATTCAAAAGATAACATTTCATTCACTTTGTCTCTTTGCTTCCTTCTGTGAATGGAGGGAGCTCCTGACTTCCCCATATGACTCACTGTGAGTGAATACGAACAAACAGAGCCTGGGACAGGGAGGTCTTTTGGGGTTCTTGGGATCTGTGCTTGACACAAAAATGTGTTTTCTATTGCTCTTAGACTATCCACTGTGGAAAGTGGACTTCAGAGGAGGTAAGGTGGACTTAATACACAGCAGAGGAGGGTAGTTTATTTCATATTGAACCATGCCTTCCTTTGGTTTTGGTTTTTGGCAATTAAGAAACATCCTTCTGTATCTGTGTGCAGCCTGTTCTCCAAGTGAAGCAGGTGTCAATGGGCTGAAACATGCAGCTACAGACTGTAGTGGAGAAAGCTCAGAATTGAACAAAGGTGCTGTAAGTCCCAGGTGGCTGATGAGAGAAGTGTTGGGGTTGGAGGCAGGGACAAAGGCTGCCCATAGAGTGTCTGACATAGAGGGTCTTGGCTTCTCTGCATATTCAGAGTCCATTAGGAGATGCTGAGGGTCAGTATCAGTTGGAGTTTGCTGGTATCCCTTGATGTGTAAGCAGAAAAATAAGAAGCGGATAAAGATTAAATTGTTTCTTACTGATATTTGGTACTGAAAACTTTTCACTTGGACTGCACTCTTGGACTGCACTCCAGAAACCTTTCAAACTAACCACCTAAGAACTGAGGAAGGAAGGAAAGTTATACCCAGAGGCTTGGCTTGTTAGGGCATTTGGCATGTTAATGAGCCCTCTGGTGCCAAGTTCCTGAACTGCAGATACTGAAAGAAGATTTTACTGGCATCTGGAGAAGCACAAGTCAGCAGCACGTCTCCAAGTTCCAGTTATTTAGTCCCACTGAGGGCCATAGTGAAGCGATCATGGAGGGAATGAGATGACAAGGTGACTGTCGCTGGGGGCTGGTGAAGCAGGGACGCAGAGGCACTGGTTAGAGGTTGAAAATCAACTGTGCAGGCAGCTGTGAATGGCCTTGATGTGTTTCATCAAGCAGGATGTTCAAGCGCTGACCCCCATACCCTAGGAATGGGGATCCTTTCCCTCGTGGCTTGCTCAGGACTCTTGCAGGGAGCAGTGAAATGTGGGGGTGTGCGATGATGCCAAGTGCAGGACAGTGATAGGACTCCTCCCAGGCTCTACAAAGCGTGGGGGTTGTAAGGAACTGGTGTCCTCTCAGGGGCTACAGTGGAAGAGACAACAGCCAGAGGCAAAAGGACAAGGGTTTCAGTTCTGCTGGGGGATCCCTGTCCCCACAAAGGGGCCATCCCCACCACAGCCTGTCCTATATTCTTCTATGCCTGCGCCTCTTTCGCTGCAGATTTTAACCCCCACTCCTGCTTCCTCACCTCACTATGACCCCATGATGTCCCAGGCTTTACGGATGACTTTCTGTCCTCACTGACTATTCCTTCAAACACAAAGCTGTGGTTTTCTGAGGTTTTGCCACAGGCTGTGCATTCTCGATAACCTGTGCAGCTTCTTCCAAAGCCCTGCTAATGCTCCTCAATCAGCCAAGATGTCCCAGCTCCCAGGCTCACTTGAATCCTCTGTCTCCACATACCAGCACTAAACTGCACGTCCTCCTCCTTCTGCTGCCTCAAAATCAAAACTCAACCTATTTCACTTCATCAACTCAACCTATATCACTACAGCATGACACCCTCCCACTCCCTGGTCTTTCACAGCATCTTTCTGCCTTTAACACACAACCCCCTCCCTGCATGCCCTTGTGTCTCAGAAAGCCTTCCTCTTCCCATGCAGTCATGCAACATCAGTCCAGGAGGTCTGTGCATTCTCCAGGCTCATGGATGTTTTCTGGAGGTCCATCCAAGTGTGGGGAGTAAAGGAAGAAAAGAGAACATGTCAGCTCATGGGGCATTACTGAGCACATTCACCCCCAGCAGTGGGCATTGCCCTTCTGCCAGGCTGAGCCATGCACACCAGATGGAATAGTCTCTATCATCCCTCTTTGCACAGGAAGGGCCTTCCTTCCTGCCATCTTCCCAGGACAATCTTCCTCCTCCACACACAGACATCAACCCTTTCCATTTCTGGGCTCAGACATGGTTGTAAGGAATTGCTAAAGCTATCTGCCATCCCCTTGTGTCTCCCTGACATCCCTTGACCCCCTCCATTGACCCATGGATCCCTTCCCTCAGCAGGAGTAAAGGAGATCCCTGCAAAGGAGATCCCTGCCTTTCACTCTAAGGGTATCCTGTCTAATTATAAGACCCAAAAGTTGACATGTAGATGTAACATTGTCTCTGAGAGCAGAATTTTATTTCTAGAAAGAAGTGTCTCTCCCCAGCTGAGGGAGGGAACATCAGTGATACCTTCAGCCTGTTTCCCAGTAGGTTCCCCTGTGTCACCACCCAGACTGGACAGACCAGGGAGTCAAAATTCCCTTGGGCTAAATTAAGGTGAAAGGGCACCAAAGGATCAGTTAAAGATTTTATTCCTGACAGAAGCAAACTGAACTGGGGAGGCATGGTAGGAGGTGGCCGGGTTTCCCACAACAGGAATAGGCATAAGGCTATTTCTGTAAACTGATGTAACCCAGGGTAAACATATACATCAATTCAGGGAATAAGGAGATCCCTCCCATTGAGTCCTGAGGTTCAGAGCAGACCTCCTTGCTTCCTAGACTCCTCCTCAGAGAAGGGCCCAGGGGCAGCTGGATCCACTCTTAGTCTCAGACTTGGTCGATGGTTTATGTCTTGAAATGGATGAGATGTAGGGATTGTGGAAAAGTAAAGAGAGAAGAAGACAGAGAGAGAAAAAGGAAGAGAGAAAGATTTCACGGGCCCTGTGTCCAACGTTGGTTCAGTCAGCCGAGGGGTCCCGTCCCGGTGGACTTGAGCACCTGGGGCTTCAGTTTGTGTCCTTTTGTCATCCTTGTCCCTCCTTCTGGCAGGCACTCGAACTTATTAGGCTAATGAGCAGTTTGTGAGCCTTTGGGCTTGGGGGTCCTTTGGGGAGTAACTTCTCCTTCCCTGCAGATGTGGCCATTGTTTGATCTTTGTATCAGAACAGCTTATCAGAACAGGGAGCTGAACACCCTCCAGCAGGCCCTCTCCCTCCTGTTGCTGATGCCTGAGCTGACGGGCTTTTCACATTGATTTCTTGCTGTGCAGGCTTTGTCTTTAAGCAGAACTTGCCCCACCACAATGTTTGAGACATTAACTCTTTCAGTCTCTCACACAGTACAAAACCAGTAACTCTTTTTACTGTAATGCCCTGCAACTCCTCATGCCGTTCTCTTGTGGTGATGGCTCACCACAACCAGGGTGAGCCACCTCCATGCAAACATTAAGAGTGGACCAAATGGAACTTGAGTCCAGGGGGACCTTGAGAAACAAACTCTGGGATTCAGCCAACAGAAACCTCTTAAGTTTTACAAGAAGTGACTGGTCCTGCATCGGGGGAAGCATAACCCCATAAACCAGAGGCAACCTGAACCTGATTGGATGAGCAGTGACCCTCAGGAGAATGGCCTGGGCACTAGAAGGGACACCATACAGGCTAGTGGTGAGCGCTCACCGTGAACAAGGCCAGCTGGTTAGGTGAATGTAGTAGGATGAGCGTGGCCACCCAGACATTTGGAGTTTTCATCCCTCTCCAGGGAGCATTGGTGTGGCCACACCTGGACTAGTGTGTCCCTTCATGGGAATTCCTGCTGTAGGCAGGTGGGGATGGAACACAAATGTGCCCAGAGGAGGTCTGAACATGCCCTACTATATTGGCTTTGTGTGGCAAGGTTTTGGTAACAGGGGGTGTTGCAGGGGTGGCTTCTGTGAGAAGCTGCTGGAAGCTTCCCCTGTGTCCGACAGAGCCAATACCAGCCGGCTCTAAGACGGACCCGCTGCCAGCCAAGGCCGAGCCAATCAGCGATAGCGGTAATGCCTCTGTGATAACATTTTTAAGAAGGAAAAAAAGTTGGGACAGTCAGAAACGGCAGCCGGAGAGAGGAGTGAGAACATGTAAGAGAAACAACCTTGCAGACACCAAGGTCAGTGAAGAAGGAGGGGGAGGAGATGCTCCAGGCGCCGGAGCAGAGATTCCCCTGCAGCCTGTGGTGAAGACCATGGTGAGGCAGGTTGTCCTCCTACAGCCCATGGAGGTCCACGGTGGAGCAGATATCCCCCTGCAGCCCATGGAGGACCCCACGCCGGAGCAGGTGGGTTCCCGAAGGAGGCTGTGACCCCACGGGTACCCCGCACTGAGAAGGCTCCTGGCAGGACCTGCAGATCTGTGGAGAGAGGAGCCCAGGCTGGAGCAGGTTTTCTGGCAGGACTTGTGACCCCATGGGGGACCCACGCTGGAGCAGTGTGCTCCTGAAGGACTGCATGCCGTGGAAAGGACCCATGCTGGAGCAGTTTGTGAAGAACTGTGGCCCGTGGGAAGGACCCACGTTGGAGAAGTTCGTGGAGGACTGTCTCCCGTGGGAGGGACCCCGTGCTGGAGCAGGGGAAGAGTGTGATGAGTCCTGCCCCTGAGGATGATGAAGCGGTAGAAAATAACGTATGATGAACTGATCGTAAACCCCATTCCCCGTCCCCCTGCGCCACATGGGGGGGTTGGTAGAGAATCTGGGAGTGAAGTTGTGCCCGGGAAGAAGGGAGGGGTGGAGGGAAGGTGTTCTGAGATTTGGTTTCATTTCTCATTACCCTACTCTGGTTGATTTGTAATAAATTGAGTTAATTTTCCCCAAGCTGAGTCTGGTTTTGCCCGTGACGGTAATTGGTGAGTTGATCTCTCCTGTCCTTATCTCAACCCACAACCCCTTTGTTATATTTTCTCTCCCCTGTCCAGCTGAGGAGGGGGAGTGATAGAACGGCTTTGGTGGGCACCTGGCGTCCAGCCAGGGTCAACCCACCACACCTGCACTTTAGGTCCTGAACCCCAGTTTTGAAGACCACTTCCATCTCCACACAATCCCAGGAACATGCTGACACTGGACAATCACCATGCTCTCCAGGCAGCTCCAGATGCCCCTCCTAGAGGATGGCTGTCTTCAATGTCACCTGTGGGAAAGCCCTGGGTACATCCCTCAATTATACTCATCACCTTACCTGTCACCAGACACTGAATGGCGACTCCTAAATCCAGTCCTATGTCTTTAAAAGGCTTCAAACCTGGAGCTTTTTACTCCAGAAAACATAGAGGAAGAGGAACTTCAGAGGTGCAGTTCCTCAGGCCTCTTTGTGGAACGAGCCTCGCCCGAAAGCAGTGCACCGCGGGGATCCCATATAATTACAGAGATGCTATGAAAGAGGCCAGCTCTGAGCCACTCTTAGACACTTTTGTAAGAGAACCAGGTGAGACAAAGTAGGTTCATGCCTCCGATGAAGTGGCACAAATCCAAACATTTGTGTATTAACATAACAACCACGAATGACAGTAACAACAGCCATAATGATAATAATAATGATATTAAAAACAAAACAACAGAACAAAACAAACAAAAAGAACAAACCAAGAAATCCCACCCTAAACAAACAAACAAAAAAAAGAGCCCAAACCAATCTGGAATCAGACACTTTGTGAATCATTTGTGGAGAGAGGTAGTAGTTCCACCAACCCCACCCTTCTTCCACCTTCAGCTTTGGCAACTGCGTGTGTCTGGCCTGCCCACTTGCCTTCACCACTCACCTTTGTAACTGAGGCCCCACACATATCTTGGCACTCCCACTGTAAGCTGGCACCCACCCCATACCTGGAGTCTACCTGGCCATGGAGGCAGGGAGAGGCCAGGTCCCCTCTGCCCAGCACTGGGCACAGCTTTTCCCTGGGAATGTCCCCAAGGAGCTCTCTTCATGTGAGTGTCAGCCTGTGGCCTGGCAGGGGTGGAACTGGAACAAGGGCTGCTGGGGCAGGGCTGAAGTAGCTCAGCTGGGAGAGCGTTAGACTGAAGATCTAAAGGTCCCTGATTCAACCCCGGGCTTCATCAATGATTTTCTCCTGTAGATTTTTGCAGACACTGCCTGCCTGCCTTCTTCCAGCCTGCCCTGGCCCTCCTCACTCCTTCACCTCTTGCCAGAGCACTGCCCATGCACTGTAGCTGCAGATCTGCAGGTTAGAATGAGCCTTCCTCTTGCACTGCAAGCCCCTAGCCTTCCCCTGGACAGGACTCTCCATTCAGTGCTTCTTTGGGGTGGTTTCAGCCATCCCTCCTTCCCTGCTCCACAGCACTTGGCATCTCTCCTTCACGGGGTCTCTGCAAAGACCCTGTCTCTCTCCTCTTTGTCATTCTCGATGGTGCACAGACTGCTCCCCTTGTCATAGACGCATCACGGGAGAAGAGCGTCTATCCTGCTGGCAGGCATCAAGGGGATGGAGCTCAGTGGAAGAGCGCCCGCTTCACGTGTGGGAGGACCGGGGTTCAATCCCTGGCATCTCCAGGCAGGTGTGGGCTGGAGCTTGGGCACTGCTCCTCTCCAGGCCCTGTGGGCCTGCCTTGTCCACCCAGGGCTTGGCTGTGAGCTGGGCAGGGCTGTGGGACTCTCAGCTGGAGTTTTCCTTCCACCATCGCCACTGGCTTGAGCAGAGTCTCAGCTCAGGAAACCTGGATCTGCTGAGGTCAGGCACAGCCCTGCAGAGGTGGGACTGCTGGGGTTGTTGCCCACCTCTTCTTCCTGTGGTGTTCGGCGACTCCATCTACCCTGTGCTGGTAGGATCAGGGAGTCACAGGTCTGTCCACAGCCATGCACAGGCAGTGAGGGCCAGGAGATGGTGCCTCGGCTGCTCCCCTGGCAATAACCCCCACAACCAAAATGGGGCATGAGACATGGACTTTCACTGCAGCATGCCCAGCACCCTGGTGAGCCAAAACTCAGAGAAATAAGGCTGCTCTCCTATGGGCTTTAAACAGCCAAGCTCTGCCCAGCATGGGGCCTGCAGTGCTGAGACTTGGGGGTCTCACTGTGACCCCCTCAGGCAGGTCCTCGGGAGCTGCGGGAACAACCACAGATCTGGGCTACAGCGACAATCTTGCTTTGCTGCAGAGAATGGACCCAGCCTGCAGGGCCAGACTGTTCAGGTCCCCAAATGCCATGAAAGAGGCTCTTCCTGCTCAGGCGTGCTGCCCCCCTCAAGCACACACAGGCCTGTGGCTCATCTCCCCAAGGAGGAAGAGGAAAATGTCTGCCAGGTGCCAGAGTAAGGGAGAAATATTACACCTGTGGGAGGGCAGAGCTGGCAGTGAGGTGGCACAGGACAGGCACTGGGTTCCTCTCCCCAGTCCCCAGTTGTAGCACCTTGAGTCTGCACGTCAGTGTCCATACTGTCCATAGCCACCACCATCCTCTGTTCAGAAGATAACACTCCCCCCTTCTTCTTTACTTCACTTTTATACCTTCCTTCTCTGAGATGCAGGACTGGAGCTTGCCCCCATGGGAGTTTTCCAGGGGATGGAGGCTGTGTTTGCAGTACCCCTGTATGTCACCCATCACCGTGGGGGTCTCACCCTGGGAATGCTGCTCTCCCATGGGGTCTGCCAGCAGGAAAGCTCTGGGGTATGGGGCAGAGGGATATGTGTGCCTGGGCTTCTCCCAGATCCCCCCAGGATCACCCCAGGGGTGGAGGAGCTCCCAGGAGGGAATGGCGCAATGCTGAAGTGGGAGAGGATGTTGGCGACAGGCACCTCCTCCCCGCTTCTCCTCTAGGGCCAGATCCTGCTGCTTGCAGCAGTACTGAGCTCCAGCAACTCCCCACAGGGAACCCTGCCACAGACAGCCAATGCACCTTCCAGCCCACAGCAGAGGAGCCTTTTGGGGAAGTGCCGGAGGGGTGTGGAGACCCACCAGCAGGAGCAGGGAGGGCAGTTTGGGTGCCAGGTCCTGCCCAGGTGTCACTGGCTGCTACATAAGAAGTTTCTCTGCCCATGGGCGCTGGGCAGGTGAAAGCCACAGCCAAGGGAGAGGAACCCTGGCTCAGCTCCCAGCAGTGCCTCTTCTAGGGGAGGGACACAAAATCTCCTCTGCCATGGAAACGTGCCCACGTGAGCATCCTCCCAGATGAGCCCTTCTCCAGGCCAGGGACTGGACCACGGCTTTTGGCTGTAGCACACATCTCCGGGGGATCTTTTCTCCTCCCTCTGGCCCTCCAACAGTGCTGGGGGAAAGGTGCCCCCGCCCCCCCCTGCTCCCATCCTTCTTCTTCCTGCACACAAGTACCGTCCTGACACAAACCCAAACTGACATCCCTGGCAAGGCAGCAGGAGGGCAGGGGTGGGGGCTGGAGGAGAGCAGGAGGAGGGGGTCCCAGGGCTGCCGTGGGGCCTTACAGCCTCTGCTGAGGAAGATGGCAGCTCAGTGCCTTGACAAGAGTGCTCAGGGTCTGCACGGGCCCAAGGCAGCAGGAGCAGCCCATGGAGACTGGGGTCCTGGCAGAGCATGAGGAGAGGGAATTCCAGCCCCATGTGTCCCAGAAAGCGGCTCTGCACCCTGTGCTGGGGCAGTGGGGAGCAGAGCTGCCTCCTAACCATGGTGGGAAGTAATCCATGGGCCATGTTCCCCCCTGGGGCTGGCTGGGGTGTTCAGGGCACTGCGGCCACCTCAGGGCTCACTTCTGTGGGGCCGCAGGACAGGGCTTACCCTGACACGGCAGCTCTGTCATGGCCTCTGCACTGTGGGACCAGCCTGGGGCAAAGAGCAGCTGGGAAACCCTAGGGCGAGGAAATGGGTGCTCCCACTGCAGTGCATCACGGAACTATCAGAGAGCCATTTTGACTAGAAACTGCCTGTGGCCAGTAGGATGGAAATGTCTCTGTCAGCAGGATTATTCCCCAGCGACCATGGGCTCTCGCAGCCCCACAGCCTGACCCCAAGCCTGCTGTCCCTGAGACATGCCCATTTCCCCACCTCCATAACTTTGTTCTCTGCTCCTTCTGATCAGCCTCAGGAAGATGCCCTGACACCTGGGCAGGCAAGCACCAGCTCCGGGTCAAAGCTGAACACAGCTGTTGTATTATGAACAAAGATGATGCACAGCATAAAAATGGGAATAAAAATAGAGGAAACTCCAGGCGGTTTCTGCTGCCAATGGGACAAGGGACATGGTCCCCTGCTGCTCATGGCTCTCCCAGCTTACAGACCTTTTCTCCCTCCTGGTAGCACCGGGCTGCACAGCAGGGTTGGGCTCTCATGGCCTGGGGCTCTGGGACTGTTGTGCACAGAGCTCCGGTGTCACAGCCGTTATGTCCTCAGGGGGATGTGCCAGAGACACCTCTTCAGCATCATCATAGCCCATGCTCCCCAGGGACAGGGGCCACATGCCTCCTTCAGCTCCAAGGACCCCAGCACTTCTGCGGGAGTGCAGGCTGGGCCCTGCAAGCAGCAAGGCAGGACAATGCAGTTCACCCCAGGGGGTCTATGCATCATCTTCCTCCCTGCTCCTCACCACATTCAGCTCCTTCTCCCACCCCTAGTCCCTCCAAGGAAAACTCCCGGGACAGGTTCCCCCTTCCCAGGAGGCTGGGGTCTCAGGACAGCAGAGAGTTGAATGGCACCAGGGATGGCACCCCAGGAACCAGCAGTGCTAAATTTGCCTCTCACCTCTGGGGGCATCCCTGGGCTCTGCACCCTCCTCTGGCTCCCTGGGCATTTCCCTGTCTCCCTGCCCAGAGGCAGCATCCTCCTCCGGATGAGAAACCTCCCTGGCATCATCATAGCCATCCGCTGGGTCACCTCCAGGTGGGACAAGAACATCTGAAAGGAGAGGGGAGCTGGTGACAGTGAGAAGATATGTCCTCCGCAGCAGAGGATGGGAAGATGTGCAGGGACACAGGTCTGAGACACTGGTGTTGGCAGCACCACAGGAGACCCCCATGTCCTCCCCATCTCCAGCAGTGACACTGAGTGACACTTCTGTCCATCACATGTCTTCAGGGAGATCAACTCCTTCTTGCCTCTGTTACCTGGTGCTGATCCCAGACCATCCTCCTCCTCGCTGACCCCAGGGTAGGGCTGCAGCTGGGTCAGGGACTCCTCTGAATAGGAGCCTGGAGAGATGCACGGTGGGTATTATGAAGTGAGCCCCACTGACCTGGCTCGTGGTCAGTGCTACTGGGGAAGGGGGACCCACAGAGCTGGGGCTGCCTGGGGAGGAGGGCTGGGAAATCACCCTGCCTCCCTGGGGCAAACCCTGTCTCAAAGGTGCTCCCAGAGCTGCCCTAGGACAGTCCCTTCCTTCACTCCACGGGTGTCAGATGGGGTGCAGGGGCAGGAAGAGAGGGGATGTCCAGCGGGACAGGCAAAGCTGGTGGGGAGAAAGCTCCCCTCCCAGGCCCAGGACCTCGATGGTCTCCCCACAGATCACATGGCCCCAGCGTCACAAGGACCACGGGCTGGGGGATTCAGGGAATCAGCCCTGGGTTGGGGCCAGGGGAAAGGGTCCTGCACGTGTGCCTCCAGGGAGGACCCTCACCCACCTGAGTGACCAAACCTCGCCTGCTTCTCCCACACTGGGCTGTAACCAATCTCCTCGTACACAGCCTCAGGGAACATCTCCTGAGCACTCCTGGAGCCTGGGGACAGAGGCAGGGCTGGCAGAGGGACAGGCAGAAGGGTAATGGAATCACACTGCGCTCCCCCAAACCTGTTCCTTGGGCCAGCCCAGGACTGGTCTGACAGCACAGCCCCACTGCACTGTCCAGGCACATCTGCCACATCCCCAGTGAGGGCAACATCTCTGTGGAGATTGTCTGGGGCAGCGTCCCCCTCCCATCGTCCCTTCAGAGACAGTGCTCATGCCCCTCTGGCCCCAGGGTCATGCACCCCTTGTCTGACCCTGGAGCAGCTCCCATGTTTCCTCCACCTGGAGCTTTCCCCTATCTGCCCCACGGGTCTAGAGTAGGGCCCATGTCCTGCCAGGGGGTGGGCAGAGGGGACAGCCTGGGGGCCTGACACCGAGGGGATGGACCCTGCTGCCCTGCACTCCTCCCATCATCTCCCTTGTCCCAGACCCCCCCCCAGCACTACCCAGACCACTGCCAGCCTTGGCCATCTCCCCTCTGCTCACATGTCCCCCAGCCCCGCTCTGACATTTTTCTCCTCGCCCTATCATTACATCCCCCCACCTCTGGGCTCTCTCCACCCCTTGCTGCTGGTGCCCCATGGCCAGGCAGTCAATGGGGTGGTGCATGGGACAGGTGGCAGCACACGGTCTCATCCCCCCAGCTCTGCCTGTGCCCCTCACTGACACCCTGAAGCCCTTACAGGAGGTATCTCCCCCTGGGACCGCTGTGCAAAGACCAACCTCTGCGCCCAGCCCTGGTGCTTAGTGCTTGCCCAGCCAGGAGGGCCAGGAGCAGGCAGAGAAGGGCCCCCAGGATGATGCAGATGATGACAGGCACTGAGACTCTCCTGCTGCCAGTTAGACGGCCCCGGGGGGAATCTGTGTGGGCAAGAATACGGAAAGGCCAGCACCAGGCCTGGGTGAGGTGGAAAAAGCACCATTCCTGACGCCCATCACGCAAGGCAGCAGGGGGTGGATGGCCCCAGGGATGAGCGATGGAGAAGCTTCTACCCTGATGAGTAAATTACAACCTTCCCTAGCCCCCTCACCACCAGACCAGTGCCTTCCCCTGGGAGTTTCACACCTCAGCAAGGAGCCCCATCCACCCAGCTGTGGGTCACAGTCTGGCCCTGGGGATACCCAGCCGCAGGGGGACATCAAGTTACCTGCTTGGGGTGGGGATGCTGCTGTCCTGGGTGTAGCTGAAGAAGAGGAAAAGGAGAGCTGAGCTGATAAGGTGGGTGTGCGAGTACCGGGGAGCCTCCTCCCCAACACACTGTGTGTGTGTCTGTGGATGTCCCTGACACATCCCACCCAAATTGCCCCTCCTGTAGTGCTAGAAAGAGAGGCCAGGAAAGGGCTCAGTGCCTCTGCTCCGGGTGGCAGGCAGGATGGCACAGGCAGCCCAGGGGATAACCCTGGGGCTGCAGGACCCCACGGGCAATGGCCAGAACACATCCAGTTCCACCGAGGCTGCTCCCACTTGGCACCAGGCTCCTGCACTCTGCAGGAACATTCTTGCTCTTGGGAGGTCAGAGGCCATGCCAGGACCAAAGGGGCAAAAGGTCTTCCCCAGCACCCTGCCAATACACGAGCAAGGGGTCCCAGTCCTGCCACTCACCTGAGCAGTTCACCGCAGCATCTTCCTTATGCCGGCAAGCACCACCATCCCCAGGCCAGGCCCAGCAGTCCTGCAGAGACAGCTCTGTCCCCCGGCACTCCACCTGCTCCAGCCAGATGGGGTCCATCCCCATCCCAAATGCAGCCTCATGCAGGGCAGACACCGCGGGGCCGCAGCCCAGCTGCCTGCACGCCACCTCAGCATCCCGCATGTCCCAGGAGTCGTCGCACACCGTCCCCCAAGAGCCACGGTGCCAGACCTCCACTCTGCCCGAGCACCCGTCCTCACCTCCCACGGCACGAATCTTCTCCCTGTCTGGAGAAGGCAAAGACCTCCCATGGCACTGAGACAGCAGGCAGAGCCCTGCCAGACAAGGAGCATCCACAGAGGACCAGCTCCCTACCTGTGCACCTCGTGGAGTTGGGGCACGGGGCCAGCGGGATCGAGGGCATTTCTGGGCGTCTCCCTGAAGAAGGAAACACTGTGGTGAAAGGGCTGGTTCGGGAGATGGTGCAGAAGAGAGCAGGACTGATCTCTGCTTGTGCCTCCCTCTGCCATCTCGATCACGGCAGCAACTGAACCCTGCTCATTGAGGGGACATGCACAGGACTGTGGGGGGACCCCAACTGCTCAGCCCCAAAAGGTCCCTGTTTAACAGAGCAGCAGGAGCGTGTGTGTGAAGGGGAGGCTCTTCTGAACCCTGTCTGGTCTTTTCTGAGACCTCACCTGCAGATGCCTCTGCCTCCCCCAGGCGCTGCTGGCAACCTGGGTGGCAACTGCTGCTGGACGTGTGTGGCTGTGATGGCTTTTCTGCCACCAGCAGCAGAAGGGACTGACATGGGAAGGAAAAGCCCCTCCAAGCTCTTTCTCTGCATTTGCCTGTGCTCAACAGGGAACAGGAGCTGGAGTGACACTGGGGTGCCCAGGTGGCTCAGAGTTACCATTGCAGGTGATGTGGATCTCCTCTTGTGGGTCTTCACATGACTGTGGGTTCCAGGGAGCAGAGGGACACTGCCAGAAGGAGCTGGTTTTCTCCCCACACTGCATGTTATCCAGCCACGTAGGGCCAGACACCCTTCTATAAGGCAGCTGTGTTTCCAGGGATCCTCCGTCCCCACAGCCCAGCTCCTTGCATGCCAGCGACACCGTGTCGAGAGTCATCAAGTTGGAGCAAATGCTGCCCCACGTCCCGTTGTAGAAAACCTGCAGGCGCCCGGAGCAGCCATCACTGTTCTCCAGCCTCAGGGCCACGAACTCTGGGAGGAAAGGCACCAAGAGGGAACAGGCTGGTCTGGGACTGTGGGAGCCAGGACACCTCTGCACCCCCCAGGCCCACAGCTGGGTAGGGCCATGGCCAGTACGTCCCCCTTGCACCCAAGGGTAGAGAGAAGCCCCTGATGGACAGACACCCTGCCCTTCCTGCTAACCCTCGGGGACGGCTGAGCTCCCCAGGGACCCTCAGTAGGACCGAGGGTACCCGTGCATGGGTGACCACAGGACATGCTCTGGCAGGAGCTGAGAGGCAGCCAGGGACAGCCTTGGCCATGCCCGTCTCTCCTTGTGTCCTGGCCTCCGCGAGAGCCAGGCTCCCACTACAGCTCCCACCACAGACCTGAGCAGATGACTCCCGCATCCTCTTTGTGCCCGCAGTCGTGCTGCCCCCAGGGCCTGGCAGGGCAGTCCCAGAGAGCAGCTTCGGCCCCAGAGCAGTTCACGCCATCCAGCCAGATCTGCCCGGAGCCTTCCCCGAACTGAGCGGAGCCGGCTGCCTCCACTGCCCCTCCACAGCCCAGCTGGTGGCAAACGACGGCGGCATCAGACAGGTCCCAGCCATCGTCACAGACAGTCCCCCAGATGCCCTGGTAGTAGATCTCCACTCTCCCAGCACAGCGCCCGGACCCGTTCACCAGCCGGACCCTCCGGCTCCCTGTAGTGGGCAGAAACCCCAGTTGCTGTCAGGGGCGGCTGCCCACCCACCCCATCACCTGGGGGGCCCGTGCAGCGCCGCTCACCCCAGCAGATGACTCCCACGTCCTCCGCAACCCCTGCTGCCGGTGCACTCTCGGGCAGGGAGGTGTTGCAGAGGGCCAGGCTGGCCTCGTGCCCTGCGCACCGGACCCCTCGCAGCCCCACAGGGCCGGTCCCTCGCTCAGGCTTTGGGGGGTTGTAGGCTGTCCCTGCCTCTCCGCACCGCAGCTGCCGGCACACCACGCTGGCCTCCTGCATGTCCCACTGGTCATCCAGGACTCTGCCCCATGTCCCCTTCTGGAAGATCTCCACTCGTCCATCGCACCGGCTCCCTCCACCCACCAGCCGCAGGGATGCAAAGCCGGCTGAGCCTGGGGAGAGCAGAGATGCCACAGCCATTGGTGGCACCGGGGAGCATGGCATCCTTCAGGGAGCGGGGCGAGGGGGGATTTTCCCACCAAACACAACAAGATTGAGCCTTTTGCTGATGAGAAGCGAGGGCAAAACCTGGGTCCCCTCTGCAGCTCACAGCCAGGTCTGCTGCTGCTGGGGGCACCCAGGCACCTGCTGCCTGGCTGGTGGGATGAGGCTCTGCAGAGCTCTCTCTGGGGATGGGATGCAGTTGTCTGCAGGCAGAGGGATGGAGCACAGCCCTGCAGCCCTGCTCTGGCCTTGTCCCACAGTAGGAGAATGGAGGAGCCCAGGCCTGCTGGTGGTGCTGGGGCCTAAGCCACTGCCCTGGGGGCAGATGCCTGCCTCCGTTCAGCCCTCAGCTCTCCCAAAGTAGAGCGGTCACTCTGAGCAGGCAAAGCCCTCCAGGTGGCTCCTGGGGAAGCCAGGGTTTCTCCAGGGAGAAATTCAGCCTTGCACTGCTGTGGGACCCCTGCTTTGGGTGGCCACGTCACACACAAAGGGCAAATGGTGTTATGCAGCATTTTTCCAGCACTCACCTGCGCAAACGACAGCAGCGTTGATCCCGTGGGAGCATGGTGAGGCCCCCAGGGTGATCACTGGGCACTGTCCCAGATGGGCTTCTGTCCCATCACAGTGGAATGAGTCTCTCCAGACAGGGCCAGTCCCTCTCCCAAAATGCTCTCCTCCAGGAACGGACTCAGCAAACCCGCAGTTGAGTTGACGACAGAGAACGTGGGCATCCGAGAGATCCCAGTGGGAGGCACAAAGGGTCCCCCAGGTCCCCAGCACCTGGACCTCTACCCTCCCTGCACACGCTGTGCTGCTGTTCACCAGCCTGAACCCTGTGTATTCTGGGGACAGAGGAGGAGGAGAGAGGGTGGATTGGTGCTCCTGTACCCTCAGTAGCTGGCGGAGAGGCTAGATGGACAGCATGCCTTTCTTCTTCTGCACTATTTTCATGCTGCAGACAATCCCATCATCCCTCCTGTCCTCAAACCTGGCCCAGCACGGTCCTTGCTGTGTTCCCCAACCCCTGGCACAGCCCTGGTGTTCAACACCCCTCCCTGAGTCCTTACGTGTGCAGGTGACAACAGCGCTGTTCGCGTGGGTGCAGGGCTGGTCCCTGGAGGACCCACTGCGGCAGGAGAAGAGGCGGGATTCATTCCCCACACACTGCAGCTCTCCATCCCAGATGGGACTGACCCCTTCTCCAAAGTGAGCTGGCCCAGCGACAGGCAGGGCCACGCCGCAATGCAACTCCCTGCAGACCACATCAGCAGCTTTGGGACTAAAATGTGAATCACAGACACTTTTCCACTGGTCGTCATCATGGATCTCCACACGTCCTGAGCAGTGGCTCTTCCCTTCCACCAGCCGGACAAATCCTGGAAAAAAACAAAACAACTGGGAGTTCCCAGAGACCTCTGGCAGTTAAATGCCCACATCCTGCATCATCTCCAAGCAAGCTGTGACCAAACTGTCCATTGCACATTTCAGAGGAAGTTGTTAGGGGAGTGTTGGTGACACAGGCACATCCAGACCCCCATGCACCCCATCTCTACAGCATCAGCCACTCGAGGGTATGTGTCTGTCGCAGACTCACAGCCACAGGTACTCCTCAGACAAACTGCTCCCACTCAAGGTCCCCTGCGTGGCCTGGCGTGGTCGCCCCAGGACCACTGTAGTGTGAGCAGTTTGGATCCAGGAGAACTGGCCCACATGATAATGACTGCTGCAGCCTGCTCAGCCTCTGCAGAGCTTGGGACCAGGCAGGACCATCACCCTGATGCAACCGGAAGCACCCCCTGATCCCAGGGGTGTTCCTGGGGTGTTGGAAGGTTCATTTTAGGCAGAAGATGTCACAGAGCACAGAAATGGTGCAGCTGCCATCATGCCTGGTGCCTGTCCAGATCCCTCTGATGTCTGCTCGGGGGGAGGGTGTCCTCAGTCAGGGACACAGTGCTCTGCCTGGAGGTGTCCACAACCCAGATGGATGGCCGGACAGAGGGGCAGGAGACTCCCACTGGGTCCATGCCAGCTCTCAGAGACCAGCAGGCACAGATGAGGATCAGTAACTGCTGCCAAAGCCCCCGTGTCATGAGGCAGCACGGGGAACCATGGGCAGGCAGGAGGGCTTGGGCAGTTCATCAGTGCTGCCTGCACAGTGTCATGTCCCACAGGACTACTCATAGCCCCAGGGATATCTCAGTACCAGCCTGTGCATGCAGTGGGGTAGGCTCCCTCTGGGCCTTCCCCAAGGACTGGGGACATCAGCAATGACAGTCCCAGCCTGGCAGTTAGACCAGCATCACTGGGCCTTACTCTGGTGTCCACTTGCTGCTCCCTGAGGGCACAGCCATGGTCCCTTCGCCCATCCCAGACCCAAAGGTGAGGAACAGGCTGTCCACTTACCTGAACACGTCACTCCAGCATCGAGAGTGTGTTCACAGTTATTTTCACCCCATCCTTTGTGTTTGCAGTCAGACAGGGCAGACTCGGTGCCATTACAGCCAACATTATCCATCCAAATGGGGCCAGATCCTGGCCCAAAGTGTCCATACTGAGGAGCTCCAACAGCAGACCCACAGCCCAGCTGCTTACAAACCACTGCCGCATTGTTCATGTTCCAGTAGTCACCACACACCGTCCCCCACTGGCCCTGTTGTTTCACCTCCACTCTCCCAGCACAGTCCCTGCCGCCATCTGCCAGCCTCACCTCCACAGCACCTTCAAACACTGACACAGGACCAGTTAGAACAGCGCCAAGCCCCAGCAGTGTGCGTCTGGGGGACCCCCCGCCTGGGTGGCATCAGAGGTGCCAGGGTGGGAGCCCACTCGCCTCCAAGTCTGTCCCCAGGGCAGTGCAGGGGTCCCTTCTATCCTCACGGGTGCTGCAAGGCTGGGGGCTGCAGTTCTGGCCCTGCTGGGTCATTTGTGGCCCCACAGCCTTTGGCACCTCCTTCTACCCCAACAGCCAGCTGCCACCTGCCCCTGGCCCATGCCCACCTAGGGCACCTGCTCCTCCCCTGCCAGCACCCTGAGAAGAGACCTGCCCCACCAAGGCTCCCCCAAGCACACACTGCTGCTTCTCCACAAAGCCCCCAGCTCCCTTGGACCACAACCTGCCCTGCCCTCCACCCAGCTTATCCTCTGCCTTCGGGCCTTTCTGTGTCCCCTGTGGAACAACACGATGATCCCACTGAGCCCTCCCAACCCATGACCCCTCCTTGTCCTTGGGCAGTAGCCCAGCCCTGCCCTGTATAGGATCCCCCAGGAAGGTCACCTCTCTGCCAGCCTGTGGGAACAGACAGCCCACTTCTCTTGTCTCAACAGGCACAACCTGTCCCCGCTCAGGCTGGAGCTCACCCCAGCGTTCAGCACCCCTCCCTGAGTCCTTACGTGTGCAGGTGACAACAGCGCTGTTCGCGTGGGTGCAGGGCTGGTCCCTGGAGGACCCTCTGCGGCAGGAGAAGAGGTGGGATTCATTCCCCACACACTGCAGCTCTCCATCCCAGATGGGACTGACCCCTTCTCCAAAGTGAGCTGGCCCAGTGACAGGCAGGGCCACGCCGCACTGCAACTCCCTGCAGACCACATCAGCAGATTTGGGACCAAAGTGTGAATCACAGACACTTTTCCACTGGTCCCCATCATGGATCTCCACATGTCCTGAGCAGCGGCTCTTCCCTTCCACCAGCCGGACAAATTCTGGAAAAAAAACAAAACAACTGGGAGTTCCCAGAGCCCTCTGGCAGTTAAATTCCCATGTCCCACATCACCGCCAAGCAAGCTGTGACCAAACTGCCCATTGCACATTCCAGAGGAAGTTGTTGGGGGAGTGTTGGTGACACAGGCACATCCAGACCCCCACGCACCCCATCTCTACACCATCACAGCACTCGAGGGTATGTGTCTGTCACAGCACCAGGCACCACTCAGACAAACTGCTGCTGCACAGGGTGCCCTGCACTGCCTGGCATGGTCCCCCGAGCACTGCAGTAGTGTGCATAGTTTGGTTCCAGCACTGGCCCAGATGATAATGACTGCTGCAGCCTGCTCAGTCTCTGCAGAGCTTGGGACCAGGCAGGACCATCACCCTGATGCAGCCAGAAATGCACCTTGCTCCCAGGGGTGTTCCTGGCGTGTTGGAGGTTCATTTTAGGCAGAAGATGTCACAGAGCACAGAAATGGTGCAGCTGCCATCATGCCTGGTGCCTGCCCAGATCCCTCTGATGTCTGCTCGGGGGGAGGGTGTCCTCAGTCAGGGACACAGTGCTCTGCCTGGAGGTGTCCACAACCCAGATGGATGGCCGGACAGAGGGGCAGGAGACTCCCACTGGGTCCATGCAAGCTCTCAGAGACCAGCAGGCACAGATGAGGATCAGTAACTGCTGCCAAAGCCCCCGTGTCATGGGGCAGTGTGGGGAACCATGGGCAGGCAGGAGGCCTTGGGCAGTGGGTCAGCGCTGCCTGTGTGGGGCTGTGTTCCCACAGGAATATTCACAGCCCCAGGGATGTCTCAGTACCAGCCTGTGCATGCAGTGGTGCAGGAGGAAGCAGCCAGAGTCAAGCAGCTGCCTAGCTCCTAACCCTCAAAAATGCTGGTCCACACAGCCGAGCCCTGGGCACAGGCAGCAAAGGGCTTTGTGGCCACCCTGCTCCATTCCCCAGGGCCCAGCACTCATCCTCTCTGAAAAGCCCATTTGATTCAGTTGAGGTAATCACTCCTGTGAAGGGGAATGACCCAGGAGGATCAGCCATCTCATGCCATTCCTCCAAAGCGTGGCGTGCCGAGCAAGTGCCCCCGGGTGTTTCCAGCACAGGCACCCTCAGCATTGTTGGCTGCAAACTGGCAGAATGGGTGGAGATTGATGAAGCCCAATGGACACCCCAGGGAAGGGATGGAGGACTCATCTGCAGCCCAAGGCACTGACTGAGGGTGACTGAGACACTCTGGCAAGGTCAGATCACCCTGGGGTAGGATCCCTCTGGGCCTTCCCCAAGGACTGGGGACATCAGCAATGACAGTCCCAGCCTGGCAGTTAGACCAGCATCACTGGGCCCTACTCCAGTGTCCACTTGTTGCTCCCTGAGGGCACAGCCATGGTCCCTTCGCCCATCCCAGACCCAAAGGTGAAGAATGGGCTGTCCACTTACCTGAACACATCACTCCAGCATCGTAAGTGTGATCACAGTCATTTTCACCCCATCGTCTATGTTTGCAGTCAGACAGGGCAGACTCAGTGCCATTACAGCCAACATCATCCATCCAAATGGGGCCAGATCCTGGCCCAAAGTGTCCATACTGAGGAGCTCCAACAGCAGACCCACAGCCCAGCTGCTTACAAACCACTGCCGCATCGTTCATGCTCCAGTAGTCACCACACACCGTCCCCCACTGGCTATTGTGTTTCACCTCCACTCTTCCAGCACAGCGCCTGCTGCCATTCACCAGCCTCACCTCCGCAGCCCCTTCAAACACCAACATGGGATGGGTCAGGAGAGGGCCAAACCCCAGCACTGCAGGTCTGGGGGAACCCCCTACCTGGGCCGATTCAAAGGTACTGGGGCAGGAGCCCTCTCCCCTCCAGGCTGTCCCCAGTGCAGTGCAGGGGTCCCTTCTATCCCCACAGGCTGTGCAAGGCTGTGGGTGCCCAGTTCCAGCCCAGCTGGGTCACTCCCCATCCCACTGCACAAGGCAGCTCCTCCCACACCGACAGCCACCTGCCCCCCTATCCACACCCACCCACACACTGCCCAACACTGCACTGAGAACCCGCTACTCCCTAGCCCAGCACCCCCTCAACAGCTCTATGTACGCAGGCCTGCAGCTTCCAGCACCAGCCTGCACCTGCCCCAGCACCATCCAAACCCACCCCCACCCCCACCCCCAGGGCTTTCTGGGTTCCCAGGGAGCACTGAGATGATTCTGAGGATCCCCCAACCCATGTCCCCTCCTCGCCCCTGGGGTCAGCCCAGTCCCTACACTGGGCCAAGCTCCCCAGGAAGGATGTCTCTCTACTGTAGATGCCCCAGTCCCCTTCTCTCTGAGGGATCCAAACTGCTCTCGTGGAGTCAGGGGGCCCCTGGACCAAGGGGGCAGTGAACAGCACAGAATCCCTCCGAGGTACCCTAGAGCTCGGCAGTGCCCTGGGCATCTCTGGGTGCTGCCATCACCAGCTAGGCCACCACCAGCTGCAGAGGTACAGTGCTGGGGAAAAGGGGATCCCAAAGGGGTACCACAGGACAGGGTGTCTATGAATCCAGCCAGGCACAGGCTGCCCTGAACACTGGAGCCCTGGAAAAGGAGATATTCTCGCCCACCCAGATGGGCACAGGGTCCATGGACCTGAGCACCTTCTGCCCCTCATCTCAGGAGCACCTGCAAAGAAACCCCATTCCCAGACAAATCCCAATGACCACACTGGTACCTGCAGGCCCTGGGCTGTGGGAGAAAGGAGTCGGCACTTACCCCTGCACAGCTGTACCCAGAGGAGTAGCCACAGCACCTGAGGGGACAGGAGTCCCTCGGTGCCCATCCTGAGCCTCCTGCCCTGCCAGCACATCCCTGCTGCGCCACACTCCCTGCCATGGCTGCTGGGGACTCATGGGGACAGTGACGATGGGAGGGCAATATATCTCCGCAGATGCCAGCCCAGCTACAGGAGGAGCCAATCGAAGCAGCAGCACCTTTTTAGACATTATCGGGAGCCATCTCCCCTCCGACACAGCCCAGCCCTCCAATGAACTTCTCCAGCGCCATTCATGACCATATATGAGAGATGGCTCCGCTACAGGTGTCACGTCACTGTGGTGGAGGGCTGTCACAAGACAGGGCCAGTTGTGGGGGGGGAACAGGTTTTTCACCCCCTGCCACTAGGCAGGAGGGCACCTAAGAGATGGAGGAGAATGGATACAGGTCCCTGCTCAGGGAGGCAGGCGATTCCCCTCCCGGTCTCCCTCACCTTCCCAGTTGCCCCTACTCAACAGGTATGGGGCTCTGGAACTTGAGGACCAGGTCAATGAAGATCAGGGTGTAGATGAAGAGTGGTGCCTAGGTTCAGTCGGGCAGCCCCACGCATTCTCACATCCTCTGAAAAAAGAAAAAGGAGGGTAATTGCTGTAGGCGACTCCCTTCTGAGGGGGACAGAGGACCCATTATGCAGACTTGACCCATCCCACCGGGAAGTCTGCTGCCTCCCTGGGACCCGGGTAAAAGACATTACCAGGGAACTCCCTGGTCTGGTTCGGACCTCTGATTATTACCCATTGCTGGTTGTGCAGGTTGGCAGTGATGAGATTGCAGAGAGAAATCCAAAGGCAATCAAAAGGGACTTGAGGGCACTGGGGCGATTAGTGGAAGGATCGGGAGCACAGGTAGTGTTTTCCTCAATCCCTTCGGGGGCAGGGAAATACACTGAAAGGAACAGAAAAACACACCCGATTAATACGTGGCTCAGAGGCTGGTGCCATGGGTGGAATTTTGGGTTTTTTGATCATGGGGAGGTTTACACAGCAGCAGGCTTGCTAGCGACAGATGGTTTCCAGCTATCTCAACGGGTAAAAGAATCCTCGCTCATGAGATGGCAGGACTCATAGAGAGGGCTTTAAACTAGGTTTGAAGGGGGTAAGGGATAAAACTAGGTGCACCAGAGATGAGCCTGGGGGCAGCATGCCGATGTTAGGGGTGGATTCGAGAGGCCAGCTCAAATGCATCTATGCCAACGCACGCAGCATGGGCGATAAACAGGAGGAGCTGGAAGCCATGGTGCAGCAGGATAGATATGACTTAGTCGCCATCACGGAAACATGGTGGGATGACTCCCATGACTGGAGTGCTGCAAGGGCTGACTACAAGCTCTTCAGAAGGGTTAGGCAAGGTAGAAGAGGTGGTGGGGTGGCTCTCTATGTTAGGGAATGTTTGGACTGTACAGAGCTACACGATTGTGATGACAAGGTGGAGTGCTTATGGGTGAGGATGAGAGGGAAAGCCAATAAGGCAGATGTTGTGCTGGGAGTCTGTTATAGACCACCCGACCAGGTTGAAGAGATGCATGAATCGTTCTACAAGCGGCTGGCAGTAATCTCAGAATCGTGTGCCCTTGCCCTCGTGGGGGACTTTAACTTTCCAGACATCTGCTGGAAATACAACACAGCAGTGAGTAAACAATCTAGGAGGTTCCTGGAGTGTGTGGAAGATAACTTCCTGACACAGCTGGTAGGTGAGCCAACCAGGGGAGGATCCTTGCTAGATCTATTGTTTACGAACAGGGAAGGAGTAGTGGGAGGTGTGATGGTCAGAGGCCATCTTGGGCTTAGCTACCATGAAATGATAGAATTCTCAATTCTTGGTGAGGCAAGGAAGGTGGTCAGCAAAACCACTGCTATGGACTTCCGGAAGGCAAACTTTGGCCTCTTCAAGGCATTGGTTGAGAGAGTCCCTTGGGAGACGGTCCTGAAGGGCAAAGGGGTCCAGGAGGGATGGACATTCTTTAAGAGGGAAATCTTAATGGCTCAGGACCAGACTATTCCCATGTGCCGCAAGTTGAACCGCCGAGGAAAATGACCGGCCTGGCTGAACAGGGAGCTTTTGCTAGGAGTCAAGAAAAAAAGGAGAGTTCATCATTTCTGGAAGAAAGGGCGGACAACTTGGGAAGAGTACAGGGATCTTGTTAGATCATACAGGGGGAAAATTAGAAAGGCAAAAGCTCAGCTAGAACTAAATCTGGCCACTATTGTAAGGGACAACTAAAATGGTTTTACAAGTATGTTAACAGTAAAAAGAATCCCAGGGAGAAGATCTATCCTTTAATGGATACAGAAGGGAACGTAGCCACCAGAGATGAGGAAAAGGCCGAGGTAGTTAATGCCTTCTTTGCCTCAGTCTTTAATAGGGAGACCAGTTATCCTCAGGGTACTCTGCCTCCTGAGCTGGAAGGTGAGGATGAAGAGCAGAATATACCCCCCTTAATCCAGGAGGAAATAGTTAGTGACCTACTACGCCCTCTGGATGCTCACAAATCTATGGGACCTGATGGGATCCATCCAAGAGTACTGAGGGAACTGGCAGAGGTGCTAGCCAAGCTTCTCTCCATCATCTATCGGTGATCCTGGTCAACGGGGTTGGTCCCAGAGGACTGGAGGCTTGCCAATGTGACTCCCATTTACAAGAAGGGTCAGAGGGAGGATCCGGGGAACTACAGGCCTGCAGTCTGACCTCGGTACCGGGGAAGATTATGGAACGGTTTGTCTTGAGAGCACTCACATGGCAAGTCCGGGACAAGCAGGGGATCGGGCCCAGTCAGCATGGGTTTGCGAAAGGAAGGTCCTGCTTGGCCAACCTGATCTCCTTCTATGAGCAGGTGACCCGCCTAGTGGATGAGGGAAAGGCTGTGGATGTTATCTACCTTGACTTCAGCAAGGCCTTTGACACTGTCTCTCATGGCATACTCCTTGAGAAGCTGGCGTCTCATGGCCTGGATAAGTGCACTATTCACTCGGTGAAAAACTGGCTGGATGGCCGAGCCCAGGGGGTAGTGGTGAATGGGGTGAAATCCAGTTGGCGGCGGGTCACACGTGGTGTTCCCCAGGGCTCGGTGTTGGGCCCCGTTCTCTTTAATATCTTTATCAATGATTTGGATGAGGGGATTGAGTGCACCCTCAGCAAGTTTGCAGATGACACCAAGTTGGGAGGCAGGGTCGATCTGCTTGAGGGTAGGGAGGCTCTACAGAGCGATCTGGACAGGCTGGATCGATGGGCTGAGGCCAATCGTATGAAGTTCAACAAGGCCAAGTACCAGGTCCTGCACTTCGGTCACAGCAACCCCATGCAGCGCTACAGGCTTGGGGAAGAGTGGCTGGAAAGCTGCCCGGCAGAGAAAGACCTGGGCGTGCTGGTTGACAGCCGGCTGAATATGAGCCAGCAGTGTGCCCAGGGGGCCAAGAAGGCCAACAGCATCCTGGCCTGTATCAGAAATAGTGTGTCCAGCAGGAGCAGGGAGGTGATTGTTCCCCTGTATTCGGCACTGGTGAGGCCGCACCTCGCGTCCTGTGTTCAGTTTTGGGCCCCTCACTACAAGAAAGACATTGAGTTGCTGGAGTGTGTCCAGAGAAGGGCAACCAAGTTGGTGAGGGGCCTGGAGCATAAGTCTTATGAGGAGCAGCTGAGGGAGCTGGGGCTGTTTAGTCTAGAGAAGAGGAGGCTGAGGGGAGACCTTATAGCTCTCTCTCATATTTCACGGGCGCGAGATGGGATGGGCGGAGCTGAGGGGTGGCACGGAGGGCAGCAGGAAGGTCCGGCGAAATGGTTGTAAACCCCTAGTCTTGAACTCGCTGGTGGTTGGGTCGGAACTATGATCTTGGAAGGAACGATCTCTGGTGGAAGGCACTGGCACTGGGGGCACCCCGAGCTGTGCTGCATGGGCAGTCCACTGACCACATCCAGGAATGGAATTGCTGGAGGGGAAAGCTAGAGACCAAAGGGAAGCGCCAGCAACCCCGCCCCCTCAGGATGAGAAACTTCACCCTTTCGCAGCACTGCAAGAGGAACTGGAAGGGCTAAAAAACTAGGAGCTGCGGTTTAGGGTTCAGGCCGCCCAGTCCGCATGGTGAATACCTGCCAATGGTCTGCTGATAAAAAGCCTTACATACACATTCCTGTGGGCCCAAAACAGATAAGTTTGGAATTCTTAATCGATACAGGAGCCCAAATTAGTGTTTTAAGTGAGCAACAAGCTAGTGAGCTGGGAATTAGGCCATCAAGAAAGGCTATAAACATTGGAGGAGTAACAGGGATGACAGAAAAATGCCCCATAGCTCGAACCCAACTTTGGCTACCAGGGAAAAAAGAATGACAGCTGTGGAGGTGGCTTTAAGCCTCTGTGAGGGAAATATACTGGGATTTGATGTGCTGGCAGGCAGACAATGGTATCTACCCAATGGTAGGGTGTGGAGCTTTGGGGGCAGGGAGGCAGAGGCTATTCATGTGAGAACATTGAAGGTTGCTCCTGCACTACCGCAATCTTAGGTAACCCGTGTCCCTCAATACCCACTTCCAGCCGCAGCCAAACGGGGCATTTTGGAAGTAATTAATGATCTAGAGAAAAGAGAGATCATCAGTTGCACACATTCTCCTTATAATTCTCCTGTTTGGCCAGTCCATAAACCAGATAGAAGGTGGTGACTAACAATTGATTATAAAAGATTGAACAGTAATACCCCACCATTAACTTCTGCTGTCCCAAGTATTACCTTAGTGATTGCCACCCTCTCTATGACTTGCTCCAAAAAAACAGAAAATGGGATTGGACTTTGCAACATACAGAAGCCCTTAACACTCTGAAAGATGAGCTTAAGGCTTATCAGAGACTAGGTCCATTGCACCCACGAGATCCATTAAGGGTGGAATGGGGATTTGCTGAACATGCCTCGTACTGTGGCATGTTTCAAAAGGGGCCACAGGGACCAGCCAGGCCTTTATTATTCTCTTCCACTGCATTTCAAGAGATGGAGCGGCGATATTCAGGTTGGGAAAAGGGGGTCCTCTCCCTCACTAGAGCAGTTAAAGAGGCTGAAAAGCTGCATAGTTCACAGGATGTTATAGTACAGGGTCCTTTCCCTCTCTTAAATTCAATCCTCAATGGGTCACCTCCTCCGGAGGGAGTACCCCAAAAGGCCACCGTTAGAAAATGGTATGCATACCTAGAAAGAATAAGCCAATTGCTCCCAGTAAAGGAGGGTCTGACTAAGGTTTTCAAACCACAGCAACCTATGAAGCCTGATCCAACCTTGCTGGGTCAACGATAAAAACCTTCTCCGACTGAGGAGGCACCCGAATTCATGGCAGGCTCAGATGTGCAGGAAGTGTGGTTCATGGATGCAACTGCCTGTCGAGTGGGATCAAAATGGCAATATAAAGCAGTGGCGTTGGAGATTGGTATGGGGAAGACAGTCGAAGAAGAGGGTGAAGGTAGTGCACAAGTAGGAGAACTACAGGCTTTATTACTGGCCATAGAGAATGGTGCTACCATCGTCTATACTGACTCTTACGCAACCTCTAAGGGTGCTACAGAGTGGATATGTCAGTGGGAATCTAGTAAGTGGGAAGTAGGTCATGCGAAAGTGCGGAGGACAGAGGACTGGCAACGTCTCCTGGCAATAGGGAGATCCTGACCTTTAAAGGTGGGATGGGTGAAGGGACATGCTTGGGATGGAACCCCAGCTGCGAAATGGAATCAGCAGGTGGACCACCTGGCCCAAATCAGGATGGTCACCAGTGAGAAGGAAGATTGGGATAGACTAGCAGAATGGTTGCATATCAGATGAGTCTGCTCAGGGAAAGCAGATCTCTATTATGAATGCCGACCTCGGGGTTGGCCAGTGTCTATGAAAACCTGTGAAGAAATTCTTACAGCTTGCCTGCAATGCCGCATAAGGCTTAAAGCTACTCACCCAAACCAAGTTCTGGCCCAGCATATCAGACAAGGCAAGGCTCTTTGGAGCACGTGGCAGGTTGATTACATCGGTCTTCTGAGATCATCTCATGGGAGTGGAAAGACTCACCACATCAGTGCCCGGTGGATAATCCCGGACTTCTAACTCTGTGACCTGGTTTTAAGACCGAGGCCTGGTTTGTGCTTTTTTACAGGACCATGAAGGAACGAGTCATTCCAGTCCTTTTGCTGACAGTGATGATGGTGACAGGCGTGGATGGTGAAGATCTGGATGATAAGGTCGTGGCAAAATGATGGACATGAATATATCGCGAGTCCTTGACCTTGCACGAGAGCAATGTAACAATTACAGTTGGAGGTTCAGATTGGATGGGGGAGGAGGTTATACTCATGTTGTTTATAGTTGGTCACCAAGTGCAGTAAATACTAGTTCAGTATGAAACACCAAATGTGACTATATCCTCCAACTAACCCATGGGATCACGGGGTGGAGTTGGAATGGTACTACACTATGCCCTGAAATTCCATAGGGGCAACTGTGTATGGTACTCGAGGAACATCAATAGAGCACCCTAGAACTGAGTTTACAGCTATCAACCTTAGCCAATGCTACATCTAACAATTCGGGGACTCTCAAACAATCGGTTATAACATATTGGTAAAATGACCATCAAAAACTGGGCTGTATTGGATTAGATGCCAAAGAAAGAGAAGGGTATATGTAAAGTTTTGAACATGTCAATGGACAACTGCTGTGTTCACTCCAAATGTGTCAATGTGGCTTCAAGACTAAATCAACGAGAGAATACGGCAAGAGACTCGGAGGCAATTGCTTCTGCACCAGGGACCAACCGGTTGGGAAAAGTTTTGATATGTTCGTATCTTCTTCTTTCACGGGATGGGCGACCAGCCTTCTCTAATCTTTAATAATGCTTGTAGTTATGATTACTGTAATCTATATTGCAATAAGTTCTATCACACGCTTGGTAGTGAAGCCTGCACTAACAGTTAAGTATACTCCTTTACACTGTCCATACACTGAATATTTCTGTGTTTGTGTATTGGCTTTGTGTGGCAAGGTTTTGGTATCAGAGGGGGGTTACAGGGGTGGCTTTTGTAAGAAGCTGCTGGAAGCTTCCCCTGTGTTCGAGAGAGAGCCCATACCAGCCGGCTCTAAGACTCACCCGACACCAGCCAAGGCCGAGGCAATCAGCGATAGTGGTAACGCCTCTGTGATAACATTTTTAAGAAGGAAAAAAAAAAGTTGGGACAGACGGAAAACGGCAGCCGGAGAGAGGAGTGAGAACATGTAAGAGAAACAACCCTGCGGACACCAAGGTCAGTGAAGAAGGAGGGGGAGGAGATGCTCCAGGCGCCGGAGCAGAGATTCCCCTGCAGCCTGTGGTGAAGACCATGCTGAGGCAGGTTGTCCCCCTACAGTCCATGGAGGTCCACGGTGGAGCAGATATCCACCTGCAGCCTGTGGAGGACCCTACACCGGAGCAGGTGGGTTCCCGAAGGAGGCTGTGACCCCACGGGAACCCCGCGCTGAGCAGGCTCCTGGCAGGACCTGTGGATCTGTGGAGAGAGGAGCCCAGGCTGGAGCAGGTTTTCTGGCAGGACTTGTGACCCCATGGGGGACCCACACTGGAGCAGTGTGCTCCTGAAGGCCTGCACGCTGTGGAAAGGACCCATGCTGGAGCAGTTTGTGAAGAACTGTGGCCCATGGGAACGACCCACATTGGAGAGGTTTGTGGAGGACTGTCTCCCGTGGGAGGGACCCCATGCTGGAGCAGGGGAAGAGTGTGACGAGTCCTGCCCCTGAGGATGATGAAGCGGCAGAAAATAACGTGTGATGAACTGATCGTAAACCCCATTCCCCGTCCCTCTGTGCCGCTGGGGGGTTTGGTAGAGAATCCGGGAGTGAAGCTGCAGCCCAGGAAGAAGGGAGGGGTGGAGGGAAGGTGTTTTAAGATTTGGTTTTATTTCTCATTACCCTACTCCGGTTGATTTGTAATAAATCAAGTTAATTTTCCCCAAACTGACTCTGTTTTGCCTGTGACGGTAATTGGTGAGTGATCTCTCCTGCCCTTATCTTGACCCACAAACTCTTTGTTATATTTTCTCTCCCCTGTCCAGCTGAGAAGGAGGGGGAGTGATAGAATGGCTTTGGTGGGCCCCTGGTGTCCAGCCAGGGTCAACCCACCACAGTATTGCACTTTGTTTATATTCATTCACCTCAGCTCACCTGCGAGAGATGTTCGGTTACGTACCTATTGTTTTGTAGGTATGAGGCCTGACAGGCAAGGTTCTGAGCATGTAGGATCTTTTTAAAGAAGGGAGAACTTCAGGGAGGAGTTCTCAGATTACTTAAGTATGGGCTGACTCTAATCTTTAACTGCTACATACAACTAAACTGTTTTGCTTACTCCCTTCTTGAGAGCACATACTAGCATCCAGATAACTGGCATCTGTGCGTATATGATAGATTGTGAATCTGTCTTTTTAGGAGTGGGTATGTGTCAATGTGGTTTCTTGGAATTGTATTTAGGAAAGTGGAAAATGCAGCAAGTGTTAACGTTGATTTAACGTATGTTATACAGTCGTTCAAAGGTAAGCCTATATTTTGCTCTAGTCTTGTAGGGTTCCATTTTTTTATTCTAGTGCAAGTTGCTTCACAAAGTGAATTGTGCTTCCTTCTGGTATTAGCTATTAGATATTTCTATAGAGGGCGACACATAGAAGATTAGCCTGAAAAACATACTGTTTTGACACTTTGGTACAGTAAGTCCATCTTGAAACAAAAGTGTGTACTAAAGTCCTATACCATATACCACATGTGAAAGAACAGCTCTGCAGATGATAGTAAACTCTCACAAAGGAACTGCGATTCATGAGGTGGACAGTCAGATGTGAAGCCAGGAGATGTCCATTTACAGGGTGTAGCTACACTTGTCAAAAACCGTTGTCAGTTGCTGAACTTTGAAAGTGGGAATTAACTGTATCAGGCTCTAAAATAAGTTGTTAATGCCTGTTGAGAGGATTTTTTCCAAAATAACAGTTTGTGTATGATATCATCCCAGAACTTTGAAAGGCAGTGAGTAGTCACGTTGTAATGACATGTAGTCTCGCATGTAAATCTTCATGTTCATCTTCCATTATTACTCTTGATAGATGTAGAAATAAAGTAATATTGCAAGTGTTGTTAGATAATGCTAGAATAAAGGGATTTGGGGGTGAGCAGTCATTTGAAAGTATAGGTCTTTTTGCCACAATCTGTTTGCTTCTTCCCAAGCTGCCTGCTCTTGTGCCTTTCAGAAGTGCATGTGTGCTGTCAGGCTCGTGCCTAGCTATCATAATGACGAACTAAGGAAATCAGGTTACTCTTCTGAAGTGACAAGTGTGTTTGGACAAAAAGTTCTAACGGTGGGCTCCTTTAAACTCTTCATCAGTGCAAACAAACATTTATCCATGGTGCCAGCGTGAGCTGTGCGTTGTGTTGCTCAGACAACATGAGTAAATGCAGTAAGAGCTGACCTTCTTTTTAGCTCATGCTTTGGGATATGAGAAAAGCCCAGAAAAAAGGCATCAAAACTCTTGTCTGAGTTTCAAGCCAGGTGGGGTGACTTCCTCAGACTTGCACTCTTCTCTGAACTGATGCTTGTCTTATACGTTCCATCCAGTGGCACTGTGTTTCAATGTTGTGGCAAATGTAAATTATGTCAAGAAGGTTTATGTACTGCTAAGAGGCTAGAACTAATGTTAAATCCTGTATTTCTATGCACAAACTTTATTAGCATAGCCGTGTGCTCTTAGTTTAGTGAAGCACAGCCGACAGTATGTTTCAGATACGGGGTTTGAATCCAGAGAGATTGAACAGAAAAGGTGTTTTTTGAGAGGTGTGATATCCCTTGGCAAATGTGGGAGTGACCAGTAGTTACATGCAAGAAAGCTTTTATCATGTGCCTTGACTTTGAGAGAATATCTTTAGAGGGCAAAGTTGATGGGCTCAAGAGTATAAGGCTCATAGTTGGGAAGGCTTTTGTTAAGTGAACTTTATCTCACTTTCCATAAAAACATTATCGAATTTACTTTGAAGCAACTGTTCATACCAGTGTGAATGTTCATATGTGTGCTTTTATTTCACTTCTAGGTCTCCTGTAGAAAGACTTATAAGCCTTTTCGGTTTTGTTGCATGTCCTTACTTTGATTCCCACTCTGTATGTTAGTAAGCTGACTTTCCAGTTATGCTCACGATAGGCTTGTTAAACTTACCTAAATGTGACTTAATTCTGTAATAACTTCTGTGCTAGTATAGCATTTTTTAGTTGCATAAAAGGTTGTTTGCAGTCAGTTAAGAAAAACTGGTTTAAATTGTGGTGCTTCTGATAAGTCAGATGTCCCTAAAATCTAGACTGTCTTGGACAGATAGAGTTTTAACACCCAAATTAGTGAAAAAAATCCCACAATCACCACTGCAAATACATAAAAAAAAAATCAGTCTAAATCTTGATTAAGGTGTCTGGTCTCTCATCAGCTAAGCACAGTTAGGTTGATTCAGAAATTCCTCTAGATCTGTTTTCAACCAGAGAACTAAGGGTTAAGGAGTATTATCTCCTTCAGGTTAAAATCAGCTCAGATGTGAGCTGCATGATTAGCAAACCACAGCTGTAACTGAGCACATAAATGTATATTTGAACTTAAATAGCTGTTACATATCTGGTCTGTACTGGATGTGAAATGGGCATCTTGGGTCACGTTCATCTTGGGACAACTTCTTATTCTTTGTTTGGGCTGGACAGACTTAGAGGCTTGCTGTTTCTAAAGAAACCACGTGTGACTTTGACAAATACCTAATGCAAACATTCCCACTAAGCTACAACACTAAATTTCCTGTTAGTTTCCAGCCAGGCTAACAACCTCAACATGCTAAAGGATGGTATGAAGATTGAGGAAGCTCATGTGAAGAGAAAGCATCTCCACTATTTTTTGCCTGCAGAAACCTTACAGAGAAGAAAGAAGGTATAATAAAAATTTGGCTCTTCTGGCAATATTTTTTTTTTGCTTTAAGAATTACTTCATTATTTTGTTGTTGTTGTTGTTTCAGCAATGCATGCTAGGTGCTAGTCAAAATACTAGTGGGCTTCAGTGCAAAAGGACTTCTTCAGATGGAAACTGTTTGGACAGTTCCAGAGACACAGACTCCAGAACACCAGATAATGCCTCTTCTTTAAATAAGATTTCTAAATTGGACACTTCTACAGCAGAGAGAGAAAGGTTAGAACCATAACCTTAAAACTGTGAAGAAGCTGCTTTTTAACTGACTCGCAATGTGAATGAGGTCTAGGATTTCGTGTTGAATCTATGTTGGTCATAAGCATGTGGAGGGCTCTAATGGCTTCAGGAGCAAAGCTGTCATCTCCTTTGGGCACATGGGGGGAGACAGGTTAAAGAAATCCTTGAAAAAAATAATTTAATGTATGTGAACACCTATAGGAAGAAAGAAGAACATGATACCAGAGAAATTATTTGGTCTTGAATGTAGATCCCCTTACGTTAGTGTGTAACTTGAAGCCGGAGTGTTTTATATGTAGGTAGCTGTTCTTTCTAACAAAAAGTATGGTTCATGCCAAGCTGTATTATGTTCTAATGAAGTGCTGATCTTGATCACAGAAACACTAGAGCTGCTGCTGATTTGGTGCAGCAGTACGAGAACTTGGGCAGTAAAAGTGTCTGTCACTTCCTGGGAATTCTGTTTGTTCATAAGCTACTTCAGCACAGGAGGAAAACGTAATCTTGAGAGTAATAGCCCAAGACTACCAAATGAGTAATGCCTTCTGTATTCAGACCGTTTGGTACTGTAGCAGTAGCATTAAAAAAAAAAAAAAATTGGATGCCCATATGGGTAGAGCAGATAGATACATTCATGAAAAGCAGTACAGAGCGCTGGATATACTACGCTGGAAAATAGTGCAAGTACATAGAGACTGACTAAAGAAAATGCTTAAGTTTAAATTTGCGGTCTGAAGTTCAGCAAAATGAAGATCTCATGTTAGATTGCCTGTGAGCTTGTTGTTCAGTAGAGTGTGACAATGAGATAAGAAGATAGATGTTTGTCTTGCATGGACTTTCTGGAAAGGAAAAGTATAGTATTTTACAAACTAGCATTTTATAACTCTAGCATCTGACTTTTACAGAAATACTGTGTATCAGAAATGTGATGGTGCTACCTCGTGTAGCTGTGCCATCAGTGTCTAAGGGACTCTCCATTCCTGTTACTGATTCAAGTATGTATTGAAGTAGTGAATGGAATGCAGTCTTTAATTTAATGGCTGAACTCTAGAAGCTCGGTGTCTCCTACAGAAATGGAGGCTACAGTTGCAGTAGGAACATTGGGAGCTCCAGTTGGTTGCACCATTCCAGGACATAACACAGTTTCTCCACTTGGATCACATTATTGTCCAAGGACAGCATGAATTAAGTGGGACTCCAATTACAGATCCTAAGAATGCTGCACTTAAATGACCTTATTCACTGACCACTGAAGGACTTCGTTCACCTACATCAGAAGAATGCCCCCAAAAACTAGTAGACAGAGAAAAGGTAAGGAAGGGGGGCTAGGCCAGGGAGGGTTTGAAGTAGAATTAATTATTGATGTACAACAAATGACATAACTGAGAAGAAATGCATATACACATCCCCAGTGGATTCAAGAATCTAAATTTAAGCAAAATGATAGTTTTCCTAGGATGTAGGTGTGAGAAATTGTCTCGAATATACTGTATAGCTATTAAACATTTTTTTTTTTTTCCAAGATCTGGCTCTAGTGACTGTTTCTGGTCTGGTGGCAGGGTCTCTAAATACTACTGTATTTGTATATTACTGCATTGACCAATTGCTGAATGAACTGACTTATTTGGAAGCGGTTCTTAATTCAGAAAAAAAAAAAGATATCTCAAAATGAATAGGATATGAATCTTATAAATGTAAAAGTATGAGCTAATCTTGTTCTGCCAGATGATTTTTGAGTGCCTATTGATAGGTTTGCTGCTTTAGAAATCAGCAGCCTACTCAATACTTTGTCCACTGCTGACACGACAGTGTGGAGTTGCTTGTTAAATCTTGTTTTTGTGGAAGCTTTCGATTAATGCTTGATTTGTTTTATTGCTGTACATAACTCTCCTTAAACAGCTGTTTGTGTGGCTTGACCTCTGATTTGAGGCAGAGGCAAAGAACAACTAGAAAAAACTCAATTTTGATACCTGTAAAGAATCAACTTGCAGAACTGTTACCTACTATTGAATATTTCAAGTACAGATTGCAAGGTTTGGGGAGTAAGACTTTTTGCGAGGCTTGAGATTGCCATGTGGTAATGGTAGTCTTGTCTAAATGTTGTTTTAAGAATGGCCACTAATACACTTAATGTGTTGACTGGAAGCTGCACTCGAATATGAGGGTAATTTTAGTATAGCAATTTTTCTGGGCCTGTGTATTCTGTTCTTCTAGTTAACTGGCCAAGATTCAGCAAAGATGGTGGCAATCCAGACGATGTCAGCAGCAGATCTACAGACAATGTAATTTTGAAGGGGTTTTACTCAGTGGACTAACTGGAAAGCTGAATGGACTGTTCCAGTGCCCAGACTACCTCACACAAATACTCTACGTGTTTGTGGATGTAAACAAAAATACGCTTTTTAGTTTAACTTATTTCAGTCTTCATTTCCCAAATATATTTTTGTAAGAGTTATCCTTATTAGTCTTTTTATAAGTCTTAACTATCACTAGCTGAAACAGCTTTTGAAAAAGCCACAAAACCCAACCTGTCCTGTGACTTGGATTCAGAATGTGTGTAAACAGGTTAACTAGTCACTGCAAGCATGCTGTAGTTCGAACTGTATATGAACGTGCTTGTATCCATTTGTGCTTTCCTAGTGCATGTGCATATATTGTTCTTATCTTAAATTATTTTCCCGTTTGGCACATACACTCCTGTGCACCTATCACAATGGTACTCAGCTTCCTCAGCCAGTAGCTTTCCACTGCCTAACACAGCCATGCACTACACAAGTATTGCCTCCCATGGAGGCCCATTAACAGTTTAAATATTGAAGAAAATGCAGCAGAGGATGCTACCAAGGTATGGAGAAGATAGACATGTCCCTTGCCATTGTATCTGATTTTTGTCTTAAGACTGCTGTAGCATGAGACTTGACAGGATTTTTTTGTTGTCACTGGGTAGTAAAGCTAAACTCAGAACACATGGCTGAAGATGTACTTAAAGGTTGCAATAGCCAAGGCTGTTGTGACACTGCTACCCACCTGCAAGGTACAGTCTTGAAAGCAGTCGGCATGCAGAGAGTGGTTTCAGATAAAGCCTGAAAGCTGTCTACATGATGACATGAAAACTTATAGTAGTCTGAAGGTGCGGTTCTGTGAACTGGTAACACTGCTTACCCAGTTAAGTGCATTAGGGTTTTTTTGAAGGCTGGGGAGAAATCCTGGTCACATGAAGCAAATGTTATGCTGTCTCTCTATTGTAATTTCTTTATAATTTGGTGTTTTTGTAAATGAAGTTCTATGTTTTTCCAGAGTATTTTTGTATGTACTGTAAAATACTGTCTTCCAAAGAGAAATTTAAAATCTTCAGTCTCTTTTTTTTTTTTTTTTTTTAATGCATATGGGATCTGCTCAAAAACCCTGAACAACTAAAACAAATGTAAGGTTGGGGGGGGAGGCAGTGCCACAAAAAATATGTTTTACAAAATGATAATGTCATGGTAGAGTAAATTTGAGGAGACTAGGAACACTGCTTTCCTGCTTCTAATATTTCCAGGTTTTGAATTAACACCCTCTGAATAGTGCAGCTTGCAAACTGCATTGACAGCAGAAGTCCCAGTTTGCTGTGCAGACAAGAGATACCCCTGAATTCTTTTAAAATTAGTTGCTTGGCTTAAACAGCAATTCTGAGCTCTGATCATGTTAAGCATCCACCTAAAACCCCAGTGACAAGACCCAAGAGGCATGTAGCTATCTTGTGAGGTCCTCATTCTCTAGCATTCCCCCTACTGCTAGTATTCCAAACATGTGGAGAAAGCATGACTATGACCATATACTTACTTTTTTCCTCATTACCTCTGTTTTCCAGCTTGCTTCAAGTGCAATTTATCTCTTAGAAAATTTCCCTTAGTGGGTTTGAGAGGTCGTCTTCTTCCTTCTCCCCTCCAAACATCCAAAACTTCAGAGTGCAAGGCTTAGGTTTACTCACAGGTTAAAATTAAGAAACAGAATCCATGTAACTTAAGTGGCTTTTAGCAGAGCCACACCTTGAGTTTGTAAAAGGGTTACCTTGGTTTTGTGACCTGTGTTAAAACCATGGTATTTAAATACTGTCAAGTCTGTGTACTAGTTACAGTAGGTATACAACTTCAGCACCTGTGTAAATAAAAATCCATCAGGAATTTGAAGGAATTAAAGCTGAAGTAGGTGATAAGATAAACAGCAAAGCAAATGTGAAAAGTAAGTGTTTTGTTATAGTCTACAACGCTGTGATATCACCATGCTTTTAAACAAATTCTTCCACTTGAGTATCCCAAGGCTGTTAAAGGCTGTCTTGCCCTTAACCTCTAGGTCAGCATATGCATTTATGCAACTAGTCTCAAACTAACCTAGCTAAGTGATGTCAAAATATATGCCTTTACATGGATTTTTTTTTTTTTTTACTTTTTCTTTGCAGAACTATTTTCTGATTGCTCTTACTTTTTTTGTTGTTGTTTTTCCTCTCATTCTTAGGGTGTTAAGAAGAAGTTTAGGAAGAAGTTAGGTTCCTAGTTTCCCGGACTTGATCCAGCAGAGGTGAAATTCCACGCTTTACCTTAATATACCCTGACTCAACGCTTGGCCCAGTGCGGAGTGACATCACTGTTCTGGAGTTTCCCTGGCTATTGCAGAAGTTCGATACTGCCCCAGGACTATGCAGCTTAGATTACAGCTGTTTTAAATAAAGTTCCAACTGCAACAATTCAACTGAAATGTTTTCCTTTGTTTATGGAGCAAGTGCTCTGTCAAAGTGATTGAAAGAAAAGTTACTCATGCATAAACGCTCGGTGAGGGAGGCTCTTTGATACCAGACTTCTTGCAAACTTTGCTGTTTTCTATCTGATTTCTTAGCTGGTTGCTGTGTGTGCGGCTTGGAGGTCCAGGTGGAATGGGTGAGGGATGCACAATCAATCTCCTTAAAGAGGAGCAGCTCGGTGTTGAAATTGTGTATGGTTAGTAACTTTGAGCAAGACATTCCATTGCAGGAATTAACGTCTCCTGTGGTTTTACTTGTTAGGTCTAAGCAAAGAAGTGGTTCATGTGAAGTCATCTCCACTTCTGCTGTTGCAATGGATGTCCCTGTAGAAAGTACAGAGAGAAAATAATAGAATACTTTTCGCCTTAATGAGTCAAAAGCCAAGGGCAGAAAAAAGAGTATCTGAAACTGTTCATGACTTTACCTTCAGGAGGGAGGAGGTGTATTAATACTGCCTTTACGTAACACTAAGCCTCCACTGGAGTGCCGAAAGCTCTATATTAGAGGCCAAAGCTTCATTTCTGGGCTCCATAGAAGAACCAATAGGTTGCCTTCTTGTTTAGGGTCCAAAGCATCATGTGTAGCTTCTAGCCCCTCCTTTTTAGTGCCCAAAGCCTCATGGTTAGGGCAGAAATACTCCTTTTTAGGGTCCAAACCTGTCTTTTATTACCCATAGGCTTTTTTAGGGCCCACAGTTTCATTTTTTGGATCTAAACCCTTATTTTAAGGTGCAGAAAGCCTCTTTCTAGAGAGCAGCCTCCTTTTAATGGTCCAAAGGCTCAGGTTTAGTTTCCAAAGGCTCAGGTTTAGAGGCCAAAGATGCATTTTTAGTGTCCAAAACCTCATTTATAGGTTCCAAGACCCTCTTTTAAGTTCCAAAGACTCGCTAGCTGACATAGTATCAGCAAGGCTCTCTCTAATGGTCTCTGTACCACTCACGGTCTCGGTATGGGTGTGACTGTCTGTAACAGTGTCGTGGTCTTTTTACTGCTATCAGTGTCTGTAACAGTATCTGTATGGGTACCTCCATGCCTAATTGTACCTGTACCTGCATCTGTACTGGTATCTGTGTGTGTGTGTCTTCAATTGCATTTGGACCAGTACCCGTATGTTTAATGGCACCTCTATCCGTAATGGTATTAGGAGCTGTAGCTGTAGTTGTAGGTGTAATGGATTGTGCGCTTGTGTGTGTAACCATACTTGTATCTGTAATGTGGAAAGTTACGGTATCTGACTGTATCTATAATTGTACGTATTTTACAGCTGTATCTGCAATTGAAAGCGTGTGCGTCTTTAGCGATAATGGTGCCTGTGTGCTGGTTTTAGCTGGGACAGAGTTAATTTTATTCATGGGAACCTGTATGGTGCTATGTTTTGGATGTGTTCTTACAACAGTGCTGATCGCACAGGGATGTTTTACATATTGCTGAGCAGTTCCTACTTAGTTAGCATCGAGGGCTTTTCTGCTTCTCATAGTGCCCTGCCAGTGAGCAGGCACGGGGTGCACAAGAAGTTGGGAGGGGACACAGCTGGGACCGCTGACCCCAGCTGACCAAAGGGATATTCCAGACCATATGATGTTGTGCTCAGAAATCAAACTGGGGAGATGGTGGGGGTGGGTGGGGATAATTGCAGGGGGCTGCTGTTTCTCAGGTACTGGCTGAGCATCCATCAGTGGTGAGCAATTGGGATTTTTTGCATCACGTACTTTTCTTGGTTTGGGTTGGGTTTTTTTGGTGAGTGTGTGGGTGTTCCCCCCTACTCTTTTTATTAAATTGTCTTTATCTCAACTCAAACTCTTTTGCACTTTTACCCTTCCAATTCTCTCCCTATTCCATTGCAGGTTGGGAAGTGATCGAGCAGCTGTGTGATGCTTAGCTGCCTACTGGGGTTAAACCCAACATGGAGCTCAAAGGGTTTGACCAGAGTGTACTAGAGGGAACCTATAATTATTACATCTCTTGAAGAGTTGCTGGTCATGGTGTTGACTTCTCTGTCCTCAACATTGCTTTATCTGATCTGTGCCATGCTCCCTTTTTTGCTGTGCTGTGTAGCAGTTGGTGGTGTTTTGCCTGGAAGAATTATGATAAAAGCAGTGGCCTTGATCCTGTTTTGGTATTTGGGCCCTGCATTTATGCCTTGCCTGTATTTTGGGAACCACCTTACGGAGACACTTCACAATTACATTTTTTCCCTTTTCTCTTCCAAGAGCCAATCAGTGGAGGAAAGAGAAGGGCACCTTCCCCTTTTTCTCCTGTGAGGTAAGTATTTTGTCTCTTCCTACAATAACTTTTCAGTGTCGTGAGCATCCTTGGGTGAGCAAAATACTCCTATTGGTACTTCTCAGGAATATTGTTTCTGCTCTTTCAAAGGTTAAGCAGCTCTTTAGAGAGATTGGCACAGGCATATGACCCAAGGCAGTGCAGTATTAGGTGGCAAGGCACATGGAAGAATCTGGGCAGGTACCCGGAATGCTTGTCACCTCTGGTGGTCTGGGACTTCACCCCCGAACAAGTGTGGGATCTTAATGAAGTGCCAGAATGTTTGAAAAGAGCATGCCCTGGCCCTGGCTATGCCAAAGAGACACAAGTTGTTGCACTGTTCGGGGACCTGGCCTGTGCCTACAGAGCACTATTCATGACTATTCAGCACCCTCAAGGAGAAAAGAGGGTCTCTGGATTTGAACACACACACACAGACATTGTGGCTAAACTGGAGACCCAGCCCCCAACTCTATCAGGTGCCCGTAGAGTTGGCACCAGTTGAGTGTGAAGGAAAGGTATCCCTTCAAAGAAGATCATGCAGGTTACCAAGTGGACCACTGCTGAGGGACATATCTGGTATCTGAGGGAATTAGCTGGGAAGACAAACGTCATAGCCTTGAACATACCCACCTCACCGCCTTACTCCTCCTTGCCCCAGTTTGATTGCTAAGCATGACGTCGTAATGTATGCAATATCCCTTTGGTCTGCTGGGGTCAGCTGTCCCGGCTATGTCCCCTTGCAGCTTCTTGCCCACCCCCAGCCTACTTGCTGGTGGGCAAGAGTGAGGAACAGAGAAGCCCTTGATGCTGTGCAAGCACTGTTCAGCAATAGCTGAATCATCAGTGGTTTATCAGGACTGCTTTGGTCATAAAACCAAACCACATTACCTATGGGCTGCCATGAAGAAAACTAACTGCATCCCAGCCAAAACCAGTGCAGTGAAGCATGTGCTGCTCCTACGATGGAGCGAGACAACACAGAGAGTGTTCGGTAACACAGGAGGGGCTGCTGTACCCCACGGGCCTTCAATCCCATCTCTTGAAAACATCCCAACTGCAGCCACCCCAAAACCCCGCCTGACCAGAGAGGGTCCCAGTAGCAGAGCCCTGTTGGTGCAGGGGGCAGACACAATATTTGGAAAAGAACTGGGGAGAAAAGGGATTTCTCAGGACAAGAGGGAAAATCTCTCTCCTCCCTGCCCAGCTGTGCCGTCTCCCTGCTGGTGTCACAATGGACCTTCAAATGACGTGGGCTGATGTCACAGGGGGGTGCAGTGCATCAGAGGGAGGTGTCCCCAGCGCCACGGCAGTGCCGGCACTTCGCAGCGAGGCTTGGGTGCTGCCGGGCACTGCTCAGGGACTCCCCACCGCTGCCCTTCGGAGCTGCTCCGCAGCTGAGAGCGGGGTCAGGAGGCAGCAGGGATGCGCTGGGGGACCCTCCCTGACAGACAGGAGAACGTCAGAGAGGAGTTTGGGGTGAGGAGCCGGGAAGAGTGTCCCTTCTCCTGAGCTGAGGGCAAGCAGCAAGGTGAATGGAGGGCTGCTGCACCATGGCCATCAGCTTGGAGCTGGGCTGCTTGTTGCCCACACTCCTGCAGCTTTCCACCAAGGGTGAGGGTTTGGGGAGCTCCTTCCCCAGGGGTCGCAGTGGGGCTGTCAGCTGTCAAAAGCTGGGCTGTGGGGAGGCTGGACAGGGCTGGGGACTGTCACGAGAGCCCTGCCTGTGGATTCCACTGGGCTCGGGGGACAATGTGGCTGCCAGGACTGCCAGGTCCTGGTACGGGGGCTGCCCTGAGTATCGAGGCTCCTGTGGGCAGGGCTCAGTCCCCTCAAAAGTGGGACCATTCCGAGCCAGCTTTCTCTGGGAGCTCCACAGCCATGGCAGTGTTTTTCTGGGCTCTCTGTGTACGCCAGCATCTGTCATGCCCGGGGCAAGGAGCTTGCCAAGAGTCCGTGAGCTGTCTAGCCTGGAGCCTGGGACCTCTTTCCCTCGCTTTCCAGAGATAGTGGCTGTCTGGGGAGCTGTGTCTGATTACATGCTGGCACAGCTGAAGCTGGACAAGGTGGGCTGGCATCCTGGTCCCCCTCGCCCTGTAGGGCTTCAGTCTTCCTGAGAGCCTGGGCCCTGAGGAGCGATCCTTCCCTGAGCATCACAGCAGCACACTGAGACCACCTCATGTGCCCAGAGCAGCTTCTTGGCAAACCGGGAGAGAAACCAAGTCGAGATCCAGTCTGAGAAGGTATTCAGCACCCCACAGGGCTTCACTCTTCCCTGCAGTCAGTGGAGAGACCAAGCAGAGAGACAGGGGATGATGCTGGGTCTGTGCCAAATATTATCCACAGGAATAAGTCTTAAGGATATTCCACATGTGGAAATGCCTGGGATCTTCTCTAGCCAAGAGATGTCAGCAAATATTTTAAGGAGGTGAAAGAAAAAAATGGAGAACATGGGGGTTTTCTTCAAAAGCTTTCACTTTTCCTATCTCTAAAGTACTCACTCATCAGCCTTTTTGTCTTTTCCCTGGGCAGCGTGTTCTCCTTGCAGGACTCAGGAACCTCAGGATCTTTGCTGTGGTCCAAGAGCAATTCCACGGCAAATGAGTCATATTTGTGGTTCACAGACCCATCTTCCAGCTGGACATTGATGAATGATGGCTGCGGGAGCTTGCGTTCCCCACAGTGATTATCTCTGGGGAGAAGGAAGCAGCTGCCCTCCGCTTTCCCTCTCCAGGTCTTGGGGATCATGGATTGTGTGCTTCCTGTTCCTTGGAAAGGGCTGGGAGAAGTAGACAATTACCACCAAAGGTCAGGGGACAGCTTGAGCTCCTGCAAAACAACTGACTCCCCAAAAGCTGTTTCTGTAAACGACCTTTTCTCTAGAACTTTGTTATGAATCTTTCCTGGAAATTTTACCTGCTGTGGCAGTGACGACATTCCTCCTCTTTGCAGACGATGTCAAGTTTGAGCTGCTGAACTACAAGCAGCTATCATGAGCCACCTCCTTCCCATGGCACATTGTGGAGAACTGTGTGCAAGAGTATCAGCCGAGACTAAGGGGACAGACAGGTTCTTTTAGGAATTCTTGCCAGAATGATTATGGCACTAAATCATAGTTATAATTAAGCTTTCTTTTCTTAATAGGATACTAGGATTAGTAGAGCGCCAAATTTATGAGTAGAATAGCACAGGATTTCTACAAGCAGAATCAATGTAGAACAATTTATAAGTATCATAATACAGAATTTATAATACAACTGAACTTATAATTTCTAATCACGTGGATCCTAATATAACTTACCTTATGTTTCCTAATTACCTGGACCCTCTGCAGATCAGGTCAAATCTGAGTACGTGGTTTGCTGTCTCAGTACAAGAATCCTAATCTGGACTTGAAACCCATATAAAAGAATATGAGTCACTGCCTCAGTCCTCAGCAGAAGCAGACAATGGTGGAGGCATCCCTGGCCACAGGGGTGTCACAGATCTCACTGTCCTGCAGCAGTTCCAGTCCAAGTTGCCCCCTTAGGACTTGTAAATGCTTGATTTACAGACAGTGCTCTGTCTATAAAAAGCCAGGAGGCACCAGGAGGACCCAGGAGGAAAAGGAGAAGGAGGCCAGAGGGGGCAAGAAAAACAGAAAAAGGAGACAACAGGATGAAACGAGAGGCAGGAGGAGGCAACAGGAGGAGGAGGAAGAGGCAATAAGTCAACAGGAGTCAAGAGGAGAAGGAAAAAGAGGAGTCAATAGAAGGACAAAGCAGCACACAGGAGAGAAGGGAAAAGGAACCAACAAGAGGCAACAGGAGGAGAAAGAGAAGGCGGCAAGAGGAGGAGACAAGAGACAATGGAAGGGAAAAGATGGCAACAGAAGGAAGAGGTAATATGAGGAGCATAAGGAGGAGGAGGAAATGGAAGAATGAGGAGACCAGAGGCAACATGAGTAGGATTGAACAAAAAGAGGAGGCAAGAGTAGGCAAAAGGAGAAATAGCTGAGGAGGAGCAGGAGAAAGCTGGTGGAGGAAACAGAAGGAGGAGACAATAAGAGGCAACAGGAAAAGGAGAGCACAGGAGGAAACAAGAGGACAAGGAAAAAGGACATGAAAATGAGGCAAACAGAGGAGGAGGAGGAGGAGAAGGGGACAGGAAGCAACAGGAGGAGAAGGAAGCAAAAGGAGGTACATGCAGGAGGAGTAAAAAGGAGGTAAGAGAAAGCAACAGGAGGATGTTGATGATGAGCAGGTGAAGTAGAAGACAAGAGGAGTCAAGAGGAGACAATATAGGGAAGAGGAGAAGGAGACAAGAGGAGGCAAGAGTACAAATCTGGAGGAGGTGGAGGAGTAGGCATTGGGGCATTAAGAGGCAACAGGATGCACAGAGGAGGATGCAACATGATGCAAGAGTAAGAGGAGAAGTGAAGAGGAGGAGGAGGCAACAGGAAAAAACAAGTGGCAATAGGAGGCAAGAGGAGAAAAGAGCAAGAGGGGGAGGAGGAGGAGGAGGAGGAAGCAAGAGGAGACAAGAGGAGGATGAAGAAGTGGAGGCAAGAGGAGGCAGCAGAAGGCAAGAGTTGAGGAGAGGAGGCCTACGGGAAGGAGCAAAGGAGAGAGGCAACAGGAGGCAAGAGGGTCTTAGGAGGAAGAGGTACCAGGAGGCTGTCATGGTTTAAGCCCAGCCAGTATTAAAGCACCATGCAGCTGCTCACTCCCTCCCCCTTGCCCCCGGTGGGATGAGGAGAAATAAAAAGGCAGGTGCATGGCTCGAGATAAGGACTGGGAGGGACCACTCACCACTTATGGTCACGGGCAAAAGAGGCTCAACTTGAGGAAGAAACAAAATCAATTTAATTGACTACAAATCAAATCAACAGGAAAAGGAGGAGGAGGCAACAGGATGCCACAGGATGCCACAGGAGGCACTAGAAGTAAGACAAACTTGAGGCAAGAGGGGACACAGGAGGACACCAGAGGTAAAGCAGGAGGAGGCAAAAGGAGGCAAGAGGAAGCAAACCAGGAGGTGGCAACGGTATGCCATAAGATGCATGAAGAGGAAACGGGATAAAAGAGGTAATGGAGGAGGAGGAGGTGGAGGAGGATGGAAGAATCAGTGAAGGCAAGAGGAGAAACAGGACACAACATGACGAGGGAGGAGGCAACAGGAGGCAAAAGGAAAAGGTGTCTTCCTCCTTCTAGGGGCTCCACTGGCCTTTTAGTGCCTCCTCCTCCACCTGCTTTACTGTTCTCGTCTTGCCTCCTGCTGCCTCCACTTTCCTTCTCCTTCTCCTCCTTTGGCCTCCTTTTGCCTCATCATCCTCTTGCCTCCTCTTACCTCCTCTTGCCTCTTCTTCCTCCTCCCCTTTACTCTCTTTGCCTCCTGCTGCCCAATCTGGCTCAGGTGGCCTCCTCTTGCCTACTTCCCTCTCTGTTCCTCCTCCTCCCCTCCTCTCTTTCTTCCTCTTGCCTCCTCTTGCTTCTTGTTGCCTCCTCCTCCACCTCCTGCTCTTGCATCCTCCTGCCTCCCGTTCCCTCCTCCACCTCATCCTGCCCTTGCTGCCTCCTCCTAATATTGACTGCTGTTGCCTCCTGTTGCATCCTCCCCTTCCTCCTGCCTCCACATCCTCTTGCCTCCTGCTGCCTTTCCCTGCCTGCTCTTCCCTCCCTCTCCTGGGATCCCCTCTTGCCTCCTGGAGGAGAAGGGAACATGAGGAGGAGGAGGCCGAGGACAAAACAAGTAGCAACAGGAGGCAAGAGGAGAAAAGAGGGAGAGGGGAAGGAGGAGGACATACCAAGGGTGAAGAGAAGGCAGCGAAAGGAGGAGGAGGAGCAGGAGGAAGAAAGAAGAGAGAAGAGGAGGATGAGGAAGTGGAGGCAAGAGGAGGCAGCAGAAAGCAAGAGTTGAGGAGAGGAGGCTTACGAGATGAAGCAAAGGAGAGAGGCAAAAGGAGGCAAGAGGGGCTTAGGAGGAAGAGGTACCAGGAGACAAAGGTCAGCAAGAGGAGTAGGAGTAGGAAACAGGAGGAGGAGGAGGATGCAACAGGAGGCAATGGCGGGGGCAGAATTCTGGAGGCAGGAGGAGGACACAGCTGGAGACAGGTGAAGGAGGAGGAGGCAAAAGGAGGGAGCAGGACAAGAAGGAGGAGGAGGCAACAGAAAGAGAAAAAGGAGGAGACCACAGGATGCCAGATGAGGTAAGAGGAGGCAAGTGGAGGAGGAGGCAATAGGAGGCCACAGGAGAAGGAAGAAAGAGGAGGCAAGAGGAGGACAGAGTAGGACACCAGAGACAAAAGAAGGAGGCAGCAACAGGAGTCAACAAAAAGAGAAAAAGGAGGAGATAATAGGATGAAACAGGAGGTAAGTGGAGGCAACACTAACAGAGAGGAGTTGGCAGCAGGATGCTGTAGGAGGCAACAGGAGGAGAAGGAGGCAACAGCAAGGAGGAACTCCGTGATGGAGCTGCTGTCAGATATCTGCTGCCCCTGGGTGTGGAGCACTGAACAAGGAGGAAAGGACAGTGAGAAGTTAGGACATTATTCTCCGACAAAAATCAAAGTAATTTCTCATACTACATTCTCACCACAGCTTTTCCATTTCAAAGAAGATGTATGTTCAGCTCCATAGCTGGAGCTCTCGTTGATGCTAGCTGAATCTGCCATGAGGAGCAGGACCTCTGCCCACCGACTGCAGAGGAGTCAGCCCCGCTCAGCAGCAGTGGATTTTTGGGAATAGTGTTGGTCAGGGGGTCAGTCCTGCTATTTCAATTCTAAGATTAAACTACTCTTAATGTAAAAGTGTTTGTCAGCATCTGCACTCCCATTGCTAAGAAACCACAATCAAAACGGTGTTTGAGACAGAGGGCTTTGTGTAGAGCTCTCCCCTGTCTCACCGGGAGATAGAAAAATCAATGTTGTTTTAAGATAGCAACCTAATTGTATTTTGCAATAGGAACCACAACATGTTTTGCAATAGCAGACACAACGACTTTTGCAATAGCAACACCAAAATTTTTGCAATAGAAACAACAATGGGTTTTGCAATACCAACATCAACTTTTTGCAATACCTAACCCAAGGTTTTGCAAGAGCAACATAAAAGATTATTTTTTTTTGTGAATAATCTGCATGGGGACGGTTAAGAGCAGCAACAGCTTTCAGGGCTGGGCCCTTCCTTGTGAAGAAGGAGCCGGAAGTTTGCCTTTTCGGAAAGAGACTATGTCGACGACGAGCCCCATGAGATGTTCTGTCTCTGGGAAAGCACAGATCCCAGTGCTGATGTTCCTGAGAATAGGGCACCAAGGGACCGTGAAAAACAGAAACAGCTTTCAGGGCTTGTCCCTTCCTTGTGGGAGAAGTAACCAGATATTTGCCTTTTTGGAAGAGGCTCTGCCACGGCCTAGCGCCATGAGATGTTCCGTCTCTGGGAAAGCACAGATCCCCAGTGCTGCAGAGCGTGTAGAGAGGGCACCAAGTGACCATGAAGAGCAGCAACAGCTTTCAGGTCTGGGCAATTGCTTGTGGGAGAATGAGCCGGACGTTTGCCTTTTTGGAAGTGGCACTGCCGCAGGCAAGCGCCATGAGATGTTCCGTCTCTGGGAAAGCACAGATTCCCAGTGCTGTAGTGCCTGAGGATAGGGCGCCAAGGGACCGTGAAGAGCAGCAAGAGCTTTCAGGCCTGGGCCCTTCCTTGTGGGAGAAGGAGCCGGACCTTTGCCTTTTCGGAAAGAGGCTCTGCCGAGGACGAGCGCCATGAGATGTTCCGTATCTGGGAAAGAACAGATCCCCAGTGCTGTTGTGCCTGAGGATAGGGCACCAAGGGACCGAGAAGAGCAGCAAGAGCTTTCAGGGCTGGGCCCTTCCTTGTGGGAGAAGGAGCTGGACGTTTGCCTTTTCGAAAGAGGCTCTGCCGCGGACGAGCGCCATGAGATGTTTTGTGTCTGGGAAAGCACAGATCCCCATTGGTGTTGTGCCTGCAGATAGGGCGCCAAGGATAGGTTAAGACCAGCAAGAGCTTTCAGGGCTGGGCCTTTCCTTGTGGGAGAAGGAGCCAGACGTTTGGCTTTTCGGGAAAAGGCTCTTCCGCATCCGAGCTCCATGAGATTTTACGTCTCTAGGAAAGCACAGATCCCCACTGCTGTTGTGCCTGTAGATAGGGTGCCAAGGCACCGTGAAGAGCAGCAACACCTTTCAGGGCTGGGCCCTTCCCTGTGGGAGAAGGAGCCAGACGTTTACCTTTTTGGCAAGAGGCTCTGCACGGCCGAGCGCCATGAGATGTTCTGTCTCTGGGAAAGCGCAGATCCCCAGTGCTGTTGTGCCTTAGGATAGGGCACCAAGGGACCGTGAAGAGCAGCAAGAGCTTTCAGAGCTGGGCCCTTCCCTGTGGGAGAAGGATCTGGACGTTTGCCTCTTCGGAAAGAGGTTCTGCAGAAGACGAGAGCCATGAGATGTTTTGTCTCTGGGAAAGCACAGATCCCCAGTGCTGTTATGCCTTAGGATAGGGCACCAAGGGACCGTGAAGAGCAGCAACAGCTTTCAGGGCTGGGCCTTTCCTTGTGGGAGAAGGAGCCGGACGTTTGCCTTTTTGGCAAGAGGCTCTGCACGGCCGAGCGCCATGAGATGTTGCTTCTCTGGGAAAGCGCAGATCCCCAGTGCTGTTGTGCCTGTAGATTGGGCACCAAGGATAGGTTAATACCAGCAACAGCTTTCATGGCTGGTCCCTTCCTTGCGGGAGAACTAGCCAACGTTTTCCATTTCGGAAAGAGGCTCTGACGAGGCTGAGAGTCATGAGATGTTCCGTCTCTGGGAAAGCACAGACACCCAGTGCTTTTGTGCCTGTAGATAGGGTACCAAGGGACCATCAAGAGCAGCAGGAGCTTTCAGGGCTGGGCCCTTCCTTGTGGGAGAAGGAGCCGGACTTTTCCCTTTTCGGAAAGAGGCTCTGCCGTGGCCGAGGATCATGAGATGTTGCGTCTCTGGAAAAGCACAGATCCCCAGTGCTGTTGTGCCTGTAGATAGGGCACCAAGGGACCGTGATGAGCAGCAAGGGCTTTCAGGGCTGGGCCCTTCCTTGTGGGAGAATGAGCCGGACGTTTGACTTTTCAGAAAGAGGCTCTGACAAGGACGAGCGCCATGAGTTGTTCGGCGAGGGCTCTGCTGCCGGGGACCTTTTCTTTGACGAGGGCTCGGCTGCCGGGGACCTTTTCTTTGACGAGGGCTCAGATGCCGGGGACCTTTTCTTTGTCGAGGGCTTGGATGCCAAATAAAAAATTTTCGACAATGGCTCGGCTGCTGAAAAAATAATTTTCGATGAGGTTTCGGCTGCCGGGGACCTTTTCTTCGACAACGGTTTGTCGAATCACTAATCACTGGATGCTTTTCATAAGGAATAAACTTCCTGTTATCTCTTGCATAGGACTCATATCTCATTACTTGTCCAGCCTGTCTTCTGGTGGTTCTTTTATAGTGATTTTCTGAGTGTGGTTTTTGATTGCTCTTTTTGCTTTGTTTTACTTTTCTGAATGCTTTCCACAAAGAAATGTTTCTTCCTCTGGTTTCTAATTCACATTCTATCCAGATTTTGTGTGCCCCACAGGCTGTGAAAATGAGGAGCCATACCCTCTGTGTATTTACCCAAAATAAAGGGCCCTGCAGTGACTTGCTTTTCTGAGATCCTTCCTCCAAGACCTTCTCTGCAGCTGCAGGGAGCAGTGCCTGTGTGCAGAGGGGAAGAAGAAAAGAGTCCCAGCACAGCAGCCCTGCCAGGGAGCACCAGCGCTTGGTCTTTCTTGAGCTGCTCTCTTCCCACTTCCATGCTTTCCTTCTGAACCCTTTGGTTGGTGTAAAGCCTGAGTGTTTTTCAAGCATGGTTACAGTCCTGCTGTGTGGCAGGCCTGGGGAAATGGGGCCGTAGCAAAAGTCTGCTGGGAAACCAGCACAGGCATAGGACAGTGTAGGACAGCCTGCAAAGGGGATGACTGAGGGCATTGCAGCTGCTGGGATCATCACCAGGCAACACAAGTGAGATCCTTATCCTCTCAACCCTGGCTGCTGTCTCTTCCACTGAGGCCCATGAGAAGACACCAGGTCTTTACAGCCCCAGGGCGTTGTTGCCTCCTCACCCACCCTCTGTCGATCCTGTCCTGCACTCGGCATTGCACACCCCCACTGCTCCTTGGAAGAGCCGCAAGCATCCCATGAGGTAACTGGTCCCCTTTCCCAGAGAATGGGGGTCAGGGCTTGACTGTCCTGATTGGTGAAACACATCAAGGGTTTTCACAGCCACATTCCACGCATGAATTTCCACCTCTAAGCAGTGCCTCTGACTTCCTGCTTCACCAGCCCCAGGGATGGTCCCATTTTTGGTCATACCCTCCATGGCCTTTTCAGGGATGGCCCTCACTGGAGCCCACTAACACGCTCGAAAACTTGGAGGCTTGCTGCTGACTTTTAAGTCTCTAGGGGCTTCTTCAGTCTTTCAGGATCTGCAGTTCAGGAAGTCAGCACTAGAGGGCTCATTAACATGCAAAACACCCTAACAAGTCAAGTCACTGTGCATCATTTTCCTTTAAGTCTTCAATTCTGATGTGGTTAATTAGAGCAGTTTCAGGAGTGTAATTGAAGTGAAATGATAGGAACACTAAACAAAAACAAGAAAGGGTTTCTTTTTCTCCACGTTATTTCTCTGCTTATGCATGAATTGATATCAGCAATCTCTAACTGATATTGATCCTGTGCATCTCCTAATGCAGTCTGAATAGATATGAAAATCCAGAGCCTTCATCTTCCACAACCTATGGTCAGTCTTCATCCCTACCCTCAACCTACCATGTCTCTCATCAGCCACCTGGGACTTGGAGCAGCCCTGTTCCAATCTGAGCTTTTGCCACTGAAGGCTGTAGCTGCATGTTTCAGCCTGTTGGCACCAATTCCCAGCTGTTTTACTTGGAGAATGAGAGGCACACAGACACAGAAGGGTGTTTCTTAATTGCCAACAAGCAAAAACAAAGGAAGGAATAGTTCAGTAAAAAATAAAAGACATTCCTCAGCTAAGTATTAAGTCCACATTACCTCCACTGAAACCTGCTTCCTACGGAGGATAACGTTAGACTAACAGAAAACACATTTTTTGTGTTTAGTCAGAGATCCCAAGACCTCCCAAAATGTTCCCTGTCCTGGACTTTGTTTGTTTGCCCATATTCGCTCTTTTGCAGACAGCATGTCACACACTGAAGTCACGAGCTCCCTCGACTCGCAGAGGGAAGCAAAGAGACAAAGGGAATGGAATGCTCCCTTCTGAATAGCCAAATCTGCACTAACCCCAACATATCTGGGTTACAGGCACATCTTCAAGCAGACTCTGCGTCATCTAGACACGCTTATTTTTCATTCACTGCATGGTAAATTACAGGTGACTGCCTTGTAGGTGAAGGCAGGGATGAGAGTGATCACCTCTAACACTAAACACCTTGGGTGCAATTGCCCAGGCTTCCCTTGCTAGTCAAGGGAGAGAAATCACTTGTCTCAGCCAAGAGGCTTTGATGCACCCTGCCTGACTACCAGCTCATGCTCCAGAAGTTCTGCCATCGGTCCTGCCTCGCGTTTCTCTGTCCCGCATGAGGTCTTCAACTACCTCAGGGTATCTTGGAGGCAGCGGCCACCCCTGTGTGGGCAAGTGCATCAGCCCGTGAGTGGAGTTGATAGGTATAATTTGAAATATATGAAGAAAAGTGCTCAGTGTAATAAGTGTCTAAGAAGTCTTCATTTTCAGAGTTTTGAGGGTTTTCTATAAATCCTCATGATTGTTTTCTCTATTGGCCATTGACATGGAACAGCAAGCTGATTACCCTTTCTCTCCCTCTACGTGAATCTAGATTTATACAGTCATTTCTAAAATGCATTACCTATGAAGACTTTAAATGGAGAAACTGTTCTCAGGACATGTTTACATTAAAACATTTGACATCTGCATTTCATAGCTAAACAGAGCTGAGAGCAATGGAAGTTGGGAAGAGCCCACTATTATTTCTTTGCTATCAAACAATGTTCAAAATTGGTAGCACTTCCCACCTAGCATCCCTTTTTTGACGTGGCCAAATCTTTATGGGCTATACAATGGCATAACATCATGGCCGTCCAAGTGCCAGACCCCAACCGATACACCACAGAGGCCCAGAGCACAGCCGATGAAAGGAAATGCCATTCCTATCTGATAACCTGATAAACTCCTCCAATCCAATGGCTGCCTTGGTAGATAAGTAAGGCTTTTGACACTGTCTCCCATAAAATCCTCATAGAGAAGCTGCTGAAGCAGAGGCTGGATTACCAGACAGTGAGGTGGATTGAAAAACTGGCTGAATGGCTGGCCCCACAGAATGGTGATCGGTGGCACAAGATCTCCCTGGAGGCAGGTCACCAGTGGTGCACTGCAGGGGTCAATACTGGGTCCAGTCCTGTCCCTTCAAACCTCTACAGTAATTTTGTAGTCCTGTGATACCCTTTCAGGAAAATCAGTGCTGCCGGGCACTTCTCTGAAGTGTCAGTGCCCATGAATCAGCAGGCATTCTCCATCTCCTAGGCACGCACACAACATGGAAAAATCTCTTTCATCCCTGAGTTGCAGAAGAGGGATCTTCCTTCCTGACATCTTCCCAGGACACACCTCCTCCTCTTCCCCATCCACAGACATCCACTGCTTTCCATTTCTGGCCTCAGAGAAGGTTTAAGAATTTGCTAAATCCATTGGCCACCTCCTTGTTTCTCACCAACATCCCTCGACCCTCTCTCTGAGCCCTATACATGGCCTATCACTGCTGCTCAGAGCCACTCATTCTTCAGAAGAGGCCTTGATATTCTCACATATTCCTGGTGCTTATTAACTATCTTCCTGACTCCCTCCAGAGCTCATGGCAAACGTAGTTGTCTACAACAGGGCCTTTATGACCATCTTTTATGAAATAATTGTCTTTTTAAGATCTTCTCTCCATGAAGATTAGTTACAGAAAACCACCAATACAGAAAGACAGAGGCTGAATGAAGTGCCAGTAAGAACCAGGAGAGCAACACACAAGGCTGCAGCTTCCTGGCAAGGAGTCTTTCCTGTTTGTCACCTTTTCTCATGAAAGAAACAGGAAAACTGTCCATCCCATGGAGCTCTGCAGAAGGAAGTTGGAGCTGTACATTGTGTGAGGGGATACAAGCAGGATCAGCAGGTAGAAAAGACTTTTGTAGGGAATGTTTTACGAGGGAGCACCCTGACTTCACCCAGATAAAGAAGAGACCAAGTAGAGTGCTGACATGATGGTTAGAAGTGTCCTGGGATAAAAGAGCATGGATGAATGAAGGTGGGAGAGATTAGGTTTGCAGAGATTTGAGGTAGTACTTTCCGTGTCTGAGCAGCCCAAGGTTTGGAGCCATGGGAAAATACAAAAGCTCTCAAGGACCTTTTGGAATTAATGGAACTATCACTACTAGCAGTAATAGGACAGTGCTGAAAGGGAACTCCTTAGTATTCTCGATGTTGAACTAAAGCTTTTTAATTTTCTTTTTACTTGACAAAATAGCTATAAGTTCTCAGTGATGAGCCTCTGGTATGCAATTCTGAGAACAAGTGTCCATGATGGCACCTCCTGGCAGCTGCTTCATGGCCCCTGTCAGCGCCCTGTCCTTGTGCTGGCCCAGCCCTACTGCCCGTACACGGTCCCACAGCCCCACTCTGCAGGCACAGCATGAGAAAGGGGAGAGTCGGGGCAGGGAAATTTCCCCCATTTGTGATTTATGACCCTCCTACTTTTGCAGCCTCCCCCAGCACCCGACGCCTCCCCTGCCCCAGCCTTGTCCCAGGTGGGGCTTTGCAGAAAGCTCTGCTCCAGGGTCTGCCAGGGTCTGGGGAAGGAGAGAGGCTGAGCAGGGCTGTCCATTTCCGCAAACCAGCCCTTGGCCCAGCAGGAAGATGGAGATGTCCTCACAGCAAAACTCACCCATAAACCTGGGATGACCGGCAAGTGCTGGAAATGGACAAAAATTGGGATGATGAAGGCCCCGAGCCACCTTCCTCATCTGTCCACACCACCAAGGGCACAGACCAGCCTCCTCCTCCCTCCTGCACCTTCATGTCTTCCATGCTTTCCACAAGCCCTGCCTCTGCACCACAAACCCCCGGTGTGAGTCCTTGCCCTGCATGGTCACACACTACAAGCTATACACTGATATTTTTCTCTCCTGGGGGCTTTCCAGCCCAGCACAGCTCCCCCTAAACTCGTCCCACTGTTACGGATGCATGACTAACCAAATCCAGTAGGTGTTAAAACTCAGATTTATTCTTCAGCAAAAGTCAGTTAGAAGTCCGGTAACATCTTATAAAACCACAGGCTCAATGATGTAAAGAGAATTAATACTCCATGGCTGACTTAAGAATCCCCAAGATTTAAAGTGATGGCTCAAAATGCGCATATCACTCACCTAAAAGCTGAGGGCTCTCTCCCTCGAGGAGTTAGCTCGGGCAGTGCCCCGACCCAAGGGGGAGTCCCCGACTGCAGACCCGCTGCTCTGAGGAGGACTGCCAACATGTCCTCCAGCAGGACCCCGTCTATACCCCTGTCGAATCGACCTGTAGTCATTTAATCCCTATGGGCCAAGAGGGTCACCTCAGTGTACCTGGCACGTCTCGATTGGCCAGTTCAAATTTTAACCTGCAGCCTCCAGGGTTTCCTTCCCCTTCTCCCTGCCTGGAGAAGTTTCTTTTCCTGCTGGCAGGATGGGGGTGGGGGGGGAGTGTACTGCCACAGGCCACCTGCTGCAATGTTGGATGAAAAACAAACATGCTCCTCTCAGGGCATCAGCAGGGAGACAAGCGGCACAAGGGGACCCCTCTGGGGCCCCACATGAACATCCCTCTGCATTGGCTCCTCCCTGCTGCAAGGACACAGGTAAGGTTAGAAATGGCAGTAGTGGCTCCCCTGGGGTCTAGCGTGGAAGGTCACCAGCTGTCACACTGGGACTTCTGAACAGCCCCAGCTTAACCACTAGATGAAATTTTTACTCTCCCCATTTACCACCCTCTGCATTTCCTGAGCATTGCACATGCCTCTGTGTTCTCTATCCTCTCAGCACCAGAGCCAGGGCCTCACAGCACAAGTGTCTCAACTGTCCCCAGTTTCCATAGCCAAAGATGCTCACCCACCAGAGTGGACTGTCCAGCCCAGCTGCAGCCCCTCACAGCCATCAGTCCCTGCCCAGGGGGAGAAAGACTTGCTCATGAGCTCCAACAAGCTGCTGGACTCCCCTCTTGCAACCTCTTGCTGCTACAGAAACCCATCAGAAACACAGTGACAACTGTGACCCAGGACATCCCCCTCTGTCTCCAGTCTGAGCATCTCCCCAGTCAACCAGTCAGGCCAAGGAATGGCACATACTGGATGACAGTCCCACAGCAATGTGCACTTCCTAGCCCCCTGAAGATCTGCTGCCTCACAGTCAGCTCCCCAGGCATGCACCTCCAGAGAAGTTTGGATTTTGTTGTGACTAAGCGCAAGTGAGAAGTGGTGAGAGGGAGACACCATCACTCCAAGAACAGTTGCTGTCTTGTCAGCTTTGAGCATGAGCTTGAAAAAGCTTAGTAACAGGGGTGGTGCCTGCATGATTATCACTGCTCTGAATGAGTCCTTCTAGGTCTTTCTTGAGCAAGAACGGTAGAGTCCTTGCTGAGGATGGGCTTTGGGGCCATGTGTGCAAAGCAGAATAGACGAGCAGACTGTCCCCTTAACTCCACTCAACCACTCCAGAAGTTCACGGTGACTGTGGTCTGGTTTTGATTCCTCCAAACCCTCTCTGCCAGGCAGGGGCTCAGCAGGGAAAAATCTATGGCACTGGGCAACACAATCGCCCCAGCTTTACCACCATGATGACACCATCCCTGCAGGTGGTCAAACTACCAACCTTTGAGTAAACAGCTGAACACATCACCCACCCTGCCGCAGAGACCCCAGCCAGGGCTGTCCCACGGCACTGTTTTGCTGTCAGGACAGTGCTGACGAAGTGGGAAGATCCCTGAGCCCAGCCCACTCCCTCAGCCCCAGGGAGATGGAAGCTTGCTGTTCACCTCCAGGGATGCTGGGGGACAGAGGGTGCAGGGGGAGGCCCAGTGCCTGGAGGAGGGGGTGTAAGATTTCTGCCCCCACGTCCTCTCCACCACATGCCCCGGGATGCCATAAGAGCCTGAGGACACCTCACCCCAGGGAGGGCATTTCCCTCACCCTGTTGCACTGCTCCTGCTGTGGAGTTGGGGGCAGATGTGTCACAGAGGGGTGTTGTCCTGGGTGGCAGAGGAGGCTCAGGGGTTTTGTCTGATCCATCAGCCCACCCCGCAGTTGGCCACAGCATGGGAGAAGTGCCAGCAACAAGAGCCTCCTCCCGTCCCACTGCCCTGCAGAGACGTTGAAGGGCAGCGCTCTGCAGTGCAGCCCTGTGCCAGGACCAGACCCCAGCAGAGAGGCAGGCCCAACTTCCCCCATCTCAGAAGGCTTCAAGTGCTATTTTCTGCAGAGGGTCCCTGGGCACCCAGGGGACAACAGGACTGTGCTTGTCATAGACGCATCACGGGAGAAGAGCGTCTCTCCTGCTGGCAGGCATCAAGGGGATGGAGCTCAGTGGAAGAGCGCCCGCTTCGCCTGTGGGAGGTCCTGGGTTCAATCCCTGGCATCTCCAGGGATGGTGCTTTTGCCCTGACTGCCCAGCCTCAGGCAGGTGTGGGCTGGAGCTCGGGCACTGCTCCTCTCCAGGCCCTGTGGGCCTGTCCTGCCCACCCAGGGCTTGGCTGTGAGCTGGGCAGGGCTGTGGGACTCTCAGCTGGAGTTTTCCTTCCACCGTTGCCACTGGCTTGAGCAGAACCTCAGCTCAGGGAACCTGGATCTGCTGAGGTCAGGCACAGCCCTGCAGAGGTGGGACTGCTGGGGCCAGTGCCCACCTCTTGCTGCTGGGGTGTTTGGTGACTCCGTCCACCCTGTGCTGGTAGCATCACGGAGTCACAGGTCTGTCCACAGCCATGCACAGGCAGTGAGGGCCAGGAGATGGTGCCTCGGCTGCTCCCTGGCAATAACCCCCACAATCAAAATGGGGCATGAGACATGGACTTTCACTGCAGCATGCCCAGCACCCTGGTGAGCCAAAACTCAGAGAAATAAGGCTGCTCTCCTACGGGCTTTAAACAGCCAAGCTCTGCCCAGCATGGGGGCTGCAGTGCTGAGACTTGGGGGTCTCACTGTGACCCCCCTCAGGCAGGTCCTCGGGAGCTGCAGGAACAACCACAGATCTGGGCTACAGCGACAATCTTGCTTTGCTGCAGAGAATGGACCCAGCCTGCAGGGCCAGACTGTTCAGGTCCCCAAATGCCATGAAACAGGCTCTTCCTGCTCAGGCGTGCTGCCCCCCTCAAGCACACACAGGCCTGTGGCTCATCTCCCTAAGGAGGAAGAGGAAAATGTCTGCCAGGTGCCAGAGTAAGGGAGAAATATTACCCCTGTGGGAGGGCAGAGCTGGCAGCGAGGTGGCACAGGACAGGCACTGGGTTCCTCTCCCTAGTCCCCACTTGGAGCACCTTGAGTCTGCACGTCAGTGTCCGTACTGTCCATAGCCCCCACCATCCTGTGTTCAGAAGATAACACTCCCCCCCACTTCTTTACTTCACTTTTATACCTTCCTTCTCTGAGATGCAGGACTGGAGCTTGCCCCCATGGGAGTTTTCCAGGGGATGGAGGCTGTGTTTGCAGTACCCCTGTATGTCACCCATCACCGTGGGGGTCTCACCCTGGGAATGCTGCTCTCCCATGGGGTCTGCCAGCAGGAATGCTCTGGGGTATGGGGCAGAGGGATATGTGTGCCTGGGCTTCTCCCAGATCCCCCCAGGATCACCCCAGGGGTGGAGGACATCCCAGCAGGGAATGGGGCAATGCTGAAGTGGGAAAGGATGTTGGCGACAGGCACCTCCTCCCCGCTTCTCCTCTAGGGCCAGATCCTGCTGCTTGCAGCAGTACTGAGCTCCAGCAACTCCCCACAGGGAACCCTGCCACAGAGAGCCAGTGCACCTTCCAGCGCACAGCAGAGGAGCCTTTTGGGGAAGTGCCGGAGGGGTGTGGAGACCCACCAGCAGGAGCAGGGAGGGCAGTTTGGGTGCCAGGTCCTGCCCAGGTGTCACTGGCTGCTACGTAAGAAGTTTCTCTGCCCATGGGTGCTGGGCAGGTGAAAGCCACAGCCAAAAGAGGAACCCTGGCTCAGCTCCCAGCAGTGCCTCTTCTAGGGGAGGGACACAAAATCTCCTCTGCCATGGAAACGTGCCCACGTGAGCATCCTCCCAGATGAGCCCTTCTCCAGGCCAGGGACTGGACCACGGCTTTTGGCTGTAGCACACATCTCCGGGGGATCTTTTCTCCTCCCCCTGGCCCTCCAACAGTGCTGGGGGAAAGGTGCCCCAGTCCCCCCCTGCTCCCATCCCTCTTCTTCCTGCACACAAGTACCGTCCTGACACAAAACCAAACTGACATCCCTGGCGAGGCAGCAGGAGGGCAGGGGTGGAGGCTGGAGGAGAGCAGGAGGAGGGGGTCCCAGGGCTGCCGTGGGGCCTTACAGCCTCTGCTGAGGAAGATGGCAGCTCAGTGCCTTGACAAGAGTGCTCAGGGTCTGCACGGGCCCAAGGCAGCAGGAGCAGCCCATGGAGACTGGGGTCCTGGCAGAGCATGAGGAGAGGGAATCCCAGCCCCGTGTGACCCAGAAAGCGGCTCTGCACCCTGTGCTGGGGCAGTGGGGAGCAGAGCTGCCTCCTAACCATGGTGGGAGGTAATCCATGGGCCATGTTCCCCCCTGGGGCTGACTGGGGTGTTCAGGGCACTGCGGCCACCTCAGGGCTCACTTCTGTGGGGCCGCAGGACAGGGCTTACCCTGACACGGCAGCTCCGTCATGGCCTCTGCACTGTGGGACCAGCCTGGGGCAAAGAGCAGCTGGGAAACCCTAGGGCGAGGAAATGGGTGCTCCCACTGCAGTGCATCACGGGACCTATCAGAGAGCCATTTTGACTAGAAACTGCCTGTGGCCAGTAGGATGGAAATGTCTCTGTCAGCAGGATTATTCCCCAGCGACCATGGGCTCTCGCAGCCCCACAGCCTGACCCCAAGCCTGCTGTCCCTGAGACATGCCCATTTCCCCACCTCTGTGACTTTGTTCTCTTCTCCTCCTTCTCAGCCTCAGGAAGATGCCCTGACACCTGGGCAGGCAAGCACCAGCTCCGGGTCAAAGCTGAACACAGCTGTTGTATTATGAACAAAGATGATGCACAGCATAAAAATGGGAATAAAAATAGAGGAAACTCCAGGCGGTTTCTGCTGCCAATGGGACAAGGGACATGGTTCCCTGGTGCTCACGGCTCTCCCAGCTCCACAGACCTCTTCTCCCTCCTGGCTGCACCCGGCTGCACAGCAGGGAGGGGCTCTCATGGCCTGGGGCTCTGGGACTGTTGTGCACAGAGCTCTGGTGTCACAGCCCTTGTGTCCTCAGGGGGATGTGCCAGAGACACCTCTTCAGCATCATCATAGCCCATGCTCCCCAGGGACAGGGGCCACGTGCCTCCGTCAGCTCCAGGGACCCCAGCACTTCTCCGGGAGTGCAGGCTGGGCCCTGCAAGCAGCAAGGCAGGACAATGCAGTTCGCCCCAGGGGGTCTATGCATCATCTTCCTCCCTGCTCCTCACCACATTCAGCTCCTTCTCCCACCCCTAGTCCCTCCAAGGAAAACTCCCGGGACAGGTTCCCCTTTCCCAGGAGGCTGGGGTCTCAGGACAGCAGAGAGTTGAATGGCACCAGGGATGGCACCCCAGGAACCAGCAGTGCTAAATTTGCCTCTCACCTCTGGGGGCATCCCTGGGCTCTGCACCCTCCTCTGGCTCCCTGGGCATTTCCCTGTCTCCCTGCCCAGAGGCAGCGTCCTCCTCCGGATGAGAAACCTCCCTGGCATCATCATAGCCATCCGCTGGGTCACCTCCAGGTGGGACAAGAACATCTGAAAGGAGAGGGGAGCTGGTGACAGTGAGAAGATATGTCCTCCGCAGCAGAGGATGGGAAGATGTGCAGGGACACAGGTCTGAGACACTGGTGTTGGCAGCACCACAGGAGACCCCCATGTCCTCCCCATCTCCAGCAGTGACACTGAGTGACACTTCTGTCCATCACATGTCTTCAGGGAGATCAACTCCTTCTTGCCTCTGTTACCTGGTGCTGATCCCAGACCATCCTCCTCCTCGCTGACCCCAGGGTAGGACTGCAGCTGGGTCAGGGACTCCTCTGAATAGGAGCCTGCAGAGATGCACGGTGGGTATTATGAAGTGAGCCCCACTGACCTGGCTCGTGGTCAGTGCTGCTGGGGAATGGGGACCCACAGAGGTGGGGCTGCATGGGGAGGAGGGCTGGGAAATCACCCTGCCTCCCTGGGGCAAACCCTGTCTCAAAGGTGCTCCCAGAGCTGCCCTAGGACAGTCCCTTCCTTCACTCCACGGGTGTCAGATGGGGTGCAGGGGCAGGAAGAGAGGGGATGTCCAGCGGGACAGGCAAAGCTGTTTTGGAGAAAGCTCCCCTCCCAGGCCCAGGACCTGGATGCTGTCTCCCCACAGATCACATGGCCCCAGCGTCACAAGGACCACGGGCCGGGGGATTTAGGGAATCAGCCCTGGGTTGGGGCCAGGGGAAAGGGTCCTGCAGATGTACCTCCAGGGATGACCCTCACCCACCTGAGCGCCCAAACCTTGCCTGCTTCTCCCACACTGGGCTGTAACCAATCTCCTCGTACACAGCCTCAGGGAACATCACCTGAGCACTCCTGGAGCCTGGGGACAGAGGCAGGGCTGGCACAGGGACAGGCAGAGGGGTAATGGAATCACACTGCGCTCCCGCAAACCTCTTCCTTGGGCCAGCCCAGAACTGGTCTGACTGCACAGCCCCACTGCACTGTCCAGGCACATCTGCCACATCCCCAGTGAGGGCAACATCTCTGTGGAGATTATCTGGGGCAGCATCCCCCTCCCATCATCCCTTCGGAGACAGTGCTCATGCCCCTCTGGCCCCTGGGTCATGCACCCCTTGTCTGACCCTGGAGCAGCTCCCATGTTTCCTCCACCTGGAGCTTTCCCCTATCTACCCCATGGGCATAGAGTAGGGCGCATGATCTGCCAGGGGTTGGGCAGAGGGGACAGCCTGGGGGCCTGACACCGAGGGGATGGACCCTGCTGCCCTGCACTCCTCCCATCATCTCCCTTGTCCCACAGCCCCCCCCAGCACTACCCAGAGCATTGCCAGGCTTGGCCATCTCCCCTCTGCTCACATGTCCCCCAGCCCCGCTCTGCCATTTCTCTCCTCACCCTATCATTACCTCCCCCCACCTCTGGGCTCTCTCCACCCCTGGGCTCTCTCCACCCCTTGCTGCTGGTGCCCCACGGCCAGGCAGTCAATGGGGTGGTGCATGGGACAGGTGGCAGCACACGGTCTCATCCCCCCAGCTCTGCCTGTGCCCCTCACTGACACCCCACAGACCTTCCAGGAGGTATCTCCCCCTGGGACCGCTGTGGAAAGACCAACCTCTGCGCCCAGCCCTGGTGCTTAGTGCTTGCCCAGCCAGGAGGGCCAGGAGCAGGCAGAGAAGGGCCCCCAGGATGATGCAGATGATGACAGGCACTGAGACTCTCCTGCTGCCAGTTAGACGGCCCCGGGGGGAATCTGTGTGGGCAAGAATACGGAAAGGCCAGCACCAGGCCTGGGTGAGGTGGAAAAAGCACCATTCCTGATGCCCATCACACAAGGCAGCAGGGGGTGGATGGCCCCAGGGATGAGCGATGGAGAAGCTTCTACCCTGATGAGTAAATTACAACCTTCCCTACCCCCCTCACCACCAGACCAGTGCCTTCCCCTGGGAGTTTCACACCTCAGCAAGGAGCCCCTTCCACCCAGCTGTGGGTCACAGTCTGGCCCTGGGGATACCCAGCCGCAGGGGGACATCAAGTTACCTGCTTGGGGTGGGGATGCTGCTGTCCTGGGTGTAGCTGAAGAGGAGGAAAAGGAGAGCCAGGCTGAGAAGGTGGGTGTGCGAGTACCGGGGAGCCTCCTCCCCAACACACTGTGTGTGTGTCTGTGGATGTCCCTGACACATCCCACCCAAATTGCCCCTCCTGTAGTGCTAGAAAGAGAGGCCAGGAAAGGGCTCAGTGACTCTGCTCTGGGTGGCAGGCAGGAGGGCACAGGCAGCCCAGGGGATAACCCTGGGGCTGCAGGGCCCCACGGGCAATGGCCAGAACACATCCAGTTCCACCGAGGCTGCTCCCACTTGGCACCAGGCTCCTGCACTCTGCAGGAACATTCTTGCTCTTGGGAGGTCAGAGGCCGTGCCAGGACCAAGGGGGCAAAAGGTCTTCCCCAGCACCCTGCCAATACCTGAGCAAGGGGTCCCAGCCCTGCCACTCACCTGAGCAGTTCACCGCAGCATCTTCCTTATGCCGGCAAGCACCACCATCCCCAGGCCGGGCCCAGCAGTCCTGCAGAGACAGCTCTGTCCCCCGGCACTCCACCTGCTCCAGCCAGATGGGGCCCGTCCCCATCCCAAATGCAGCCTCATGCAGGGCAGACACCGCGGGGCCGCAGCCCAGCTGCCTGCACGCCACCTCAGCATCCCGCATGTCCCAGGAGTCGTCGCACACCGTCCCCCAAGAGCCACGGTGCCAGACCTCCACTCTGCCCGAGCACCCGTCCTCACCTCCCATGGCACGAATCTTCTCCCTGTCTGGAGAAGACAAAGACCTCCCATGGCACTGAGACAGCAGGCAGAGCCCTGCCAGACAAGGAGCATCCACAGAGGACCAGCTCCCTACCTGTGCACCTCGTGGAGTTGGGGCACGGGGCCAGCGGGATCGAGGGCATTTCTGGGCATCTCCCTGAAGAAGGAAACACTGTGGTGAAAGGGCTGGTTCGGGAGATGGTGCAGAAGAGAGCAGGACTGATCTCTGCTTGTGCCTCCCTCTGTCATCTCGATCACGGCAGCAACTGAACCCTGCTCATTGAGGGGACATGCACAGGATTGTGGGGGGACCCCAACTGCTCAGCCCCAAAAGGTCCCTGTTTAACAGAGCAGCAGGAGCGTGTGTGTGGAGGGGAGGCTCTTCTGAACCCTGTCTGGTCTCTTCTGAGACCTCACCTGCAGATGCCTCTGCCTCCCCCAGGCGCTGCTGGCAACCTGGGTGGCAACTGCTGCTGGACGTGTGTGGCTGTGATGGCTTTTCTGCCACCAGCAGCAGAAAGGACTGACATGGAAAGGAAAAGCCCCTCCAAGCTCTTTCTCTGCATTTGCCTGTGCTCAACAGGGAACAGGAGCTGGAGTGACACTGGGGTGCCCAGGTGGCTCAGAGTTACCATTGCAGGTGATGTGGATCTCCTCTCGTGGGTCTTCACATGACTGTGGGTTCCAGGGAGCAGAGGGACACTGCCAGAAGGAGCTGGTTTTCTCCCCACACTGCATGTTATCCAGCCATGTAGGACCAGACACATTGCCATAAGGCAGGCTTCTTTCCAGGGATCCTCCATCCCCGCAGCCCAGCTCCTTGCATGCCAGCGACACCGTGTCGAGAGTCATCAAGTTGGAGCAAATGCTGCCCCACGTCCCGTTGTAGAAAACCTGCAGGTGCCCGGAGCAGCCATCACTGTTCTCCAGCCTCAGGGCCACGAACTCTGGGAGGAAAGGCACCAAGAGGGAACAGGCTGGTCTGGGGCTGTGGGAGCCAGGACACCTCTGCACCCCCCAGGCCCACAGCTGGGTAGGGCCATGGCCAGTACGTCCCCCTTGCACCCAAGGGTAGACAGAAGCCCCTGATGGACAGACACCCTTCCCTTCCTGCTAAACCTCGGGGATGGCTGAGCTCCCCAGGGACCCCCAGTGGGACCGAGGGTACCCGTGCATGGGTGACCACAGGACATGCTCTGGCAGGAGCTCAGAGGCAGCCAGGGACAGCCTTGGCCATGCCCGTCTCTCCTTGTGTCCTGGCCTCCGTGAGAGCCAGGCTCCCACTACAGCTCCCACCACAAACCTGAGCAGATGACTCCCGCATCCTCTTTGTGCCCGCAGTCGTGCTGCCCCCAGGGCCTGGCAGGGCAGTCCCAGAGAGCAGCTTCGGCCCCAGAGCAGTTCATGCCATCCAGCCAGATCTGCCCGGAGCCTTCCCCGAACTGAGCGGAGCCGGCTGCCTCCACTGCCCCTCCACAGCCCAGCTGGTGGCAAACGACGGCGGCATCAGACAGGTCCCAGCCATCGTCACAGACAGTCCCCCAGATGCCCTGGTAGTAGATCTCCACTCTCCCAGCACAGTGCCCGGACCCGTTCACCAGCCGGACCCTCCGGCTCCCTGTAGTGGGCAGAAACCCCAGTTGCTGTCAGGGGCCGGCTGCCCACCCACCCCATCACCTGGGGGGCCCGTGCAGCGCCGCTCACCCCAGCAGATGACTCCCACGTCCTCCGCAACCCCTGCCGCCGGTGCACTCTCGGGCAGGGAGGTGTTGCAGAGGGCCAGGCTGGCCTCGTGCCCTGCGCACCGGACGCCTCGCAGCCCCACAGGGCCGGTCCCTCGCTCAGGCTTTGGGGGGTTGTAGGCTGTCCCTGCCTCTCCGCACCGCAGCTGCCGGCACACCACGCTGGCCTCCTGCATGTCCCACTGGTCATCCAGGACTCTGCCCCATGTCCCGTTCTGGAAGATCTCCACTCGTCCATCGCACCGGCTCCCTCCACCCACCAGCCGCAGGGATGCAAAGCCAGCTGAGCCTGGGGAGAGCAGAGATGCCACAGCCATTGGTGGCACCGGGGAGCATGGCATCCTTCAGGGAGCGGGGCGAGGGGGGATTTTCCCACCAAACACAACAAGATTGAGCCTTTTGCTGATGAGAAGCGAGGGCAAAACCTGGGTCCCCTCTGCAGCTCACAGCCAGGTCTGCTGCTGCTGGGGGCACCCAGGCACCTGCTGCCTGGCTGGTGGGATGAGGCTCTGCAGAGCTCTCTCTGGGGATGGGATGCAGTTGTCTGCAGGCAGAGGGATGGAGCACAGCCCTGCAGCCCTGCTCTGGCCTTGTCCCACAGTAGGAGAATGGAGGAGCCCAGGCCTGGTGGTGGTGCCGGGGCCTAAGCCACTGCCCTGGGGGCAGATGCCTGCCTCCGTTCAGCCCTCAGCTCTCCCAAAGTAGAGCGGTCACTCTGAGCAGGCAAAGCCCTCCAGGTGGCTCCTGGGGAAGCCAGGGTTTCTCCAGGGAGAAATTCAGCCTTGCACTGCTGTGGGACCCCTGCTTTGGGTGGCCACGTCACACACAAAGGGCAAATGGTGTTATGCAGCATTTTTCCAGCACTCACCTGCGCAAACGACAGCAGCGTTGTTCCCGTGGGAGCATGGTGAGGCCCCCAGGGTGATCACTGGGCACTGTCCCAGATGGGCTTCTGTCCCATCACAGTGGAATGAGTCTCTCCAGACAGGGCCAGTCCCTCTCCCAAAATGCTCTCCTCCAGGAACGGACTCAGCAAACCCGCAGTTGAGTTGACGACAGAGAACGTGGGCATCCGAGAGATCCCAGTGGGAGGCACAGAGGGTCCCCCAGGTCCCCAGCACCTGGACCTCTACCCTCCCTGCACACGCTGTGCTGCTGTTCACCAGCCTGAACCCTGTGTATTCTGGGGACAGAGGAGGAGGAGAGAGGGTGGATTGGTGCTCGTGTACCCTCAGTAGCTGGCGGAGAGGCTAGATGGACAGCATGCCTTTCTTCTTCTGCACTATTTTCATGCTGCAGACAATCCCATCATCCCTCCTGTCCTCACACCTGGCCCAGCACGGTCCTTGCTGTGTTCCCCAACCCCTGGCACAGCCCTAGTGTTCAGCACCCCTCCCTGAGTCCTTACGTGTGCAGGTGACAACAGCGCTGTTCGCGTGGGTGCAGGGCTGGTCCCTGGAGGACCCTCTGCGGCAGGAGAAGAGGCGGGATTCATTCCCCACACACTGCAGCTCTCCATCCCAGATGGGACTGACCCCTTCTCCAAAGTGAGCTGGCCCAGCGACAGGCAGGGCCACGCCGCACTGCAACTCCCTGCAGACCACATCAGCAGCTTTGGGACTAAAATGTGAATCACAGACACTTTTCCACTGGTCCCTGTCTTGGATCTCCACACGTCCTGAGCAGCGGCTCTTCCCTTCCACCAGCCGGACAAATTCTGGAAAAAAACCAAAACAACTGGGAGTTCCCAGAGCCCTCTGGCAGTTAAATGCCCAAGTCTCACATCACCGCCAAGCAACCTATGACCAAACTGCCCATTGCACATTCCAGAGAAAGTTGTTGGGGGAGTGTTTGTGACATAGGCACATCCAGACCCCCACGCACCCCATCTCTACACAATTACAGCACTCATGGACATGTGTCTGTCGCAGACTCACAGCCACAGGCACTCCTCAGACAAACTGCTCCCACTCAAGGTCCCCTGCGTGGCCTGGTGTGGTCTCCCCAGCACTGCAGTAGTGTCAGCAGTTTGGATCCAGGAGAACTGGCCCAGATGATAATGACTGCTGCAGCCTGCTCAGCCTCTGCAGAGATTGGGACCAGGCAGGACCATCACCCTGATGCAACCGGAAGCACCCCCTGATCCCAGGGGTGTTCCTGGGGTGTTGGAAGGATCATTTTAGGCAGAAGATGTCACAGAGCACAGAAATGGTGCAGCTGCCATCATGCCTGGTGCCTGTCCAGATCCCTTTGATGTCTGCTCGGGGGGAGGGTGTCCTCAGTCAGGGACACAGTGCTCTGCCTGGAGGTGTCCACAACCCAGATGGATGGCTGGACAGAGGGGCAGGAGACTCCCACTGGGTCCATGCCAGCTCTCAGAGACCAGCTGGCACAGATGAGGATCAGTAACTGCTGCCAAAGCCCCCATGTCATGAGGCAGCACGGGGAACCATGGGCAGGCAGGAGGGCTTGGGCAGTTCATCAGTGCTGCCTGCACAGGGTCATGTCCCCACAGGACTACTCATAGCCCCAGGGATATCTCAGTACCAGCCTGTGCATGCAGTGGGTAGGCTCCCTCTGGGCCTTCCCCAAGGACTGGGGACATCAGCAATGACAGTCCCAGCCTGGCAGTTAGACCAGCATCACTGGGCCCTACTCCAGTGTCCACTTGTTGCTCCCTGAGGGCACAGCCATGGTCCCTTCGCCCATCCCAGACCCAAAGGTGAGGAACAGGCTGTCCACTTACCTGAACACGTCACTCCAGCATCGAGAGTGTGTTCACAGTTATTTTCACCCCATCCTTTGTGTTTGCAGTCAGACAGGGCAGACTCAGTGCCAGTACAGCCAACATCATCCATCCAAATGGGGCCAGATCCTGCCCCAAAGTGTCCATACTGAGGAGCTCCAACAGCAGACCCACAGCCCAGCTGCTTACAAACCACTGCTGCATCGGTCATGCTCCATTCGTCACCACACACCGTCCCCCACTGTCCCTGTTGTTTCACCTCCACTCTCCCAGCACAGCGCCTGCCGCCATTCACCAGCCTCACCTCCACAGCACCTTCAAACACTGACACAGGACCAGTTAGAACAGCGCCAAGCCCCAGCAGTGTGTGTCTGGGGGACCCCCCGCCCGGGTGGCATCAGAGGTGCCAGGGTGGGAGCCCACTCGCCTCCAAGTCTGTCCCCAGGGCAGTGCAGGGGTCCCTTCTATCCTCACGGGTGCTGCAAGGCTGGGGGCTGCAGTTCTGGCCCTGCTGGGTCATTTGTGGCCCCACAGCCTTTGGCACCTCCTTCTACCCCAACAGCCAGCTGCCACCTGCCCCTGGCCCATGCCCACCTAGGGCACCTGCTCCTCCCCTGCCAGCACCCTGAGAAGAGACCTGCCCCACCAAGGCTCCCCCAAGCACACACTGCTGCTTCTCCACAAAGCCCCCAGCTCCCTTGGACCACAACCTGCCCTGCCCTCCACCCAGCTTATCCTCTGCCTTCGGGCCTTTCTGTGTCCCCTGTGGAACAACACGATGATCCCACTGAGCCCTCCCAACCCATGACCCCTCCTTGTCCTTGGGCAGTAGCCCAGCCCTGCCCTGTATAGGATCCCCCAGGAAGGTCACCTCTCTGCCAGCCTGTGGGAACAGACAGCCCACTTCTCTTGTCTCAACAGGCACAACCTGTCCCCGCTCAGGCTGGAGCTCACCCCAGCGTTCAGCACCCCTCCCTGAGTCCTTACGTGTGCAGGTGACAACAGCGCTGTTCGCGTGGGTGCAGGGCTGGTCCCTGGAGGACCCTCTGCGGCAGGAGAAGAGGCGGGATTCATTCCCCACACACTGCAGCTCTCCATCCCAGATGGGACTGACCCCTTCTCCAAAGTGAGCTGGCCCAGCGACAGGCAGGGCCACGCCGCACTGCAACTCCCTGCAGAGCACGGCAGCAGCTTTGGGACCAAAGTGTGTATCACAGACACTTTTCCACTGGTCGTCATCATGGATCTCCACACGTCCTGAGCAGCGGCTCTTCCCTTCCACCAGCCGGACAAATTCTGGAAAAAAAACAAAACAACTGGGAGTTCCCAGAGACCTCTGGCAGTCAAATTCCCATGTCCCACATCACCGCCAAGCAAGCTGAGACCAAACTGCCCATTGCACATTCCAGAGGAAGTTGTTGGGGGAGTGTTGGTGACACAGGCACATCCAGACCCCCACGCACCCCATCTCTACACCATCACAGCACTCGAGGGTATGTGTCTGTCACAGCACCAGGCACCACTCAGACAAACTGCTGCTGCACAGGGTGCCCTGCACTGCCTGGCATGGTCCCCCGAGCACTGCAGTAGTGTGCATAGTTTGGTTCCAGCACTGGCCCAGATGATAATGACTGCTGCAGCCTGCTCAGTCTCTGCAGAGCTTGGGACCAGGCAGGACCATCACCCTGATGCAGCCAGAAATGCACCTTGCTCCCAGGGGTGTTCCTGGCGTGTTGGAGGTTCATTTTAGGCAGAAGATGTCACAGAGCACAGAAATGGTGCAGCTGCCATCATGCCTGGTGCCTGTCCAGATCCCTCTGATGTCTGCTCGGGAGGAGGGTGTCCTCAGTCAGGGACACAGTGCTCTGCCTGGAGGTGTCCACAACCCAGATGGATGGCCGGACAGAGGGGCAGGAGACTCCCACTGGGTCCATGCAAGCTCTCAGAGACCAGCAGGCACAGATGAGGATCAGTAACTGCTGCCAAAGCCCCCGTGTCATGGGGCAGTGTGGGGAACCATGGGCAGGCAGGAGGGCTTGGGCAGTGGGTCAGCGCTGCCTGTGTGGGGCTGTGTTCCCACAGGAATATTCACAGCCCTAGGGATGTCTCAGTACCAGCCTGTGCATGCAGTGGTGCGGGAGGAAGCAGCCAGAATCAAGCAGCTGCCTAGCTCCTAACCCTCAAAAATGCTGGTCCACACAGCCGAGCCCTGGGCACAGGCAGCAAAGGGCTTTGTGGCCACCCTGCTCCATTCCCCAGGGCCCAGCACTCATCCTCTCTGAAAAGCCCATTTGATTCAGTTGAGGTAATCATGCCTGTGAAGGGGAATGACCCAGGAGGATCAGCCATCTCATGCCATTCCTCCAAAGCGTGGAGTGCCGAGCAAGTGCCCCCAGGTGTTTCCAGCACAGGCACCCTCAGCATTGTTGGCTGCAAACTGGCAGAATGGGTGGAGATTGATGAAGCCCAATGGACACCCCAGGGAAGGGATGGAGGACTCATCTGCAGCCCAAGGCACTGACTGAGGGTGACTGAGACACTCTGGCAAGGTCAGATCACCCTGGGGTAGGATCCCTCTGGGCCTTCCCCAAGGACTGGGGACATCAGCAATGACAGTCCCAGCCTGGCAGTTAGACCAGCATCACTGGGCCCTACTCCAGTGTCCACTTGTTGCTCCCTGAGGGCACAGCCATGGTCCCTTCGCCCATCCCAGACCCAAAGGTGAAGAATGGGCTGTCCACTTACCTGAACACGTCACTCCAGCATCGTAAGTGTGATCACAGTCATTTTCACCCCATCGTCTATGTTTGCAGTCAGACAGGGCAGACTCAGTGCCATTACAGCCAACATCATCCATCCAAATGGGGCCAGATCCTGGCCCAAAGTGTCCATACTGAGGAGCTCCAACAGCAGACCCACAGCCCAGCTGCTTACAAACCACTGCCGCATCGTTCATGCTCCAGTAGTCACCACACACCGTCCCCCACTGGCTGTTGTGTTTCACCTCCACTCTTCCAGCACAGCGCCTGCCGCCATTCACCAGCCTCACCTCCGCAGCCCCTTCAAACACCAACATGGGATGGGTGAGGAGAGGGCCAAACCCCAGCACTGCAGGTCTGGGGGAACCCCCTACCTGGGCTGGTTCAAAGGTACTGGGGCAGGAGCCCTCTCCCCTCCAGGCTGTCCCCAGTGCAGTGCAGGGGTCCCTTCTATCCCCACAGGCTGTGCAAGGCTGTGGGTGCCCAGTTCCAGCCCAGCTGGGTCACTCGCCATCCCACTGCACAAGGCAGCTCCTCCCACAGCGACAGCCACCTGCCCCCCTATCCACACCCACCCACACACTGCCCAATACTGCACTGAGAACCCGCTACTCCCTAGCCCAGCACCCCCTCAACAGCTCCATGTACGCAGGCCTGCAGCTTCCAGCACCAGCCTGCATCTGCCCCAGCACCATCCAACCCACCCCCCCAGGGCTTTCTGGGTTCCCAGGGAGCACTGAGATGATTCTGAGGATCCCCCAACCCATGTCCCCTCCTCGCCCCTGGGGTCAGCCCAGTCCCTACACTGGGCCAAGCTCCCCAGGAAGGATGTCTCTCTACTGTAGATGCCCCGGTCCCCTTCTCTCTGAGGGATCCAAACTGCTCTCATGGAGTCAGGGGGCCCCTGGACCAAGGGGGCAGTGAACAGCACACAATCCCTCTGAGGTATCCTGGGGCTCGGCAGTGCCCTGGGCATCTCTGGGTGCTGCCATCACCAGCTAGGCCACCACCAGCTCCAGAGATACAGTGCTGGGGAAGAGGGGATCCCAAAGGGGTACCCCAGGACAGGGTGTCTATCAATCCAGCCAGGCACAGGCTGCCCTGAACACTGGAGCCCTGGAAAAGGAGATATTCTCGTCCACCCAGATGGGCACAGGGTCCATGGACCTGAGCACCTTCTGCCCCTCATCTCAGGAGCACCTGCAAAGAAACCCCATTCCCAGACAAATCCCAATGACCACACTGGTACCTGCAGGCCCTGGGCTGTGGGACAAAGGAGTCGGCACTTACCCCTGCACAGCTGTACCCAGAGGAGCAGCCACAGCACCTGAGGGGACAGGAGTCCCTCGGTGCCCATCCTGAGCCTCCTGCCCTGCCAGCACATCCCTGCTGCACCACACTCCCTGCCACGGCTGCTGGGGACTCATGGGGACAATGACGATGGGAGGGCAATATATCTCTGCAGATGCCAGCCCAGCTACAGGAGGAGCCAATCGAAGCAGCAGCACCTTTTTAGACATTATCGGGAGCGATCTCCCCTCCGACACAGCCCAGCCCTCCAATGAACTTCTCCAGCGCCATTCATGACCATATATGAGAGATGGCTCCGCTACAGGTGTCACGTCACTGTGGTGGAGGGCCGTCACAAGACAGGGCCAGTTGTGGGGGGGGAACAGGTTTTTCACCCCCTGAACCGTGCCATGTGGACTAGGAGCACTGAGCACCTCCTATACCGGGCACATCCAAGAGCCCCAGGTGAGAGTGTCCAGCCACCCCTGTGCCATGGGAATCACAGGGCTGAGACTGCAGCGGTGGCTGTGTCAGGAAGGGAAGGAAACAGCCCCTGCCCCTGCTTCAGACCCCGCTCTGCTGGGAGCAGCAGCTGGGAAAGGGCCTTAGCCCAGGCCAGAGCCCCATCCCAGCAGCGCTGGCTCGCCCCTCCCTCCCTGGAGAGCCCCACGGAAGGTCCCTTCCAATGAGCTGGAGCTGGGACACGTCTCTGTCCTGGCAGCAGACATGCAGCCCAGAGGCTCAGACACATCCCTGACTCTTGGCATGTCACCGAGGGGCCGTTATTCCCCGCGGATGGCTCGGGACCTGCAGCCTGCAGGTGCACAAACCACAGCCCACGTGACTTCGCAGCGCTCCCCGCGCTCCGGAGGAAGCCTGTGGTTTCCTCCTGGTGCCGTGCCCAGGCACATCCCTGCGGTGCCCCCGAGCCACCCCTACCCCGACTGCTCCAGCCAGGGCTGCAGGGGCTGCTCCTTCGGCCTCGCAGACACGGGGCTGGGCGGATCCTGTCCCCTCTGATGCCCTTGTAACAGCACACGGCCGCTCTGCAAGGAGCCCCGCAGCCATGGGGTGCCATCGGTGACGTGAACACTGCCATCCTCCCACGGCCACTGCTGTGTGCTCATGATTTATAGTGACAGTGACCTCACACCCCTCCTACTGCCACCACTGCGTGTGCCTGAGTTGCAGTGCCACACGTGTGTGCGCGGTGTATGGACTTCTGCTAACAATGGTTCTTCCAAAAAGCCGTGTTTGGTCGTGGTCTGAATATTATTTTGGTGACACCAGAAGCACCTACCCAAGCTGTGTGCCAGCTCCTGGCCTATCATCTCTCCAGGCACCAGTGACATCACAAGTTCATCATACACAGCCATGTGCATACTCTAGCCTATCTGCTACTCAGTCACAGGTGACGTCATGGTATTTGCATCTGACATGGGCCTGCTCCTGGCCTATTGGCTATTCAGACACCAATGACCTCAAAACCACTGACACAAACTAGGGGCCTGCTCCTGCCCTAGCAGTTACTCAGGCACCAGTGACCTCACACGTACGTGTACACCCATTTGCCAGGTACTTGCTGTTGCAGTAGTCTGCCTCTGGTGACCTTACAAGAACCTATAAGGGCCATGCACCTGGTCCTGGCCTATCAGCTCTTCAGCCCAGAGTGACAACACAAGTACATACCCAAGCCACGTGTCTCCCTCTTGCCTATCAGCTACTCAGGCACCAGTGAGCTGGCCACCACATAGCCACCTACTTGCTATCTGCTTGCCTGTGAGAGGCAAAGGCACAAGTGACCTCACAAGCTCTGACACAAGCCACGCCCCTACTCTTGGCCTATCAGCTACTCAGGTATCAGTAATCTCACAACCACTTACACAAGCCATGTGCCAGCTCCCAACCTATGATCTACTCAGGCACCAGAGACCTCACAAGCACATACCAGCCTATTTTCTATGTGCTCCTCTGGTGGGGTGACCCCATGTGGCAGCCCCCACCCAGTCACTTGCTCACTCCCACCAGGGGGTTGGGGGAAGAAAGTGGAAGGACAAAAGTGAGAAAAAAATCTCATGGGTTGAGATGAAGACAGTTTAGTAAGTGGATTACTTCTTCTACTTTGAAGAACGCCAAGCACTCCCCTAGTTCTATTGCTGACCATGACGTCATATGGTGTGGCATATCCCTTTGGTCCGTTGGGGTCAGCTGTCCTGACTTTGTCCCCTCCCAGCTTCTTGCCACCCCCAGCCTCCTCACTGTCGGGGCAGAGTGAGAAACAGAGAAGGCCTTGATGCTGTGCAAGTGCTGCTCAGCAGTAGCTACAATGTCAGCGTGTTATCCGTCAACACTCTTTTGAACACAAGGCAAAACTCGGCACCATAGGGGCTGCTAACAAGAAAACTAACGCCATCCCAGCCAAACCCAGTACAATCTTCACACCTTATTCCCTCCGGTTTACATCCTGCTCAGGTCCTACAGGATTCAATACTTTTACATCCACTGTCACCACCCCCTTCCCCAGCCTTTGACATGACGTACACAGAGCAGACTGGATTTGGCTGGTGTGGCTCAGGTGGACCTGGACAAGTGCCAGCACACTCCTGACCTCTCCCCCCTCTCAGTCAGCCAGAGCTGTTTGAAGCGTTCAATCAGGTTATCAACCCAAGGACAAGGCAATGTGTATAGCACCAGTCTGCACCCCACAGTGGTCTTACAGGTAGCTGTGAGATCCCCCACAACCCCATGGGGAAAGGGAGTTCCCCACTACCACCCTCCCTCTCTGCTTGGAACCTCGAAAGCCGCTTTGCACTTCCTGGGCTCACTGGCTAGTTCCTCTCATCCACATGGTCTTTTTGGAGATCCTCTTTGGGTCTTTTCCATATTGTCCCCATGCACGTATTCTTCTGAAGTTGGAATTTTGTCCTGCTTTTCCATGTTTGCAGATGGCGTTGCCTGTATCTTGCATCTCCGAGGAAAGCTCAGAGTCTTCCCCAGTAACCCTGCATGGCCATCCTGCTGGGCTGGGCTGGGATGTGGGGGACTCCCAGGCCGGTTCACAGGATACCGGCGTAACTGTCAGCAGCGTTCAGTCAGCGGCGAGGTCACCAGAGGCAACGGTAAGTCTGCGGCTAAGCACTAGATTGAGGCAGACTGGGAGGTTCACGAGGCCCAGGACCCCCAGGGAAGAGCAGAGGAATCCATCCAGAGCCAGCAGCTCTCGCGAGAGAGGCTCACACAGTGTGGGTGTTGCCAGGGGGAACTGCGGGAGATTTGAACGGCCCTGAGGAGCACCAGCGACCAGGAGCGCGGAGAACCGGGCGGGCAAACAGGGCGTGGCGCGTCAGAAAGGGTGTGGCGTGGCAGTTTGTGCAGCAGTTCATGCAGACAGGGCGCAGCCCCCCCCTTCCCAGCTCGAGAAGGCTACTCAAGCGGTGGGCATCGGCCCAGAGGGAGACCCAGGGATGGTTGCCACTCAGATGAAAGCCATTGCTATGAAAAATGTGGCGATGCAGGCAGAGCTCCCATGCAAACATGCAGCTGTCCAGGTCTCTGGCTGCAGGGAGTGCCTGAGTCTATCCCTGATGATGGAGGGCAGTGGGGGCACCTCTCGTGTGAGGTGTGACCAGGTGAATGATCTGCTCAGCCTGGTGGTAGAGCTGAAGGAGGAAGTGGAAAGGTTGAGGAGTATCAGGGAGTGTGAGAGGGAGATAGATTGGTGGGCCCACACCCTACCATCCCTGAGGCAGGGGCAGCAGATGGAGGCTCCGCAAGAAGCGGAGGTTCCCCTGCCCCCTTGCCACCAGGCAGGAGGGCACCTAAGAGTTGGAGGGGAATGGATACAGGTCCCTGGTCAGGGAGGCAGGCGAGTCCCCTCCCGGTCTCCCTCACCTTCCCAGTTGCCCCTACTCAACAGGTATGGGGCTCTGGAACTTGAGGACCAGGTCAATGAAGATCAGGGTGTAGATGAAGAGTGGTGCCTAGGTTCAGTCGGGCAGCCCCACACATTCTCACATCCTCTGAAAAAAGAAAAAGGAGGGTAATTGCCGTAGGCGACTCCCTTCTGAGGGGGACAGAGTGCCCATTATGCAGACTTGACCCAACCCACAGGGAAGTCTGCTGCCTCCCTGGGGCCTGGGTAAAAGACATTACCAGGGAACTCCCTGGTCTGGTTCGGACCTCTGATTATTACCCATTGCTGGTTGTGCAGGTTGGCAGTGATGAGATTGCAGAGAGAAATCCAAAGGCAATCAAAAGGGACTTGAGGGCACTGGGGCGATTAGTGGAAGGATCGGGAGCACAGGTAGTGTTTTCCTCAATCCCTGCGGGGGCAGGGAAATACACTGAAAGGAACAGAAAAACACACCCGGTTAATACGTGGCTCAGAGGCTGGTGCCATGGGTGGAATTTTGGGTTTTTTGATCATGGGGAGGTTTACACGGCACCGGGCTTGCTAGCGACAGATGGTTTCCAGCTATCTCAACGGGTAAAAGAATCCTCGCTCATGAGATGGCAGGACTCATAGAGAGGGCTTTAAACTAGGTTTGAAGGGGGTAAGGGATAAAACTAGGTGCACCAGAGATGAGCCTGGGGGCAGCATGCCGATGTTAGGGGTGGATTCGAGAGGCCAGCTCAAATGCATCTATGCCAATGCACGCAGCATGGGCGATAAACAGGAGGAGCTGGAAGCCATGGTGCAGCAGGATAGATATGACTTAGTCGCCATCACGGAAACATGGTGGGATGACTCCCATGACTGGAGTGCTGCAAGGGCTGACTACAAGCTCTTCAGAAGGGATAGGCAAGGTAGAAGAGGTGGTGGGGTGGCTCTCTATGTTAGGGAATGTTTGGACTGTACAGAGCTACACGATTGTGATGACAAGGTGGAGTGCTTATGGGTGAGGATGAGAGGGAAAGCCAATAAGGCAGATGTTGTGCTGGGAGTCTGTTATAGACCACCCGACCAGGTTGAAGAGACGGATGAATCGTTCTACAAGCGGCTGGCAGTAATCTCAGGATCGTGTGCCCTTGTCCTCGTGGGGGACTTTAACTTTCCAGACATCTGCTGGAAATACAACACAGCAGTGAGTAAACAATCTAGGAGGTTCCTGGAGTGTGTGGAAGATAACTTCCTGACACAGCTGGTAGGTGAGCCAACCAGGGGAGGATCCTTGCTAGATCTATTGTTTACGAACAGGGAAGGAGTAGTGGGAGGTGTGATGGTCAGAGGCCATCTTGGGCTTAGCGACCATGAAATGATAGAATTCTCAATTCTTGGTGAGGCAAGGAAGGTGGTCAGCAAAACCACCACTATGGACTTCCGGAGGGCAAACTTTGTCCTCTTCAAGGCACTGGTTGAGAGAGTCCCTTGGGAGACGGTCCTGAAGGGCAAAGGGGTCCAGGAGGGATGGACATTCTTTAAGAAGGAAGTCTTAATGGCTCAGGACCAGACTATTCCCATGTGCCGCAAGTTGAACCACCGAGGAAAATGACCGGCCTAGCTGAATGGGGAGCTTTTGCTAGGAGTCAAGAAAAAGATGAGAGTTTATCATCTCTGGAAGAAAGGGCGGACAACTTGGGAAGAGTACAGGGATCTTGTTAGATCATACAGGGGGAAAATTAGAAAGGCAAAAGCTCAGCTAGAACTAAATCTGGCCACTATTGTAAGGGACAACTAAAGTGGTTTTACAACTATGTTAACAGTAAAAAGAATCCCAAGGAGAAGATCTATCCTTTAATGGATACAGAAAGGAACGTAGCCACCAGAGATGAGGAAAAGGCCGAGGTACTTAATGCCTTCTTTGCCTCAGTCTTTAATAGGGAGACCAGTTATCCTCAGGGTACTCTGCCTCCTGAGCTGGAAGGTGAGGATGAAGAGCAGAATATACCCCCCTTAATCCAGGAGGAAATAGTTAGTGACCTACTACACCCTCTGGATGCTCACAAATCTATGGGACCTGATGGGATCCATCCAAGAGTACTGAGGGAACTGGCGGAGGTGCTTGCCAAGCCTCTCTCCATCATCTATCAGCATTCCTGGTCAACGGGGCAGGTCCCAGAGGACTGGAGGCTTGCCAGTGTGACTCCCATTTACAAGAAGGGTCGGAGGGAGGATCCGGGGAACTACAGGCCTGTCAGTCTGACCTCGGTACCGGGGAAGATTATGGAATGGTTTATCTTGAGAGCACTCACGTGGCAAGTCCGGGACAAGCAGGGGATCGGGCCCAGTCAGCATGGGTTTACGAAAGGCAGGTCCTGCTTGGCCAACCTGATCTCCTTCTATGACCAGGTGACCCGCCTAGTGGATGAGGGAAAGGCTGTGGATGTTACCTACCGTGACTTCAGCAAGGCCTTTGACACTGTCTCTCATGGCATACTCTTTGAGAAGCTGGCGTCTCATGGCCTGGATAAGTGCACTATTCACTGGGTGAAAAACTGGCTGGATGGCCGAGCCCAGAGGGTAGTGGTGAATGGGGTGAAATCCAGTTGGCAGCAGGTCACACGTGGTGTTCCCCAGGGTTCGGTGTTGGGCCCTGTTCTCTTTAATATATTTATCAATGATTTGGATGAGGGGTTTGAGTGCACCCTCAGCAAGTTTGCAGATGACACCAAGTTGGGAGGCAGGGTCGATCTGCTTGAGGGTAGGGAGGCTCTACAGAGCGATCTGGACAGGCTGGATCGATGGGCTGAGGCCAATCGTATGAAGTTCAACAAGGCCAAGTGCTGGGTCCTGCACTTCGGTCACAGCAACCCCATGCAGTGCTACAGGCTTGGGGAAGAGTGGCTGGAAAGCTGCCCGGCAGAGAAAGACCTGGGCGTGCTGGTTGACAGCCGGCTGAATATGAGCCAGCAGTGTGCCCAGGGGGCCAAGAAGGCCAACAGCATCCTGGCCTGTATCAGAAATAGCGTGTCCAGCAGGAGCAGGGAGGTGATTGTTCCCCTGTATTCGGCACTGCTGAGGCCGCACCTCACGTCCTGTGTTCAGTTTTGGGCCCCTCACTACAAGAAAGACATTGAGTTGCTGGAGCGTGTCCAGAGAAGGGCAACCAATTTGGTGAGGGGCCTGGAGCATAAGTCTTATGAGGAGCGGCTGAGGGAGCTGGGGCTGTTTAGTCTAGAGAAGAGGAGGCTGAGGGGAGACCTTACAGCTGTCTCTCATATTTCACGGGCGCGAGATGGGATGGGCGGAGCTGAGGGGTGGCACGGAGGGCAGCAGGAAGGTCCGGCCAAACGGTTGTAAACCCCCAGTCTTGAACTTGCTGGTGGTTGGGTCGGAACTATGATCTTGGAAGGAACGATCTCTGGTGGAAGGCACCGGCACTGGGGGCACCCCGAGCTGTGCTGCATGGGCAGTCCACTGACCACATCCAGGAATGGAATTGCTGGAGGGGAAAGCTAGAGACCAAAGGGAAGCGCCAGCAACCCCGCCCCCTTGGCATGAGAAACTTCACCCTTTCGCAGCACTGCAAGAGGAACTGGAAGGCTAAAAATCTAGGAGCTGCAGTTTGGGGTTCAGGCCGCCCAGTCCGCATGGTGAATACCTGCCAATGGTCTGCTGATAAAGAGCCATATATACACATTCCTGTGGGGCCAAATCAGATAAGTTTGGAATTCTTAATCGATACAGGAGCCCAAATTAGTGTTTTAAATGAGCAACAAGCTAGTGAGCTGGGAATTGGGCCATCAAGAAAGGCTATAAACATTGGAGGAGTAACAGGGATGACAGAAAAATGCCCCATAGCTCGAACCCAACTTTGGCTACCAGGGAAAAAAGAATGACAGCTGTGGAGGTGGCTTTAAGCTGCTATGAGGGAATGTGATGGGTTAACCCTGGCTGAACGCCAGGTGCCCACCAGAGCCTTTCTATCACTCCCCCTCCTTCTCAGCTGGACAGGGGAGAGAAAATATAACAAAGAGCTTGTGGGTCAAGATAAGGATAGAAGAGATCACTCACCAATTACCGTCATGGGCAAAAACAGACTCAGTTTGGGGAAAATTAACTTGATTTATTACAAATCAACCAGAGTAGGGTAATGAGAAATAAAATCAAATCTCAGAACACCTTCCCTCCACCCCTCCCTTCTTCCCAGGCACAACTTCACTCCTGGATTCTCTACCAACCCCCCAGCGGCACAGGGGGACGGGGATGGGGTTTACGGTCAGTTCATCACACGTTATTTTCTGCCGCTTCATCATCCTCAGGGGCAGGACTCGTCACACTCTTCCCCTGCTCCAGCGTGGGGTCCCACCCACAGGAGACAGTCCTCCACGAACTTCTCCAACATGGGTCCTTCCCACAAGCTGCAGTTCTTCACGAACTGCTCCAGCATGGGTCCTTTCCACAGTGTGCAGTCCTTCAGGCACAGACTGCTCCAGCGTGGGCCCCCCACGGGGTCACAAGTCCTGCCAGAAAACCTGCTCCGTGTGCTCCTCTCTCCACAGATCCGCAGGTCCTGCCAGGAGCCTGCTCAGCGTGGGGTTCCCACGGGGTCACAGCCTCCTTCGGGAACCCACCTGCTCCGGCGTCGGGTCCTCCACGGGCTTCAGGTGGATATCTACTCCACCGTGGACCTCCATGGACTGCAGGGGGACAGCCTGCCTCACCATGGTCTTCACCACGGGCTGCAGGGGAATCTCTGCTCCAAGGCCTGGAGCATCTCCTCCCCCTTCTTCTTCACTGACCTTGGTGTCCACAGGGTTGTTTCTCTTACATGTTCTCACTCCTCTCTCCGGCTGCCGTTTTCCATCTGTCCCAACTTTTTTTTCCTTCTTAAAAATGTTATCACAGAGGCGTTACCACTATCGCTGATTGGCTCGGCCTTGGCCAGCGGCGGGTCCGTCTTAGAGCCGGCTGGTATGGGCTCTCTCGAACACAGGGGAAGCTTCCAGCAGCTTCTTACAGAAGCAACCCCTGTAACACCCCTGCTACCAAAACCTTGCCACACAAAGCCAATACACAAACACAGAAATATTCAGTGTATGGACAGTTTAAAGGAGTATACTTAACCGTTAGTGCAGGCTTCACTACCAAGTGTGTGATAGAACTTATTGCAATATAGATTACAGTAATCATAACTAAGCAAATTAGAGATTGGTTAGCATGAGCTGTCCACGCGCCTAGTTACACCTAATGATTGGTTATAACAACACTGTACACGCACATACACATAAGGCATAATTGGTTGTATTAACTAAAACATGCGAAACTTGTCTCAGTCTTATTGGTCAAGATAAGCTGCCGAATTGAGGTTCTTTGCCAAGTTCCCTTTATCGTGGAATGCGCACCTGTGTTATTCTAATTGGTATCTTTCTTTTTTTCTCTTCTTGTTTATTCTGTTCAAGGCCTTCTAAAGGCGTCTGGAATGCTCTTGCGATCGTTAGCTAAATATGTATGCACAAAAAAAGCATCCTTGAAGCCTGCTGACTAAAAAACACCCTTGGCTCACAAATTGATCAATTCCATCGAGTCTAGATTGTTTACTACACGCCCATTACTTTCCAAGTATCCCACATTAAACTATCCTTGGTGCCCTATCTACAGGCACAACAGCACTGGGGATCTGCGCTTTCCCAGAGACAGAACATGTCATGGCGCTTGGCCGTGGCAGAGCCTCTTGCCAAGAAGTCAAACGTCCGGCTCCTTCTCCCACAAGGAAGGGTCCAGCCTTGAAAGCTGTTGCTGCTCTTCACGGTGCCTTGGCACCCTATCTACAGGCACAACAGCACTGGGGATATGTGCTTTCCCAGAGATGGAAAATCTCATGGCGCTCGTCCTCGGCAGAGCCTCTTTCCGAATAGCCAATGGTCCGTCTCCTTGTCCCAAAAGGAAGGGCCCAGCACTGAAAGTTCTTGCTGCTCTTCACGGTCCCTTGGCGCGCCATCCTCAGGCACAACAGCACTAGGTATCTGTGCTTTCCCAAAGACAGGACATCTCATGGCGCTCGGCCGTGGGAGACGCTCTTCCGAAAAGGCAAATATCCGGCACCTTCTTCCACGAGGAAGGGCCCAGCCCTGAAAGCTGTTGCTGCTCTTCATGGTCCCTTGGAGCCCTATCTACAGGCACAACAACACTGGGGTTCTGTGCTTTCCCAGAGATGGAACATCTCATTGCGCTCGTCCTCAGCACAGCTTCCTTACGAAAAGGCAAACGTCCGGATCCTTCTCCCACAAGGAAGGGCCCAGCCCTGAAAGATCTTGCTGCTCTTCACGGTCCCTTGTTGCCCTATCCTAAGGCACAACAGCACTGGTGTTTTGTGCTTTCCCAGTGACGTAAAATATCATGGAGCTCGACCGCGGCAGAGCCTCTTTCCGAAAAGGCAAACGTCCGGCTCCTTCTCCCACAAGGAAGGGCTCAGACATGAAAGATCTTGCTGTTCTGCACGGTCCCTTGGCGCCCTATCTACAGGCACAACAGCACTGGGGATCTGTGCTTTCCCAGTGACGTAAAATATCATGGAGCTCGACCGCGGCAGAGCCTCTTTCCGAAAAGTCCAACGTCTGGCTCCTTCTCCCGCAAGGAAGGGCCCAGTCATGAAAGCTCTTGATGCTCTTCACGGTCCCTTGACGCCCTATACTAAGGCACAACAGCACTGGGGATCTGTGCTTTCCTAGAGACGCAACATCTCATGGCTCTTGTCCCTGGCAGAGCCTCTTTCCGAAAAGGCAAACGTCCGGCTGCTTCTCCCGCAAAGAAGGGCCCAGCCCTGAAAGCTCTTGCTGGTCTTCACGGTAACTTGGTGCACTATCCTAAGGCACAACACCACTGGGGATCTGTGCTTTCCTAGAGACGGAACATCTCATGGCGCTCGGCCTCGGCAGAGCCTCTTTCCGAAAAGGCAAACGTGCGGCTCCTTCTCCCACAAGGAAGGGCCCAGCCCTGAAAGCTGTTGCTACTCTTCACAGTCCCTTGGTGCCCTATCTACACGCACAAAAGCACTGGGGATCTGTGCTTTCCCAGAGACAAAACATCTCATGGAGCTAGTCCTCGGCACAGCCTCTTCCCAAAAAGGCAAACGTGCGGCTCCTTCTCCCACAAGGAAGGGCCCAGCCCTGAAAGCTGTTGCTGCTCTTCACGGTCCCTTTCTGTCCTATCTACACGCACAACAGCACTGGGGATCTGTGTTTTCCCAGAGACAGAACATCTCATTGCGCTCGTCCTCAGCAGAGCCTCTTTCCGAAAAGGCAAACGTCCGGCTCCTTATCCCACAAGGAAGGGCCAAGCCCTGAAAGCTGTTGCTGCTCTTCACAGTCCCTTGGTGCCCTATCTACATGCACTACAGCACTGGGGATCTGTGCTTTCCCAGAGACGGAACATCTCATGGGGCTCGTCGTCGGCGTATCCTCATTCCGAAAAAGCAAACGTCCGGCTCTTTCTCCCACAAGGAAGGGCCCAGACCTGAAAGCTCTTGCAGCTCTTCACGGTCCCTTGGTGCCCTATCTACAGGCACAACAGCACTGGGGATCTGTGCTTTCCCAGAGACGGAACATCTCATGGCACTCGTTCTTGGCAGACCCTCTTTCCGAAAAGGCAAACTTCCGGCTCCTTCTTCCACAAGGGAAGGGCCCAGCCCTGAAAGCTATTGCTCCTCTTCACCGTCCCCATGCAGATTATTCACAAAAAAAAAAAACCTTTTATGTTGCTCTTGCAAAACCTTGGTTAGGTATTGCAAAACGTTGATGTTGGTATTGCAAAACCCATTGTTGTTTCTATTGCAAAAATTTTTGGTTTTGCTATTGCAAAACACTTTGTGGTTCCTATTGCAAAACACTTTGAGGTTGCTATCTCAAAACAACATTGATTTTTCTATCTCCCGGTGAGACAGGGGAGAGCTCTACACAAAGCCTTCTGTCTCAAACACCGTTTTGATTGTGGTTTCTTAGCAATGGGAGTGCAGATGCTGACAAGCACTTTTACATTAAGAGTAGTTTAATCTCAGAATTGAAATAGCAGGACTGACCCCCTGACCAACACTATTCCCAGAAATCCACTGCTGCTGAGCGGGGCTGACTCCTCGGCAGTCAGTGGGCAGAGGTCCTGCTCCTCTTGCCACATTCAGCTAGCATCAACGAGAGCTCCAGCTATGGAGCTGAACATACATCTTCTTTGAAATGGAAAAGCTGTGGTGAGTATGTAGTATGAGAAATTACTTTGATTTTTGTCAGAGAATAACACCCTAACTTCTCGCTGTCCTTTCCTCCTTGTTCAGTGCTCCACACCCAGGGGCAGCAGATATCTGACAGCAGCTCCATCACGGAGTTCCTCCTTGCTGTTGCCTCCTTCTCCTCCTGTTGCCTCCTACAGCATCCTGGTGCCAACTCCTCTCTGTTAGTGTTGCCTCCACTTACCTCTGTTTCATCCTATTGTCTCCTCCTTTTTCTCTTTTTGTTGACTCCTGTTGCCGCCTCCTTCTTTTGTCTCTGGTGTCCTACTCTGTCCTCCTCTTGCCTCCTCTTTCTTCCTTCTCCTGTGGCCTCCTATTGCCTCCTCCTCCTCCACCTGCCTCCTCTTACCTCATCTGGCATCCTGTGGTCTCCTCCTTTTTCTCTTTCTGTTGCCTCCTCCTCCTTCTTGTCCTGCTCCCTCCTTTTGCCTCCTCCTCCTTCACCTGTCTCCAGCTGTGTCCTCCTCCTGCCTGCAGAATTGTGCCCCCGCCATTGCCTCCTGTTGCATCCTCCTCCTCCTCCTGTTTCCTACTCCTACTCCTCTTGCTGACCTTTGTCTCCTGGTACCTCTTCCTCCTAAGCCCCTCTTGCCTCCTTTTGCCTCTCTCCTTTGCTTCATCTCGTAAGCCTCCTCTCCTCAACTCTTGCTTTCTGCTGCCTCCTCTTGCCTCCACTTCCTCATCCTCCTCTTCTCTCTTCTTTCTTCCTCCTGCTCCTCCTCCTCCTTTCGCTGCCTTCTCTTCACCCTTGGTATGTTCTCCTCCTTGCCCTCTTCCTCTTTTCTCCTCTTGCCTCCTGTTGCTACTTGTTTTGTCCTCGGCCTCCTCCTCCTCATGTTCCCTTCTCCTCCAGGAGGCAAGAGGGGATCCCAGGAGAGGGAGGGAAGAGCAGGCAGGGAAAGGCAGCAGGAGGCAAGAGGATGTGGAGGCAGGAGGAAGAGGAGGATGCCACAGGAGGCAACAGCAGTCAATATTAGGAGGAGGAGGCAAGGGCAGGATGAGGTGGAGGAGCGAAAGGGAGGCAGGAGGATGCAAGAGCAGGAGGTGGAGGAGGAGGCAACAAGAAGCAAGAGGAGGCAAGCGGAAGAAAGAGGAGGGGAGGAGGAGGAACAGAGAGGGAAGTAGGCAAGAGGAGGCCACCTGAGCCAGATTGGGCAGCAGGAGGCAAGGAGAGTAAAGGGGAGGAAGAAGAAGAGGCAAGAGGAGGTGAGAGGAGGCAAGAGGATGATGAGGCAAAAGGAGGCCAAAGGAGGAGGAAGAGGAGAAGGAAATTGGAGGCAGCAGGAAGCAAGATGAGAACAGTAAAGCAGGTGGAGGAGGAGGCACTAAAAGGCCAGTGGAGCGCCTAGAAGGAGGAAGACACCTTTTCCTTTTGCCTCCTGTTGCCTCCTCCCTCGTCATGTTGTGTCCTGTTTCTCCTCTTGCCTTCACTGATTCTTCCATCCTCCTCCACCTCCTCCTCCTCCATTACCTCTTTTATCCCGTTTCCTCTTCATGCATCTTATGGCATACCGTTGCCACCTCCTGGTTTGCTTCCTCTTGCCTCCTTTTGCCTCCTCCTGCTTTACCTCTGGTGTCCTCCTGTGTCCCCTCTTGCCTCAAGTTTGTCTCTACTTTTATTGCCTCCTGTTGCCTCCTGTGGCATCCCGTTGCCTCCTCCTCCTTTTCCTGTTGATTTGATTTGTAGTCAATTAAATTGATTTTGTTTCTTCCTCAAGTTGAGCCTGTCTTTTGCCCGTGACCATAAGTGGTGAGTGGTCCCTCCCAGTCCTTATCTCGACCCATGCACCTGCCTTTTTATTTCTCCTCATCCCACCGGGGGCAAGGGGGAGGGAGTGAGCAGCTGCATGGTGCTTTGATACTGGCTGGGCTTAAACCATGACAGCCTCCTGGTACCTCTTCCTCCTAAGACCTTCTTGCCTCCTGTTGCCTCTCACCTTTGCTCCTTCCCGTAGGCCTCCTCTCCTCAACTGTTGCCTTCTGCTGCCTCCTCTTGCCTCCACTTCTTCATCCTCCTCTTGTCTCCTCTTGCTTCCTCCTCCCCCTCCCCCTCTTGCTCATTTCTCCTCTTGCCTCCTTTTGCCACTTGTTTTTTCCTGTTGCCTCCTCCTCCTCTTCACTTCTCCTCTTACTCTTGCATCATGTTGCATCCTCCTCTGTGCGTCCTGTTGCCTCTTACTGCCCCTAATGCCTACTCCTCCACCTCCTCCAGATTTGTACTCTTGCCTCCTCTTGTCTCCTTCTCCTCTTCCCTATATTGTCTCCTCTTGCCTCCTCTTGTCTTCTACTTCACCTGCTCATCATCAACATCCTCCTGTTGCTTTCTCTTACCTCCTTTTTACTCCTCCTGCATGTACCTCCTTTTGCTTCCTTCTCCTCCTGTTGCTTCCTGTCCCCTTCTCCTCCTCCTCCTCCTCTGTTTGCCTCATTTTCATGTCCTTTTTCCTTGTCCTCTTGTTTCCTCCTGTGCTCTCCTTTTCCTGTTGCCTCTTATTGTCTCCTCCTTCTGTTTCCTCCACCAGCTTTCTCCTGCTCCTCCTCAGCTATTTCTCCTTTTGCCTACTCTTGCCTCCTGTTTTTGGTCAATCCTACTCATGTTGCCTCTGGTCTCCTCATTCTTCCATTTCCTCCTCCTCCTTATCCTCCTCATATTACCTCTTCCTTCTCTTGCCACCTTTTTCCTTCCATTGTCTCTTGTTTCCTCCTCTTGCCGCCTTCTCTTTCTCCTCCTGTTGCCTCTTGTTGGTTCCTTTTCCCTTCTCTCCTGTGTGCTGCTTTGTCCTTCTATTGACTCCTCTTTTTCCTTCTCCTATTGACTCCTGTTGACTTATTGCCTCTTCCTCCTCCTCCTGTTGCTTCCTCCTGCCTCTCGTTTCATCCTGTTGTCTCCTTTTTCTGTTTTTCTTGCCCCCTCTGGCCTCCTTCTCCTTTTCCTCCTGCGTCCTCCTGTTGCCTCCTGGCTTTTTATAGACAGAGCACTGTCTGTAAATCAAGCATTTACAGGTCCTAAGGGGGCAACTTGGACTGGAACTGCTGCAGGACAGTGAGATCTGTGACACCCCTGTGGCCAGGGATGCCTCCACCGTTGTCTGCTTCTGCTGAGGACTGAGGCAGTGACTCATATTCTTTTATATGGGTTTCAAGTCCAGATTAGGATTCTTGTACTGAGACAGCAAACCACGTACTCAGATTTGACCTGATCTGCAGAGGGTCCAGGTAATTAGGAAACATAAGTTAAGTTACATTAGGATCCAGGTGATTAGAATTTATAAGTTCAGTTGTATTATAAATTCTGTATTATGATACTTATAAACTGTTCTACATTGATTCTGCTTGTAGAAATCCTGTGCTATTCTACTCATAAATTTGGCGCTCTACTAATCCTAGTATCCTATTAAGAAAAGAAAGCTTAATTATAACTATGATTTAGTGCCATAATCATTCTGGCAAGAATTCCTAAAAGAACCTGTCTGTCCCCTTAGTCTCGGGTGATACTCTTGCACACAGTTCTCCACAATGTGCCATGGGAAGGAGGTGGCTCATGATAGCTGCTTGTAGTTCAGCAGCTCAAACTTGACATCGTCTGCAAAGAGGAGGAATGTCGTCACTGCCACAGCAGGTAAAATTTCCAGGAAAGATTCATAACAAAGTTCTAGAGAAAAGGTCATTTACAGAAACAGCTTTTGGGGAGTCAGTTGTTTTGCAGGAGCTCAAGCTGTCCCCCTGACCTTTGGTGGTAATTGTCTACTTCTCCCAGCCCTTTCCAAGGAACAGGAAGCACACAATCCATGATCCCCAAGACCTGGAGAGGGAAAGCGGAGGGCAGCTGCTTCCTTCTCCCCAGGGATAATCACTGTGGGGAACGCAAGCTCCCGCAGCCGTCATTCATCAATGTCCAGCTGGAAGATGGGTCTGTGAACCACAAATATGACTTATTTGCCGTGGAATTGCTCTTGGACCACAGCAAAGATCCTGAGGTTCCTGAGTCCTGCAACCAGGACATGCTGCTGAGGGAAAACACAAAAAGGCTGATGAGTGAGTACTTTAGAGATAGGAAAAGTGAAAGCTTTTGAAAAAAAACCCCATGTTCTCCATTTTTTTCTTTCTCCTCCTGAAAATATTTGCTGACATCTCTTGGCTAGAGAAGATCCCAGGCATTTCCACATGTGGAATACCCCTAAGACTTATTCCCATGGATTATCTTTGGCACAGACCCAGCATCATCCCCTGTCTCTCTGCTTGGTCTCTCCACTGACCGCAGGGAAGAGTGAAGCCCTGTGGGGTGCTGAATACCTTCTCAGACTGGATCTCGACTTGGTTTCTCTCCCGGTTTGCCAAGAAGCTGCTCTGGGCACATGAGGTGGTCTCAGTGTGCTGCTGTGATGCTCAGGGAAGGATCGCTCCTCAGGGCCCAGGCTCTCAGGAAGACTGAAGCCCTACAGGGCGAGGGGGACCAGGATGCCAGCCCACCTTGTCCAGCTTCAGCTGTGCCAGCATGTAATCAGACACAGCTCCCCAGACAGCCACTATCTCTGGAAAGTAAGGAAAAGAGGTCCCAGGCTCCAGGCTAGACAGCTCACGGACTCTTGGCAAACTCCTTGCCCCGGGCATGACGGATGCTGGCATACACAGAGAGCCCAGAAAAACACTGCCATGGCTGTGGAGCTCCCAGAGAAAGCTGGCTCGGAATGGTCCCACTTTTGAGGGGACTGAGACCTGCCCACAGGAGCCTCGATATTCAGGGCAGCCCCAGTACCAGGACCTGGCAGTCCTGGCAGCCACATTGTCCCCCGAGCCCGGTGGAATCCACAGGCAGGGCTCTCGTGACAGTCCCCAGCCCTGTCCAGCCTCCCCACAGCCCAGCTTTTGACAGCTGACAGCCCCACTGCGACCCCTGGGGAAGGAGCTCCCCAAACCCTCACCCTTGGTGGAAAGCTGCAGGAGTGTGGGCAACAAGCAGCCCAGCTCCAAGCTGATGGCCATGGTGCAGCAGCCCTCCATTCACCTTGCTGCTTGCCCTCAGCTCAGGAGAAGGGACACTCTTCCCGGCTCCTCACCCCAAACTCCTCGCTGACGTTCTCCTGTCTGTCAGCGAGGGTCCCCCAGCGCATCCCTGCTGCCTCCTGACCCCGCTCTCAGCCGCGGAGCAGCTCCGAAGGGCAGCGGTGGGGAGTCCCTGAGCAGTGCCCAGCAGCACCCAAGCCTCGCTGGGAAGTGCCGGCACTGCCTTGGCGCTGGGGACACCTCCCTCTGATGCACTGCACCCCCCTGTGACATCAGCCCACGTCATTTGAAGGTCCATTGTGACATCAGCAGGGAGATGGTACAGCTGGGCAGGGAGGCGAGAGATTTTCCCCCTTGTCCTGAGAAACAGTCACCCCCTTTCTCCCCAGTCCTTTTCCAAATATTGTGTCTGCCCCCTGCACCAACAGGGCTCTGCTACTGGGACCCTCTCTGGTCAGGTGGGGTTTTGGGGTTGGCTGCAGTTGGGATGTTTTCAAGAGATGGGATTGAAGGCCCGTGGGGTACAGCAGCCCCTCCCGTGTTACTGAGCACTCTCTGCGTTGTCTCGCTCTCATCGTAAGAGCAGCACATGCTTCACTGCACTGGTTTTGGCTGGGATGCAGTTAGTTTTCTTCATGGCAGCCCATAGGGTAATGTGGTTTGGTTTTAGGACCGAAGCAGTCCTGATAAACCACTGATGATTCAACTATTGCTGAACAGTGCTTGCACAGCATCAAGGGCTTCTCTGTTCCTCACTCTTGCCCACCAGCAAGTAGGCTGGGGGTGGGCAAGAAGCTGCAAGGGGACATAGCCGGGACAGCTGACCCCAGCAGACCAAAGGGATATTCCATACATTATGACGTCATGCTTAGCAATCAAAGCTGGGGCAAGGAGGAGAAAGGCGGTGAGGTGGGTATGTTCAAGGCTATGACGTTTGTCTTCCCAGCTAATTCCCTCAGATACTGGATATGTCCCTCAGCAGTGGTCCACTTGGTAACCTGCATGATCTTCTTTGAAGGGATACCTTTCCTTCACACTCAACTGGTGCAAACTCTAGGGGCACCTGATAGAGTTGGGGGCTGGGTCTCCGGTTTAGCCACAACGTCTGTGTGTGTGTGTTCAGATCCAGAGACCCTCTTTTCTCCTTGAGGGTGCTGAATAGTCATGAATAGTGCTCTGTAGGCACAGGCCAGGTCCCCGAACAGTGCAACAACTTGTGCCTCTGGCATAGCCAGGGCCAGGGCATGCTCTTTTCAAACATTCTGGCACTTCATTAGGATCCCACACTTGTTCGGGGGTGAAGTCCCAGACCACCAGAGGTGACAACCATTCCGGGTACCTGCCCAGATTCTTCCATGTGCCTTGCCACCTAATACTGCACTGCCTTGGGTCATATCCCTGTGCCGATCTCTCTAAAGTGCTGCTTAACCTTTGAAAGAGCAGAAACAATATTCCTGAGAAGTACCAATAGGAGTATTTTGCTCACCCAAGGATGCTCACGATACTGAAGTTATTGTAGGAAGAGACAAAATACTTACCTCACAGGAGAAAAAGGGGAAGGTGCCCTTCTCTTTCCTCCACTGATTGGCTCTTGGAAGAGAAAAGGGAAAAAATGTAATTGTGAAGTGTCTCCTTAAGGTGGTTCCCAAAATACAGGCAAGGCATAAATGCAGGGCTCAAATACCAAAACAGGATCAAGGCCACTGATTTTATCAGAATTCTTCCAGGCAAAACACCACCAACTGCTACACAGCACAGCAAAAAAGGGAGCATGGCACAGATCAGATAAAGCAATGTCGAGGACAGAGAAGTCGACATCATGACCAGCAACTCTTCAAGAGATGTAATAATTATAGGTTCCCTCTAGTACCCTCTGGTCAAACCCTTTGAGCCCCATGTTGGGTTTAACCCCAGTAGGCAGCTAAGCATCACACAGCTGCTCGATCACTTCCCAACCTGCAATGGAATGGGGAGAGAATTGGAAGGGTAAAAGTGCAAAAATGTTTGAGTTGAGATAAAGACAATTTAATAAAAAGAGTAGGGGGGAACACCCACACACTCACAAAAAAACCCCAACCCAAACCAAGAAAAGTCCGTGATGCAAAAAAATCCCAATTGCTCACCGCTGATGGATGCTCAGCCAGTACCTGAGAAACAGCAGCCCCCTGCAATTATCCCCACCCACCCCCACCATCTCCCCGATTTGATTTCTGAGCACAACATCATATGGTCTGGAATATCCCTTTGGTCAGCTGGGGTCAGCGGTCCCAGCTGTGTCCCCTCCCAACTTCTTGTGCACCCCATGCCTGCTCACTGGCAGGTGTGATGGGTTAACCCTGGCTGGATGCCAGGTGCCCACCAGAGCTGTTCTATCACTCCCCCTCCTTCTCAACTGGACAGGGGAGAGAAAATATAACAAAGAGCTTGTGGGTCGAGATAAGGATAGGAGAGATCACTCACCAATTACCGTCACGGGCAAAACAGACTCAGTTTGGGGAAAAATTAACTTGATTTATTACAAATCAACCGGAGTAGGGTAATGAGAAATAAAACCAAATCTCAGAACACCTTCCCTCCACCCCTCCCTTCTTCCCGGGCACAACTTCACTCCCGGATTCTCTACCACCCCCCCCCAGCGGCACAGGGGGACGGGGATGGGGTTTACGGTCAGTTCATCATATGTTATTTTCTGCCGCTTCATCCTCCTCAGGGGGAGGACTCATCACACTCTTCCCCTGCTCCAGCGTGGGGTCCCACCCACGGGAGACAGTCCTCCACGAACTTCTCCAACGTGGGTCCTTCCCACGGGCTGCAGTTCTTCACGAACTGCTCCAGCATGGGTCCTTTCCACAGTGTGCAGTCCTTCAGGCACAGACTGCTCCAGCGTGAGCCCCCCATGGGGTCACAAGTCCTGCTAGAAAAACCTGCTCCGTGGGCTCCTCTCTCCACAGATCCACAGGTCCTGCCACGAGCCTGCTCCAGCACGGGGTTCCCACGGGGTCACAGCCTCCTTCGGGAACCCACCTGCTCCGGCGTGGGGTCCTCCACGGGCTGCAGGTGGATATCTGCTCCACCGTGGACCTCCATGGACTGCAGGGGGACAGCCTGCCTCACCATGGTCTTCACCACGGGCTGCAGGGGAATCTCTGCTCCGGCGCCTGGAGCATCTCCTCCCCCTCCTTCTTCACTGACCTTGGTGTCCGCAGGGTTGTTTCTCTTACATGTTCTCACTCCTCTCTCCGGCTGCCGAATACCGCCGTCCCAACTTTTTTCCTTCTTAAAAATGTTATCACAGAGGCGTTACCACTATCGCTGATTGGCTCGGCCTTGGCCGGCGGCGGGTCTGTCTTAGAGCCGGCTGGTATGGGCTCTGTAAAACACAGGGGAAGCTTCCAGCAGCTTCTTACAGAAGCCACCCCTGTAACCCCCCCCGCTACCAAAACCTTGCCACACAAAACCAATACAGCAGGGCAATATGAGAAGCAGAAAAGGCCTCGATGCTAACTGGGCAAGAACTGCTCAGCAATATGTAAAACATCCCTGTGTGATCAGCACTGTTATAAGAACACATCCAAAACATAGCACCATACAGGTTCCCATGAATAAAATTAACTCTGTCCCAGCTAAAACCAGCACACAGGCACCATTATCGCTAAAGACGCACACGCTTTCAATTGCAGATACAGCTGTAAAATATGTACAACTATAGATACAGTCAGATACCGTAACTTTCCGCATTGCAGATACAAGTATGGTTACACACACAAGCGCACACTCCATTACACCTACAACTACAGCTACAGCTCCTAATACCGTTACGGATAGAGGTGCCATTAAACATACGGGTACTGATCCAAATGCAATTGAAGACACACACACACAGAGATACCAGTACAGACGCAGGTACAGGTACAATTAGGCATGGAGGTACCCATATAGATACTGTTACAGACACTGATAGCAGTAAAAAGACCGCGACACTGTTACAGACAGTCACACCCATACCGAGACCGTGAGTGGTACCGAGACCATTAGAGAGAGCCTTGCTGATACTATGTCAGCTAGCGAGTCTTTGGAACTTAAAAGAGGGTCTTGAAACCTATAAATGAGGTTTTGGACACTAAAAATGCATCTTTGGCCTCTAAACCTGAGACTTTGGAAGCTAAACCTGAGCCTTTGGACCATTAAAAGGAGGCTGCTCTCTAGGAAGAGGCTTTCTGCACATTAAAATAAGGGTTTAGATCCAAAAAATGAAACTGTGGGCCCTAAAAAAGCCTATGGGTAATAAAAGACAGGTTTGGACCCTAAAAAGGAGTATTTCTGCCCTAAACATGAGGCTTTGGGCACTAAAAAGGAGGGGCTAGAAGCTACACATGATGCTTTGCACCCTAAACAAGAAGGCAACCTATTGGTTCTTCTATGGAGCCCAGAAATGAAGCTTTGCTCCCAAATATAGGGCTTTGGGCACTCCAGTGGAGGCTTAGTGTTATGTAAAGGCAGTATTAATAAGTCTTCTCCCTCCCAAAGGCAAAGTCAAGATTAATAGTTTCAAGATACTTTTTTTTTTTGCCCTTGGCTTTTGACTCATTAAGGCAAAAAGTATTCTATTACTTTCTCTCTCTAGTTTCTACAGGGACATCCATTGCAACAGCAGAAGTGGAGGTGACGTCACATGAACCACTTCTTTGCTTAGACCTAACAAGTAAAACCACAGGAGACCTTAATTCCTGCAATGGAATGTCTTGCTCAAAGTTACTAACCATACACAATTTCAACACCGAGCTGCTCCTCTTTAAGGAGATTGATTGTGCATCCCTCACCCCTTCCACCTGGACCTCCAAGCCGCACACACAACAACCAGCTAAGAAAGCAGATAGAAACAGCAAAGTTTGCAAGAAGTCTGGTATCAAAGAGCCTCCCTCACCGAGTGTTTATGCATGAGTAACTTTTCTTTCAATCACTTTGACAGAGGACTTGCTCCATAAACAAAGGAAAACATTTCAGTTGAATTGTTGCAGTTTGAACTTTATTTAAAACAGCTGTAATCTAAGCTGCATAGTCCTGGGGCAGTATCGAACTTCTGCAATAGCCAGGGAAACTCCAGAACAGTGACGTCACTCCGCACTGGGCCAAGCATTGAGTCAGGGTATGTTAAGGTAAAGCGTGTAATCTCACCTATGCTGGATCAAGTCTGGGAAACTAGGAACCTAACTTCTTCCTAAACTTCTTCTTAACACCCTAAGAGTGAGAGGAACAACAACAACAACAAAAGTAAGAGCAATCAGAAGATAGTTCTGCAAAGAAAAAGTAAAAAAAAAAAAAAAAAAATCCATGTAAAGGCATATATTTTGATATCACTTAGCTAGGTTAGTTTGAGACTAGTTGCATAAATCCATGTGCTGACCTAGAGGTTAAGGGCAAGACAGCCTTTAACAGCCTTGGGATACTCAAGTGGAAGAATTTGTTTAAAAGCACGGTGATATCACAGGGTTGTAGACTATTACAAAACACTTACTTTTCACATTTGCTTTGCTGTTTATCTTATCACCTACTTCAGCTTTAATTCCTTCAAATTCCTGATGGATTTTTATTTACACAGGTGCTGAAGTTGTATACCTACTGTAACTAGTAGACAGTCTTGACAGTATTTAAATACCATGGTTTTAACACAGGTCACAAAACCAAGGTAACCCTTTTACAAACTCAAGGTGTGGCTCTGCTAAAAGCCACTTAAGTTACATGGATTCTGTTTCTTAATTTTAACCTGTGAGTAAACCTAAGCCTTGCACTCTGAAGTTTTGGGGGTTTTGGAGGGGAGAAGGAAGAAGACGACCTCTCAAACCCACTAAGGGAAATTTTCTAAGAGATAAATTGCACTTGAAGCAAGCTGGAAACCAGAGGTAAGAAGGAACAAAGTAAGTATATGGTCATAGTCATGCTTTCTCCACAAGTTTGGAATACTAGCAGTAGGGGGAATGCTAGAGAATGAGGACCTCACAAGATAGCTACATGCCTCTTGGGTCTTGTCACTAGGGTTTTAGGTGGATGCTTAAGATGATCAGAGCTCAGAATTGCTGTTTAAGCCAAGCAACTAATTTTAAAAGAATTCAGGGGTATCTCTTGTCCGCACAGCAAACTGGGACTTCTGCTGAAATGTAGTTTGCAAGCTGCACTATTCAGAGGGTGTTAATTCAAAACCTGGAAATACTAGAAGCAGGAAAGCAGTGTTCCTAGTCTCCTCAAATTTACTCTACCATGACATTATCATTTTGTAAAACATATTTTTTGTGGCACTGCCTCCCCCCCCAACCTTACAATTGTTTTCGTTGTTTGGGGTTTTTGAGCAGATCCCATGTGTATATAAAAAAAAAAAAAAGAGAGAATGAAGATCTTAAATTTCTGTTTGGAAGACAGTATTTTACAGTACATACAAAAATACTCTGGAAAAACATAGAACTTCATTTACAAAAACCCCAAATTATAAAGAAATTACAATAGAGAGATAGCATAACATTTGCTTCATGTGATCAGGATTTCTCCCCAGCCTTCAAAAATACCCTAATGCACTTAACTGGGTAAGCAGTGTTACCAGTTCACAGAACCGCACCTTCAGGCTACTATAAGTTTTCATGTCATCATGTAGACAGCTTTCAGTATTTATCTGAAACCACTCTCTGCATGCCGATTGCTTTCAAGACTGTACCTTGCAGGTGTGTAGCAGTGTCACAACAGCCTTGGCTATTGCAACCTCTAAGTACATCTTCAGCCTGTGTGTTCTGAGTTTAGCTTTACTACCCAATGACAACAAAAAAATCCTGTCAAGTCTCATGCTACAGCAGTCTTAAGACAAAAATCAGATACAATGGCAAGGGACATGTCTATCTTCTCCATACCTTGGTAGCATCCTCTGCTGCAGTTTCTTCAATATTTAAATTGTTAATGGGCCTCCATGGGAGGCAATACTTGTGTAGTTGGCTGTGTTAGGCAGTGGAAAGCTACCGGCTGAGAAAGCTGAGTACCATTGTGATAGGTGCACAGGAGCGTATGTGCCCAACGGGAAAATAATTTAAGAGAAGAACAATATATGCACGTGCACTAGGAAAGCACAAATGGATACAAGCACGTTCATATACACTTTGAACCACAGCGTGCTTGCAGTGACTAGTTAACCTGTTTGCACACATTCTGAATCCAAGTCACAGGACAGGTTGGGTTTTGTGGCTTTTTCAAAAGCTGTTTCAGCTAGTGATAGTTAAGACTTTTAAAAAGACTAATAAGGATAACTTTTACAAGAATATATTTGGGAAATGAAGACTGAAGTAAGTTAAACTAAAAAGCTTATTTTTGTTTACATCCACAAACACGTAGAGTATTTGTGTGAGGTAGTCTGGGCACTGGAACAGTCCATTCAGCTTTCCAGTTAGTCCACTGAGTAAAACCCCTTCAAAATTACATTGTCTGTAGATCTGCTGCTGACATCTTCTGGATTGCCACAATCTTTGCTGAATCCTGGCCAGTTAACTAGAAGAACAGAATACACAGGCCCAGAAAAATTGCTATACTAAAATTACCCTCATATTCGAGTACAGCTTCCAGTCAACACATTAAGTGTTTTAGTGGCCATTCTTAAAACAACATTTAGACAAGACTGCCATTACCACATGGCAATCTCAAGCCTCGCAAAAAGTCTTACTACCCAAACCTTGCAACCTGTACTTGAAATATTCAATAGTAGGTAACAGTTCTGCAAGTTGATTCTTTACAGGTATCAAAATTGAGTTTTTTCTAGTGGTTCTTTGCCTCTGCCTCAAATCAGAGGTCAAGCCACACAAACAGCTGTTTAAGGAGAGTTATGTACGGCAATAAAACAAATCAAGCATTAATCGAAAGCTTCCACAAAAACAAGATTTAACAAGCAACTCCACACTGTCGTGTCAGCAGTGGACAACCTATTGAGTAGGCTGCTGATTTCTAAAGCAGCAAACCTATCAATAGGCATTCAAAAATCATCTGGCAGAACAAGATTAGCTCATACTTTTACATTTATAAAGTTCATATCCACTTCATTTGGGGATATCTATTTTTTTCTGAATTAAGAACTGCTTCCAAATAAGTCAGTCCATTCAGCAATTGGTCAATGCAGTAATATACAAGTACAGTAGTATTTAGAGACCTTGCCACCAGACCAGAAACAGTCACTAGAGCCAGATCTTGGAAAAAAAAAATGTTTAATAGCTATACAGTATATTCGAGACAATTTCTCATACCTACATCCTAGGAAAACTATCATTATGCTTAAATTTAGATTCCTGAATCCACTGGGGATGTTTATATGCATTTCTTCTCAGTTATGTCATTTGTTGTACATCAATAATTAATTCTACTTCAAACACTTCCTGGCCTAGCCCCCCCTTCCTTACCTTTTCTCTGACTACTAGTTTTTTGGGGCATTCTTCTGATGTAGGTGAGCAAGGTCCTTCAGTGGTCAGTGAATAAGGTCATTTAAGTGCAGCATTCTTAGGATCTGTAATTGGAGTCCCACTTAATTCATGCTGTCCTTGGACAAAAATGTGATCCAAGTGGAGAAACTTTGTTATGTCCCGGAATGGTGCAACCGACTGGAACTCCCAATGTTCTTATTGCAACTGTAGCCTCCATTTCTGTAGGAGACACCGAGCTTCTAGAGTTCAGCCATGAAATTAAAGACTGCATTCCACCCACTACTTCAATACATACTTGGATCAGTAAGAGGAATGGAGAGTCCCTTAGACACTGATGGCACAGCTACACGAGGTAGTACCATCAGATTTCTGATACACAGTATTTCTGTAAAAGTCAGATGCTAGAGTTATAAAATGATAGTTTGTAAAATACTATACTTTTCCTTTCCAGAAAGTCCATGCAAGACAAACATCTATCTTCTTATCTCATTGTCACACTCTACTGAACAACAAACTCACAGGCAATCTAGAATGAGATCTTCATTTTGCTGAACTTCAGACCGCTAATTTAAACTTAAGCATTTTCTTTAGTCAGTCTCTATGTACTTGCACTGTTTTCCAGCGTAGTATATCCAGCACTCTGTATTGCTTTTCATGAATGTATCTGCTCTACCCATACAGGCATCCAATTTTTTTTTTTTTTTAATGCTACTGCTACAGTGCCAAACGGTCTGAATACAGAAGGCATTACTCATTTGGTAGTCTTGGGCTATTACTCTCAAGATTACGTTTTCCTCCTGTGCTGAAGTAGCTTATGAACAAACAGACGTCCCAGGAAGTGACAGACACTTTTACTGCCCAAGTTCTCGTACTGCTGCACCAAATCAGCAGCAGTTCTAGTGTTTCTGTGATCAAGATCAGCACTTCATTAGAACATAATATTGCTTGGCATTAACCACACTTTTTGTTAGAAAGAACAGTTACCTACGTATAAAACACTCCAGCTTCAAGTTACACACTAACATAAGGGGATCTACATTCAAGACCAAATAATTTCTCTGGTATCATGTTCTTCTTTCTTCCTATATGTGTTCACATACATTAAATTATTTTTTTCAAGGATTTCTTTAACCTGTCTCCCCCCATGTGCCCAAAGGAGATGACAGCTTTGCTCCTGAAGCCATTAGAGCCCTCCACATGCTTATGACCAACATAGATTCAACACGAAATCCTAGACCTCATTCACATTGTGAGTCAGTTAAAAAGCAGCTTCTTCACAGCTTTAAGGTTATGGTGCTAACCTTTCTCTCTCTGCTGTAGAAGTGTCCAATTTAGAAATCTTATTTAAAGAAGAGGCATTATCTGGTGTTCTGGAGTCTGTGTCTCTGGAACTGTCCAAACAGTTTCCATCTGAATAAGTCCTTTTGCACTGAAGCCTGCTAGCATTTTGACTAGCACCTAGCATGCATTGCTGAAACAACAACAACAAAATAATGAAGTAATTCTTAAAGCAAAAAAAAAATATTGCTAGAAGAGCCAAATTTTACTATATCTTCTTTTTCTCTGTAAGGTTTTTGCAGGCAAAAAATAGTGGAGATGCTTTCTCTTCACATTAGCTTCCTCAATCTTCATACCATCCTTTAGCATGTTGAGGTTGTTAGCCTGGCTGGAAACTAACAGGAAATTTAGTGTTGTAGCTTAGTGGGAATGTTTGCATTAGGTATTTGTCAAAGTTACACGTGGTTTCTTTAGAAACAGCAAGCCTTTAAGTCTGCCCAGCCCAAACAAAGAATAAGAAGTTGTCCCAAGATGAACGTGACCCAAGATGCCCATTTCACATCCAGTACAGACCAGATATGTAACAGCTATTTAAGTTCAAATATACATTTATGTGCTCAGTTACAGCTGTGGTTTGCTAATCATGCAGCTCACATCTGAGCTGATTTTAACCTGAAGGAGATAATACTCCTTAACCCTTAGTTCTCTGGTTGAAAACAGATCTAGAGGAATTTCTGAATCAACCTAACTGTGCTTAGCTGATGAGAGACCAGACACCTTAATCAAGATTTAGACTGATTTTTTTTAATATATATTTGCAGTGGTGATTGTGGGATTGTTTTCACTAATTCGGGTGTTAAAACTCTATCTGTCCAAGACAGTCTAGATTTTAGGGACATCTGACTTATCAGAAGCACCACAATTTAAACCAGTTTTTCTTAACTGACTGCAAACAACCTTTTATGCAACTAAAAAATGCTATACTAGCACAGAAGTTATTACAGAATTAAGTCACATTTAGGTAAGTTTAACAAGCCTATCGTGAGCATAACTGGAAAGTCAGCTTACTAACATACAGAGTGGGAATCAAAGTAAGGACATGCAACAAAACCAAAAAGGCTTATAAGTCTTTCTACAGGAGACCTAGAAGTGAAATAAAAGCACACATATGAACATTCACACTGGTATGAACAGTTGCTTCAAAGTAAATTTAATAATGTTTTTATGGAAAGTGAGATAAAGTTCATTTAACAAAAGCCTTCCAAACTATGAGCCTTATACTCTTGAGCCCATCAACTTTGCCCTCTAAAGATATTCTCTCAAATTCAAGGCACATGACAAAAGCTTTCTTGCATGTAACTACTGGTCACTCCCACATTTGCCAAGGGATATCACACCTCTCAAGAAACACCTTTTCTGTTCAATCTCTCTGGATTCAAACCCCGTATCTGAAACATACTGTCGGCTGTGCTTCACTAAACTAAGAGCACACAGCTATGCTAATAAAGTTTGTGCATAGAAATACAGGATTTAACATTAGTTCTAGCCTCTTAGCAGTACATAAACCTTCTTGACATAATTTACATTTGCCACAACATTGAAACGCAGTGCCACTGGATGTAACGTATAAGACAAGCATCAGTTCAGAGAAGAGTGCAAGTCTGAGGAAGTCACCCCACCTGGCTTGAAACTCAGATAAGAGTTTTGTTGCCTTTTTTCTGGGCTTTTCTCATATCCCAAAGCATGAGCTAAAAAGAAGGTCAGCTTTTACTGCATTTACTCATGTTGTCTGAGCAACACAACACACAGCCCACGCTGGTACCATGGATAAATGTTTGTTTGCACTGATGAAGAGTTTAAAGGAGCCCACCGTTAGAACTTTTTGTCCAAACACACTTGTCACTTCAGAAGAGTAACCTGATTTCCTTAGTTCGTCATTATGATAGCTAGGCACGAGCCTGACAGCACACATGCACTTCTGAAAGGCACAAGAGCAGGCAGCTTGGGAAGAAGCAAACAGATTGTGGCAAAAAGACCTATACTTTCAAATGACTGCTCACCCCCAAATCCCTTTATTCTAGCATTATCTAACAACACTTGCAATATTACTTTATTTCTACATCTATCAAGAGTAATAATGGAAGATGAACATGAAGATTTACATGCAAGACTACAGGTCCTTACAACGTGACTACTCACTGCCTTTCAAAGTTCTGGGATGATATCATACACAAACTGTTATTTTGGAAAAAATCCTCTCAACAGGCATTAACAACTTATTTTAGAGCCTGATACAGTTAATTCCCACTTTCAAAGTTCAGCAACTGACAACGGTTTTTGACAAGTGTAGCTACACCCTGTAAATGGACATCTCCTGGCTTCACATCTGACTGTCCACCTCATGAATCGCAGTTCCTTTGTGAGAGTTCACTATGATCTGCAGAGCTGTTCTTTCACATGTGGTATATGGTATAGGACTTTAGTACACACTTTTGTTTCCAGATGGACTTACTGTGCCAAAGTGTCAAAACAGTATGTTTTTCAGGCTAATCTTCTATGTGTCGCGCTCTATAGAAATATATAATAGCTAATACCAGAAGGAAGCACAATTCATTTCGTGAAGCAACTTGCACTAGAATAAAAAAATGAAACCCTACAAGACTAGAGCAAAATATAGGCTTACCTTTGAACGACTGTATAACACACGTTAAATCAACGTTAACACTTGCTGCATTTTCCACTTTGCTAAATACAATTCCAAGAAACCACATTGACACATACCCACTCCTAAAAAGACAGATTCACAATCTATCATTTATGCACAGATGCCAGTTATCTAGATGCTAGTATGTACTCTCAAGAAGGCAGTAAGCAAAACAGTTTAATTGTATGCAGCAGTTAAAGATTAGAGTCAGCCCATACTTAAGTTCTCCGAGAACTCCTCCCTGAAGTTCTCCCTTCTTTAAAAAGATCCTACATGCTCAGAACCTTGCCTGTCAGGCCTCATACCTACAAAACAGTAGGTACGTAACCGAACATCTCTCCCAGGTGAGCTGAGGTGAATGAATATAAACAAAGTGCAATACTGTGGTGGGTTGACCCTGGCTGGACACCAGGGGCCCACCAAAGCCATTCTATCACTCCCCCTCCTCAGCTGGACAGGGGAGAGAAAACATAACAAAGAGTTTGTGGGTCAAGATAAGGATAGGAGAGATCACTCACCAATTACCGTCACAGGCAAAACAGACTCAGTTTGGGGAAAATTAACTTGATTTATTACAAATCAACCAGAGTAGGGTAATGAGAAATAAAACCAAATCTTAAAACACCTTCCCTCCACCCCTCCTTTCTTCCTGGGCTGCAGCTTCACTCCTGGATTCTCTACCAACCCCCCCCAGCGGCACAGAGGGACTGGGAATGGGGTTTACGATCAGTTCATCATATGTTATTTTCTACCGCTTCATCATCCTCAGGGGCAGGATCGTCACACTCTTCCCCTGCTCCAGCATGGGGTCCCTCCCACGGGAAACAGTCCTCCACAAACTTCTCCAACGTGGGTCCTTCCCACGGGCCACAGTTCTTCACAAACTGCTCCAGCATGGGTCCTTTCCACGGTGTGCAGTCCTTCAGGAGCACACTGCTCCAGCGTGGGTCCCCCATGGGGTCATAAGTCCTGCCAGAAAACCTGCTCCAGCGTGTGCTCCTCTCTCCACAGATCCGCAGGTCCTGCCAGGACCCTGCTCCAGCGCGGGGTTCCCGTGGGGTCACAGCCTCCTTCGGGAACCCACCTGCTCCGGCGTGGGGTCCTCCACGGGCTGCAGGTGGAGATCTGCTCCACCATGGACCTCCATGGCCTGTAGGGGGACAACCTGCCTCACCGTGGTCTTCACCACAGGCTGCAGGCGAATCTCTGCTGCAGGGTCTGGAGCATCTCCTCCCCCTCCTTCTTCACTGACCTTGGTGTCTGCAAGGTTGTTTCTCTTACATGTTCTCACTCCTCTCTCCGGCTGCCGTTTCTGACTGTCCCAACTTTTTTTCCTTCTTAAAAATGTTATCACAGAGGCATTACCACTATCGCTGATTGGCTCGGCCTTGGCTGGCAGCGGGTCCGTCTTAGAGCCGGCTGGTATTGGCTCTGTCGGACACAGGGGAAGCTTCCAGCAGCTTCTCACAGAAGCCACCCCTGCAACACCCCCTGTTACCAAAACCTTGCCACACAAACCCAATACAGCAGGGCATGTTCAGACCTCCTCTGGGCACACTTCTGTTCCTCCCCACCTGCCTACAGCAGGAATTCCCATGAAGGGACACACTAGTCCAGGTGTGGCCACACCAATGCTCCCTGGAGAGGGATGAAAACTCCAGATGTCTGGGTGGCCACGCTCATCCTACTACATTCACCTAACCAGCTGGCCTTGTTCACGGTGAGTGCTCACCACTAGCCTGTATGGTGTCCCTTCTAGTGCCCAGGCCATTCTCCTGAGGGTCACTGCTCATCCAATCAGGTTCAGGTTGCCTCTGGTTTATGGGGTTATGCTTCCCCCGATGCAGGACCAGTCACTTCTTGTAAAACTTAAGAGGTTTCTGTTGGCTGAATCCCAGAGTTTGTTTCTCAAGGTCCCCCTGGACTCAAGTTCCATTTGGTCCACTCTTAATGTTTGCATGGAGGTGGCTCACCCTGGTTGTGGTGAGCCATCACCACAAGAGAACGGCATGAGGAGTTGCAGGGCACTACAATAAAAAGAGTTACTGGTTTTGTACTGTGTGAGAGACTGAAAGAGTTAATGTCTCAAACATTGTGGTGGGGCAAGTTCTGCTTAAAGACAAAGCCTGCACAGCAAGAAATCAATGTGAAAAGCCCATCAGCTCAGATAGCAGCAGCAGGAGGGGGAGGGCCTGCTGGAGGGTGTTCAGCTCCCTGTTCTGATAAGCTGTTCTGATACAAAGATCAAAGAATGGCCACATCTGCAGGGAAGGAGAAGTTACTCCCCAAATGACCCCCAAGTCCAAAGGCTCACAAACTGCTCATTAGCCTAATAAGTTCGAGTGCCCGCCCGAAGGAGGGACAAGGATGACAAAAGGACACAAACTGAAGCCCCGGGTGGGCAAGTCCACCGGGACGGGACCCCTCGGCTGACTGAACCAACGCTGGACACAGGGCCGGTGAAATCTTTCTCTCTTCCTTTTTCTCTCTCTGTCTTCTTCTCTCTTTCCTTTTCCACAATCCCTACATCTCATCCATTTCAAGACATAAACCATTGACCAAGTCTGAGACTAAGGGTGGATCCAGCTGCTCCTGGGCTCTTCTCTGAGGAGGAGTCTAGAAAGCAAGGAGGTCTGCTCTGAACCTCAGGACTCAATGGGAGGGATCTCCTTATTCCCTCAATTGATGTATATGGTTACCCTGGGTTACATCGGTTTACAGAAATAGCCTTATGCCAATTCCTGTTGTGAGAAACCCGGCCACCTCCTACCATGCCTCCCCAGTTCAGTATGCTTCTGTCAGGAATAAAATCTTTAAGTGATCATTTGGTGTCCTTTCACCTTAATTTAGCCCGAAGGGAATTTTGACTCCCTGGTCTGTCCAGTCTGGGTGGTGACACAGGGGAACCTGCTGGGAAACAGGCTGAAGGTATCACTGATGTTCCCTCCCTCAGCTGGGGAGAGACACTTCTTTCCAGAAATAAAATTCTGCTCTCAGAGACAATGTTACATCTACATGCCAACTTTTGGGTCTTATAATTAGACAGGATACCCTTAGAGTGAAAGGCAGGGATCTCCCTTACTCCTGCTGAGGGAAGGGATCCATGGGTCAATGGAGGGGGTCAAGGGATGTCAGGGAGACACAAGGGGATGGCAGATAGCTTTAGCAAATCCTTACAATCATGTCTAGCCCAGAAATGGAAAGGGTTGATTTCTGTGTGTGGAGGAGGAAGAAGAAGAGGAAGATTGTCCTGGGAAGATGGCAGGAAGGAAGGCCCTTCCTGTGCAAACAGGGATGGTAGAGACTTTTCCATCTGGTGTGCATGGCTCAGCCTGGCAGAAGCACAATGCCCACTGCTGGGGGTGAATGTGCTCAGTAATGCCCCACGAGCTGACATGATCTCTTTTCTTCCTTCACTCCCCACACTTGGATGGACCTCCAGAAAACATCCATGAGCCTGGAGAATGCACAGACCTCCTGGGCTGATGTTGCATGACTGCATGGGAAGAGGAAGGCTTTCTGAGACACGAGGGCATGCAGGGAGGGGGTTGTGTGTTAAAGCAGGAAGATGCTGTGAAAGAGGGGGAAGTGGGAGGGTGTCAGGCTGTAGTGATATAGGTTGAGCTGATGAAGTGAAATAGGTTGAGTTTTGATTTTGAGGCAGCAGAAGGAAGAGGACGTGCAGTTTAGTGCTGGTATGTGGAGACAGAGGATTCAAGTGGGCCTGGGAGCTGGGACATCTTGGCTGATTGAGGAGCATTAGCAGGGCTTTGGAAGAAGCTGCACAGGTTATCGAGAATGCACAGCCTTTGGCAAAACCTCAGAAAACCACAGCTTTTTGTTTGAAGGAATAGTCAGTGAGGACAGAAAGTCATCCATAAAACTTGGGACATCATGGGGTCAGAGTGAGGTGAGGAAGCAGGAGTGGTGGTTAAAATTTGCAGCGAAAGAGGCACAGGCTTAGAACAGTGTAGGACAGGCTGTGGTGGGGATGGCCTATTTGTGGGGTCAGGGATCCACCAGCAGAACTGAAACCCTTGTCCTTTTGCCTCTGGCTGTTGTCTCTTCCACTGTAGTCCCTGAGAGGACACCAGTTCCTCACAACCCCCACGCTTTGTAGAGCCTGGGAGGAGTCCTATCGCTGTCCTGCATTTCGCATCATCACACACCCCCACATCTCAGTGCTCCCTGCAAGAGTCCTGAGCATGCCGTGAGGGAAAGGATCCGCATTCCTAGGGTATGGGGGTCAGCGCTTGAACATCCTGCTTGATGAAACACATCAAGGCCATTCACAGCTGCCTGCACGGTTGATTTTCAACCTCTAACCAGTGCCTCTGCCGCCCTGCTTCACCAGCCCCCAGCGACAGTCACGTTGTCATCTCATTCCCTCCATGATCGCTTCACTATGGCCCTCAGTGGGACTAAACAACACCTTCAGGAACTTGGAGACGTGCTGCTGACTTGTGCTTCTCTAGAGGCCAGTGAAATCTTCTTTTAGTATCTGCAGTTCAGGAACTTGGCACCAGAGGGCTCATTAACGTGCCAAATGCCCTAACAAGCCAAGCCTCTGGGCATAGCTTTCCTTCCTTCCTCAGTTCTTAGGTGGTTAGTTTGAAAGGTTTCTGGAGTGCAGTCCAAGTGAAAAGTTTTCAATACCAAATATCAGTAAGAAACAATTTAATCTTTTTCCGCTTCTTATTTTTCTGCTTACACATCAAGGGAAACCAGCAAACTCCAACTGATACTGACCCTCAGCATCTCCTAATGGACTCTGAATATGCAGAAAAGCCAAGACCCTCTATGTCAGACACTCTATGGGCAGTCTTTGTCCCTGCCTCCAACCCCAACACTTCTCTCATCAGCCACCTGGGACTTACAGCACCTTTGCTCAATTCTGAGCTTTCTCCACTACAGTCTGTAGCTGCATGTTTCAGCCAAAAGACACCAGTTGCCACCTGCTTCACTTGGAGAACAGGCTGCACACAGATACAGAAGGATGTTTCTTAATTGCCAAAAAACAAAACCAAAGGAAGGCATGGTTCAATATGAAATAAACTACCCTCCTCTGCTGTGTATTAAGTCCACCTTACCTCCTCTGAAGTCTCCTTTCCACAGTGGATAGTCTAAGAGCAATAGAAAACACATTTTTGTTTCAAGCACAGATCCCAAGAACCCCAAAAGACCTCCCTGCCCCAGGCTCTGTTTGTCCATATTCACTCACAGTGAGTCATGTGGTGAAGTCAGGAGCTCCCTCCATTCTCAGAAGGAAGCAAAGAGACAAACTGAACAAAATGTTATCTTTAGAATAGCCAAATCTGCGCTATACACAACATATCTGGGTTACAAGAGCATCATCAAGTAGACTCTGCAGCATCTAGACCCACTCATTTCTCATTCTTCTCCAGCACTGGACACGTTGAGTGCAATTGTCCAGGCTTGCCTTTCTACTCAAGGGAGAAAAATCAGTTGTGTCAACTGAGATGCTTTGGCCTACCTGCCTGACCGCCAGCTCTTCCAGAAAGGTTCCTGACAGCCCTGGGTCACATTTCCCAGTGCCATGTGGGGTCTTCAGCTACCCCTGGGAATCTTGGAGGCTGTGACCATCTCTATGTGGGCAACTGCATCAACCCCTGAAAGAAGATGTTAGGTAGAATTTGAAACATATACAGAAAACACCTCGGCGTAATGAGTGTGTAAGAAGTCTTCATTTACAGAACTTTGATGCTGGTCTGTAAAATCTCCTTTTTTTGTCATAGGCCATGATCGTGGATTAGCAAGCTGATGAAATTTTCTCTCCCTTTATGTAAATACACATTTATACTTCTGGTCCCTTTTGACTGGTAGCATTTGAGTTTGCCAAAGTAGCCCCTGATTTGATTCCTATCCACCGTTGCTTGTTTTCCACCAGAGTCCTGCCTTGAGGCACCAAGGCCTGGGCGACCTTGCTGGTGATAAGAGCACATAAAATCTCTCAGATCTATCTATACATACTCTTACTAAACTTAGGAGTGATCCCATATAATCTTTACTTCTTCTTTACCTGTCCCTGAAGTAATAACAGCTCGTTATGGTGCCCTTGAATTTACTTTCAAGTTTCAACTCAGTTTCAATATAGGTCATTTCCATGCTTGGAGGATGCTGTCCTTGAAGAACACTGTATGAAGCTCTGCTGCCCTTCAATGCTGATGGCCATGAGACCCCACTAAAACTCCCCAGAATAGGCCAAATTCTGCTCTTCTAATGTCCGGCATCTGCAGTCTTCTATTTTCCTTCCTCAGTGCCCTCAGGAGCTGGGACCTCACTATTCCGTTTTCATCACTGAAAAGGCTTACACTGACCTTCAGCTGGCAAGTATGAGATCCGGGTTTGCATTACCCTTGTTGGCCCATCTGGCAGCTGTGTGAAGATGTTCCCTGAAGACACTCAGAAACGGCCTGGACTGTTTGCATGCTGCTGTGTTCCCCTTCCAGAAAATGCCAGGGTCGTTAAAGTCCCCAGTGAGGCCCAGGCTTCTACATCCAGAGACTTCCTTGGGGTGCTTAGAAAAGACCGTGCCCACTTCCCCACCCTGACTGTGGGTTCCTCAACTCCAACCACAATGTCACCTTTACTGGCCCCTCCTCTGACCCTCACTCACAAGGGCTGACCCAACTTCTCACTGGCCCCAGTAAGGAGCTCCATACATCCAAGCAACTTCTTCACTTGGAGGGAACCCCACTCCTGATCCTTCCAGCCTGTCTCTCCTGAGAACCGGTACACATCCATTGCAGCACCCCAAGTTTGAAAGTGTAGGCAAATCTGTTGTGACCCCACTGCGATGTGCTTCCTATCTAAAGATGGGACAATGAAAAGGTGATTCTTGCACCTCACTCTTTCAGATAGGAGAAATGTCACTGCTGAAAGAAGTGTCTCTCCCCAGCTGAGGGAGGCAACACCAGTGATTGCTTCAGCCTGTTTCCCAGCAGGTTCCCCTGGAGCCCCAGGGACACCTGGAGGGAGCCCAGAGGGGGCAGAGAAAGTGCTGCTTTAGGCTGGTCCTCTGCTGCTGAGCTGGGCTGGGCTCCTGGGCTGGAGGGAGCTCATGGCAAGCAGGCAGCACTGCAGAGAGACAGCTCTGCCCAGGAGCAGCTCCTCTGCAAAGTGCAGCAGGGCTGAGGGAACTGCCTGCAGGCACCGAGGGGACAGGAGGGAAGTGGAGAGAGACGTTAAAGGCAGTCTGGGGTGGGAGGACAGAGAAGAGCTGACTTGGAGACAATTTTTCACAGCCCTTAACAGGGTAAGTGTCTTGCTGCAGGGCAATGCAGCTGTGGTTCCTGGAATGATCTCCTAAAGCTGGCACATCCCAGACCCTATCGGATTTTTCAGGAAAACTCCCACAGTTTGTGCAGTGTAGAGAAAAAGGACGTGCTTTGGAGCACAGCTTCCCTGCTGCACCCTCAGAGGGACAGGGCATGTCAGCTGCCTTCACCTGGGGATGGCTGCGGAGCGTGAAGCTGGGTGTGCAGCCAGGGGTGCCCAGGGCTGTCCTTCTGAGCAGGGTCCCTGCACCCCAGGGGGCTGTGTGCTGGGGCAGGGACTCTGCCGCTGGTCAGGGTAAGTGCTCTGCCTGCCTGGGGAACTCTAACAGCAGAGTGGGGAGAAGCTGTGGGTGGAAAAACAACTTGCAGCAGGGCAGGGTCCTTCTGCTGACAAGAGAGCGCTGTGTGGATCAGGGCTGCTCACAGCTCCAGATCAACCCCAAGACATCTCCAAGGGCACTTTTCAAGGGCAAGGTCAAAGCAGGGATTACTATAAACATAAGGAGCTTTCCTGAGTTTGAGCTTTCTGTTTCCTACTCTTGGGGAATTTTCAGGAGAAATGGACAAGGAGCTGTCATGCTTGAACAAGTCACTGAGACTCCTGAGCTGTAACTCTGAGGGATCAGTAAGTCTGATAGGAGCCTCCTGAAGTAGAGCACAGGGACTGAGAACAACTGCCTGGCTGTGCTGGTGTCTGGGAGGCAGCATGTACAGCTGGGTAAGGGTAACTCTTTCCTGAGTGCCCAGCTGCCTCTCCCCTTCTCTCTGAGGCAGATCCTCACTCTTTTTTTCCTTGTTTCTCCACTAGTCTGTGTTATTGCTACTGTTACCTTGTTCCTGCTGTCAGGCTCTCTGGGGGTGGGAGTTTCAGCTGCAGAGTCACACACTGATCTTGTGGGTCCTCCCATGCAGCTGTGACCATGGGAACAAGGTTACAGGTGTTCAAGCTCTCCTCCAAGCTATGGGCAATGCAGTCTGTGTCATTCTCTAGGAAATGAGCTGACTCTCCCTTCCTAAGATACCATCATCAGGACACTTGGCTATTTTCTTGGGGTGACCTTCCAAGCTGTGAGCTGCCCTCCAGGATGCAGGTCTGTCCCATAGTGTCTTGGTGTTACCTGAATGCCCCATGGAGAAGCACAGAGTCACCATGACTGAGGAAATGCAGTTGGGTTTATGAAATAACCCATGTGTGTCCCTGGCAAGAAGTGGGGTGCAGAGACCTTGAGAAAGGGGGAGACACTTGGTGTTGGACAGTGGGTCTCTCTGCTTTCAGGAGTGCCTGGAATCTTTTCAGGTTAACATGGGTGTGTGATTACCCCCCTGTCTCAGAAAGGTACAAGCCCAGGGTAGCTGGCAACAAGACAGAGTGACAGACCAGCTCCCCTAACTCTGCACTGCGGTGCAGGCACTACTCTTTCCTCGCAGGAACCACTTTATTTTCTCTGAGTGCAGCAGAAAAGATGAGGGTTTCTGAAATCCAAGACTATTACCAGGTGAGATGGGGGAGAGTCGTAAAAAAACCCCTCTCAGACAATGCTTTGATTGTGGTTTCTTAGCCCTGGGAGTGCAGATGTTGACAAACACTTTTATATTAGGAGTGTTTTCATCTGACCAATTCAAACAGCAGAACTGACCCCCCTGACTGACATCATTCCCAGAAACCCACCGCTGCAGAGCAGGGCTGATTCCTTGGCAGGCAGTAGGCAGAGGTACTGATCCTCAGGCCACACTCAGCCAGCACCAACCACAGCCCCAGCAATGGTGCTCAAAATAGATCTCGTTGAAATGAAAAAGGTGCAGTGAGTATGTAGTGTAAAGAAATGTCTTTGATATTACTCAGAGACTAATGCCCTAACTTGTCACTGTCCTTGCCTCCCTGTTCTGTCCTCCACACCCAGAAGCAGCAGATGTCCAACAGCAGCTCCATCACTGAGTTCCTCCTCCTGGCATTTGCAGACACGCGGGAGCTGCAGCTCTTGCACTTCTGGCTCTTCCTGGGCATCTACCTGGCTGCCTTCATGGCCAACAGCCTCATCATCACTGCCGTAGCCTGTGACCACCGCCTCCACACACCCATGTACTTCTTCCTCCTCAACCTCTCCCTCCTTGACCTGGGATCCATCTCCACCACTGTCCCCAAAGCTATGGCCAACTCCCTCTGGAACACCAGGGCCATCTCCTACCCAGGATGTGCTGCACAGGTCTTTCTGTTCATCTTTTTGATCTCAGCAGAGTATTTTCTTCTCACTGTCATGGCCTATGACCGCTACGTTGCCATCTGCAAACCCCTGCACTACGGGACCCTCCTGGGCAGCAGAGCTTGTGTCCACATGGCAGCAGCTGCCTGGGGCACTGGTTTCCTCACTGCTGTGCTGCACACTGCCAATACATTTTCAGTACCCCTCTGCCAAGGCAATGCTGTGGACCAGTTCTTCTGTGAAATCCCCCAGATCCTCAAGCTCGCTTGCTCAGATGCCTACCTCAGGGAAGTTGGGGTACTTGTAGTTGGTGTCTGTTTTGTATTTGGGTGTTTTGTTTTCATTGTGCTGTCCTATGGGCAGATCTTCAGGGCTGTGCTGAGGATCCCCTCTGAGCAGGGACAGCACAAAGCCTTTTCCACCTGCATCCCTCACCTGGCCGTGGTCTCCTTGTTTGTAAGCACTGCCATGTTTGCCTACCTGAAGCCCCTCTCCATCTCCTCCCCATCCCTGGACCTGCTGGTGGCAGTTCTGTACTCGGTGGTGCCTCCAGCCTTGAACCCCCTCATCTATAGCATGAGAAACCATGAGATCAAGGATGCCCTGAGAAAACTAATCACTGGATGCTTTTCAGAAGGAATAAACTGCATGTACTCTTTTGCATAGGACTCATACATCATTACAAGCTCAGCCTGTCTTCTGGTGGGTTTTTTAGGGTGATTTTTGGTTTTGAGTGTGGTTTTTGATTGCTCTTTTTGCTTTGTTTTACTTTTCTGAATGCTTTCCACAAAGAAATGTTTCTTCCTCTGGTTTCTAATTCACATTCTATCCAGATTTTGTGTGCCCCACAGGCTGTGCAAATGAGGAGCCATACCCTCTGTGTATTTACCCAAAATAAAGGGCCCTGCAGTGACTTCTTTTTCTGAGATCCTTCCTCTAAGACCTTGTCTGCAGCTGCAGGGAGCAGTGCCTGTGTGCAGAGGGGAAGAAGAAAAGAGTCCCGCCACAGCAACACTGCCAGGGAGCACCAGCGCTTGGTCTTTCCCGAGCTGCTCTCTTCCCACTTCCATGCTTTCCTTCTGAACCCTTTGGTTGGTGGAAGGCCTGAGTGCTCTTCCAACATGGTTACAGTCATGCTGTGTGGCAGGTCTGTGGCCGCAGGCAAGGACAGGCAGTGGGCACTTGTGTGACAAGTGCTGGGTGCTGGGGGAGGCTGCAAAAGTAGGAGGGTCATGGGGGAGCTGTGATCTGAAGGCCACCACTGGGATCACAAATTGGGGAAATTTCCCCCCCCCGACTCTCCCCTTGCCCATGCTGTGGCTGTAGAGTGGGACTATGTATGCGCAGTAGGGCTGGGCCAGCACAAGGACAGGGCGCTGACAGGGGCCATGAAGCAGCTGCCAGGAGGTGCCATCATGGACACTTGTTCTAAGAATTGCATAACAGAGGCTCATCGCTGAGAACTTAGAGCTATTCTGTCAAGTAAAAAGAAAATTAAAAAGCTTTAGTTCAACATTGAGAAAACCAATGATTTCCTTTCAGCACTGTCCTGTTACTGCTAGTAGTGATAGTTCCACTAATTCCAAAAGGTTCTTGAGAGCTGCTTTGTTTTTCCTCAGCTCCAAACCTCAGACTGCTCAGACCTGGGTAGTACTACCTCAAATCTCTGTAAACCAAATCTCTCCCACATTCTCTCATCCACACTCTTTTATCCCAGGATACTTCTAACCATCATGTCAGCACTCTACTTGGTCTCTTTTTTATCTGGGTGAGGTCAGGGTGCTCCCTCGTAAAGCATTCCCTACAGGAGTCTTCTCTACCTGCTGATCCTGCTTGTATCACCTCGCACAACGTACAGCTCCAACTTCCTTCTGCAGAGCTCCATGGGATGGACAGTTTTCCTGTTTCTTTCACGAGAAAAGGTGACAAACAGGAAAGACTCCTTGCCAGGAAACCGCAGCCTTGGGTGTTGCTCACTTGGTTTTTACTGGCACTTCACTCAGACTCTGTCTTTCTGTATTTGGTGCTTTTCTGTGGCTACTCTTCATGGAAAGAAGATCTTAAAAAGACAACCATTTCATAAAAGATGGTCATAAAGGCCCTGTTGTAGACAACTACGTTTGCCATGAGCTCTGGAGGGAGTCAGGAAGGTAGGTAATAAGCACCAGGAATATGTGAGAATATCAAGGCCTCTTCTGAAGAGTGAGCAGCTCTGAGCAGCAGTGATTAGCCATGTGTAGGGCTCAGAGAGAGGGTCGAGGGATGTCGGTGAGAAACAAGGAGGTGGCCAATGGCTTTAGCAAATCCTTAAACACTATCCGAGGCCAGAAATGGAAAGCAGTGGATGTCTGTAGATGGGGAAGAGGAGGAGGTGTGTCCTGGGAAGATGTCAGGAAGGAAGACCCCTCTTCTGCAAGTCAGGGATGAAAGAGATTCTTCCATGTTGTGTGCATGCCTAGGAGATGGAGAAGGCCTGCTGATTCACGGGCACTGACACCTCAGAGAGGTGCCCAGCAGCACTGATTTTCCTGAAAGTGTATCATAGGACCACAAAATTACAGTAGAGTTGAGGTTTGAAGGGACAGGACTGGACCCAGTATTGACCCCTGCAGTGCACCACTGGTGACCTGCCTCCAGGGAGACCTTGTGCCACTGATCACCGTTCTGTGGGGCCGGCCATTCAGCCAGTTTTTCAATCCACCTCACTGTCTGCTCATCCAGCCTCCTCTTCAGCAGCTTCTCTATGAGGATTTTATGGGAGACAGTGTCAAAAGCCTTACTCATCTACCAAGGCAGCCATTGGATTGGAGAAGTTTATCAGGTTATCAGATAGGAATGGCATTTCCTTTCATCGGCTGTGCTCTGGGCCTCTGTGGTGTATCGGTTGGGGTCTGGCACTTGGAGGGCCATGATGTTATGGCATTGTATAGCCCATAAAGATTTGGCCACCTCACAAAAGGGATGCTAGGTGGGCAGTGCTACCAATTTTGGACATTGCTTGATAGCAAAGAAATAATGGTGGGCTCTTCCCAACCTCCATTGCTCTCAGCTCTGTTTAGCTATGAAATGCAAATGTCAAATGTTTTAATATAAACATGTCCTGAGAACAGTTTCTCCATTTAAAGTCTTCATAGGTAATGCATTTTAGAAATGACTGTATAAATCTAGATTTACGTAGAGGGAGAGAAAGGGTAAGCAGCTTGCTGTTCCATGTCAATGGCCAATAGAGAAAACAATCAGGAGGATTTATAGAAAACCCTCAAAACTCTGAAAATGAAGACTTCTTACACACTTATTACACCAACCTCTTTTCTGCATATGTTTCCACTTATACCTATCATCTCCACTCACAGGTTGATGCAGTTGCCAACACGGGGGTGGGCACTGCCTCCAAGATACCCTGAGGTAGCTGAAGACCTCATGTGGGACATAGAAATTTGATGCACACCGATGGCAGAACTTCTGGAGCATGAGCTGGTGGACAGGCAGGGTGCATCAAAGCCTCTTGGCTGAGACAAGTGATTTCTCTCCCTTGACTAGCAAGGGAAGCCTGGGCAATTGCACCCAAGGTGTCTAGTGTTAGAGGTGATCACTCTCATCCCTGCCTTCTCCTACAATGGCATCACCTGTAATTTTCCATGCAGCAAATGAAAAACAAGTCTGTCTATATGATGCAGAGTCTGCTTGAAGATGTGCCTATAACCCAGATATGTTGGGGTTGGTTGGTGCAGATTTGGCTATTCAGAAGGGAGCATTCCATTCCCTTTGTCTCTTTGCTTCCCTCTGCGAGTCGAGGGAGCTCGTGACTTCAGTGTGTGACACGCTGTCTGCAAAAGAACGAATATGGACAAACAAATTCCAGGACAGGGAACATTTTGGGAGGTCTTGGGATCTCTGACTAAACACAAAAAATTTGTTTTCCATTTGTCTAAGGTTATCCTCTGTAGGAAGCAGGTTTCAGTGGAGGTAATGTGGACTTAATACTTCGCTGAAGAATGTCTTATTTTTTACTGAACTATTCCTTCCTTTGTTTTTGCTTGTCGGCAATTAAGAAACACCCTGCTGTGTCTGTGTGCCTCTCATTCTCCAAATAAAACAGCTGGGAATTGGTGCCAACAGGCTGAAACATGCAGCTACAGCCTTCAGTGGCAAAAGCTCAGATTGGAACAGGGCTGCTCCAAGTCCCAGGTGGCTGATGAGAGACATGGTAGGTTGGGGGTAGGGATGAAGAATGACCATAGGTTGTGGAAGATGAAGGCTCTGGATTTTCATATCTATTCAGACTGCATTAAGAGATGCACAGGAGTAATATCAATTAGAGATTGCTGATAGCAATTCATGTATAAGCAGAGTAATAACGTGGAGAAAAAGAAACCCTTTCTTTTTGGTGTTGTTTAGTGTTCCTATCATTTCACTTTGATTAAACTCCTGAAACTGCTCTAATTAACCACATCAGAATTGAAAGCTTAAAGGAAAATGATGCACAGTGACTTGACTTGTTAGGGTGCTTTGCATGTTAATGAGCCCTCTGGTGCTGACTTTCTGAACTGCAGATCCTGAAAGATTGAAGAAGCCCCTAGAGACTTAAAAGTCAGCAGCAAGCCTCCAGGTTTCCGAGCGTGTTAGTGGGCTCCAGTGAGGGCCATCCCTGAAAAGACCATGGAGGGAATGACCAGAAAGGGGACCATCCCTGGGGGCTGGTGAAGCAGGAAGTAGGAGGCACTGCTTAGAGGTGGAAAATGAAGCGTGGAATGTGGCTGTGAAAACCCTTGATGTGTTTCACCAAGCAGGACAGCCAAGCCCTGAGCCCCATTCTCTGGGAAAGGGGTCCCATTACCTCATGGGATGCTTGGGGCTCTTCCAAGGAGCAGTGGGGGTGTGCAATGCTGAGTGCAGGACAGGATCCACAGGGGGTGAGTGAGGAGGCAACAACACACTGGGGCTGTAAGGACCTGGTGTCTTCTCATGGGCCTCAGTGGAAGAGACAGCAGCCAGGGTGGAGAGGATAAGGATCTCAGTTGTGTTGACTGGTGGTGATCTCACCTGCTGCAATGCCCTCAGTCATCCCCATTGCAGGCTGTCCTACACTGTCCTATGGCTATGCTGGTTTCCCAGCAGACTTTAGCTATGCCCCCATTTCCCCACCGCACTCGGACCCTGGGATCTCCCAAGCCATACTGATGCCCTTCTGTCCTTACTGGCTGTTCCTTCAAACATGGAACTGTGGTCAAGGAAGGATTGGTCAAGGTCTGTGAGTTCCCCACAACCTGTCTGCCTTCTTCCAATACCCTCATCATGCTCCTCTCGCACCCAAGCTGTTAGAGCCCCACACTTGCTTGAATCTTCTATTTCTCTCTGTATGCCAGCCCTGAAATACATGTCCTCCTTCTGCTACCTCAAAATCAAAACTTAACTTATTTCACTTCAGCAGGATGCCCTGCTACCCCTTCCACTACTTCAAGTCTGCTACCATAGATACAGAATGCTGTGTTGCATATATTTATGTTTTGGAAGAAGAATAACTTGTTTTTCTTCTTTCTTTCTTTTTTTTTTGGTTAAATAGATACTGATAGTCTTGGGGAAATCACACAAACACCTATTGAAGGATTCTTGATATGGTCAGGGCTTTATGTATGGGGACATGTATAAATCATCCCTGCACCTGATGTGAATTACTTCTGTGGCCAGGGAGATCCTGAGAGCTTTCCCTCATTTGAAAACATGAAGGGGATGGAAGAACAGCATCTTTCAGGATGGAAGGGACATCAGGAACTTTCTGGAAAAAACCTCCTGCTCAAAGCAGGGCTAGACCAGATTACTCAGGGCTTCATCCAAACATGCCTTGGTCACTTTCTGGGATAGAGCTGGCACAAACTCCCTGGGAAACAGCTTCCAGCCTTTGGCTATCCTCATGTTGGAAAAGTATTTCTCTATATGTACACTAACGCCCTTCTTTCAGCCCATTGCCTCTTGTCCTTGTGTCTTGTACCATGGACATGAGCCTGACTCAGTCTTCCTGGGAACACTGCAATGCTGCTACATGTTTTGCCCAAGATCTTCCTTTCTCCAGGCTGGACAAGCCCAGCTCCCTCAGCCTCTCCTCACAGGTAGTCTTCCTGCCTCGGACCATTATGGGGGCCCTTTGCTAAACTGGCTCCAGCGCGCCGACATCTTTCCTATATTGGGATCTGAAATCTGGACACAGTGTTCTGTAGAATCTCTTCCCTCAATCACCTGGCCATGCTCCTGTTCATATAGCCCAGGGTGCTCCTGTCCTCCCTTGCTTCCAAAGCACACACCTGCATCCTGTCCACCTCACTGTCCACCAAGACTTTTCCAAAACGCCTCCTTCCAGCCAGGCAGCCCCCAGCCTGTGTCATTGCCAGGGTTAGTCCCCTGCAGGGGCAGAAACTGGCATCAGTCCTTGCGCGATTTCCTGACTTTCCTGCCAATGCATGCTCTCCTCTTCCTTGAAGCCTTTCCCTGAGCACAGGGGCCTGGAGACCATTTCAGTAAAGACTCAGGCACAGCAGGCATTCATTCCTTCAGCCCCAGCTGTGTCTGCTCTTCTTAAATCACCTTCCCCATTCAGCAGCAGCCCTGCATTTCCCTTGTTCAGCCTTGGTCTCTCAGAAGTGACCAAAGCTCTTCTGTTTCCTTTGACTTCCCTTGCAACAAGCATCTCCAGGTGAGCTTTTCTTCTCCTACACACATACCTCCACAACAAAGGCAATAGAAATTCCTGCTTTGTAACTGTCCTTGCTGACAGCTCCTGGCAGCTGCTTCGTGGCCCCTGTCAGTGCCCTGTCCCTGTGCTGGCCCAGCCCCACTGCCCATACACAGTCCCACAGCCCCAATGTGCAGGCACAGCACGGGAGAGGGTAGAGTCAGGGGTGGGAAACTTCCCCCCATTGTGAGCCCTATGACGGCCTTCAGATCACAGTTTCCCCATGACCCTCCTACTTTTGCAGCTACCCAGCCCCTGACCCCAGCCCTGCCGCAGCATTGTCCCATGTGGAGCTTTGCAGACAGCTCTGCTCCAGGGTCTGCCAGGGTCTGGGCAAGCAGCAGGACTGGGAAGGGCTGTCTGTTCCCCCAAACCAGCCCTTGGCCCAGCAGGAAGATGGAGATGGCCTCACAGCAAAACTCACCTGTAAAGGGGAGTGACCAGCAAGTGCTGGAAGTGGCCAAAAAGATATGCTGGGGGTGACAAAGACCCTGAGCCACCCTCCCTGTCTGTCCACACCACCAAGGGCACAGACAGGCCTCCTCTCCTCTGCACCAGCATGTCTTCCATGCTTGCCACAAGCCCTGCCTCTTCATCACAAACCTCCGGTGTCAGTCCTCACCCTGCATGGTCACACACTACAAGCTATACACTGATATTTTTCTCTCCTGGACACTTTCCAGCCCAGCCCAGTTCCCCCTAAACTCTTCCCACTGCCCCTGACCTCTCACCACCTACCCTGCCCTCTTCCCAGCACAGCCCAGTCTGGCATAGCCCCACAGCAGTGCCCACCACAGGGTGCGGCAGAGCTCTGGGCACTCACCCCACGGTCCCAGACCCTCTGAAGGGCACAGCAGCTCCTCGGGGGTGGAGAGGGGTGAGCCCCAGGGGTGGGGGGCATCCGTGGCACAAGGCCTGAGGAGATCCCCTTGTATGATGGAAATGCTGCAATGGAGGCCAGCTCTGTCACACAAGTGCCCACTGCCTGTCCTTGCCTGCGGCCACAGGCCTGCCACACAGCAGGACTGTAACCATGCTGGAAGAGCACTCAGGCCTTCCACCAACCAAAGGGTTCAGAAGGAAAGCATGGAAGTGGGAAGAGAGCAGCTTGGGAAAGACCAAGCGCTGGTGCTCCCTGGCAGGGCTGCTGTGCTGGGACTCTTTTCTTCTTCCCCTCTGCACACAGGCACTGCTCCCTGCAGCTGCAGAGAAGGTCTTGGAGGAAGGATCTCAGAGAAACAAGTCACTGCAGGGCCCTTGTCGTGGTTTAACCCCAGCCAGAAGCTAAACACCACGCAGCCGCTCACTCACTTCCCCCCCACCCAGTGGGATGCGGGAGAAAATCGGGAAAAGAAGCAAAACCTGTGGGTTGAGATAAGAACGGTTTAATAGAACAGAAAAGAAGAAACTAATAATGATAATGATAACACTAATAAAATGACAACAGTAATAATGAAAGGATTGCAATGTACAAATGATGCGCAGTGCAATTGCTCACCACCCACCGACCGACACTCAGCTAGTCCCCCGAGCGGCGATTCCCCACCCCCCCACTTCCCCGTTCCTCTACTAGATGGGACGTCACATGGTATGGAATACACCGTTGGCCAGTTTGGGTCAGGTGCCCTGGCTGTGTCCTGTGCCAACTTCTTGTGCCCCTCCAGCTTTCTCGCTGGCTGGGCATGAGAAGCTGAAAAATCCTTGACTTTAGTCTAAACACTACTGAGCAACATCTGAAATCACCCGTGTTATCAACATTCTTCGCATACTGAACTCAAAACATAGCACTGTACCAGCTACTAGGAAGACAGTTAACTCTAACCCAGCTGAAACCAGGACACCCTTTATTTTGGGTAAATACAAAGAGGGTATGGCTCCTCATTTGCACAGCCTGTGGGGCACACAAAACCTGGATAGATTGTGAATTAGAAACCAGAGGAAGAAACATTTCTTTGTGGAAAGCATACAGATAAGTAAAACAAAGCAAAAAGAGCAATCAAAAACCACACTCAAAACCAAAAATCACCCTAAAAAACCCACCAGAAGACAGGCTGAGCTTTTAATGATGTATGAGTCCTATGCAAAAGACTACAGGCAGCTTATTCCTTACGAAAAGCATCCAGTGATTAGTTTTCTCAGGGCATCCTTGATCTTATGGTTTCTCATGCTGTAGATGAGGGGGTTCACTGCTGGAGGCACCACTGAGTACAGAACTGCCACCAGCAGGTCCAGGGATGGGGAGGAGATGGAGGGGAGCTTCAGGTAGGCAAACATGGCAGTGCTTACAAACAAGGAGACCACGGCCAGGTGAGGGATGCAGGTGGAAAAGGCTTTGTGCTGTCCCTGCTCAGAGGGGATCCTCAGCACAGCCCTGAAGATCTGCCCATAGGACAGCACAATGAAAACAAAACACCCAAATACAAAACAGACAGCAACTACAAATACCCCAACTTCCCTGAGGTAGGCATCTGAGCAGGCAAGCTTGAGGATCGGGGGGATTTCGCAGAAGAACTGGTCAACAGCATTGCCTTGGCAGAGGGGTACTGAAAATGTATTGGCAGTGTGCAGCACAGCAGTGAGGAACCCACTGCCCAGGCAGCTGCTGCCATGTGGACACAAGCTCTGCTGCCCAGGAGGGTGCCGTAGTGCAGGGGTTTGCAGATGGCAACGTAGCGGTCGTAGGCCATGATGGTGAGAAGAAAATACTCTGCTGAGATCAAAAAGACAAACAGAAAGACCTGTGCAGCACATCCTGGGTAGGAGATGGCCCTGGTGTCCCAGAGGGAATTGGCCATGGCTTTGGGGACAGTGGTGGAGATGGAGGCCAGGTCAAGGAGGGAGAGGTTGAGGAGGAAGAAGTACATGGGTGCGTGGAGGCGGTGGTCACAGGCAATGGTGGTGATGATGAGGCCGTTGGCCAGGAGGGCAGCCAGGTAGATGCCCAGGAAGAGCCAGAAGTGCAAGAGCTGCAGCTCCCGCGTGTCTGCAAATGCCAGGAGGAGGAACTCAGTGATGGAGCTGCTGTTGGACATCTGCTGCCTGTGGGTGTGGAGGACAGAACAGGGAGGCAAGGACAGTGACAAGTTAGGGCATTATTCTCTGAGTAATATCAAAGACATTTCTCACACTACATACTCACTGCACCTTTTTCATTTCAACGAGATCTATTTTGAGCACCATTGCTGGAGCTGTGGTTGGTGCTGGCTGAGTGTGCCGTGAGGATCAGGACCTCTGCCTACTGCCTGCCAAGGAATCAGCCCTGCTCTGCAGCAGTGGGTTTCTGGGAATGGTGTCAGTCAGGGGGGTCAGTTCTGCTGTTTGAATTGGTCAGATGAAAACACTCCTAATATGAAAGTGTTTGTCAACATCTGCACTCCCAGGGCTAAGAAACCACAATCAAAGCATTGTCTGAGAGGGGTTTTTTTACAACTCTCCCCCATCTCACCTGGTAATAGTCTTGGATTTCAGAAACCCTCATCTTTTCTGCTGCACTCAGAGAAAATAAAGTGGTTCCTGCGAGGAAAGAGTAGTGCCTGCACCGCAGTGCAGAGCGAGGGGAGCTGGTCTGTCACTCTGTCTTGTTGCCAGCTACCCTGGGCTTGCTTCTTTCTGAGACAGGGGGGTAATCACACACCCATGTTAACCTGAAAAGACTCCAGGGACTACTGAGAGCAGAGACACCCACTGTCCAACACCAAGTGACTCCCCCTTTCTCAAGGTCTCTGCACCCCACCTCTTGCCAAGGACACACATGGTTCATTTCACAAACCCAACTGCATTTCCTCAGTCATGGTGACTCTGTGCTTTTGCATTGGGTATTCAGGTAACAGCAAGATGCTATGGGACAGACCTGCATCCTGGAGGGCAGCTCACAGCTTGGAAGGTCACCCCAAGAAAATAGCCAAGTGTCCTGATGATGGTATCTCAGGAAGGAAGAGTCAGCTCATTTCCTAGGGAATAACACAGGCTGCATTGCCCACAGCTTGGAGGAGAGCTTGAACACCTGTAACCTTGTTCCCATGGACACAGCTGTATTGGAGGACCCACAAGATCAGTGTGTGACTCTGCAGCTGAAACTCCCACCCCCAGAGAGCCTGACAGCAGGAACAAGGTAACAGTAGCAATAACACAGACTAGTGGAGAAACAAGGAAAAAAAGAGTGAGGATCTGCCTCAGAGAGACAAGGGAAGAGGCAGCCGGGCACTCAGGAAAGAGTTACCCTTACCCAGCTGTACATGCCGCCTCCCAGACACCAGCACAGCCAGGCAGTTGTTCTCAGTCCCTGTGCTCTACTTCAGGAGGTTCCTATCAGACTTACTGATCCCTCAGAGTTACAGCTCAGGAGTCTCAGTGACTTGTTCAAGCATGACAGCTCCTTTTCCATTGCTCCTGAAAATTCCCCAAGAGTAGTGTATTGGTTTTGTGTGGCAAGGTTTTGGTAGCGGGGGGGGTTACAGGGGTGGCTTCTGTAAGAAGCTGCTGGAAGCTTCCCCTGTGTTCGACAGAGCCCATACCAGCCGGCTCTAAGACAGACCCGCCGCCGGCCAAGGCCGAGCCAATCAGCGATAGTGGTAGCGCCTCTGTGATAACATTTTTAAGAAGGAAAAAAAGTTGGGACGGCGGTATTCGGCAGCCGGAGAGAGGAGTGAGAACATGTAAGAGAAACAACCCTGCGGACACCAAGGTCAGTGCAGAAGGAGGGGGAGGAGATGCTCCAGGCGCCGGAGCAGAGATTCCCCTGCAGCCCGTGGTGAAGACCATGGTGAGGCAGGCTGTCCCCCTGCAGTCCATGGAGGTCCACGGTGGAGCAGATATCCACCTGCAGCCCATGGAGGACCCCACGCCGGAGCAGGTGGGTTCCCGAAGGAGGCTGTGACCCCGTGGGAACCCCGCGCTGGAGCAGGCTCCTGGCAGGACCTGCGGATCTGTGGAGAGAGGAGCCCACGGAGCAGGTTTTCTGGCAGGACTTGTGACCCCGTGGGGGGCTCACGCTGGAGCAGTCTGTGCCTGAAGGACTGCACACCGTGGAAAGGACCCATGCTGGAGCAGTTCGTGAAGAACTGCAGCCCGTGGGAAGGACCCACGTTGGAGAAGTTCGTGGAGGACTGTCTCCCGTGGGTGGGACCCCACGATGGAGCAGGGGAAGAGTGTGATGAGTCCTCCCCCTGAGGAGGATGAAGCGGCAGAAAATAACGTGTGATGAACTGACCGTAAACCCCATCCCCGTCCCCCTGTGCCGCTGGGGGGGGGTGGTAGAGAATCTGGGAGTGAAGTTGTGCCCGGGAAGAAGGGAGGGGTGGAGGGAAGGTGTTCTGAGATTTGGTTTTATTTCTCATTACCCTACTCTGGTTGATTTGTAATAAATCAAGTTAATTTTTCCCCAAACTGAGTCTGTTTTGCCCGTGACGGTAATTGGTGAGTGATCTCTCCTATCCTTATCTCGACCCACAAGCTCTTTGTTATATTTTCTCTCCCCTGTCCAGTTGAGAAGGAGGGGGAGTGATAGAACAGCTCTGGTGGGCACCTGGCATCCAGCCAGGGTTAACCCATCACAAGTAGGAAACAGAAAGCTCAAACTCAGGAAATCTCCTTATGTTTATAGTAATCCCTGCTTTGACCTTGCCCTTGAAAAGTGCCCTTGGAGATGTCTTGGGGTTGATCTGGAGCTGTGAGCAGCCCTGATCCACACAGGACCCTCTTGTCAGCAGAAGGACCCTGCCCTGCTGCAAGTTGTTTTTCCACCCACAGCTTTTCCTCTGTCTGCTGTTAGAGTTCCCCTGCCAGGCAGAGCACTTACCCTGACCAGCGGCAGAGTCCCTGCCCCAGCACACAGCCCCCTGGGGTGCAGGGACCCTGCTCAGAAGGACAGCCCTGGGCACCCCTGGCTGCACACCCAGCTTCACACTCCGCAGCCATCCCCGGGTGAAGGCAGCTGACATGCCCTGTCCCTCTGAGGGTGCAGCAGGGAAGCTGTGCTCCAAAGCTCGTCCTTTTTCTCTACACTGCACAAACTGTGGGAGTTTTCCTGAGAGATCCCATAGGCTGTGGGATGTGCCAGCTTCAGGAGATCATTCCAGGAACCACAGCTGTATTGCCCTGCAGCAAGACACTTACCCTGTTAAGGGCTGTGAAAAATTGTCTCCAAGTCAGCTCTCCTCTGTCCTCCCACCCCAGACTGCCTTTAACATCTCTCTCTGCCTCACTTCTCTCCCCTTGGTGCCTGCAGGCAGTGCCCTCAGCCCTGCTGCACTTTGCAGAGGAGCTGCTCCTGGGCAGAGCTGTCTCTCTGCAGTGCTGCCTGCTTGCCATGAGCTCCCTCCAGCCCAGGAGCCCAGCCCAGCTCAGCAGCAGAGGACCAGCCCAAGGCAGAACCTTCTCTGCCCCCTTGGGCTGCCTCCGGGTGTCCCTGGGGCTCCAGGGGAACCTGCTGGGAAACAGGCTGAAGCAATCACTGATGTTGCCTCCCTCAGCTGGGGAGAGACACTTCTTTCAGCAGTGACATTTCTCCTATCTGAAAGAGTGAGGTGCAAGAATCACCTTTTCATTGTCCCATCTTTAGACAGGAAGAACATCACACTGGGGTCACCACGCATATGCCTACACTTTCAAACTTCTGTTTTTTCTCTCCTCCTACATTTACTCACCCCCTTGAATACATAGTCAAGGAATTGACCAACAGTTTTCACAGGGGGCCTGTCAGCAGCACCTTGTCATTCCTAGAGATCAGCTTCACCTCCACCTAAGTCCCTCAGGGGCAGCAGAGCCACCACTGACAAAAACCCCATTCCCTGGCAGGGCTGCCCTTCCCAGCCCTTCTTCTTTCTGTCCTTGGGGATAGCAGAGTTTGCTCACTGTCTTGGCATCCAGTTTCAGCTTTATGTCTCCATCCGCCAACCACTCCGGCATGGCTCTGAAGCCAAGCCTTTGCACACACGGGGTCTTAGACGCTTGGACCATCTTCCTTAAGACAAGTCAGAGCCTGGCCTGGTGTTACAGCTGAGGTGCTACAGCCCAAATGTGCACTGATGCCCTCAGCCAGGGGTGCAATGAGGATGAGCTGGAGCCTGTGCTTTTTGACATCCATAAAGGAACTGCCAAGGCATGGTGGGACAAGCGACACACCTTGGGGTGCTGCAATGGATGGGTACCGGTTCTCAGGAGAGACAGGCTGGAAGGATCAGGAGTGGGGTTCCCTCCAAGTGAAGAAGTTGCTTGGATGTATGGAGCTCCTTACTGGGTCCAGTGAGAAGTTGGGTCAGCCCTTGTGAGTGAGGGTCAGAGGAGGGGCCAGTAAAGGTGACATTGTGGTTGGAGTTGAGGAACCCACAGTCAGGGCGAGGAAGTGGGCACGGTCTGTTCTAAGCACCCCAAGGAAGTCTCTGGATGTAGAAGCCTGGGCCTCACTGGGGACTTTAATGACCCTGGCATTTTCTGGAAGGGGAACACAGCAGCATGCAAACAGTCCAGGCAGTTTCTGGAGTGTCTTCGGGGAACATCTTCACACAGCTGCCAGATGGGCCAACAAGGGTAATGCAAACCCGGATCTGATACTTGCCAGCAAGGCAGAGCTGGCCAGGGAACTAAAGGTCAGTGTAAGCCTTTTCAGTCATGAAAATGAAATAGTGAGGTCCGAGCTCCTGAGGGCACTGAGGAAGGAAAATAGAAGACTGCAGATGCCGGACATTAGAAGAGCAGACTTTGGCCTATTCTGGGGAGTTTTAGTGGGGTCTCATGGCCACCAGCACTGACGGGCAGCAGAGCTTCATACAGTGCTCCTCAAGGACAGCATCCTCCAAGCATGGCAATGACCTATATTGAAACTGAGTTGAAACTTGAAAGTAAATTCAAGGGCACCATAAGGAGCTGTTATTACTTCAGGGACAGGCAAAGAAGAAGTAAAGATTATATGGGATCACTCCTAAGTTTAGTAAGAGTATGTATAGCTAGATCTGAGAGATTTTATGTGCTCTTATCACCAGCAAGGTCGCCCAGGCCTTGGTGCCTCAAGGCAGGACTCTGGTGGAAAACAGGCAACGGTAGATGGGAATCAAATCAGGGGCTACTTGAGCAAACTCAAATGTTACTATTCAAAAGAGACTGGATGTATAAATATGTATTTACATAGAGGGAGAGAATGTGTCATCAGCTTGCTGGTCCATATCCATGGCCTCCTAAAAAATAATGAGAATTTACAGGTCAGTGTCAAGGTTGTCAAAAAGAATACTTACACACATATTAACGACATCTTTTCTGCATGTTTCAAATTCTGCCTAAATCTTCTTTCAGGGGTTGACGCGGTTGCCCACATAGAGATGGCCACAGCCTCCAAAATTCCCAGGGGTAGCTGAAGACCCCACATGGCACTGGGAAATGTGACCCAGGGCTGTCAGGAACCTTTCTGGAGCAGGAGCTGGGGGACAGGCAGGGTAGGCCAAAGCATCTCACTTGACACAACAGATTTTTCCCCCTTGAGTAGAAAGGCAAGCCTGGACAATTGCACTCGACGTGTCCAGTGCTGGAGAAGAATGAGAAATGAGTGGGTCTAGATGCTGCAGAGTCTACTTGATGATGCTCTTGTAACCCAGATATGTTGGGATTAGCACAGATTTGGCTATTCAAAAGGTAACATTTTGTTCAGTTTGTCTCTTTGCTTCCTTCTGTGAATAGAGGCAGCTCCTGACTTCAGCGTGTGACTCACTGTGAGTGAATATGGACAAACAGAGCCTGTGGCAGGGAGGTCTTTTGGGGTTCTTGGGATCTGTGCTTGACACAAAAATGTGTTTTATTTTCCTCTAAGACCATCCACTGTGGAATGTAGACTTCAGAGGAGGTAAGGTGGACTTAATATACAGCAGAGGAGGGTGGTTTATTTTTACTTGAACCATGCCTGCCTTTGGTTTTGGTTTTTGGCAATTAAGAAACATCCTTCTGTGTCTGTGTGCAGCCTGTTCTCCAAGTGAAGCAGGTGTCAATGGGCTGAAACATGCAGCTACAGACTGTAGTGGAGAAAGCTCAGAATTGAGCAAAGGTGCTGTAAGTCCCAGGTGGCTGATGAGAGAAGTGTTGGGGTTGGAGGCAGGGACAAAGACTGCCCATAGAGTGTCTGACATACAGGGTCTTGGCTTCTCTGCATATTCAGAGTCCATCAGGAGATGCTGAGGGTCAGTATCAGTTGGAGTTTGCTGGTTTCCCTTGATGTGTAAGCAGAAAAATAAGAAGCGGAAAAAGATTAAATTGTTTCTTACTGAGATTTGGTATTGAAAACTTTTCACTTGGACTGCACTCCAGAAACCTTTCAAACTAACCACCTAAGAACTGAGGAAGGAAGGAAAGTTATGCCCAGAGGCTTGGCTTGTTAGGGCATTTGGCATGTTAATGAGCCCTCTGGTGCCAAGCTCCTGAACTGCAGATACTGAAAGAAGATTTCACTGGCCTCTAGAGAAGTACAAGTCAGCAGCACGTCTCCAAGTTCCTGAAGGTGTTATTTAGTCCCACTGAGGGCCATAGTGAAGCAATCATGGAGGGAATGAGATGACAAGGTGACTGTCCCTGGGGGCTGGTGAAGCAGGGACGCAGAGGCACTGGTTAGAGGTTGAAAATCAACCGTGCAGGCAGCTGTGAATGGCCTTGATGTGTTTCATCAAGCAGGATGTTCAAGCGCTGACCCCCATACCCTAGGAATGCGGATCCTTTCCCTCACGGCATGCTCAGGACTCTTGCAGGGAGCACTGAGATGTGGGGGTGTGCGATGATGCCAAATGCAGGACAGCGATAGGACTCCTCCCAGGCTCTACAAAGCGTGGGGGTTGTAAGGAACTGGTGTCCTCTCAGGGGATACAGTGGAAGAGACAGCAGCCAGAGGCAAAAGGACAAGGATTTCAGTTCTGCTGGGGGATGCCTGACCCCACAAATAGGCCATCCACACCACAGCCTGTCCTACACTGTTCTAAGCCTGTGCCTCTTTCGCTGCAAATTTTAACCACCACTCCTGCTTCCTCACCTCACTCTGACCCCATGATGTCCCAAGCTTTATGGATGACTTTCTGTCCTCACCGACTACTCCTTCAAACACAAAGCTGTGGTTTTCTGAGGTTTTGCCAAAGGCTGTGCATTCTCGATAACCTGTGCAGCTTCTTCCAGAGCCCTGCTAATGCTCCTCAGTCACTCAAGATATCCCAGCCCCCAAGCTCAGTTGAATCCTCTCTTTATTTCCACATCCCAGCAGTAAACTGCACATCCTCCTTCCGCTGCCTCAAAATCAAAACAACCTATTTCACTTCAGCAACTCAACCTATTTCACTACAGCATGACACCCTCCCACTCCCCAGTCTTTCACAGCATCTTCCTGCCTTTAACACCCCCCCCCCCAGTCTCTCCCTGCATGCCCTTGTGTCTCAGAAACCCTTCCTCTTCCCCTGCAGTGATGGGACATCAGCCCAGGAGGTCTGTGCATTCTCCAGGCTCATGGATGTTTTCTGGAGGTCCATCCAAGTGTGGGGATTGAAGGAAGAAAAGAGATCATGTCAGCTCGTGGGGCATTACTGAGCACATTCACCCCCAGCAGTGGGCATTGTGCTTCTGCCAGGCTGAGCCATGCACACCAGATGGAAAAGTCTCTATCATTCCTGTTTGCACAGGAAGGGCCTTCCTTCCTGCCATCTTTCCAGGACAATCTTCCTCTTCTTCTTCCTCCTCCACACACAGAAATCAACCCTTTCCATTTCTGAGCTCAGACATGGTTGTAAGGATTTGCTAAAGCTATCTGCCATCCCCTTGTGTCTCCCTGACATCCCTTGACCCCCTCCATTGACCCATGGATCCCTTCCCTCAGCAGGAGTAAAGGAGATCCCTGCCTTTCACTCTAAGGGTATCCTGTCCAATTATAAGACCCAAAAGTTGGCATGTAGATGTAAAATTGTGAGAGCAGAATTTTATTTCTGGAAAGAAGTGTCTCTCCCCAGCTGAGGGAGGGAACATCAGTGATACCTTCAGCCTGTTTCCCAGTAGGTTCCCCTGTGTCACCACCCAGACTGGACAGACCAGGGAGTCAAAATACCCCTTGGGCTAAATTAAGGTGAAAGGACACCAAAGCATCAGTTAAAGATTTTATTCCTGACAGAAGCAAACTGAACTGGAGAGGCATGGTAGGAGGTGGCCGGGTTTCTCACAACAGGAATTGGCATAAGGCTATTTCTGTAAACCGATGTAACCCAGGGTAACCATATACATCAATTCAGGGAATAACGGGATCCCTCCCATTGAGTCCTGAGGTTCAGAGCAGACCTCCTTGCTTTCTAGACTCCTCCTCAGAAAGAGCCCAGGGGCAGCTGGATGCACCCTTAGTCTCAGACTTGGTCAATGGTTTATGTCTTGAAATGGATGAGATGTAGGGATTGTGGAAAAGGAAAGAGAGAAGAAGACAGAGAGAGAAAAAGTAAGAGAGAAAGATTTCACCGGCCCTGTGTCCAGCGTTTACTATTTTTGTTGTTGTTGTTGTTGTTCCTCTCACTCTTAGGGTGTTAAGAAGAAGTTTAGGAAGAAGTTAGGTTCCTAGTTTCCCGGACTTGATCCAGCATAGGTGAGATTACACGCTTTACCTTAACATACCCTGACTCAATGCTTGGCCCAGTGCGGAGTGACGTCACTGTTCGGGAGTTTCCCTGGCTATTGCAGAAGTTCGATACTGCCCCAGGACTATGCAGCTTAGATTACAGCTGTTTTAAATAAAGTTCAAACTGCAACAATTCAACTGAAATGCTTTCCTTTGTTTATGGAGCAAGTGCTGTCAAAGTGATTGAAAGAAAAGTTACTCATGCATAAAGACTTGGTGAGGGAGGCTCTTTGATACCAGACTTCTTGCAAACTTTGCTGTTATCTATCTTTTTTCTTAGCTGGTTGCTGTGTGTGTGGCTTGGAGGTCCAGGTGGAAGGGGTGAGGGATGCAGGATCAATCTCCTTAAAGAGGAGCAGCTCGGTGTTGAAATTGTGTATGGTTATTAACTTTGAGCAAGACATTCCATTGCAGGAATTAACGTCTCCTGTGGTTTTACTTGTTAGGTCTAAGCAAAGAAGTGGTTCATGTGAAGTCACCTCCACTTCTGCTGTTGCAATGGATGTCCCTGTAGAAACTAGAGAGAGAAAGTAATAGAATACTTTTCGCCTTAATGAGTCAAAAGCCAAGGGCAGAAAAAAAAGTATCTTGAAACTGTTCATGACTTTACCTTCAGGAGGGAGGAGGTTTATTAATACTGCCTTTACATAACACTAAGCCTCCACTGGAGTGCCCAAAGCCCTATATTCGGGAGCAAAGCTTCATTTCTGGGCTCCATAGAAGAAACAATAGGTTGCCTTCTTGTTTAGGGTGCAAAGCATCATGTGTAGCTTCTAGCCCCTCCTTTTTAGTGCCCAAAGCCTCATGTTTAGGGCAGAGATACTCCTTTTTAGGGTCCAAACCTGTCTTTTATTGCCCGTAGGCTTTTTTAGGGCCCACATTTTAATTTTTTGGATCTAAACCCTCATTTTCAGGAGCAAAAAGCCTCTTCCTAGAGAGCAGCCTCCTTTTAATGGCCCAAAGGCTCAGGTTTAGTTTCCAAAGGCTCAGGTTTAGAGGCCAAAGATGCATTTTTAGTGTCCAAAACCTCATTTATAGCTTCCAAGTCCCACTTTGAAGTTCCAAAGACTCGCTAGCTGACATAGTATCAGCGAGGCTCTCTCTAATGGTCTCTGTACCACTCACGGTCTCGGTATGGGTGTGACTGTCTGTAACAGTGTCGCGGTCTTTTTACTGCTATCAGTGTCTGTAACAGTATCTATATGGGTACCTCCATGCCTAATTGTACCTGTACCTGCATCTGTACTGGTATCTGTGTGCGTGTGTCTTCAATTGCATTTGGATCAGTACCTGTATGTTTAATGGCACCTCTATCCGTAACGGTATTAGGAGCTGTAGCTGTAGTTGTAGGTGTAATGGAGTGTGCGCTTGTGTGTGTAACCATACTTGTATCTGCAATGCGGAAAGTTACGGTATCTGACTGTATCTATAGTTGTACATATTTTACAGCTGTATCTGCAATTGAAAGCGTCTGCGTCTTTAGCGATAATGGTGCCTGTGTGCTGGTTTTAGCTGGGACAGAGTTAATTTTCATCATGGGAACCTGTATGGTACTATGTTTTGGATGTGTTCTTACAACAGTGCTGATCACACAGGGATGTTTTACATATTGCTGAGCAGTTCTTGCCCAGTTAGCATCGAGGCCTTTTCTGCTTCTCCTAGTGCCCTGCCAGTGAGCAGGCATGGGGTGCACAAGAAGTTGGGAGGGGACACAGCTGGGACCGCTGACCCCAGCTGACCAAAGGGATATTCCAGACCATATGATGTTGTGCTCAGAAATCAAATCGGGGAGATGGTGGGGGTGGGTGGGGATAATTGCAGGGGGCTGCTGTTTCTCAGGTACTGGCTGAGCATCCATCAGTGGTGAGCAATTGGGATTTTTTGCATCACGTACTTTTCTTGGTTTGGGTTGGGGGGTTTTTTGTGAGTGTGTGGGTGTTCCCCCCTACTCTTTTTATTAAATTGTCTTTATCTCAACTCAAACGTTTTTGCACTTTTACCCTTCCAATTCTCTCCCTATTCCATTGCAGGTTGGGAAGTGATCGAGCAGCTGTGTGATGCTTAGCTGCCTACTGGGGTTAAACCCAACATGGGGCTCAAAGGGTTTGACCAGAGTGTACTAGAGGGAACCTATAATTATTACATCTCTTGAAGAGTTGCTGGTCATGATGTTGACTTCTCTGTCCTCGACATTGCTTTATCTGATCTGTGCCATGCTCCCTTTTTTGCTGTGCTGTGTAGCAGTTGGTGGTGTTTTGCCTGGAAGAATTATGATAAAAGCAGTGGCCTTGACCCTGTTTTGGTATTTGGGCCCTGCATTTATGCCTTGCCTGTATTTTGGGAACCACCTTACGGAGACACTTCACAATTACATTTTTTCCCTTTTCTCTTCCAAGAGCCAATCAGTGGAGGAAAGAGAAGGGCACCTTCCGCTTTTTCTCCTGTGAGGTAAGTATTTTGTCTCTTCCTACAATAACTTTTCAGTGTCGTGAGCATCCTTGGGTGAGCAAAATACTCCTATTGGTACTTCTCAGGAATATTGTTTCTGCTCTTTCAAAGGTTAAGCAGCTCTTTAGAGAGATTGGCACAGGCATATGACCCAAGGCAGTGCAGTATTAGGTGGCAAGGCACATGGAAGAATCTGGGCAGGTACCCGGAATGCTTGTCACCTCTGGTGGTCTGGGACTTCACCCCCGAGCAAGTGTGGGATCCTAGTGAAGTGACAGAATGTTTGAAAAGAGCATGCCCTGGCCCTGGCTATGCCAAAGAGACACAAGTTGTTGCACTGTTCGGGGACCTGGCCTGTGCCTACAGAGCACTATTCATGACTATTCAGCACCCTCAAGGAGAAAAGAGGGTCTCTGGATCTGAAGACACACACACAGACATTGTGGCTAAACTGGAGACCCAGCCCCCAACTCTATCAGGTGCCCCTAGAGTTGGCACCAGTTGAGTGTGAAGGAAAGGTATCCCTTCAAAGAAGATCATGCAGGTTACCAAGTGGACCACTGCTGAGGGACATATCTGGTATCTGAGGGAATTAGCTGGGAAGACAAACGTCATAGCCTTGAACATACCCACCTCACCGCCTTTCTCCTCCTTGCCCCAGTTTGATTGCTAAGCATGACGTCGTAATGTATGCAATATCCCTTTGGTCTGCTGGGGTCAGCTGTCCCGGCTATGTCCCCTTGCAGCTTCTTGCCCACCCCCAGCCTACTTGCTGGTGGGCAAGAGTGAGGAACAGAGAAGCCCTTGATGCTGTGCAAGCACTGTTCAGCAATAGCTGAATCATCAGTGGTTTATCAGGACTGCTTCGGTCCTAAAACCAAACCAAATTACCCTATGGGCTGCCATGAAGAAAACTAACTGCATCCCAGCCAAAACCAGTGCAGTGAAGCATGTGCTGCTCCTACGATGGAGCGAGACAACACAGAGAGTGCTCGGTAACACAGGAGGGGCTGCTGTACCCCACGGGCCTTCAATCCCATCTCTTGAAAACATCCCAACTGCAGCCACCCCAAAACCCCGCCTGACCAGAGAGGGTCCCAGTAGCAGAGCCCTGTTGGTGCAGGGGGCAGACACAATATTTGGAAAAGAACTGGGGAGAAAAGGGATTTCTCAGGACAAGGGGGAAAATCTCTCGCCTCCCTGCCCAGCTGTACCATCTCCCTGCTGATGTCACAATGGACCTTCAAATGACGCAGGCTGATGTCACAGGGGGGTGCAGTGCATCAGAGGGAGGTGTCCCCAGCGCCACGGCAGTGCCGGCACTTCCCAGCGAGGCTTGGGGTCTGCCGGGCACTGCTCAGGGACTCCCCACCGCTGCCCTTCGGAGCTGCTCCGCAGCTGAGAGCGGGGTCAGGAGGCAGCAGGGATGCGCTGGGGGACCCTCGCTGACAGACAGGAGAACGTCAGAGAGGAGTTTGGGGTGAGGAGCCGGGAAGAGTGTCCCTTCTCCTGAGCTGAGGGCAAGCAGCAAGGTGAATGGAGGGCTGCTGCACCATGGCCATCAGCTTGGAGCTGGGCTGCTTGTTGCCCACACTCCTGCAGCTTTCCACCAAGGGTGAGGGTTTGGGGAGCTCCTTCCCCAGGAGTCGCAGTGGGGCTGTCAGCTGTCAAAAGCTGGGCTGTGGGGAGGCTGGACAGGGCTGGGGACTGTCACAAGAGCCCTGCCTGTGGATTCCACCGGGCTCGGGGGACAATGTGGCTGCCAGGACTGCCAGGTCCTGGTACGGGGGCTGCCCTGAGTATGAAGGCTCCTGTGGGCAGGGCTCAGTCCCCTCAAAAGTGGGACCATTCAGAGCCAGCTTTCTCTGGGAGCTCCACAGCCATGGCAGTGTTTTTCTGGGCTCTCTGTGTACGCCAGCATCTGTCATGCCCGGGGCAAGGAGCTTGCCAAGAGTCCGTGAGCTGTCTAGCCTGAAGCCTGGGACCTCTTTCCCTCGCTTTCCAGAGATAGTGGCTGTCTGGGGAGCTGTGTCTGATTACATGCTGGCACAGCTGAAGCTGGACAAGGTGGGCTGGCATCCTGGTCCCCCTCGCCCTGTAGGGCTTCAGTCTTCCTGAGAGCCTGGGCCCTGAGGAGCGATCCTTCCCTGAGCATCACAGCAGCACACTGAGACCACCTCATGTGCCCAGAGCAGCTTCTTGGCAAACCGGGAGAGAAACCAAGTCGAGATCCAGTCTGAGAAGGTATTCAGCACCCCACAGGGCTTCACTCTTCCCTGCGGTCAGTGGAGAGACCAAGCAGAGAGACAGGGGATGATGCTGGGTCTGTGCCAAAGATAATCCACGGGAATAAGTCTTAGGGGTATTCCACATGTGGAAATGCCTGGGATCTTCTCTAGCCAAGAGATGTCAGCAAATATTTTCAGGAGGTGAAAGAAGAAAATGGAGAACATGGGGGTTTTTTTCAAAAGCTTTCACTTTTCCTATCTCTAAAGTACTCACTCATCAGCCTTTTTGTCTTTTCCCTGGGCAGCATGTCCTCGTTGCAGGACTCAGGAACCTCAGGATCTTTGCTGTGGTCCAAGAGCAATTCCACAGCAAATGAGTCATATTTGTGGTTCACAGACCCATCTTCCAGCTGGACATTGATGAATGATGGCTGCGGGAGCTTGCATTCCCCACAGTGATTATCCCTGGGGAGAAGGAAGCAGCTGCCCTCCCCTTTCCCTCTCCAGGTCTTGGGGATCGTGCATTGTGTGCTTCCTGTTCCTTGGAAAGGGCTGGGAGAAGTAGACAATTACCACCAAAGGTCAGGGGACAGCTTGAGCTCCTGCAAAACAACTGACTCCCCAAAAGCTGTTTCTGTAAACGACCTTTTCTCTAGAACTTTGTTATGAATCTTTCCTGGAAATTTTACCTGCTGTGGCAGTGACGACATTCCTCCTCTTTGCAGACGATGTCTAGTTTGAGCTGCTGAACTACAAGCAGCTATCATGAGCCACCTCCTTCCCATGGCACATTGTGGAGAACTGTGTGCAAGAGTATCACCCGAGACTAAGGGGACAGACAGGTTCTTTTAGGAATTCTTGCCAGAATGATTATGGCACTAAATCATAGTTATAATTAAGCTTTCTTTTCTTAATAGGATACTAGGATTAGTATAGCGCCAAAATTATGAGTAGAATAGCACAGGATTTCTACAAGCAGAATCCATGTAGAACAATTTATAAGTATCATAATACAGAATTTATAATACAACTGAACTTCTTATAATTTCTAATCACCTGGATCCTAATGTAACTTACCTTATGTTTCCTAACTACCTGGACCCTCTACAGATCAGGTCAAATCTGAGTACGTGGTTTGCTGTCTCAGTACAAGAATCCTAATCTGGACTTGAAACCCATAGAAAAGAATATGAGTCACTGCCTCAGTCCTCAGCAGAAGCAGACAATGGTGGAGGCATCCCTGGCCACAGGGGTGTCACAGATCTCACTGTCCTGCAGCAGTTCCAGTCCAAGTTGCCCCCTTAGGACTTGTAAATGCTTGATTTACAGACAGTGCTCTGCCTATAAAAAGCCAGAAGGCAACAGGAGGACCCAGGAGGAAAAGGAGAAGGAGGCCAGAGGGGGCAAGAAAAACAGAAAAAGGAGACAACAGGATGAAACGAGAGGCAGGAGGAGGCAACAGGAGGAGGAGGAAGAGGCAATAAGTCAACAGGAGTCAAGAGGAGAAGGAAAAAGAGGAGTCAATAGAAGGACAAAGCAGCACACAGGAGAGAAGGGAAAAGAAACCAACAAGAGGCAACAGGAGGAGAAAGAGAAGGCGGCAAGAGGAGGAAACAAGAGACAATGGAAGGAGAAAGGTGGCAAGAGAAGGAAGAGGTAATATGAGGAGGATAAGGAGGAGGAGGAAATGGAAGAATGAGGAGACCAGAGGCAACATGAGTAGGATTGAACAAAAAGAGGAGGCAAGAGTAGGCAAAAGGAGAAATAGCTGAGGAGGAGCAGGAGAAAGCTGGTGGAGGAAACAGAAGGAGGAGACAATAAGAGGCAACAGGAAAAGGAGAGCACAGGAGGAAACAAGAGGACAAGGAAAAAGGACATGCAAATGAGGCAAACAGAGGAGGAGGAGGAGGAGAAGGGGACAGGAAGCAACAGGAGGAGAAGGAAGCAAAAGGAGGTACATGCAGGAGGAGTAAAAAGGAGGTAAGAGAAAGCAACAGGAGGATGTTGATGATGAGCAGGTGAAGTAGAAGACAAGAGGAGGCAAGAGGAGACAATATAGGGAAGAGGAGAAGGAGACAAGAGGAGGCAAGAGTACAAATCTGGAGGAGGTGGAGGAGTAGGCATTGGGGCATTAAGAGGCAACATGATGCACAGAGGAGGATGCAACATGATGCAAGAGTAAGAGGAGAAGTGAAGAGGAGGAGGAGGCAACAGGAAAAAACAAGTGGCAATAGGAGGCAAGAGGAGAAAAGAGCAAGAGGGGGAGGAGGAAGCAAGAGGAGACAAGAGGAGGATGAGGAAGTGGAGGCAAGAGGAGGCAGCAGAAAGCAAGAGTTGAGGAGAGGAGGCTTATGAGATGAAGCAAAGGAGAGAGGCAAAAGGAGGCAAGAGGGGCTTAGGAGGAAGAGGTACCAGGAGACAAAGGTCAGCAAGAGGAGTAGGAGTAGGAAACAGGAGGAGGAGGAGGATGCAACAGGAGGCAATGGCAGGGGCAGAATTCTGGAGGCAGGAGGAGGACACAGCTGGAGACAGCTGAAGGAGGAGGAGGCAAAAGGAGGGAGCAGGACAAGAAGGAGGAGGAAGCAACAGAAAGAGTAAAAGGAGGAGACCACAGGATGCCAGATGAGGTAAGAGGAGGCAAGTGGAGGAGGAGGAGGCAATAGGAGGCCACAGGAGAAGGAAGAAAGAGGAGGCAAGAGGAGGACAGAGTAGGACACCAGAGACAAAAGAAGGAGGCGGCAACAGGAGTCAACAAAAAGAGAAAAAGGAGGAGATAATAGGATGAAACAGGAGGAACCACAATGTGTTTTGCAATATCAAACTCAAAGTGTTTTGCAAAAGCAGAAACAATGTCTTTTCAATAGCAACACCAAAAATTTTTGCAATAGAAACAGCAATGTGTTTTGCAATACCAACATCAACGATATGCAATACCCAAACCAAGGTTTTGCAAGAGCAACATAAAAGTTTATTTTTTTTGTGAATAGGCTGCCAAGGGATGGTGGAGAGCAGCAAGAGCTTTCAGGGCTGGCACCTTCCTTGAGGAAGAAGGAGCCCAAAGTTTCCCTATTCGGAAAGAGTCTCTGCCGAGGCCGAGCGGCATGAGATGTTCTGTCTCTAGGAAAGCACAGATCCCCAGTGCTGTTTTGCCCACAGATAGGGGGCCAAGGGAATGTGAAGAGCAGCAACAGCTTTCAGGGCTGGGCCCTTCCTTGTGGGAGAAGGAGCCGGACGTTTGCTCTTCGGAAAGAGGCTCTCATGCGAAAGAGCTCCATGAGATGTTCTGTCTCTGGGAAAGCACAGATCACCAGTGCTGTTGTGCCTGTAGATAGGGGACCAAGGGAAGGTCAAGACCAGCTACAACTTTCAGGGATGGGCCCTTCCTTGTGGGAGAATGAGCCAACGTTTGCCTTTTCCTAAATAGTCTCTGACGAAGACGAGCGCCATGAGATGTTCTGTCTCTGGGAAAGCACATAACACCAGTGCTGTTGTACCTGTAGATAGGGTGCCAAGGGACCGTGAAGAGCAGCAACAGCTTTCAGGGCTGGGCCCTTCCTTGTGGGAGAAGGAGCCAGACGTTTGCCTTTTCCGACTGAGGTTCTGCCGAGGACGAACGCCATGAGATGTTCCGTCTCTAAAAAAGCAGAGATCCCGAGTGCTGTTGTGTTTGTACATAGGGCGCCAAGGGACCGTGAAGAGCATCAAGAGCTTTCAGGACTGGGCCCTTCCTTGTGGGAGGAGGAGACAAACGTTTAACTTCTCGGAAAGAGTCTCTGCCGTGGCCGAGCGCCATGAGATGTTCCGTCTCTGGTAAAGCACAGTTCCCCAGTGCTGTTGTGCCTGTAGTTAGGGCACCAAGGATAGTTGAAGAGCAGCAAGAGCTTTCAGGGCTGGGCCCTTCCTTCTGGGAGAATGAGCCAACGTTTTCCTTTTCGGAAATAGTCTCTGCCGAGTACGAGTGCCATGAGATGTTCTGTCTCTGGGAAAGCACAGATCCCCAGTGCTGTTGTGCCTGTAGATAGGGTGCCAAGGTATTGTAAAGAGCAGCAAGAGCTTTCAGGGCTGGGCCATTCCCTGTGGGAAAAGGAGCCGGACGTTTGCCTTTTCGGAAAGAGGCTGTGCCGAGGCCGAGTTCCATGACATTTTACATCTCTGGTAAAGCACAGATCCCCAGTGCTGTTGTGCTTGTAGATAGGGCTCCAAGTGACCATGAAGAGCAGGAAGAGCTTTCAGGGATGGGCCCTTCCTTGTGGGAGAAGGAGCCGGACGTTTGCCTCTTCGGAAAGAGGCTCTGTCAGGGAAAAGCGTCATGAGATGTTCTGTCTCTACGAAAGCACAGATCCCCAGTGCTGTTGTGCCTGTAGATAGGGTGAAAAGGGACCGTGAAGAGCAGCAACAGCTTTCAGGGCTGGGCCCTTCCTTGCGGGAGAAGTAGCCGGACGTTTGCCTCTTCGGAAAGAGGCTCTGTCAGGGAAAAGCGTCATGAGATGTTCTGTCTCTACGAAAGCACAGATCCCCAGTGCTGTTGTGCCTGAGGATAGGGCACCAAGGGACCATGAAGAGCAGCAAGAGCTTTCAGGGCTGGGCCCTTCCTTGCGGGAGAAGGAGCTGGACGTTTGCCTCTTCGGAAAGAGGCTCTGCCACGGCTGAGCTCCATGAGATTTTACGTCACTGGAAAGCACAGAACCCCAGTGCTGTTGTACCTTAGGATAGGGTACCAAGGGACAAAGAAGAGCAGCAAGAGCTTTCAGGGCTGGGCCCTTCCTTTTGGGAGAAGGAGCCGGACGTTTGCCTCTTGGGAAAGAGGCTCCGCTGAGGCCGAGCTCCATGAGATGTTCTGTCTCTGGGAAAGCACAGATCCCCAGTGCTGTTGTGCCCACAGATAGGGCGCCAACGGACCGTAAAGAGCAGCAAGAGCTTTCAGGGCTGGGCACTTCCTTGTGGGAGAACGAGCTGGACTTTTGCCTATTCGGAAAGAGGCTCTGCCAGCGAAAAGCGTCATGAGATTTAACATCTCTGGGAAAGCACAGATCCCCAGTGCTGTTGTGCCTGTAGATAGGGTGCCAAGTTACCGTGAAGAGCAGCAACAGCTTTCAGGGTTGGGCCCTTCCTTGTAAGAGAAGGAGACGGACGTTTGCCTTTTCGCAAAGAGGCTCTGCAGTGGACAAATGCCATGAGATGTTCTGCCTGTGGGTAAGCACAGATCCCTAGTGCTGTTGTGCCTCTAGGTAGGGCACCAAAGGACCATGAAGAGCAGCAAGAGCTTTCAGGGCTGGGCCCTTCCTTGTGGGAAAAGGAGCTGGACGTTTGCCTTTTTGGAAAGAGGCTCTGCCGCGGACGAGCTCCATGAGATTTTACGTCTCTGGTAAAGCACAGATCCCCAGTGCTGTTGTGCCTGTAGATAGGGCACCAAGGGACCGTGAGGAGCATTAAGAGCTTTCAGGGTTGGGCCCTTCCTTGTAGGAGAATGAGCCGGACTTTTGACTATTCGGAAAGAGTCTCTGCTGAGGACAAGCGCCATGAGATGTTCTGTCTCTGGGAAAGCACAGATCCCCAGTGCTGTTGTGCCTGTAGATAGGGCGGCAAGGTACCGTGAAGAGCAGCAACAGCTTTCAGGGCTGGGCCCTTCCTTGCGGGAGAAGTAGCCGGACGTTTTCCTTTTCGGAAAGAGGCTCTGCCGAGGACGAGCGCCATGAGATGTTACGTCTCTAGTAAAGCAGAGATCCGCAGTGCTGTTCCGCCTGTAGTTAGGGTACCAAGGGACCGTGAAGAGCAGCAACAGCTTTCAGGGATGATCCCTTCCTTGTTGGAGAAGTGCCGGACGTTTGCCTTTCCGATAAGAGGCTCTGCCGCGAATGAGCGCCATGAGATATTCCGTCGCTGGGAAAGCACAGATCCCCAGTGCTGTTGCGCCTAAGGATAGGGCGTCAAGGGACCGTGAAGACCAGCAAGAACTTCCCGGGCTGGGCCTTTCCTTGTGGGAGAAGGAGCCAGACTTTTGACTTTTCGGAATGAGGCTCCGCCGATGACAAGCACCATGAGATGTTCCGTCTCTGAAAAAGCACAGATCCCCAGTGCTTTTGTGCCTGTAGATAGGGCATCAAGGGATCGTGAAGAGCAGCAAGAACATTCAGGGCTGTGTCCTTCCTTGTGGGTCAAGGAGTTGGAATTTTTCCTTTTCGGATAGAGGCTGTGCCGAGGCGGATCGCCATGAGATGTTGCGTCTCTGGGAAAGCACAGATCCCCAGTGCTGTTGTGCCTGTAGATAGGGCGCCAAGGGACCGTGAAAAGCAGCAAGAACTTTGAGGGCTGGGCCCTTCCTTGTGGGAGAAGGAGCCGGACGTTTGGTTTACGGAATGAGGCTCTGATGACCACGAGCGCCAAGAGATGTTCAGTCTCTGGGAAAGCACAGATCCCCAGTGCTGTTGTGCCTGTAGAGAGGCACCAAGGGACCATGAAGAGCAGCAACAGCTTTCAGGGCTGGGCCCTTCCTTATGGGAAAAGGAGCCGGACGTTTGCCTTCTCGGATAGAGGCTGTGCCGAGGCCGATCGCCATGAGATATTCCGTCTCTGGGAAAGCACAGATCCCCAGTGCTGTTGTTCCTGAGGATAGGGCGCCAAGGGACCGTGAAGAGCAGCAACAGATTTCAGGGCTGGGCCCTTCCTTGTGCGAGATGGAGCCGGACCTTTGCCTTTTGGAAAGAGGCTCTGCCGCGGCCGAGCTCCATGAGATTTTAAGTCTCTGGGCACACTGCTGGCTCATATTCAGCTGGCTGTCAACCAGCACCCCCAGGTCTTTCTCTGCTGGGCAGCTTTCCAGCCACTCTTCCCCAAGCCTGTAGCACTGCATGGGGTTGCTGTGACCGAAGTGCAGGACCCGGCACTTGGCCTTGTTGAACTTCATACGATTGGCCTCAGCCCATTGATCCAGCCTGTCCAGATCTCTCTGTAGAGCCTCCCTACCCTCAAGCAGATCGACCCTGCCTCCCAACTTGGTGTCATCTGCAAACTTGCTGAGGGTGCACTCAATCCCCTCATCCAAATAATTGATAAAGATATTAAAGAGAACGGGGCCCAACACCGAGCCCTGGGGAACACCACGTGTGACCCGCCACCAACTGGATTTCACCCCATTCACCACTACCCTCTGGGCTCGGCCATCCAGCCAGTTTTTCACCCAGTGAATAGTGCACTTATCCAGGCCATGAGATGCCAGCTTCTCAAGGAGTATGCCATGAGAGACAGTGTCAAAGGCCTTGCTGAAGTCAAGGCAGATAACATCCACAGCCTTTCCCTCATCCACTAGGCGGGTCACCTGGTCATAGAAGGAGATCAGGTTGGCCAACCAGGACCTGCCTTTCGTAAACCCATGCTGACTGGGCCTGATCCCCTGCTTGTCCCGGACTTGCCACGTGAGTGCTCTCAAGATAAACCACTCCATAATCTTCCCCGGTACCGAGGTCAGACTGCAGGCCTGTAGTTCCCCGGATCCTCCCTCCGACCCTTCTTGTAAATGGGAGTCACACTGGCAAGCCTCCAGTCCTCTGGGACCAACCCCGTTGACCAGGATCACCGATAGGTGATGGAGAGAAGCTTGGCAAGCACCTCCGCCAGTTCCCTCAGTACTCTTGGATGGATCCCATCAGGTCCCATAGATTTGTGAGCATCCAGATGGCGTAGTAGGTCACTAACTATTTCCTCCTGGATTAAGGGAGGTATATTCTGCTCTTCATCCTCACCTTCCAGCTCAGGAGGCAGAGTACCCTGAGGATAACTGGTCTCCCTATTAAAGACTGAGGCAAAGAAGGCATTAACTACCTCGGCCTTTTCCTCATCTCTGGTGGCTACGTTCCCTTCTGTATCCATTAAAGGATAGATCTTCTCCTTGGGATACTTTTTACTGTTAACATACTTGGGCAAAACAGGACTGTGCTTGTCATAGACGCATCACCGGAGAAGAGCGTCTCTCCTGCTGGCAGGCATCAAGGGCATGGGGCTCAGTGGAAGAGCGCCCGCTTCACGTGAGGGAGGTCCTGGGTTCAATCCCTGGCATCTCCAGGGATGGTGCTTATGCCCTGACTGCCCAGCCTCAGGCAGGTGTGGGCTGGAGCTCGGGCACTGCTCCTCTCCAGGCCCTGTGGGCCTGCCCTGCCCACCCAGGGCTTGGCTGTGAGCTGGGCAGGGCTGTGGGACTCTCAGCTGGAGTTTTCCTTCCACCATCGCCACTAGCTTGAGCAGAACCTCAGCTCAGGGAACCTGGATCTGCTGAGGTCAGGCACAGCCCTGCAGAGGTAGGACTGCTGGGGCCGGTGCCCACCTCTTGCTGCTGGGGTGTTTGGTGACTCCATCCACCCTGTGCTGGTAGGATCAGGGAGTCACAGGTCTGTCCACAGCCATGCACAGGCAGTGAGGGCCAGGAGATGGTGCCTCGGCTGCTCCCTGGCAATAACCCCCACAACCAAAATGGGGCATGAGACATGGACTTTCACGGCAGCATGCCCAGCACCCTGGTGAGCCAAAACTCAGAGAAATAAGGCTGCTCTCCTATGGGCTTTAAACAGCCAAGCTCTGCCCAGCATGGGGGCTGCAGTGCTGAGACTTGGGGGGTCTCACTGTGACCCCCCTCAGGCAGGTCCTCGGGAGCTGCAGGAACAACCACAGATCTGGGCTACAGCGACAATCTTGCTTTGCTGCAGAGAATGGACCCAGCCTGCAGGGCCAGACTGTTCAGGTCCCCAAATGCCATGAAACAGGCTCTTCCTGCTCAGGCCTGCTGCCCCCCTCAAGCACACACAGGCCTGTGGCTCATCTCCCCAAGGAGGAAGAGGAAAATGTCTGCCAGGTGCCAGAGTAAGGGAGAAATATTACACCTGTGGGAGGGCAGAGCTGGCAGTGAGGTGGCACAGGACAGGCACTGGGTTCCTCTCCCCAGTCCCCAGTTGTAGCACCTTGAGTCTGCACGTCAGTGTCCATACTGTCCATAGCCACCACCATCCTCTGTTCAGAAGATAACATTCCCCCCTTCTTCTTCACTTTTATACCTTTCTTCTCTGAGATGCAGGACTGGAGCTTGCCCCCATGGGAGTTTTCCAGGGGATGGAGGCTGTGTTTGCAGTGCCCCTGTATGTCACCCATCACCGTGGGGGTCTCACCCTGGGAATGCTGCTCTCCCATGGGGTCTGCCAGCAGGAAAGCTCTGGGGTATGGGGCAGAGGGATATGTGTGCCTGGGCTTCTCCCAGATGCCCCCAGGATCACCCCAGGGGTGGAGGAGCTCCCAGGAGGGAATGGCGCAATGCTGAAGTGGGAGAGGATGTTGGCGACAGGCACCTCCTCCCCACTTCTCCTCTAGGGCCAGATCCTGCTGCTTGCAGCAGTACTGAGCTCCAGCCACTCCCCACAGGGAACCCTGCCACAGACAGCCAATGCACCTTCCAGCCCGCAGCAGAGGAGCCTTTTGGGGAAGTGCCGGAGGGGTGTGGAGACCCACCAGCAGGAGCAGGGAGGGCAGTTTGGGTGCCAGGTCCTGCCCAGGTGTCACTGGCTGCTACATAAGAAGTTTCTCTGCCCATGGGCGCTGGGCAGGTGAAAGCCACAGCCAAGGGAGAGGAACACTGGCTCAGCTCCCAGCAGTGCCTCTTCTAGGGGAGGGACACAAAATCTCTGCCATGGAAACGTGCCCACGTGAACATCCTCCCAGATGAGCCCTTCTCCAGGCCAGGGACTGGACCACGGCTTTTGGCTGTAGCACACATCTCCGGGGGATATTTTCTCCTCCCCCTGGCCCTCCAACAGTGCTGGGGGAAAGGTGCCCCCGTCCTCCCCTGCTCCCATCCCTCTTCTTCCTGCACACAAGTACCGTCCTGACACAAAACCAAACTGACATCCCTGGCGAGGCAGCAGGAGGGCAGGCGTGGGGGCTGGAGGAGAGCAGGAGGAGGGGGTCCCAGGGCTGCCGTAGGGCCTTAGAGCCTCTGCTGAGGAAGATGGCAGCTCAGTGCCTTGACAAGAGTGCTCAGGGTCTGCACGGGCCCAAGGCAGCAGGAGCAGCCCATGGAGAATGGGGCCCTGGCAGAGCATGAGGAGAGGGAATCCCAGCCCCATGTGACCCAGAAAGCGGCTCTGCACCCTGTGCTGGGGCGGTGGGGAGCAGAGCTGCCTCCTAACCATGGTGGGAGGTAATCCATGGGCCATGTTCCCCCCTGGGGCTGGCTGGGGTGTTCAGGGCACTGCGGCCACCTCAGGGCTCACTTCTGTGGGGCCGCAGGACAGGGCTTACCCTGACACGGCAGCTCTGTCATGGCCTCTGCACTGTGGGACCAGCCTGGGGCAAAGAGCAGCTGGGAAACCCTAGGGCGAGGAAATGGGTGCTCCCACTGCAGTGCATCACGGAACTATCAGAGAGCCATTTTGACTAGAAACTGCCTGTGGCCAGTAGGATGGAAATGTCTCTGTCAGCAGGATTATTCCCCAGCGACCATGGGCTCTCGCAGCCCCACAGCCTGACCCCAAGCCTGCTGTCCCTGAGACATGCCCATTTCTCCACCTCTGTGACTTTGTTCTCTGCTCCTTCTGATCAGCCTCAGGAAGATGCCCTGACACCTGGGCAGGCAAGCACCAACTCCAGGTCAAAGCTGAACACAGCTGTTGTATTATGAACAAAGATGATGCACAGCATAAAAATGGGAATAAAAATAGAGGAAACTCCAGGCGGTTTCTGCTGCCAATGGGACAAGGGACATGGTTCCCTGCTGCTCACGGCTCTCCCAGCTCCACAGACCTCTTCTCGCTCCTGGCTGCACCCAGCTGCACAGCAGGGAGGGGCTCTCATGGCCTGGGGCTCTGGGACTGTTGTGCACAGAGCTCCGGTGTCACAGCTCTTGTGTCCTCAGGGGGATGTGCCAGAGACACCTCTTCAGCATCATCATAGCCCATGCTCCCCAGGGACAGGGGCCATGTGCCTCCTTCAGCTCCAGGGACCCCAGCACTTCTCCCGGAGTGCAGGCTGGGCCCTGCAAGCAGCAAGGCAGGACAATGCAGTTCACCCCAGGGGGTCTATGCATCATCTTCCTCCCTGCTCCTCACCACATTCAGCTCCTTCTCCCACCCCTAGTCCCTCCAAGGAAAACTCCCGGGACAGGTTCCCCCTTCCCAGGAGGCTGGGGTCTCAGGACAGCAGAGAGTTGAATGGCACCAGGGATGGCACCCCAGGAACCAACAGTGCTAAATTTGCCTCTCACCTCTGGGTGCTGCAACCCCAGTTGCTGTCAGGGGCCGGCTGCCCACCCACCCCATCACCTGGGGGGCCCGTGCAGCGCCGCTCACCCCAGCAGATGACTCCCACGTCCTCCGCAACCCCTGCCGCCGGTGCACTCTCGGGCAGGGAGGTGTTGCAGAGGGCCAGGCTGGCCTCGTGCCCTGCGCACCGGACCCCTCGCAGCCCCACAGGGCCGGTCCCTCGCTCAGGTTTTGGGGGGTTGTAGGCTGTCCCTGCCTCTCCGCACCGCAGCTGCCGGCACACCACGCTGGCCTCCTGCATGTCCCACTGGTCATCCAGGACTCTGCCCCATGTCCCCTTCTGGAAGATCTCCACTCGTCCATCGCACCGGCTCCCTCCACCCACCAGCCGCAGGGATGCAAAGCCGGCTGAGCCTGGGGAGAGCAGAGATGCCACAGCCATTGGTGGCACCGGGGAGCATGGCATCCTTCAGGGAGCGGGGCGAGGGGGGATTTCCCACCAAACACAACAAGATTGAGCCTTTTGCTGATGAGAAGCGAGGGCAAAACCTGGGTCCCCTCTGCAGCTCACAGCCAGGTCTGCTGCTGCTGGGGGCACCCAGGCACCTGCTGCCTGGCTGGTGGGATGAGGCTCTGCAGAGCTCTCTCTGGGGATGGGATGCAGTTGTCTGCAGCCAGAGGGATGGAGCACAGCCCTGCAGCCCTGCTCTGGCCTTGTCCCACAGTAGGAGAATGGAGGAGCCCAGGCCTGCTGGTGGTGCTGGGGCCTAAGCCACTGCCCTGGGGGCAGATGCCTGCCTCCGTTCAGCCCTCAGCTCTCCCAAAGTAGAGCGGTCACTCTGAGCAGGCAAAGCCCTCCAGGTGGCTCCTGGGGAAGCCAGGGTTTCTCCAGGGAGAAATTCAGCCTTGCACTGCTGTGGGACCCCTGCTTTGGGTGGCCACGTCACACACAAAGGGCAAATGGTGTTATGCAGCATTTTTCCAGCACTCACCTGCGCAAACGACAGCAGCGTTGTTCCCGTGGGAGCATGGTGAGGCCCCCAGGGTGATCACTGGGCACTGTCCCAGATGGGCTTCTGTCCCATCACAGTGGAATGAGTCTCTCCAGACAGGGCCAGTCCCTCTCCCAAAATGCTCTCCTCCAGGAACGGACTCAGCAAACCCGCAGTTGAGTTGACGACAGAGAACGTGGGCATCCGAGAGATCCCAGTGGGAGGCACAGAGGGTCCCCCAGGTCCCCAGCACCTGGACCTCTACCCTCCCTGCACACGCTGTGCTGCTGTTCACCAGCCTGAATCCTGTGTATTCTGGGGAGAGAGGGCGGATTGGTGCTCGTGTAACCTCAGTAGCTGGCGGAGAGGCTAGATGGACAGCATGCCTTTCTTCTTCTGCACTATTTTCATGCTGCAGACAATCCCATCATCCCTCCTGCCCTCACACCTGGCCCAGCACGGTCCTTGCTCTGTTCCCCAACCCCTGGCACAGCCCTGGTGTTCAACACCCCTCCCTGAGTCCTTACGTGTGCAGGTGACAACAGCGCTGTTCGCGTGGGTGCAGGGCTGGTCCCTGGAGGACCCTCTGCGGCAGGAGAAGAGGCGGGATTCATTCCCAACACACTGCAGCTCTCCATCCCAGATGGGACTGACCCCTTCTCCAAAGTGAGCTGGCCCAGCGACAGGCAGGGCCACGCCGCACTGCAACTCCCTGCAGACCACATCAGCAGCTTTGGGACCAAAGTGTGAATCACAGACACTTTTCCACTGGTCCCCATCACGGATCTCCACACGTCCTGAGCAGCGGCTCTTCCCTTCCACCAGCCGGACAAATCCTGGAAAAAAACAAAACAACTGGGAGTTCCCAGAGACCTCTGGCAGTTAAATGCCCACATCCTGCATCATCTTCAAGCAAGCCGTGACCAAACTGTCCATTGCACATTTCAGAGGAAGTTGTTGGTGACACAGGCACATCCAGACCCCCATGCACCCCATCTCTACAGCATCAGCCACTCGAGGGTATGTGTCTGTCGCAGACTCACAGCCACAGGTACTCCTTCAGACAAACTGCTCCCACTCAAGGTCCCCTGCGTGGCCTGGCGTGGTCGCCCCAGGACCACCGTAGTGTGAGCAGTTTGGATCTAGGAGAACTGGCCCAGATGATAATGACTGCTGCAGCCTGCTCAGCCTCTGCAGAGCTTGGGACCAGGCAGGACCATCACCCTGATGCAACCGGAAGCACCCCCTGATCCCAGGGGTGTTCCTGGGGTGTTGGAGGTTCATTTTAGGCAGAAGATGTCACAGAGCACAGAAATGGTGCAGCTGCCATCATGCCTGGTGCCTGTCCAGATCCCTCTGATGTCCGCTCGGGGGGAGGGTGTCCTCAGCCAGGGACACAGTGCTCTGCCTGGAGGTGTCCACAACCCAGATGGATGGCCGGACAGAGGGGCAGGAGACTCCCACTGGGTCCATGCCAGCTCTCAGAGACCAGCAGGCACAGATGAGGATCAGTAACTGCTGCCAAAGCCCCCGTGTCATGAGGCAGCACGGGGAACCATGGGCAGGCAGGAGGGCTTGGGCAGTTCATCAGTGCTGCCTGCACAGGGTCATGTCCCCACAGGACTACTCATAGCCCCAGGGATATCTCAGTACCAGCCTGTGCATGCAGTGGGTAGGCTCCCTCTGGGCCTTCCCCAAGGACTGGGGACATCAGCAATGACAGTCCCAACCTGGCAGTTAGACCAGCATCACTGGGCCCTACTCCAGTGTCCACTTGTTGCTCCCTGAGGGCACAGCCATGGTCCCTTCGCCCATCCCAGACCCAAAGGTGAGGAACAGGCTATCCACTTACCTGAACACATCACTCCAGCATCGAGAGTGTGTTCACAGTCATGTTCACCCCATCCTGTATGTTTGCAGTCAGACAGGGCAGACTCGGTGCCATTACAGCCAACATCATCCATCCAAATGGGGCCAGATCCTGCCCCAAAGTGTCCATACTGAGGAGCTCCAACAGCAGACCCACAGCCCAGCTGCTTACAAACCACTGCCGCATTGTTCATGTTCCAGTAGTTACCACAGACGGTCCCCCACTGGCCCTGTTGTTTCACCTCCACTCTCCCAGCACAGTCCCTGCCGCCATCTGCCAGCCTCACCTCCACAGCACCTTCAAACACTGACACAGGACCAGTTAGAACAGCGCCAAGCCCCAGCAGTGTGTGTCTGGGGGAACCCCCGCCCGGGTGGCATCAGAGGTGCCAGGGTGGGAGCCCACTCGCCTCCAAGTCTGTCCCCAGGGCAGTGCAGGGGTCCCTTCTATCCTCACGGGTGCTGCAAGGCTGGGGGCTGCAGTTCTGGCCCTGCTGGGTCATTTGTGGCCCCACAGCCTTTGGCACCTCCTTCTACCCCAACAGCCAGCTGCCACCTGCCCCTGGCCCATGCCCACCTAGGGCACCTGCTCCTCCCCTGCCAGCACCCTGAGAAGAGACCTGCCCCACCAAGGCTCCCCCAAGCACACACTGCTGCTTCTCCACAAAGCCCCCAGCTCCCCTGCACCACAACCTGCCCTGCCTTCCCCCCAGCTTATCCTCTGCCTTCGGGCCTTTCTGTGTCCCCTGTGGAACAACACGATGATCCCACTGAGCCCTCCCAACCCATGACCCCTCCTTGTCCTTGGGCAGTAGCCCAGCCCTGCCCTGTATAGGATCCCCCAGGAAGGTCACCTCTCTGCCAGCCTGTGGGAACAGACAGCCCACTTCCCTTGTCTCAACAGGCACAACCTGTCCCCGCTCAGGCTGGAGCTCACCCCAGCGTTCAGCACCCCTCCCTGAGTCCTTACGTGTGCAGGTGACAACAGCGCTGTTCGCGTGGGTGCAGGGCTGGTCCCTGGAGGACCCTCTGCGGCAGGAGAAGAGGCGGGATTCATTCCCCACACACTGCAGCTCTCCATCCCAGATGGGACTGACCCCTTCTCCAAAGTGAGCTGGCCCAGCAACAGGCAGGGCCACGCCGCACTGCAACTCCCTGCAGACCACAGCAGCAGCTTTGGGACCAAAGTGTGAATCACAGACACTTTTCCACTGGTCCCCATCATGGATCTCCACACGTCCTGAGCAGCGGCTCTTCCCTTCCACCAGCCGGACAAATTCTGGAAAAAAACCAAAACAACTGGGAGTTCCCAGAGACCTCTGGCAGTCAAATTCCCACGTCCCACATCATCGCCAAGCAAGCCGTGACCAAACTGCCCATTGAACATTCCAGAGGAAGTTGTTGGGGGGTGTTTGTGACACAGGCACATCCAGACCCGCACGCATCCCATCTCTACACCATCACAGCACTCGAGGGTATGTGTCTGTCACAGCACCAGGCACCACTCAGACAAACTGCTGCTGCACTGCACTGTCTGGCATGGTCGCCCCAGCACTGCAGTAGTGTGAGCAGTTCAGGTCCAGCACTGGCCCAGATGATAATGACTGCTGCAGCCTGCTCAGTCTCTGCAGAGCTTGGAACCAGGCAGGACCATCACCTTGATGCAGCCAGAAATGCACCTTGCTCCCAGGGGTGTTCCTGGGGTGTTGGAGGTTCATTTTAGGCAGAAGATGTCACAGAGCACAGAAATGCTGCAGCTGCTATCATGGCTGGTGCCTGTCCAGACCCCTCCAATGCCTGCTTGGCATCCTCAGCCAGGGACATAGCACTCTGCCCGGAGCTGCCCTGGTCCCAAGCCAACAGCCAGGTAGAGAGGCAGGAGACCTGCCTGCCCCCCTGGCCTCACACTGGCTCAGACAGTAACAGCAGGCACAGATGAGAGCCAGTAAGTGCTGCCAAAGCCCACGTGTCATGGGGCAGTGTGGGGAACCATGGGCAGGCAGGAGGGCTTGGGCTGTGGGTCAGTGCTGCCTGTGTGGGGCTGTGGCCCCACAGGAATATTCACAGCCCCAGGGATGTCTCAGTACCAGCCTGTGCATGCAGTAGTGCAGGAGGAAGCAGCCAGAGTCAAGCAGCTGCCCAGCTCCTAACCCTCAGAAATGCTGGTCCACACAGCTGAGCCCTGGGCACAGGCAGCAAAGGGCTTTGTGGCCACCCTGCTCCATTCCCCAGGGCCCAGCACTCATCCTCTCTGAAAAGCCCATTTGATTCAGTTGAGGTAATCACACCTGTGAAGGGGAATGACCCAGGAGGATCAGCCATCTCGTGACGTTCCTCCAAAGCGTGGAGTGCCGAGCAAGTGCCCCCGGGTGTTTCCAGCACAGGCACCCTCAGCATTGTTGGCTGCAAACTGGCAGAATGGGTGGAGATTGATGAAGCCCAAAGGACACCCCAGGGAAGGGATGGAGGACTCATCTGCAGCCCAAGGCACTGACTGTGGGTGACTGAGACACTCTGGCAAGGTCAGATCACCCTGGGGTAGGATCCCTCTGGGCCTTCCCCAAGGACTGGGGACATCAGCAATGACAGTCCCAGCCTGGCAGTTAGACCAGCATCACTGGGCCCTACTCCAGTGTCCACTTGTTGCTCCCTGAGGGCACAGCCATGGTCCCTTCGCCCATCCCACCCCCAAAGGTAGGCAGCAGGCTGTCCCCTTTATCTGAACACATCACACCAGCATCGTAAGCGTGAATACAGTTATGTTTACCCCATCCTCTGTGTTTGCAGTCAGACAGGGCAGACTCGGTGCCTTTACAGTCAACAGCAGCCATCCAAATGGGGCCGGATCCTGGCCCAAAGTATCCATATTGAGGAGCTCCAACAGCAGACCCACAGCCCAGCTGCTTACAAACCACCACTGTGTCCTTCATGCTCCAGTAGTTACTACAAACGGTCCCCCACTTGCCACCATGTTTCACCTCCACTCTTCCAGCACAGCGCCTGCCGCCATTCACCAGCCTCACCTCCGCAGCCCCTTTGAACACCAACATGGGATGGGTGAGGAGAGTGCCAAACCCCAGCACTGCAGGTCTGGGGGAACCCCCTACCTGGGCCGATTCAAAGGTACTGGGGCAGGAGCCCTCTCCCCTCCAGGCTGTCCCCAGTGCAGTGCAGGGGTCCCTTCTATCCCCAGGGGCCGTGCAAGGCTGTGGGTGCCCAGTTCCAGCCCAGCTGGGTCACTCGCCATCCCACTGTACAAGGCAGCTCTTTCCACCCCAACAGCCACCTGCCCCCACCCACACACTGCCCAGTGCTGCGCTGGGCACCCGCTACTCCTCAGCCCGACAACCCCTGCACAGCCCTGTGTACCCAGGCCTGCAGCTTCCCATGAAAACCACCTGCCCCAGCACCATCCCAACCCACCCCTACCCCCAGGGTTTTCCATGTTCCCAGGGAGCACTGAGATGACTCTGAGGATCCCCCAACCCATGTCCCCTCCTCGCCCCTGGGGTCAGCCCAGTCCCTACACTGGGCCAAGCTCCCCAGGAAGGATGTCTCTCTACTGTAGATGCCCCGCTCCCCTTCTCTCTGTGGGATCCAAACTGCTCTCATGGAGTCAGGGGGCCCCTGGACCAAGGGGACAGTGAGCAGCACACAAACACTCCGAGGTACCCTAGAGCTCGGCAGTGCCCTGGGCATCTCTGGGTGCTGCCATCACCAGCTAGGCCACCACCAGCTGCAGAGGCACAGTGCTGGGGAAGAGGGGATCCCAAAGGGGTACCCCAGGACAGGGTGTCTATCAATCCAGCCAGGCACAGGCTGCCCTGAACACTGGAGCCCTGGAAAAGGAGATATTGTCATATTCTCGCCCACCCAGATGGGCACAGGGAAAGGCACAGGGTCCATGGACCTGAGCACCTTCTGCCCCTCATCTCAGTAGCACCTGCAAAGAAACCCCATTCCCAGACAAATCCCAATGACCACACTGGTACCTGCAGGCCCTGGGCTGTGGGACAAAGGAGTCGGCACTTACCCCTGCACAGCTGTACCCAGAGGAGCAGCCACAGCACCTGAGGGGACAGGAGTCCCTCGGTGCCCATCCTGAGCCTCCTGCCCTGCCAGCACATCCCTGCTGCGCCACAATCCCTGCCACGGCTGCTGGGGACTCATGGGGACAGTGACGACGGGAGGGCAATATATCTCCGCAGATGCCAGCCCAGCTACAGGAGGAGCCAATCGAAGCAGCAGCACCTTTTTAGACATTATCGGGAGCGATCTCCCCTCCGACACAGCCCAGCCCTCCAATGAACTTCTCCAGCGCCATTCATGACCATATATGAGAGATGGCTCCGCTACAGGTGTCACATCACTGTGGTGGAGGGCCGTCACAAGACAGGGCCAGTTGTGGGGGGGGAACAGGTTTTTCACCCCCTGAACCGTGCCATGTGGACTAGGAGCACTGAGCACCTCCTATACCGGGCACATCCAAGAGCCCCAGGTGCAAGTGTCCAGCCACCCCTGTGCCATGGGAATCACAGGGCTGAGACTGCAGCGGTGGCTGTGTCAGGAAGGGAAGGAAACAGCCCCTGCCCCTGCTTCAGACCCCGCTCTGCTGGGAGCAGCAGCTGGGAAAGGGCCTTAGCCCAGGCCAGAGCCCCATCCCAGCAGCGCTGGCTCACCCCTCCCTCCCTGGAGAGCCCCACGGAAGGTCCCTTCCAATGAGCTGGAGCTGGGACACGTCTCTGTCCCGGCAGCAGACATGCAGCCCAGAGGCTCAGACACATCCCTGACTCTTGGCATGTCACCGAGGGGCCGTTATTCCCCGCGGCTGGCTCGGGACCTGCAGCCTGCAGGTGCACAAACCACAGCCCACGTGGCCTCGCAGCGCTCCCCACGCTCCGGAGGAAGTCTGTGGTTTCCTCCTGGCGCCGTGCCCAGGCACATCCCTGCGGTGCCCCCGAGCCACCCCTACCCCGACTGCTCCAGCCAGGGCTGCAGGGGCTGCTCCTTCGGCCTCGCAGACACGGGGCTGGGCGGATCCTGTCCCCTCTGATGCCCTTGTAACAGCACACGGCCGCTCTGCAAGGAGCCCCGCAGCCATGGGGTGCCATCGGTGACGTGAACACTGCCATCCTCCCACGGCCACTGCTGTGTGCTCATGATTTATAGTGACAGTGACCTCACACCCCTCCTACTGCCACCACTGCGTGTGCCTGAGTTGCAGTGCCACACGTGTGTGCGCGGTGTATGGACTTCTGCTAACAATGGTTCTTCCAAAAAGCCGTGTTTGGTTGTGGTCTGAATATTATTTTGGTGACACCAGAAGCACCGACCCAAGCTGTGTGCCAGCTCCTGGCCTATCATCTCTCCAGGCACCAGTGACATCACAAGTTCATCATACACAGCCATGTGCATACTCCTAGCCTATCTGCTACTCAGCCACAGGTGACGTCATGGTATTTGCATCTGACATGGGCCTGCTCCTGGCCTATTGGCTATTCAGACACCAATGACCTCAAAACCACTGACACAAACTAGGGGCCTGCTCCTGCCCTATCAGCTACTCAGGCACCAGTGACCTCACACGTACGTGTACACCCATTTGCCAGGTACTTGCTGTTGCAGTAGTCTGCCTCCAGTGACCTTACGAGAACCTATAAGGGCCATGCACCTGGTCCTGGCCTATCAGCTCTTCCTTCAGCCCAGAGTGACAACACGAGTACATACCCAAGCCACGTGTCTCCCTCTTGCCTATCAGCTACTCAGGCACCAGTGAGCTGGCCACCACATAGCCACCTACTTGCTATCTGCTTGCCTGTGAGAGGCAAAGGCACAAGTGACCTCACAAGCTCTGACACAAGCCACGCCCCTACTCTTGGCCTATCAGCTACTCAGGTATCAGTAATCTCACAACCACTTAGACAAGGCATGTGCCAGCTCCCAGCCTATGATCTACTCAGGCTCCAGTGAACTCAAAAGCACATACCAGCCTATTTTCTATGTCCTTGTCTGGTGGGGTGACCCCATGTGGCAGCCCCCACCCAGTCACTTGCTCACTGCCACCAGTGCGATGGGGGAGGAAAGTGGAAGGACAAAAGCGAGAAAAAAAACCTCATGCGTTGAGATAAAGACAGTTTAGTAAGTGGATTACTTCTTCTACTTTGAAGAACACCAAGCACTCCCCTAGTTCTATTGCTGACTATGACGTCATATGGTGTGGCATATCCCTTTGGTCCGTTGGGGTCAGCTGTCCTGACTTTGTCCCCTCCCAGCTTCTTGCCACCCCCAGCCTCCTCATTGTCGGGGCAGAGTGAGAAACAGAGAAGGCCTTGATGCTGTGCAAGCGCTGCTCAGCAGTAGCTACAATGTCAGCGTGTTATCCGTCGACACTCTTTTGACCACCAAGGCAAAGCTCGGCACCATAGGGGCTGCTAACAAGAAAACTAACACCATCCCAGCCAAACCCAGTACAATCTTCACACCTTATTCCCTCCTGTTTACATCCTGATCAGGTCCTACAGGATTCAATACTTTTACATCCACCGTCACCACCCCCTTCCCCAGCCTTTGACATGACGTACACACAGCAGACTGGATTTGGCTGGTGCGGCTCAGGTGGACCTGGACAAGTGCCAGCACACTCCTGACCTCTCCCCTCTCTCAGTCAGACAGAGCGGTTTGAAACATTCAATCAGTTTATCAACCCAAGGACAAGGCAATGTGTATAGCACCAGTCTGCACCCCACAGTGGTCTTACAGGTAGCTGTGAGAACCCCCACAACCCCATGGGGAAAGGGAGTTCCCCACTACCACCCTCCCTCTCTGCTTGGAACCTCGAAAGCCACTTTGCAGTTCCTGGGCTCACTGGCTAGTTCCTCTCATCCACATGGTCTTTTTTGTGATCCTCTTTGGGTCTTTTCCATATTGTCCCCATGCACGTATTCTTCTGAAGTTGGAATTTTGTCCTGCTTTTCCATGTTTGCAGATGGCGTTGCCTGTATCTTGCATCTCCGAGGAAAGCTCAGAGTCTTCCCCAGTAACCCTGCATGGCCATCCTGCTGGGCTGGGCGGGGATGTGGGGGACTCCCAGGCCGGTTCACAGGATACCGGCGTAACCGTCAGCAGCGTTCAGTCAGCGGCGAGGTCACCAGAGGCAACGGTAAGTCTGCGGCTAAGCACTAGATTGAGGCAGACTGGGAGGTTCACGAGGCCCAGGACCCCCAGGGAAGAGCAGAGGGATCCATCCAGAGCCAGCAGCTCTCGCGAGAGAGGCTCACACAGTGTGGGTGTTGCCAGGGGGAACTGCGGGAGATTTGAACGGCCCTGAGGAGCACCAGCGACCAGGAGCGCGGAGAACCGGGCGGGCAAACAGGGCGTGGCGCGTCAGAAAGGGTGTGGCGTGGCAGTTTGTGCAGCAGTTCATGCAGACAGGGCGCAGCCCCCCCCTTCCCAGCTCGAGAAGGCTACTCAAGCGGTGGGCATCGGCCCAGAGGGAGACCCAGGGATGGTTGCCACTCAGATGAAAGCCATTGCTATGAAAAATGTGGCGATGCAGGCAGAGCTCCCATGCAAACATGCAGCTGTCCAGGTCTCTGGCTGCAGGGAGTGCCTGAGTCTATCCCTGATGATGGAGGGCAGTGGGGGCACCTCTCGTGTGAGGTGTGACCAGGTGAATGATCTGCTCAGCCTGGTGGTAGAGCTGAAGGAGGAAGTGGAAAGGTTGAGGAGTATCAGGGAGTGTGAGAGGGAGATAGATTGGTGGGCCCACACCCTACCATCCCTGAGGCAGGGGCAGCAGATGGAGGCTCCGCAAGAAGCGGAGGTTCCCCTGCCCCCTTGCCACCAGGCAGGAGGGCACCTAAGAGTTGGAGGGGAATGGATACAGGTCCCTGGTCAGGGAGGCAGGCGAGTCCCCTCCCGGTCTCCCTCACCTTCCCAGTTGCCCCTACTCAACAGGTATGGGGCTCTGGAACTTGAGGACCAGGTCAATGAAGATCAGGGTGTAGATGAAGAGTGGTGCCTAGGTTCAGTCGGGCAGCCCCACACATTCTCACATCCTCTGAAAAAAGAAAAAGGAGGGTAATTGCCGTAGGCGACTCCCTTCTGAGGGGGACAGAGGGCCCATTATGCAGACTTGACCCAACCCACAGGGAAGTCTGCTGCCTCCCTGGGGCCTGGGTAAAAGACATTACCAGGGAACTCCCTGGTCTGGTTCGGACCTCTGATTATTACCCATTGCTGGTTGTGCAGGTTGGCAGTGATGAGATTGCAGAGAGAAATCCAAAGGCAATCAAAAGGGACTTGAGGGCACTGGGGCGATTAGTGGAAGGATCGGGAGCACAGGTAGTGTTTTCCTCAATCCCTGCGGGGGCAGGGAAATACACTGAAAGGAACAGAAAAACACACCCGGTTAATACGTGGCTCAGAGGCTGGTGCCATGGGTGGAATTTTGGGGTTTTTGATCATGGGGAGGTTTACACGGCACCGGGCTTGCTAGCGACAGATGGTTTCCAGCTATCTCAACGGGTAAAAGAATCCTCGCTCATGAGATGGCAGGACTCATAGAGAGGGCTTTAAACTAGGTTTGAAGGGGGTAAGGGATAAAACTAGGTGCACCAGAGATGAGCCTGGGGGCAGCATGCCGATGTTAGGGGTGGATTCGAGAGGCCAGCTCAAATGCATCTATGCCAATGCACGCAGCATGGGCGATAAACAGGAGGAGCTGGAAGCCATGGTGCAGCAGGATAGATATGACTTAGTCGCCATCACGGAAACATGGTGGGATGACTCCCATGACTGGAGTGCTGCAAGGGCTGACTACAAGCTCTTCAGAAGGGATAGGCAAGGTAGAAGAGGTGGTGGGGTGGCTCTCTATGTTAGGGAATGTTTGGACTGTACAGAGCTACACGATTGTGATGACAAGGTGGAGTGCTTATGGGTGAGGATGAGAGGGAAAGCCAATAAGGCAGATGTTGTGCTGGGAGTCTGTTATAGACCACCCGACCAGGTTGAAGAGACGGATGAATCGTTCTACAAGCGGCTGGCAGTAATCTCAGGATCGTGTGCCCTTGTCCTCGTGGGGGACTTTAACTTTCCAGACATCTGCTGGAAATACAACACAGCAGTGAGTAAACAATCTAGGAGGTTCCTGGAGTGTGTGGAAGATAACTTCCTGACACAGCTGGTAGGTGAGCCAACCAGGGGAGGATCCTTGCTAGATCTATTGTTTACGAACAGGGAAGGAGTAGTGGGAGGTGTGATGGTCAGAGGCCATCTTGGGCTTAGCGACCATGAAATGATAGAATTCTCAATTCTTGGTGAGGCAAGGAAGGTGGTCAGCAAAACCACCACTATGGACTTCCGGAAGGCAAACTTTGGCCTCTTCAAGGCACTGGTTGAGAGAGTCCCTTGGGAGACGGTCCTGAAGGGCAAAGGGGTCCAGCAGGGATGGACATTCTTTAAGAGGGAAATCTTAATGGCTCAGGACCAGACTATTCCCATGTGCCGCAAGTCGAACCGCCGAGGAAATCGAACCGCCGAGGAAAACGACCGGCCTGGCTGAACAGGGAGCTTTTGCTAGGATTCAAGAAAAAAAGGAGAGTTTATTATCTCTGGAAGAAAGGGCGGGCAACTTGGCAAGAGTACAGGGATCTTGTTAGATCATACAGGGGGAAAATTAGAAAGGCAAAAGCTCAGCTAGAACTAAATCTGGCCACTATTGTAAGGGACAACAAAAAAAAGGTTTTACAAATATGTTAACAGTAAAAAGAATCCCAAGGAGAAGATCTATCTTTAATGGACACAGAAGGGAACGTAGCCACCAAAGATGTGGAAAAGGCCGAGGTACTTAATGCCTTCTTTGCCTCAGTCTTTAATAGGGAGACCAGTTATCTTCAGTCTACTCTGCCCCCTGAGCTGGAAAGTGAGGATGAAGAGCAGAATATACCCCCCTTAATCCAGGAGGAGATAGTTAGTGACCTACTATGCCATCTGGACACTCAGAGATCTATGGGACCTGATGGGATCCATCCAAGAGTACTGAGGGAACTGGCGGAGGTCCTTGCCAAGCCACTCTCTATCATCTATCAGCGTTCCTGGTCAACGGGGCAGGTCCCAGAGGACTGGAGGCTTGCCAGTGTGACTCCCATTTACAAGAAGGGTCGGAGGGAGGATCCGGGGAACTACAGGCCTGTCAGCCTGACCTTGGTACCGGGGAAGATTATGGAACGGTTTATCTTGAGAGCACTCACATGGCAAGTCCGGGACAATCAGGGGATCGGGCCCAGTCAGCATGGGTTTATGAAAGGCAGGTCCTGCTTGACCAACCTGATCTCCTTCTATGACCAGGTGACCCGCCTAGTGGATGAGGGAAAGGCTGTGGATGTTATCCACCTTGACTTCAGCAAGGCCTTTGACACTGTCTCTCATGGCATACTCCTTGAGAAGCTGGTGTCTCATGGCTTGGACAAGTGTACTCTTCACTGGGTGAAAAACTGGCTGGATGGATGAGCCCAGAGGGTTGTGGTGAATGGGGTGAAATACAGCTGGCGGCGGGTCACAAGTGGTGTCCCCAGGGCTTGGTGTTAGGCCCCGTTCTCTTTAATACCTTTTTCAATGATTTGGATGAGGGGATTGAGTGCACCCTCAGCAAGTTTGCAGACGACACCAAGTTGGGAGGCAGGGTCAATCTGCTTGAGGGTAGGGAGGCTCTACAAAGAGATCTGGACAGGCTGGATCGATGGGCTGAGGCCAATCGTATGAAGTTCAACAAAGCCAAGTGCTGGGTCCTGCACTTCGGTCACAGCAACTCCATGCAGCACTACAGGCTTGGGGAAGAGTGGCTGGAAAGCTGCCCGGCAGAGAAAGACCTGGGCGTGCTGGTTGACAGCCAGCTGAATATGAGCCAGCAGTGTGCCCACGGGGCCAAGAAGGCCAATGGCATCCTGGCCTGTATCAGAAATAGTGTGGCCAGCAGGAGCAGGGAGGTGATTGTTCCCCTGTACTGGGCACTGGTGAGGCCGCACCTCGAGTCCTGTGTTCAGTTTTGGGCCCCTCACTACAAGAAAGACATTGAGTTGCTGGAGCGTGTCCAAGAAGGGCAAAGATATTGGTGAGAGGCCTGGACCATATATCTTATGAGGAGCGGCTGAGGGAGCTGGGGCTGTTTAGTGTGGAGAAGAGGAGGCTGAGGGGAGACCTTATAGCTCTCTACAACTACCTGAAGGGGGGTTGTAGTGAGGTGGTTACTGGTCTCTTCTGTCAGGTGGCTGGAGATAGGACGAGAGGAAATGTCCTCAAGTTGTGGCAAGGGAGGTTTAGGTTGGATATTAGGAAAAATTTCTTTACTGAGAAGGTTGTCAGACATTGGAATAGGCTGCCCAGGGAAGTGGTTGAGTTACGATCCCTGGAGGTATTCAAAGAGCACGTAGACGGGGTACTCCAGAACATGGTTTAGTGGGCATGGATGATGGTTGGACTCGATGATCTTGAAGGTCTTTTCCAACCTAAATGATTCTATGGATCTATGATTCTATGTTGAGGGCTTTCAGCCTTGCCAGAGCCCTCAGCTGTCTCCACACAGGAAGTCCTATGGTGTCCCACACCTGGTCAGGTCCTTGCTGGCCCTGGTGTATGGGCTGATTCTCCCCCCAGCGCAGGACTGGCCACTTCTTTTAAAACTTCAAGAGGATTCTATTGGCCAAATCCCAGAGTTTCTCAAGGTTCCCCTTGAGCGAAGCTCTGTTTTGTCAGCTGTTAATGTTTGTGTGCAGATGGAGCACCCTGATGGAGGTGTCTCACACAAGATAACAGCATAAGGAATTGCAGGGCATTACAGACAATTAAAGGAGGTACTAGCTCAATGGAATTTCTAACCCACGTGAGAACTACTGTGACAACCATCTCCGAAACAGCAAAGGGGGACACAAAGCAAGCAAAGCTAGGGCCAATGGAGAAATGGTAAATGAGAGTTGGGCTGTCTGCATGCTAGGCTGTTTAGTGTAAAATGAATACCTTTTTAGACACACAGATGTTGACGCGGAAGTCACGGACACTGCACACAATCAATATGATCAAGCAGATGCCACTTTATTGCCAAGATAGCTCGGTTTATATGCTCATTCTAGTTATTGTTCACGCATAAGCAAATTAGAGATTGGTTAGCATGTGCTGTCCACGCGCCTAGTTACACCTAATGATTGGTTATATCAACACTGTACACGCGCATAAACATAAGGCATAATTGGTTGTATTAACTAAAACATGCAAAACTTGTCTCAGGCTAATTGGTCAAGATAAGCTGCCAAATTGAGGTTCTTTGTGCCAAGTTCCCTTTATCGCGGAATGCGCACCTGTGTTCTTCTAATTGGCATCTTTCTTTTTTTGTCTTCTTGTTTATTCTGTTCAAGGCCTTCTAAAGGCGTATGGAATGCTCTTGCAACCGTTAGCTAAATATGTGTCCACAAGCAAAGCGTCCTTGAAGCCTGCTGCCTACAAAACATCCTTAGCTCACAAATTGATCAATTCCATCGTGTCTGGATTGTTCACTATGTGCCCATTCCTTTCCAAGTATCCCACACACAGACAATATGGACCCCTCCAAGGCTGGTCTTAGTCATGCTGTCTAGCCACTTAGACACTCCATCTATCTGCCTTTTACATCCCTGACCAGTTCTTCCATTTTGAAAGTATGAAGTCCCGCAGGCCACCTCACCTCATCGCCTCCTCTGTCACCCTAGTCAGGAAGACATCATCAACGAGCTCCAAAAACCTCCTGGATGGCTTTCATCTCGCTATGTTGCCCCTTCAGCAGAGGCGGTAGGGATAGTACAAGCCCCCCATGAGGACCAGGGCTACAAACATGAGACTTCTTCCTGAAGAAGGCCTCATTTACTTCCTCTTCCTGATCAGGAGGTCTGGAGCAGACATCCACCCACCACAGCATTGCCCATGTTGTTCTGCCCTCTCACACTGACCCTTCAGCTCTCAGCTGACCCATTGTTTGTCGCCAGGCAGAGCTCCACGCATTGCTGCTGCTCTCTCATGTAAAGGGCAACTTCCCCTCCAGGTCCAGAACTATGGCCTTACCAGTACCAGACACCTAATACCCTACAGTTTTCCCATGAGGTGGTTTGGGCCACCTTGTCCTTCCAGTAGCCAAGTTGCAGACCCTCTGGGTTCTCCAGTGTCCAGTCCAGACTTAGGGTCTCTAAATACTGGGCTCCCAGGCTGCTGCTTCTACTCACTGGATGCTCTGGTTTGATGTTTGCTAGTGGTTATGCCCACTGACGTACACAGCAATGTTATATGGGTGCTCTCCAATCGCTGTAGTTTCTGGGCTCCCGAAGAACAGGAGCCTGTATGACTTACGGTTCCCACTCCGGTGGCTGGCCATTGGACCTCCATCCATACGCAAAACCAGAGATACTGCTCACCCCAGAAAATTGTGGGAAATTGGAGTTTAATAAGAACACAAGACAGACTGGGGTGACCAGTTGCAGGGCATGGCCAGACAAGTTTACTGACTGGCCACCTCTTTACATGTGATCAGCTCCTCTTATCCCCTTTTCTGTCAATTTTCCCACAATTGTTCCTCCCCAAACCACCATGATCCCTCCCTCTCGCTGCCCTTGATCCTTTCCTACACATTCCACAGGAAGTCTTGCACAATCCCCAAATGCTCTTTCTTGCATCCCATCGTGAGGCTCAGACACGCAGAGGCAGAAACCCCCACCCTCAGTATGCAAAGTTGTCCTGGGAGGCTCTCCCATTGACCCACCTGCTGAGTCTCACACCCAAATGTCTTGGACCTGTCTATGACAGAAAGGTTCTCCATTTGGGTTTTAAATTGTTTCTCTGAAAACAGGGTGATTTGTGTCCTAGAAATGGCAATTCTTTATGTAGATGGAAGTGTGGGGCATTTGGTCAGATCAAAATGCCTACATGGGCACGTGTGAAACAGAGCAGACTATTTGACCCCCACCCGACCATTACCAAGTCCTGATTCCTTGAAGCATTTAGTAGCACTGACCACACACGAAAAGGACCATAACATCCATCTCTCTGGATAACTGGGTAAGTCTTCTTCATTCCCGTCTGCCTATGTTTCTGTGTTTCCTCCCTCGAAGGCTGTGTCATACACACCAGCTCCAAGACTTCAGAGGAACTCAAGGGACACAAATGCAAGCCAGGCCAACAATAGCTCTCTATCAAAGCTTAAACCACAACAAGCAAGCAGCAGTTGATTCAAGACATCCTAAAGTATTTGAGTGTACATCACCTCTAGGATGCCTACAGAACTTTTTGATGCATCCTGTCATTTGGACGTTGTTTCTGATCCTCTTTGGTGTGCTGCAACTGTGGAAAATGAAGGTGCTCCTCCAGAGGGTGGAATTGGTGTCACATCATGCCAGACAAAGAACACCTCAGATCATGGCCCAGGCCCCCCTCCTCCGTGCCAACAGAACTGAAGTCCTTGTCATCTCCACGGTGGCTGCTGTCTCTTCCACTGAAGCCCTTGCGAGGACACCGGTTCCTTACAGCCTTAGGCCCTTGTTCCCTCCTCACTGACCCCCAAAAGAGCCTGGGAGGTGTCCTACCGCTGTCCTTCACTCGGCATCACACCCCCCCCCCCCATCAAACTGCTCCCAGGAAGAGCTGTAAGCATCCCATGAAGGAAAGGATCCCCCTTCCCAGGGGGTTGGGGCTCAGGGCTTGGCCATCCTGCTTGCTGAAACACATTTAGGGCTTTCACAGCCACCTCCACAATTGATCTTCCACCTGTGACCAGTGTCTCTGACTTCCTGTTTCACCAGTCCCCAGGTGAAACCTCCTTGTCTGGTCATTCCCTCCACAGTCTCTTCAGTGGTGTTCCTCAGTGGAGCCCAGCAACACCCTCAGAAACTTGCAAGTTTGATGCTGACTTTTACTTCTTGAGAGGCTTGTTCAATCTTTCAGGATCTGCAGTTCAGGAACTTGGCACCAGAGGGCTCATTAACATGAAAACTCCCTAACGAGCCAAGGCTCTGTGCATAATTTTCCTTTAGGTCTTCAATTCTTATGTGGTTAATTAGAGAGATTTCAGGAGTGTAGTCAAAGTGGAAAGATTTCAATACTAAACAATAAGAAAGAATTCTTTTTTTTCCCCCCACTTTTCTTTATTTTTCTGCTCATGCACTATGTGATATCAGAAATCCTCAATTCATATTGATCCTCCTAATGGAGTTTGAATGTATACAAAAATCAAGACCCTTTACGTCTTAACAATCTATGGTCATTCTTCATCCCTACCCCCAGCCCCACCTTTCCTCTCAACCACCTGGCACTTACAGCAGCCTTGTTCAAATCTGAGCTTTCTTCACTGAAGTCTGTAGCTGCATGTTTCAGCCCGTGGGCACCAACTCCCTCCTGCTTGGAGAACGAGCTGCACACAGACACGCGGTGATGTAATACACTCAACGGCTGTATATTAAGTCCACGTTACCTCCTCTGAAGTCCACTTCCCACAGCGGATAGCCTTAGATGAACAAAAACCACATTTTTGTGTAAGCAGAGATCCCAGGACCCCCCAAAACACTCCCTGCCCTGGACTCTATCTGTCCATATCCGCTCTTTGCACACAGCAAGTCACACATTGAAGTCACGAGCTCCCCTGATTCACAGAGGGGGAAAAAAGAGACAAAGTGAATGAAATGCTCTCTTTTGAATAGGCAAACGGGCGCTAAGCCCAATGTATCTGGGACACAGGAGCGTCTTCAAGCAGACTCTGCTATACCTAGACCCACTCATTTTTCAGTCCCTGCAGGGTAAAGTACCTGTGACTCCATTGTCAGCAAAGGCAGAAATGAGAGTGATCCCTTCTAATGTTGGACACCTCGGGTGCTGTTGCCCAGGCTTCCTTTTCTACCCGTATTAGGTAGTTATTCATTACGATCCAAAAACCCCCATGGCACTACATCTAGCTGAGGCTTGACTATCTCCATTGTGGACATCCCACAGCCTTTCTGGGTGCATGTTCCCAGTGCCTGACAGACCTTATAGTGCAGATGCCTTTCTCTTAAGCCTGGTCAGAATTTCCCATGGCCCAACTTTTTCCCATGGCTTCTCATCTTTCCACTGTGCCCACCTGGGAAGAGTCTGACTCATTCTCCTCTGCACTATCCCATAAGTTAGCTGTAGACAATGACAGTATCTCCCCTAGGCCAGCCTTGAATTTCTGACAACCTTCTCTTTGGCCCAATGATATCGACCGGTCTTCAGCAGACTCCCCATTTCCAGCAGTTGGAGGGTGTTGGACTTGTGGGCTTAAACCTGTGTCTATAACCGCCGTGCTCATCCCCACCAGGTCCCACTCAAGCTTCAGGAGATAACTAGGGATGTGAAGTCAAGGGTCACCCACCCCATTCCAGGGGTATTCATGCCATTGAGAGAGACTCTGTCTTTGTTACGGATGCACGACCAACCAAATCCAACAGGTGTTAAAACTCAGATTTATTCTTCAGCAAAAGTTAGTTAGAAGTCCGGTAACATCTTATAAAACCACAGGCTCAATGACGTAAAGAGAATTAGTACTACACAGCCGACTTAAGAATTCCCAAGATTTAAAGTGATGGCTCAAAACGCGCGTATCACTCACCTAAAAGCTGAGGGCTCTCTCCCTCCAGGAGTTACCTCGGGCGGTGCCCTGGCCCGAGGGGGAGTCCCCGACTGCAGACCCGCTGCTCCGAGGAGGACTGCCAACATGTCCTCCGGCGGGACCCCGTTTATACCCCCTGTCGAATCTGACCTGTGGTCATTTAATTCTATTGGTTAGGAAGGTCACCTCTATGTACCTGGCGCATCTTGATTGGCCAGTTCAAATTTCAACCTGCAGCCTCCAGAGTTTTCTTCCCCTTCTCCCTTCCTGGAGAACTTTTGTTTGCTGCTGGCAGGATGGGGGGGGGGGGGATGTACTGCCACATAGGGCTGAGCTGCGCTGCACCCTGCTGCATGTACAGCACGGCCATCAAACCTGTGTTATGCTACACAGATCCCTTGGCCACAGGACGACCTCAGCAGCATATTATCACACAAGAGCCTGCAGGCAGGTCCCACTCTGTACTGGACATCATGCCTCCTGCGTGGCCTTGCTTGTATCTAACAGTGCAGCAAAACAGTCTCATGAAAACATCATTTCTGTTTGACTGTTGAGACGATGAGTAGAGTTGATCCTTGTAAGAAAATCCTACAGTAGCCTGAATGACCAAAACAGGAGACTGTCTTCTATGGATGGGGTCTGCATGGTTTGCTGCATTCAGGTAGAAGGCCCGTTCAATGCAACACCCCCTGGGGTTCCCACCATCTAAAGGGGCCTAAGATGATCTGTATGATTCTCTCCTTATAGTGTTAACAACGATGAACATAATTTTAAAATGTAGCCCACAGTGTCCGAGTTCCTTTCTTACTGTGCTCATAATAGACCAGCACCTCCTCAGGAAAAAAACACTCTCTCAGCACCCTTGGATGCAGCCCCTATGGTTCCCAGGGACTGGTAAGGGTGTAGTTTGCTTGAGTAACCCCGCACTTGATCCGCATCCGCTGCTGGTTGTTCTCCTCCAGAGTCCTGCCTCACAGCTCAAAGGCCTGGGAGACCTTGCTGCTATTAACCGAGGCTGTGACGTAGAGTACCTCAGATCTATCTAGAGCTACTCTTCCTCATTTCAGCAGTGGTCCTACCTTATCTCTTTTTCTTCTGTAACAGTTCCCGAAGTATCAAAAGTTCATCTTGGTGCCCTTGAAATCCTTTCTGAGCTTCCACTGAGTTTTGATATGGACCATTGCTGTGCTGGGAGGATGATGTCCTTGAAGACAAGATGTATCCAGGAACACTCTGAAAATTCTTGGTCTTTTCATTGATTGGATCATCAAGGCAGTGAGTAAAAACCCCTGTGTGACATGCTTCATGTTCATGCAATGCCTGCAGCTCTTGCGTGGAGAAGGAGCAGACCTTGCATCCCTGATGGCATCTGATGACTGATGCCTCTGACTGATGGCTTTAGTGTACAGCAAACAGGCACCAAATCACAGTCTCTGTGATGTCGTCTGGGATGTCTATGACGCACCCAACCCTGAATGGGAATTGCTTTCCTGCAGCTCCTGTGAGGTCCCTTCCAGCCTTGGCATCTCGTGTAGCTCTGTGGCCCTGGATCTGGACATTAAACAGAGGACATGCCCTGAATTCTGTTAGGCAGTGTGAGGACGAACATGGGACACATGCCATTACAGTCAGTGGAGGAATAGTAAATTCAGCTGATGGAAAAGAGAGAGACCCAGCTCTCGCTATGGTACATGACTGCAGTTGTTCATATCAATACCTGTATCAAGTGCCATGAAGCTAAGGAGAAGGAAAAGGTTCTTTTGGCCTTTAGTTGGGCATAAGCTGTCATGTCACTTGGCCAAAGGAATTTCCCACCAGGCTCATACATGATTCCTAAGATATTGCCCTGTCTCTGTGAACTTCTCCATTACAATTTGCTGTTACCTACATGTATCTTGGACCACCTCTGGCAGTTCAAATGTCACCAGGGATTTGCATCTGAACACCTGACCCCTGCCTTTCCTCTCCATTAATTCAGATGGGAGCTGAGACAAGGAGCTCACATGCAGGTGTCTATTTTGCTCACACCTGAACTGAGGCAAGAGGAATCCCACCTCCTGTGGCTTTGTGGTGTGCATGGGAGGGAGCTGAGCCTCCTTCAAATGCCATGAGTAGAAACGCAGGATGAGATGCCTCCATTGACCCATGGATCCCTTCCCTCAGCAGGGGTAAAGGAGATCCCTGCCTGCCTCTCTCTGGGTATCCTGTCTAACAATATGACCAAAAAATGTGGCATATAGATGTAACTTTGTCTCTGAGAGGAGAATTTTAATTCAGGAAAGAAGTGTCTCTCCCCAGCTGAGGGAGGCAACACCAGTGATTGTTTCAGCCTGTTTCCCAGCAGGTTCCCCTGGAGCCCCAGGGACACCTGGAGGGAGCCCAGAGGGGGCAGAGAAAGTGCTGCCTTGGGCTGGTCCTCTGCTCCTGAGCTAGGCTGGGCACCTGGGATGGAGGGAGCTCATGGCAAGCAGGCAGCACTGCAGAAAGACAGCTCTGCCCAGGAGCAGCTCCTCTGCAAAGCGCAGCAGGGCTGAGGGCACTGCCTGCAGGCACCGAGGGGAGAGAAGTGAGGCAGAGAGAGATGTTAAAGGCAGTCTGGGGTGGGAGGACAGAGAAGAGCTGACTTGGAGACAATTTTTCACAGCCCTTAACAGGGTAAGTGTCTTGCTGCAGGGCAATGCATCTGTGGTTCCTGGAATGATCTCCTGAAGCTGGCACATCCCACAGCCTAGTGGATCTGTCAGGAAAACTCTCACAGTTTGTGCAGCGTAGAGAAAAAGGACGCGCTTTGGAGCACAGCTTCCCTGCTGCACCCTCAGAGGGACAGGGCATGTCAGCTGCCTTCACCCGGGGATGGCTGCGGAGTGTGAAGCTGGGTGTGCAGCCAGGGGTGCCCAGGGCTGTCCTTCTGAGCAGGGTCCCTGCACCCCAGGGGCTGTGTGCTGGGGCAGGGACTCTGCTGCTGGTCAGGGTAAGTACTCTGCCTGCCTGGGGAGCTCTAACAGCAGAGTGCGGAGAAGCTGTGGATGAAAGAAGCAACTTGCAGCAGGGCAGGGTCCTTCTCCTGACAAGAGGGTGCTGTGTTGATCACTCACAGCTCCACATCATCCCAGGAAATTTCAAGACAACCTTTCAAGGGCAAGGTCGAAGCAGGGATTACTATATCATAGAGATCTTTCCTGAGTCTGTTTTTTCAGTTTCCTACTCTAGGGGATTTTTTAGGAGAAATGGAAAAGGAGCTGTCATGCTTGAACAAGTCACTGAGATGCCTGAGCTGTAACTCTGAGGGATCAGTAAGTCTGATAGGAGCCTCCTGCAGTAGAGCACAGGGACTGAGAACAACTGCCTGGCTATATTGATGTCTGGGAGATGGCATGCACAGCTGGGTAAGGGTAAGTCTTCCCTGAGACTTTAGCTGCCTCTGCCTTTGCCTCTCTGAGCCAGTCAATCACTGCATTTTTCCTTGATTCTCCACTAGTCTCTGTTATTGCTATTGTTGTTCTTGCTGTCTGTTTTTCTGGGGTGGGAGCTTCAGCTGCAGAGTCACACACTGATCTTGTGGGTCCTCCCATGCAGCTGTGTCCATGGGAACAAGGTTACAGGTGTCCAAGCTGTGGGGCTGTGGGCAATGCAGCCTGTGTCATTCCCTATCAAAGGAGCTGACTCTCCCTTCTTGAGATACCATCATCAGGACACTTGACTATTTTCTTGGGGTGTCCTTCCAAGCTGTGAGGTGCCCTCCAGGATGCAGGTCTGTCCCATAGCTTCTTGGTGTTTCTGAATGCCCCATGGAGAAGCACAGAAACACTATGACTGAGGAAATGCTGTTGGGATTGTGAAACAAAACATGTGTGTCCTTGGCAAGAAGTGGGGTGCAGAGACCTTGAGAAAGGGGGAGACTCTTGGTGTTGGACAGTGGGTGTCTCTGCTTTCAGTAGTGCCTGGAGTCTTTTCAGGTTAACACAGGGCTGTGAATACACTCCATCTCAGAAAGGTGAGTGCCTAGGGTAGCTGGCAACAAGACAGAGTGACAGAACAGCTCCCCTCACTCTGCACTAAGCCACAGGCAATCCTCTTGCCTCACAGGACACACTTTGTTTTTTCCGAGTGAAGCAGAAGTGATGAGGGTTTCTGAAATCCAAGAAAATCTCCAGGTGAGATAGTGGAGAGCTCTAACCCCCACCTCTCACTCAAACACTCTTTTGATTGTGGTTTCTTAGCCCTGGGAGTGCAGATGCTGACAAGCAATTTTACATCAGGAGCAGTTTTATCTGACCAATTCAAACACCAGGACTGACCCCCTGATAGACACCATTCTCAGAAACCCACTGCTACATAGCAGGGCTGACATCTTGGCAGCCAATACACAGAGGTCCTGTTCCTCACGACACACGCAGCCAGCACCAACCAGAGCTCCATCCACAGAGCTGAACAGAGATCTCGTTGAAATGGAAAAAATGCGGTGAACATGTAGTGTGAGAAATGGCTTTGATTTTCATCAGAGAATAATGCCCTAACTTGTCACTGTCCTTGCCTCCCTGTTCAGTGCTCCACACCCAGAGGCAGCAGATGTCCAACAGCAGCTCCATCACCCAGTTCCTCCTCCTGGCATTTGCAGACACGCGGGAGCTGCAGCTCTTGCACTTCTGGCTCTTCCTGGGCATCTACCTGGCTGCCCTCCTGGCCAACAGCCTCATCATCACCGCCGTAGCCTGTGACCACAGCCTCCACACACCCATGTACTTCTTCCTCCTCAATCTCTCCCTCCTTGACCTTGGCTCCATCTCCACCACTGTCCCCAAAGCCATGGCCAACTCCCTCTGGGACACCAGGGCCATCTCCTACCCAGGATGTGCTGCACAGGTCTTTCTGTTTGTCTTTTTGATCTCAGCAGAGTATTTTCTTCTCACCATCATGGCCTACGACCGCTACGTTGCCATCTGCAAACCCCTGCACTACGGGACCCTCCTGGGCAGCAGAGCTTGTGTCCACATGGCAGCAGCTGCCTGGGGCACTGGTTTCCTCTATGCTGTGCTGCACACTGCCAATACATTTTCAGTACCCCTCTGCCAAGGCAATGCTGTGGACCAGTTCTTCTGCGAAATCCCCCAGATCCTCAAGCTTGCCTGCTCAGATGCCTACCTCAGGGAAGCTGGGGTACTTGTAGTTGGTGTCTCTTTTGGATTTGGGTGTTTTGTTTTCATTGTGCTGTCCTATGTGCAGATCTTCAGGGCTGTGCTGAGGATCCCCTCTGAGCAGGGACAGCACAAAGCCTTTTCCACCTGCCTCCCTCACTTGGCTGTGGTCTCCTTGTTTTTAAGCACTGGCACGTTTGCCTACCTGAAGCTCCCCTCCATCTCCTCACCATCCCTGGACCTGCTGGTGGCAGTTCTGTACTCAGTGGTGCCTCCAGCAGTGAACCCCCTCATCTACAGCATGAGAAACCATGAGATCAAGGATGCCCTGAGAAAACTAATCACTGGATGCTTTTCCTAAGGAATAAACTTCCTGTTATCTTTTTCGTAGGACTCATATCTCATTACAAGCTCAGCCTGTCTTCTGGTGGGTTTTTTAGGGTGATTTTTGGTTTTGAGTGTGGGTTTTGATTGCTCTTTTTGCTTTGTTTTACTTATCTGAATGCTTTCCACAAAGAAATGTTTCTTCCTCTGGTTTCTAATTCACATTCTATCCAGATTTTGTGTGCCCCACAGGCTGTGCAAATGAGGACCCATACCCTCTGTGTATTTACCCAAAATAAAGGGCCCTGCAGTGACTTGTTTTTCTGAGCTCCTTCATCCAAGACCTTCTCTGCAGCTGCAGGGAGCAGTGCCTGTGTGCAGAGGGGAAGAAGAAAAGAGTCCCGCCACAGCAGCACTGCCAGGGAGCACCAGCGCTTGGTCTTTCCCGAGCTGCTCTCTTCCCACTTCCATGCTTTCCTTCTGAACCCTTTGGTTGGTGCAAGGCCTGAGTGCTCTTCCAGCATGGTTACAGTCCTGCTGTGTGGCAGGCCTGTGGCCGCAGGCAAGGACAGGCAGTGGGCACTTGTGTGACAGAGCTGGCCTCCATTGCAGCATTTCCATCATACAAGGGGATCTCCTCAGGCCTTGTGCCACGGATGCCCCCCACCCCTGGGGCTCACCCCTCTCCACCCCCGAGGAGCTGCTGTGCCCTTCAGAGGGTCTGGGGCTGTGGGGTGAGTGGCCAGAGCTCTGCCGCACCCTGTGGTGGGCACTGCTGTGGGAACATGCCAGACTGGGCTGCACTGGGGAGAGGGTAGGGGAGTTGGAGGGAGGTCAGGGACAGTGGGGAGAGTTTAGGGGGAGCTGGTCTGGGCTGGAAAGTGCCCAGGAGAGAAAAATATCAGTGTACAGCTTGTAGTGTGTGACCATGCAGGGTGAGGACTGACACCAGGGGTTCCTTGTGCAGAGGCAGGGCTTGTGGCAAGCATGGAAGACATACAGGTGCAGGAGAGAGGAGGAGGCTGGTCTGTGCCCTTGGTTGTGTGGACAGACTGCGAAGGTGGCTTGGGGCCTTTATCATCCCAATTTTTGTCCATTTCCAGCACTTGCCAGTCATCCCACTGAGACAAGGGGAGTCAAAAGACTCCCAGTAGACATAATAAAGTGGAATGAGAGATGATGTTTAGCACTTACATTGTTGAAATTAGCTGCGGCAGGGACAGTCTTTGATAAGAAGAGCTGGTCCCAAGAACCAGCCAATGAGGCAGAGGCAGTTCCTGATAAGAAGCAGGAGGAGGCCCCAAGAGCCAGCTAAGACTGGTCTTGTGGCTTGGGTAAATACCAAGAAACCACTGAGCCTGCGCAAGAAAAGAGGTTACTAGCGGTGACGAAGAGTCATCTATCTTCATCTCTGCGACCACCAGACGACCACCATAAAGAGGCACTGCGCAAGCGCAGTTGAGAGGAGACTATGGAAATGACCTCTCGGAGCTAATTTTATGTATGAAGCAGGGATAGGTCATGCATATGTATAGGCATATTGTGAATATGTAACACTTGACTGTATAAATTTGAAGTGAACTGCCGAGTCAGGCACACATGACTTTGGCGGGACTACCCCCCGTGCTGCCCAGCGCTGAATGAACATACCTACTTTACAATCTCACTGATTGTGGAGTCTGTTTTCCGCACATCACCAGGTTTACAGGTGAGTTTTGCTGTGAGGCCACCTCCACCTTCCTGGTGCTCCAAAGGCTGATGTGGGGGAACGGACAGCCCTGCCCAGACTCTCTCCTTCCCCAGACCCTGGCAGACCCTGGAGCAGAGCTTTCTGCAAAGCCCCACCTGGGACAAGGCTGGGGCAGGGGAGGGGTCGGGTGCTGGGGGAGGCTGCAAAAGTAGGAGGGTCATGGGGGAGCTATGATCTGAAGGCCACCACTGGGATCACAAATTGGGGAAATTTCCCCGCCCCCAACTCTCCCCTTGCCCATGCTGTGGCTGTAGAGTGGGACTATGTATGGGCAGTAGGGCTGGGCCAGCACAAGAACAGGGTGCTGACAGGGGCCATGAAGCAGCTGCCAGGAGGTGCCATCATGGACACTTGTTCTAAGAATTGCATACCAGAGGCTCATCGCTGAGAACTTATAGCTATTCTGTCAAGTAAAAAGAAAATTAAAAAGCTTTAGTTCAACATCGAGAAAACAAGGGATTTCCTTTCAGCACTGTCCTCTTACTGCTAGTAGTGATAGTTCCACTAATTCCAAAAGGTCCTTGAGAGCTGCTTTGTTTTTCCTCAGCTCCAAACCTCAGACTGCTCAGACCTGGGTAGTACTACCTCAAATCTCTGCAAACCAAATCTCTCCCACATTCTCTCATCCACACTCTTTTATCCCAGGACACTTCTAACCATCATGTCAGCACTCTGCTTGGTCTCTTTTTTATCTGGGTGAGGTCAGGGTGCTCCCTCGTAAAGCATTCCCTACAGGAGTCTTCTCTACCTGCTGATCCTGCTTGTATCCCCTCGCACAACGTACAGCTCCAACTTCCTTCTGCAGAGCTCCATGGGATGGACAGTTTTCCTGGTTCTTTCATGAGAAAAGGTGACAAACAGGAGAGACTCCTTGCCAGGAAGCCGCAGCCTTGGGTGTTGCTCACTTGGTTTTTACTGGCACTTCACTCAGACTCTGTCTTTCTGTATTTGGTGCTTTTCTGTGGCTACTCTTTCTGCAGAGAAGATCTTAAAAAGACAATGATTTCATAAAAGATGGTCATAAAGGCTCTGTTGTAGACAACTACGTTTGCCATGAGCTCTGGAGGGAGTCAGGAAGATAGTTAATAAGCACCAGGAATATGTAAGAATCTCAAGGCCTCTTCTGAAGAGCAAGCAGCTCTGAGCAGCAGTGATTGGCCATGTGTAGGTCTCACAGAGAGGGTCGAGGGATGTCAGTGAGAAACAAGGAGGTGGCCAATGGCTTTAGCAAATCCTTAAACCCTATCTGAGCCCAGAAATGGAAAGCAGTGGATGTCTGTGGATGGAGAAGAGGAGGACGTGTGTCCTAGGAAGATGTCAGGAAGGAAGACCCCTCTTCTGCAAGTCAGGGATGAAAGAGATTTTTCCATGTTGTGTGCATGCCTAGGAGATGGAGAATGCCTGCTGATTCACGGGCACTGACACTTCAGAGAGGTGCCCAGCAGCACTGATTTTCCTGAAAGGGTATCATAGGACCACAAAATTACAGTAGAGTTGAGGTTTGAAGGGACAGGACTGGACCCAGTATTGACCCCTGCAGTGCACCACTGGTGACCTGCCTCCAGGGAGACCTTGTGCCACTGATCACCATTCTGTGGGGCCGGCCATTCAGCCAATTTTTCAATCCACCTCACTGTCTGCTCATCCAGCCTCTGCTTCAGCAGCGTCCCTATGAGGATTTTATGGGAGACAATGTCAGAAGCCTTACTCATCTACCAAGGCAGCCATTGGATTGGAGAAGTTTATCAGGTTATCAGATAGGAATGGCATTTCCTTTCATCGGCTGTGCTCTGGGCCTCTGGTGTATCAGTTGGGGTCTGGCACTTGGACGGCCATGATGTTATGCCATTGTATAGCCCGTAAAGATTTGGCCACCTCACAAAAGGGATGCTAGGTGGGCAGTGCTACCAATTTTGGACATTGCTTGATAGCAAAGAAATAATAGTGGGCTCTTCCCAACCTCCATTGCTCTCAGCTCTGTTTAGCTATGAAATGCAAATGTCAAATGTTTTAATATAAACATGTCCTGAGAACAGTTTCTCCATTTAAAGTCTTCATAGGTAATGCATTTTAGAAATGACTGTATAAATCTAGATTTACGTAGAGGGAGAGAAAGGGTAATCAGCTTGCTGTTCCATGTCAATGGCCAATAGAGAAAACAATCAGGAGGATTTATAGAAAACCCTCAAAACTCTGGAAATGAAGACTTCTTACACACTTATTACACCAAGCTCTTTTCTGCATATGTTTCAACTTATACCTATCATCTCCACTCACGGGCTGATGCAGTTGCCCACACAGGGGTGGCCACTGCCTCCAATATACCCTGAGGTAGCTGAAGACCTCATGTGGGACATAGAAATGTGATGCACACCGATGGCAGAACTTTTGGAGCATGAGCTGGTGGACAGGCAGGGTGCATCAAAGCCTCTTGGCTGAGACAAGTGATTTCTCTCCCTTGACTAGCAAGGGAGGCCTGGGCAATTGCACCCAAGGTGTCTAGTGTTAGAGGTCATCGCTCTCATCCCTGCCTTCACCTACAAGGCAGTCACCTGTAATTTTCCAAGCAGAGAATGAAAAATAAGCGTGTCTAGATGACGCAGAGTCTGCTTGAAGATGTGCCTATAACCCAGATATGTTGGGGTTGGTTGGTGCAGATTTGGCTGTTCAGAAGGGAGCATTCCATTCCCCTTGTCTCTTTGCTTCCCTCTGCGAGTCGAGGGAGCTCGTGACTTCAGTGTGTGACATGCTGTCTGCAAAAGAGTGAGTATGGACAAACAAACAAAGTCCAGGACAGGGAACATTTTGGGAGGTCTTGGGATCTCTGACTAAACACAAAAAATGTGTTTTCTGTTAGTCTAAGGTTATCCTCTGTAGGAAGCAGGTTTCAGTGGAGGTAATGTGGACTTCATACTTAGCTGAGGAATGTCTTTTATTTTTTACTGAACTATTCCTTCCTTTGTTTTTGCTTGTCGGCAATTAAGAAACACCCTGCTGTGTCTGTGTGCCTCTCATTCTCCAAATAAAACAGCTGGGAATTGGTGCCAACAGGCTGAAACATGCAGCTACAGCCTTCAGTGGTGAAAGCTCAGGTTGGAACAGGGCTGCTCCAAGTCCCAAGTGGCTGATGAGAGACATAGTAGGTTGGGGGTAGGGATGAAGACTGACCATAGGTTGTAGAAGATGAAGACTTCCGGCTCCTTATCCCACAAGGAAGGGCTCAGACATGAAATTTCTTGCTGCTCTTCACGGTCGCTTGGCGCCCTATCTACAGGCACAACAGCACTGGGGATCTGTGCTTTCCCTCAGACAGAACATCACATGGCGCTCGTCCTCGGCACAGCCTCTTTCCTAGAAAGCATACGACCACCTCCTTCTCCCACAAGGAAGATCCAAGCCCTGAAAGCTGTTGCTGCTCCTCATGGACCCTTGGTGCCCTATCTACAGCCACATCATCACTGGGGATCTGTTCTTTCCCAGAGACGGAACATCTCATGGCGCTCGCCTTCAGCTTAGGCTCTTTCCGAAAAGGCAAACGTCCGGCTCCTTCTCCCACAAGGAAGGGCCCAGCCCTGAAAGCTCTTGCTGCTCTTCACGGTCCCTTGGCGCCCCATCCTAAGGCACAAAAGCACTGGGGATCTCTGCTTTTCCAGAGACAGAACATCTCATGGCGCTTGTCCTCGGCAGAGCCTCTTTCCGAAAAGGCAAACGTCCGGCTCCTTCTCCCACAAGGAAGGGCCCAGCCCTGAAAGCTCTTGCTGCTCTTCACAGTCCCTTGGAGCCCTATCTACAGGCACAACAGCACTGGGGATCTGTGCTTTCCCAGACACGCAACATCTCATGGAGCTCGTCCTCGGCAGAGCCTCTTTCCGAAAAGGCAAACGTCCGGCTCCTTCTCCCACAAGGAAGGGCCCAGCCCTGAAAGCTGTTGCCGCTCTTCACGGTCCCTTGGCGCTCTATCTACAGGCACAACAGCACTGGGGATCTGTGCTTTCCCAGAGACGCAACATCTCATGGCGCTCGTCCTCGGCAGAGCCTCTTTCCGAAAAGGCAAACGTCCGGCTCCTTCTCCAACAAGGAAGGGCCCAGCCCTGAAAGCTGTTGCTGCTCTTCACGGTCCCTTGGCGCCCTATCTACAGGCACAACAGCAGTGGGGATCTGTGCTTTCCCAGAGACGAAACATCTCATGGCTCTCGTCTCGGCTGAGCCTCTTTCCGAAAAGGCAAACATCCGGCTCATTCTCCCACAAGGAAGGGCCCAGCCGTGAAAGCTGTTGCTGGTCTTAACCTATCCTTGGTGCCCTATCTACAGGCACAACAGCACTGGGGATCTGTGCTTTCCCAGAGACGAAACAACTCATAGCTCTTTTCTTCGGCAGAGCCTTTTTCCAAAAAGGCAAACGTCCACCTCATTCTCCCACATGGAAGGGCCCAGCACTGAAAGCTGTTGCTGCTCTTCATGGTCCCTTGGAGCCCTATGTACAGGCATGATAGCACTAGGGATCTGTGCTTTCCGAGACAGAACATCTCATGGCGCTCGTCCGCGGCAGAGCCTCTTTCCGAAGAGGCAAATGTCCAGCTTCTTCTCCCACAAGGAAGGGCCCAGCCCTGAAAGCTCTTGCTGCTTTTCACAGTCCCTTGGAGCCCTATCTACAGGCACAACAGCACTGGGGATCTGTGCGTTCCCAGTGACGTAAAATCTCATTGAGCACGGCCGTGGCATAGCCTCTTTCTGAAAAGGCAAACATCCGGCTCCTTCTCCCACAAGGAAGGGCACAGCCCTGAATGCTGTTGCTGGTCTTAACCTATCCTTAGAGCACTATCTACAGGCACAACAGCACTGGGGATCTGTGCGTTCCCAGTGACGTAAAATCTCATGGAGATCGGCCATGGCAGAGCCTCTTTCCGAAAAGGCAAACGTCCGTCTCCTTCTCCCACAAGGAAGGGCCCAGCCCTGAAAGCTCTTGCTGCTCTTCACGGTCCCTTGGCGCCCTATCTACAGGCACAACAGCAGTGGGGTTCTGTGCTTTGCGAGAGACGGAACATCTCATGGCGCTCGTCCTCGGCAGAGCCTCTTTCCGAAAAGGCAAACGTCCGTCTCCTTCTCCCACAAGGAAGGGCCCAGCCCTGAAAGCTCTTGCTGCTCTTCACGGTCCCTTGGCGCCCTATCTACAGGCACAACAGCAGTGGGGTTCTGTGCTTTGCGAGAGACGGAACATCTCATGGCGCTCGTCCTCGGCAGAGCCTCTTTCCGAAAAGGCAAACGTCCGTCTCCTTCTCCCACAAGGAAGGGCCCAGCCCTGAAAGCTGTTGCTGCTCTTCATGGTCCCTTGGCGCCCTATCTACAGGCACAACAGCATTGGGGTTCTGTGCTTTGCGAGAGACGGAACATCTCATGGCGCTCGGCCGCGGCAAAGCCTCTTTCGGAAAAGGCAAACGTCTGGCTCATTGTCCCACAAAGATGGGCCCAGCCCTGAAAGCTGTTGCTGCTCTTCACGGTCCCTTGGTGCCATATGTGCAGGCACAACAGCACTGGGGATCTGTGCTTTCCCAGACACAAAACATCTCATAGCGCTCACCCTCGGCAGAGCCTCTTTCAGAGAAGGAAAATGTCTGGCTCATTGTCCCACAAAGATGGGCCCAGCCCTGAAAGCTGTTGCTGCTCTTCACGGTCCCTTGGTGCCATATGTGCAGGCACAACAGCACTGGGGATCTGTGCTTTCCCAGACACAAAACATCTCATAGCGCTCACCCTCGGCAGAGCCTCTTTCCGAAAAGGCAAACGTCCGGCTTCTTCTCCCACAAGGAAGGGCCCAGCCCTGATAGCTCTTGCTGCTCTTCACGGTCCCTTGGAGCCCTATGCTAAGGCACAACAGCAGTGGGGATCTGTGCTTTCCCAGAGATAGAACATCTCATGGCGCTCGTCCTCGGCAGAGCCTCTTTCCGAAAAGGCAAACGTCCGGCTCCTTCTCCCACAAGGAAGGGCCCAGCCCTGAAAGCTGTTGCGGCTCTTCACGGTACCTTGGTGACCTATCTACAGGCACAACAGCAGTGGGGATCTCTGCTTTCCCAGAGACAGAACATCTCATGGTGCTCGTCCTGCTCAGAGACTCTTTCCGAAAAGGCAAATGTCTGGCTCCTTCTCCCACAAGGAAGGGCCCAGCCCTGAAATCTGTTGCTGCTCTTCACGGTCCCTTGGAGCCCTATCTACTGGCACAAAAGCACTGGGGATCTGTGCTTTCCCATAGACGTAAAATCTCATGGAGCTCGGCAGCGGCAGAGCCTCTTGCCGAAAAGGCAAACGTCCGGCTCCTTCTCCCACAAGGAAGGGCCCAGCCCTGAAAGCTCTTGCTGCTCTTCACAGTCCCTTGGAGCCCTATTCTCAGGCACAATAGCATTGGGGATCTGTGCTTTCCTAGAGTTGGAACATCTCTTGGCGCTCGTCCTCGTCAGAGACAAATTCCGAAAAGGCAAACGTTCGGCTCCTTCTCCCACAAGGAAGCGCCCAGCCCTGAAAGCTGTTGCTGCTCTTCACGGTCCCTTGGAGCCCTATCTACAGGCAGAACAGCACTGGGGTTCTGTGCTTTCCCAGAGACGTAAAATCTCATGGAGCTCGGCCTCGGCAGAGCCTCTTTCCGAAAAGGCAAACGTCCGGCTCCTTCTCCCACAAGGAAGGGCCCAGCCCTGAAAGCTCTTGCTGCTCTTCACGGTCCCTTGGAGCCCTATGCTAAGGCACAACAGCACTGGGGATCTGTGCTTTCCCAGAGATAGAACATCTCATGGCACTCGTCCTGCTCAGAGCCTCTTTCCAAAAAGGCAAACATCTGGCTCCTTCTCCCACAAGGAAGGGCGCAGCCTTCAAAGATGTTGCTGCTCTTCATGGTCCCTTGGCACCCTATCTACAGGCATAACAGCACTGGGTATCTGTGCTTTCCCAGAGACATAAAATCTCATGGCGCTCGGTCTCGGCAGAGCCTCTTTCCGAAAAGGCAAACGTCCGGCTCCTTCTCCCACAAGGAAGGTGCTAGTCCTGAAAGATGTTGCTGCTCTTCACCGTCCCTTGACAGCCTATTCACAAAAAAAAATAAACTTTTATTTTGTTCTTGCAAAAACTTGTTTTGGGTATTGCCTATTGGTGATGTTGGTATTGCAAAACACATTAATGTTTCTATTGCAAATATTTTTAGTGTTGCTGTTGCAAAAGACTTTGTGTCTGCTATTGCAAAGCACTTTGTGTTTGATATTGCAAAACATGTTGTGGTTCCTATTGCAAAACACATTGAGGTTGCTATCTCAAAACAACATTGATTTTTCTATCTCTCGGTGAGTCAGGGGAGAGCTCTACACAAAGCCCTCTGTCTCAAACACCGTTTTGATTGTGGTTTCTTAGCAATGGGAGTGCAGATGCTGACAAGCACTTTTACATTAAGAGTAGTTTAATCTCAGAATGGAAATACCAGGACTGACCCCCTGACCAACACTATTCCCAGAAATCCACTGCTGCTGAGCGGGGCTGACTCCTCGGCAGTCGGTGGGCAGAGGTCCTGCTCCTCATGGCACATTCAGCTAGCATCAACGAGAGCTCCAGCTATGGAGCTGAACATACATCTTCTTTGAAATGGAAAAGCTGTGGTGAATATGTAGTATGAGAAATTACTTTGATTTTTGTCGGAGAATAATGCCCTAACTTCTCGCTGTCCTTTCCTCCTTGTTCAGTGCTCCACACCCAGGGGCAGCAGATATCTGACAGCAGCTCCATCACTGAGTTCCTCCTTGCTGTTGCCTCCTTCTCCTCCTGTTGCCTCCTTCAGCATCCTCGTGCCAACTCCTCTCTGTTAGTGTTGCCTCCACTTACCTCCTGTTTCATCCTATTATCTCCTCCTTTTTCTCTTTTTGTTGACTCCTGTTGCCGCCTCCTTCTTTTGTCTCTGGTGTCCTACTCTGTCCTCCTCTTGCCTCCTCTTTCTTCCTTCTCCTGTGGCCTCCTATTGCCTCCTCCTCCTCCACTTGCCTCCTCTTACCTCATCTGGCATCCTGTGGTCTCCTCCTTTTTCTCTTTCTGTTGCCTCCTCCTCCTTCTTCTCCTGCTCCCTCCTTTTGCCTCCTTCTCCTTCACGTGTGTCCAGCTGTGTCCTCCTCCTGCCTCCAGAATTCTGACCCCGCCATTACCTCCTGTTGCATCCTCCTCCTCCTCCTGTTTCCTACTCCTACTCCTCTTGCTGACCTTTGTCTCCTGATACCTCTTCCTCCTAAGCCCCTCTTGCCTCCTTTTGCCTCTCTCCTTTGCTTCATCTCGTAAGCCTCCTCTCCTCAACTCTTGCTTTCTGCTGCCTCCTCTTGCCTCCTGTTGCTACTTGTTTTGTCCTCGGCCTCCTCCTCCTCCTGTTCCCTTCTCCTCCAGGAGGCAAGAGGGGATCCCAGGAGAGGGAGGGAAGAGCAGGCAGGGAAAGGCAGCAGGAGGCAAGAGGATGTGGAGGCAGGAGGAAGGGGAGGATGCAACAGGAGGCAACAGCAGTCAATATTAGGAGGAGGAGGAGGAGGCAAGAGCAGGATGAGGTGGAGGAGGGAACGGGAGGCAGGAGGATGCAAGAGCAGGAGGTGGAGGAGGAGGCAACAAGAAGCAAGAGGAGGCAAGAGGAAGAAAGAGAGGAGGGGAGGAGGAGGAACAGAGAGGGAAGTAGGCAAGAGGAGGCCACCTGAGCCAGATTGGGCAGCAGGAGGCAAAGAGAGTAAAGGGGAGGAGGAAGAAGAGGCAAGAGGAGGTAAGAGGAGGCAAGAGGATGATGAGGCAAAAGGAGGCCAAAGGAGGAGAAGGAGAAGGAAATTGGAGGCAGCAGGAGGCAAGACGAGAACAGTAAAGCAGGTGGAGAAGGAGGCACTAAAAGGCCAGTGGAGCCCCTAGAAGGAGGAAGACACCTTTTCCTTTTGCCTCCTGTTGCCTCCTCCCTCGTCATGTTGTGTCCTGTTTCTCCTCTTGCCTTCACTGATTCTTCCATCCTCCTCCACCTCCTCCTCCTCCATTACCTCTTTTATCCCGTTTCCTCTTCATGCATCTTATGGCATACCGTTGCCACCTCCTGTTTTGCTTCCTCTTGCCTCCTTTTGCCTCCTCCTGCTTCACCTCTGGTGTCCTCCTGTGTCCCCTCTTGCCTCAAGTTTGTCTTACTTCTATTGCCTCCTGCTGCCTCCTGTTGCCTCCTCCTCCTTGTCCTGTTGATTTGATCTGTAGTAAATTAAATTGATTTTGTTTCTTCCTCAAGTTGAGCCTGTCTTTTGCCCATGACCATAAGTGGTGAGTGGTCCCTCCCAGTCTTTATCTCGACCCATGCACCTGCCTTTTTATTTCTCCTCAACCCACCGGGGGCAAGGGGGAGGGAGTGAGCAGCTGCATGGTGCTTTGATACTGGCTGGGCTTAAACCATGACAGCCTCCTGGTACCTCTTCCTCCTAAGACCCTCTTGCCTCCTGTTGCCTCTCTCCTTTGCTCCATCCCGTAGGCTTCCTCTCCCTAACTGTTGCCTTCTGCTGCCTCCTCTTGCCTCCACTTCTTCATCCTCCTCTTGCTTCCTCCTCCTCCTCCTCCTCCCCCTCTTGCTCTTTTCTCCTCTTTCCTCTTATTGCCACTTGCTTTTTCCTGTTGCTTCCTCCTCCTCTTCACTTCTCCTCTTACTCTTGCATCATGTTGCATCCTCCTCTGTGCATCCTGTTGCCTCTTACTGCCCCAATGCCTACTCCTCCACCTCCTCCAGATTTGTACTCTTGCCTCCTCTTGTCTCCTTCTCCTCTTCCCTATATTGTCTCCTCTTGCCTCCTCTTGTCTTCTACTTCACCTGCTCATCATCAACATCCTCCTGTTGCTTTCTCTTACCTCCTTTTTACTCCTCCTGCATGTACCTCCTTTTGCTTCCTTCTCCTCCTGTTGCTTCCTGTCCCCTTCTCCTCCTCCTCCTCTGTTTGCCTCATTTTCATGTCCTTTTTCCGTGTCCTCTTGTTTCCTCCTGTGCTCTCCTTTTCCTGTTGCCTCTTATTGTCTCCTCCTTCTGTTTCCTCCACCAGCTTTCTCCTGCTCCTCCTCAGCTATTTCTCCTTTTGCCTACTCTTGCCTCCTCTTTTTGTTCAATCCTACTCATGTTGCCTCTGGTCTCCTCATTCTTCCATTTCCTCCTCCTCCTTATCCTCCTCATATTACCTCTTCCTTCTGTTGCCACCTTTTTCTTCCATTGTCTCTTGTTTCCTCCTCTTGCCGCCTTCTCTTTCTCCTCCTGTTGCCTCTTGTTGGTTCCTTTTCCCTTCTCTCCTGTGTGCTGCTTTGTCCTTCTATTGACTCCTCTTTTTCCTTCTCCTCTTGACTCCTGTTGACTTATTGCCTCTTCCTCCTCCTCCTGTTGCCTCCTCCTGCCTCTCGTTTCATCCTGTTGTCTCCTTTTTCTGTTTTTCTTGCCCCCTCTGGCCTCCTTCTCCTTTTCCTCCTGGGTCCTCCTGGTGCCTCCTGGCTTTTTATAGACAGAGCACTGCCTGTAAATCAAGCATTTACAAGTCCTAAGGGGGCAACTTGGACTGGAACTGCTGCAGGACAGTGAGATCTGTGACACCCCTGTGGCCAGGGATGCCTCCACCGTTGTCTGCTTCTGCTGAGGACTGAGGCAGTGACTCACATTCTTTTATATGGGTTTCAAGTCCAGATTAGGATTCTTGTACTGAGACAGCAAACCACGTACTCAGATTTGACCTGATCTGCAGAGGGTCCAGTTAATTAGGAAACATAAGGTAAGTTACATTAGGATCCAGGTGATTAGAAATTATAAGTTCAGTTGTATTATAAATTCTGTATTATGATACTTATAAATTGTTCTACATTGATTCTGCTTGTAGAAATCCTGTGCTATTCTATTCATAATTTTGGCGCTATACTAATCATAGTATCCTATTAAGAAAAGAAAGCTTAATTATAACTATGATTTAGTGCCATAATCATTCTGGCAAGAATTCCTAAAAGAACCTGTCTGTCCCCTTAGTCTCGGGTGACACTCTTGCACACAGTTCTCCACAATGTGCCATGGGAAGGAGGTGGCTCATGATAGCTGCTTGTAGTTCAGCAGCTCAAACTTGACATCGTCTGCAAAGAGGAGGAATGTCGTCACTGCCACAGCAGGTAAAATTTCCAGGAAAGATTCATAACAAAGTTCTAGAGAAAAGGTCGTTTACAGAAACAGCTTTTGGGGAGTCAGTTGTTTTGCAGGAGCTCAAGCTGTCCCCTGACCTTTGGTGGTAATTGTCTACTTCTCCCAGCCCTTTCCAAGGAACAGGAAGCACACAATCCATGATCCCCAAGACCTGGAGAGGGAAAGGGGAGGGCAGCTGCTTCCTTCTCCCCAGGGATAATCACTGTGGGGAACGCAAGCTCCCGCAGCCATCATCCATCAATGTCCAGCTGGAAGATGGGTCTGTGAACCACAAATATGACTCATTTGCCGTGGAATTGCTCTTGGACCACAGCAAAGATCCTGAGGTTCCTGAGTCCTGCAACGAGGACATGCTGCCCAGGGAAAAGACAAAAAGGCTGATGAGTGAGTACTTTAGAGATAGGAAAAGTGAAAGCTTTTGAAAAAAACCCCCATGTTCTCCATTTTCTTCTTTCACCTCCTTAAAATATTTGCTGACATCTCTTGGCTAGAAAAGATCTCAGGCATTTCCACATGTGGAATACCCCTAAGACTTATTCCCGTGGATTATCTTTGGCACAGACCCAGCATCATCCCCTGTCTCTCTGCTTGGTCTCTCCACTGACCGCAGGGAAGAGTGAAGCCCTGTGGGGTGCTGAATACCTTCTCAGACTGGATCTCGACTTGGTTTCTCTCCCGGTTTGCCAAGAAGCTGCTCTGGGCACATGAGGTGGTCTCAGTGTGCTGCTGTGATGCTCAGGGAAGGATCGCTCCTCAGGGCTCAGGCTCTCAGGAAGACTGAAGCCCTACAGGGCGAGGGGGACCAGGATGCCAGCCCACCTTGTCCAGCTTCAGCTGTGCCAGCATGTAATCAGACACAGCTCCCCAGACAGCCACTATCTCTGGAAAGTAAGGAAAAGAGGTCCCAGGCTCCAGGCTAGACAGCTCACGGACTCTTGGCAAGCTCCTTGCCCCGGGCATGACAGATGCTGGCGTACACAGAGAGACCAGAAAAACACTGCCATGGCTGTGGAGCTCCCAGAGAAAGCTGGCTCGGAATGGTCCCACTTTTGAGGGGACTGAGCCCTGCCCCCAGGAGCCTCGATACTCAGGGCAGCCCCAGTACCAGGACCTGGCAGTCCTGGCAGCCACATTGTCCCCCGAGCCCGGTGGAATCCACAGGCAGGGCTCTCGTGACAGTCCCCAGCCCTGTCCAGCCTCCCCACAGCCCAGCTTTTGACAGCTGACAGCCCCACTGCGACCCCTGGGGAAGGAGCTCCCCAAACCCTCACCCTTGGTGGAAAGCCACAGGAGTGTGGGCAACAAGCAGCCCAGCTCCAAGCTGATGGCCATGGTGCAGCAGCCCTCCATTCACCTTGCTGCTTGCCCTCAGCTCAGGAGAAGGGACACTGTTCCCGACTCCTCACCCCAAACTCCTCTCTGACGTTCTCCTGTCTGTCAGCGAGGGTCCCCCAGCGCATCCCTGCTGCCTCCTGACCCCGCTCTCAGCCGCGGAGCAGCTCCGAAGGGCAGCGGTGGGGAGTCCCTGAGCAGTGCCCGGCAGCACCCAAGCCTCCCTGGGAAGTGCCGGCACTGCCGTGGCGCTGGGGACACCTCCCTCTGATGCACTGCACCCCCCTGTGACATCAGCCCACGTCATTTCAAGGTCCGTTGTGACACCAGCAGGGAGATGGTACAGCTGGGCAGGGAGGCGAGAGATTTTCCCCCTTGTCCTGAGAAACAGTCACCCCCTTTCTCCCCAGTCCTTTTCCAAATATTGTGTCTGCCCCCTGCACCAACAGGGCTCTGCTACTGGGACCCTCTCTGGTCAGGCGGGGTTTTGGGGTTGGCTGCAGTTGGGATGTTTTCAAGAGATGGGATTGAAGGCCCGTGGGGTACAGCAGCCCCTCCCGTGTTACTGAGCACTCTCTGCGTTGTCTCGCTCTCATCGTAGGAGCAGCACATGCTTCACTGCACTGGTTTTGGCTGGGATGCAGTTAGTTTTCTTCATGGCAGCCCATAGGGTAATGTGGTTTGGTTTTATGACCAAAGCAGTCCTGATAAACCACTGATGATTCAGCTATTGCAGAACAGTGCTTGCACAGCATCAAGGGCTTCTCTGTTCCTCACTCTTGCCCACCAGCAAGTAGGCTGGGGGTGGGCAAGAAGTTGCGAGGGGACATAGCTGGGAGAGCTGACCCCAGCAGACCAAACGGATATTCCCATACATTATGACGTCATGCTTAGCAATCAAAGCTGGGGCAAGGAGGAGTAAGGCGGTGAGGTGGGTATGTTCAAGGCTATGACGTTTGTCTTCCCAGTTAATTCCCTCAGATACTGGATATGTCCCTCAGCAGTGGTCCACTTGGTAACCTGCATGATCTTCTTTGAAGGGATACCTTTCCTTCACACTCAACTGGTGCCAACTCTAGGGGCACCTGATAGAGTTGGGGGCTGGGTCTCCGGTTTAGCCACAACGTCTGTGTGTGTGTCTTCAGATCCAGAGACCCTCTTTTCTCCTTGAGGGTGCTGAATAGTCATGAATAGTGCTCTGTAGGCACAGGCCAGGTCCCCGAACAGTGCCACAACTTGTGTCTCTTTGGCATAGCCAGGGCCAGGGCATGCTCTTTTCAAACATTCTGGCACTTCATTAGGATCCCACACTTGTTCGGGGGTGAAGTCCCAGACCACCAGAGGTGACAACCATTCCGGGTACCTGCCCAGATTCTTCCGTGTGCCTTGCCACCTAATACTGCACTGCCTTGGGTCATATCCCTGTGCCAATCTCTCTAAAGAGCTGCTTAACCTTTGAAAGAGCAGAAACAATATTCCTGAGAAGTACCAATAGGAGTATTTTGCTCACCCAAGGATGCTCACGATACTGAAGTTATTGTAGGAAGAGACAAAATACTTAACTCACAGGAGAAAAAGGGGAAGGTGCCCTTCTCTTTCCTCCACTGATTGGCTCTTGGAAGAGAAAAGGGAAAAAATGTAATTGTGAAGTGTCTCCGTAAGGTGGTTCCCAAAATACAGGCAAGGCATAAATGCAGGGCTCAAATACCAAAACAGGATCAAGGCCACTGCTTTTATCATAATTCTTCCAGGCAAAACACCACCAACTGCTCCACAGCACAGCAAAAAAGGGAGCATGGCACAGATCAGATAAAGCAATGTCGAGGACAGAGAAGTCCACATCATGACCAGCAACTCTTCAAGAGATGTAATAATTATAGGTTCCCTCTAGTACCCTCTGGTCAAACCCTTTGAGCCCCATGTTGGGTTTAACCCCAGTAGGCAGCTAAGCATCACACAGCTGCTCGATCACTTCCCAACTTGCAATGGAATAGGGATAGAATTGGAAGGGTAAAAGTGCAAAAACGTTTGAGTTGAGATAAAGACAATTTAATAAAAAGAGTAGGGGGGAACACCCACACACTCACAAAAAACCCCCAACCCAAACCAAGAAAAGTACGTGATGCAAAAATTCCCAATTGCTCACCACTGATGGATGCTCAGCCAGTACCTGAGAAACAGCAGCCCCCTGCAATTATCCCCACCCACCCCCACCATCTCCCCGATTTGATTTCTGAGCACAACATCATATGGTCTGGAATATCCCTTTGGTCAGCTGGGGTCAGCGGTCCCAGCTGTGTCCCCTCCCAACTTCTTGTGCACCCCATGCCTGCTCACTGGCAGGGCACTAGGAGAAGCAGAAAAGGCCTCGATGCTAACTGGGCAAGAACTGCTCAGCAATATGTAAAACATCCCTGTGTGATCAGCACTGTTGTAAGAACACATCCAAAACATAGCACCATACAGGTTCCCATGATGAAAATTAACTCTGTCCCAGCTAAAACCAGCACACAGGCACCATTATCGCTAAAGACGCACACGCTTTCAATTGCAGATACAGCTGTAAAACATGTACAACTATAGATACAGTCAGATACCGTAACTTTCCTCATTGCAGATACAAGTATGGTTACACACACAAGCGCACACTCCATTACACCTACAACTACAGCTACAGCTCCTAATACCGTTACAGATAGAGGTGCCATTAAACATACAGGTACTGATCCAAATGCAATTGAAGACACACACACACAGATACCAGTACAGACGCAGGTACAGGTACAATTAGGCATGGAGGTACCCATATAGATACTGTTACAGACACTGATAGCAGTAAAAAGACCGCGACAGTGTTACAGACAGTCACACCCATACCGAGACCGTGAGTGGTACAGAGACCATTAGAGAGAGCCTTGCTGATACTATGTCAGCTAGCGAGTCTTTGGAACTTAAAAGAGGGACTTGGAACCTAAAAATGAGGTTTTGGACACTAAAAATGCATCTTTGGCCTCTAAACCTGAGCCTTTGGAAACTAAACCTGAGCCTTTGGACCATTAAAAGGAGGCTGCTCTCCAGAAAGAGGCTTTCTGCACCTTAAAATAAGAGTTTAGATTGAAAAAATGAAACTGTGGGCCCTAAAAAAGCCTATGGGTAATAAAAGACAGGTTTGGACCCTAAAAAGGAGTATTTCTGCCCTAAACATGAGGCTTTGGGCACTAAAAAGGAGGGGCTAGAAGCTACACATGATGCTTTGGACCCTAAACAAGAAGGCAACCTATTGTTTCTTCTATGGAGCCCAGAAATGAAGCTTTGCTCCTGAATATAGGGCTTTGGGCACTCCAGTGGAGGCTTAGTGTTATGTAAAGGCAGTATTAAGAAGTCTTCTCCCTCCCAAAGTCAAAGTCAAGATTAACAGTTTCAAGATACTTCTTTTTTTTGCCCTTGGCTTTTGACTCATTAAGGCAAAAAGTATTCTATTACTTTCTCTCTCTAGTTTCTACAGGGACATCCACTGCAACAGCAGAAGTGGAGGTGACGTCACATGAACCACTTCTTTGCTTAGACCTAACAAGTAAAACCACAGGAGACGTTAATTCCTGCAATGGAATGTCTTGCTCAAAGTTAATAACCATACACAGTTTCAACACCGAGCTGCTCCTCTTTAAGGAGATTGATTGTGCATCCCTCACCCCTTCCACCTGGACCTCCAAGCTGCACACACAGCAACCAGCTAAGAAAGCAGATAGAAACAGCAAAGTTTGCAAGAAGTCTGGTATCAAAGAGCCTCCCTCACCGAGTCTTTATGCATGAGTAACTTTTCTTTCAATCACTTTGACAGAGCACTTGCTCCATAAACAAAGGAAAACATTTCAGTTGAATTGTTGCTGTTTGAACTTTATTTAAAACAGCTGTAATCTAAGCTGCATAGTCCTGGGGCAGTATCAAACTTCTGCAATAGCCAGGGAAACTCCAGAACAGTGACGTCACTCCGCACTGGGCCAAGCGTTGAGTCAGGGTATGTTAAGGTAAAGCGTGTAATCTCACCTATGCTGGATCAAGTCTGGGAAACTAGGAACCTAACTTCTTCCTAAACTTCTTCTTAACACCCTAAGAGTGAGAGGAACAACAACAACAACAAAAGTAAGAGCAATCAGAAGATAGTTCTGCAAAGAAAAAGTAAAAAAAAAAAAAAAAATCCATGTAAAGGCATATATTTTGATATCAATTAGCTAGGTTAGTTTGAGACTAGTTGCATAAATCCATGTGCTGACGTAGAGGTTAAGGGCAAGACAGCCTTTAACAGCCTTGGGATACTCAATGGAAGAATTTGTTTAAAAGCACGGTGATATCACAGGGTTGTAGACTATTACAAAACACTTACTTTTCACATTTGCTTTGCTGTTTATCTTATCACCTACTTCAGCTTTAATTCCTTCAAATTCCTGATGGATTTTTATTTACACAGGTGCTGAAGTTGTATACCTACTGTAACTAGTACACAGCCTTGACAGTATTTAAATACCATGGTTTTAACACAGGTCACAAAACCAAGGTAACCCTTTTACAAACTCAAGGTGTGGCTCTGCTAAAAGCCACTTAAGTTACATGGATTCTGTTTCTTAATTTTAACCTGTGAGTAAACCTAAGCCTTGCACTCTGAAGTTTTGGGGTTTTGGAGGGGAGAAGGAAGAAGACGACCTCTCAAACCCACTAAGGGAAATTTTCTAAGAGATAAATTGCACTTGAAGCAAGCTGGAAACCAGAGGTAATGAGGAAAAAAGTAAGTATATGGTCATAGTCATGCTTTCTCCACAAGTTTGGAATACTAGCAGTAGGGGGAATGCTAGAGAATGAGGACCTCACAAGATAGCTACATGCCTCTTGGGTCTTGTCACTAGGGTTTTAGGTGGATGCTTAAGATGATCAGAGCTCAGAATTGCTGTTTAAGCCAAGCAACTAATTTTAAAAGAATTCAGGGGTATCTCTTGTCCGCACAGCAAACTGGGACTTCTGCTGAAATGTAGTTTGCAAGCTGCACTATTCAGAGGGTGTTAATTCAAAACCTGGAAATACTAGAAGCAGGAAAGCAGTGTTCCTAGTCTCCTCAAATTTACTCTACCATGACATTATCATTTTGTAAAACATATTTTTTGTGGCACTGCCTCCCCCCCAAAACTTACATTTGTTTTAGTTGTTTGGGGGTTTTGAGCAGATCCCATGTGTATTAAAAAAAAATAAAAAAGAGACTGAAGATCTTAAATTTCTCTTTGGAAGACAGTATTTTACAGTACATACAAAAATACTCTGGAAAAACATAGAACTTCATTTACAAAAACACCAAATTATAAAGAAATTACAATAGAGAGACAGCATAACATGTGCTTCATGTGATCAGGATTTCTCCCCAACCTTCAAAAAAACCCTAATGCACTTAACTGGGTAAGCAGTGTTACCAGTTCACAGAACCGCACCTTCAGACTACTATAAGTTTTCATGTCATCATGTAAAACAGCTTTCAGGCTTTATCTGAAACCACTCTCTGCATGCCGACTGCTTTCAAGACTGTACCTTGCAGGTGGGTAGCAGTGTCACAACAGCCTTGGCTATTGCAACCTTTAAGTACATCTTCAGCCATGTGTACTGAGTTTAGCTTTACTACCCAGTGACAACAAAAAAATCCCATCAAGTCTCACGCTGCAGCAGTCTTAAGACAAAAATCAGATACAATGCCAAGGGACATGTCTATCATCTACATACCTTGGTAGCATCCTCTGCTGCATTTTCTTCAATATTTAAATTGTTAATGGGCCTCCATGGGAGGCAATACTTGTTTGGTGCATGGCTGTGTTAGGCAGTGGAAAGCTGCTGGGTGAGAAAGCTGAGTACTATTGTGATAGGTGCACAGGAGTGTATGTGCCAAACGGGAAAATAATTTAAGATAAGAACAATATATGCACGTGCACTAGGAAAGCACAAATGGATACACGCACGTTCATATACACTTTGAACCATAGCGTGCTTGCAGTGACTAGTTAACCTGTTTACACACATTCTGAATCCAAGTCACAGGACAGGTTGGGTTTTGTGGCTTTTTCAAAAGCTGTTTCAGCTAGTGATAGTTAAGACTTTTAAAAAAACTAATAAGGATATCTCTTAGAGGAATATATTTGGGAAATGAAGACTGAAGTAAGTTAAACTAAAAAGCGTATTTTTGTTTACATCAACAAACATGTAGAGTAATTGTGTGAGGTAGTCTGGGCACTGGAACAGTCCATTCAGCTTTCCAGTTAGTCCACTGAGTAAAACCTCTTCAAAATTACATTGTCTGTAGATCTGCTGCTGACATCTTCTGGATTGCCACCACCTTTGATTGCTGGATCCTGGCCAGTTAACTAGAAGAACAGAATACACAGGCCCAGAATAATTGCTATACTAAAATTACCCTCATATTCGAGTACAGCTTCCAGTCAACACATTAAGTGTATTAGTGGCCATTCTTAAAACAACATTTAGACAAGACTACCATTACCACATGGCAATCTCAAGCCTCGCAAAAAGTCTTACTACCCAAACCTTGCAATCTGTACTTGAAATATTCAATAGCAGGTAACAGTTCTGCAAGTTGATTCTTTACAGGTATCAAAATTGAGTTTTTTCTAGTTGTTCTTTGCCTCTGCCTCAAATCAGAGGTCAAGCCACACAAACAGCTGTTTAAGGAGAGTTATGTACAGCAATAAAACAAATCAAGCATTAATCGAAATCTTCCACAAAAACAAGATTTAACAAGCAACTCCACACTGTCGTGTCAGCAGTGGACAACCTATTGAATAGGCTGCTGATTTCTAAAGCAGCAAACTTATCAATAGGCACTCAAAAATCATCTGCCACAACAAGATTAGCTCATACTTTTACATTTATAAGATTCATATCCACTTCATTTTGGGATATCTTTTTTTTTTTTTTCTGAATTAAGAACCGCTTCCAAATAAACCAGTTCATTCAGCAATTGGTCAATGCAGTAAGATACAAGTACAGTAGTATTTAGATACCCTGCCACCAGACCAGAAACAGTCACTAGAGCCAGATCTTGGAAAAAAAAAAAAATGTTTAATAGCTATACAGTATATTTGAGACAATTTCTCATACCTACATCCTAGGAAAACTATCATTTTGCTTAAATTTAGATTCCTGAATCCACTGGGGATGTGTATATGCATTTCTTCTCAGTTATGTCATTTGTTGTACATCAATAATTAATTCTACTTCAAACAGTCCCTGGCCTAGCCCCCCCTTCCTTACCTTTCCTCTGTATACTAGTTTTTTGGGGCATTCTGATGTAGGTGAGCAAGGTCCTTCAGTGGTCAGTGGATAAGGTCATTTAAGTGCAGCATTCTTAGGATCTGTAATTGGAGTCCCACTTAATTCATGCTGTCCTTGGACAAAAAAGTGATCCAAGTGGAGAAACTGTGTTATGTCCTGGAATGGTGCAACCAACTGGAGCTCCCAATGTTCTTATTGCAACTGTAGCCTCCATTTCTGTAGGAGACACCGAGCTTCTAGAGTTCAGCCATGAAATTAAAGACTGCATTCCACCCACTACTTCAATACATACTTGAATCAGTAAGAGGAATGGAGAGTCCCTTAGACACTGATGGCACAGCTACACGAGGCAGCACCATCAGATTTCTGATACACAGTATTTCTGTAAAAGTCAGATGCTAGAGTTATAAAATGCTAGTTTGTAAAATACTATACTTTTCCTTTCCAGAAAGTCCATGCAAGACAAACATCTATCTTCTTATCTCATTGTCACACTCTACTGAACAACAAGCTCACAGGCAATCTAGAATGAGATCTTCATTTTGCTGAACTTCAGACCGCAAATTTAAACTTAAGCATTTTCTTTAGTCAGTCTCTATGTACTTGCACTATTTTCCAGCGTAGTATATCCAGCGCTCTCTACTGCTTTTCATGAATGTATCTGCTCTACCAATACTGGCATCCAATTTTTTATTTTTTTTTAAATGCTAATCCTACAGTGCCAAACAGTCTGAACACAGCAGGCATTACACATTTGGTAGTCTTGGGCTTTTACTCTCAAGATTACGTATTCCTCCTGTGCTGATGTAGCTTATGAACAAACAGAATTCCCAGGAATTGACAGACACTTTTACTGCCCAAGTTCTCGTACTGCTGCACCAAATCAGCAGCAGCTTTAGTGTTTCTGTGATCAAGATCAGCACTTCATTAGAACATAATACTGCTTGGCATTAACCATACTTTTTGTTAGAAAGAACAGTTACCTACGTATAAAACACTCTGGCTTCAAGTTACACACTAACGTAAGGGGATCTACATTCAAGACCAAATAATTTCTCTGGTATCATGTTCTTCTTTCTTCCTATATGTGTTCACATACATTAAATTTTTTTTTTCAAGGATTTCTTTAACCTGTCTCCCCCCATGTGCCCAAAGGAGATGACAGCTTTGCTCCTGAAGCCATTAGAGCCCTCCACATGCTTATGACCAACATAGATTCAACACGAAATCCTGGACCTCATTCACATTGCGAGTCAGTTAAAAAGCAGCTTCTTCACAGTTTTAAGGTTATGGTGCTAACCTTTCTCTCTCTGCTGTAGAAGTGTCCAATTTAGAAATCTTATTTAATGAAGAGGCATTATCTGGTGTTCTGGAGTCCGTGTCTCTGGAACTGTCCAAACAGTTTCCATCTGAATAAGTCCTTTTGCACTGAAGCCTGCTAGCATTTTGACTAGCACCTAGCATGCATTGCTGAAACAACAACAACAAAATAATGAAGTAATTCTTAAAGCAAAAAAAAAATATTGCTAGAAGAGCCAAATTTTACTATATCTTCTTTCTTCTCTGTAAGGTTTTTGCAGGCAAAAAATAGTGGAGATGCTTTCTCTTCACATGAGCTTCCTCAATCTTCATACCATCCTTTAGCATGTTGAGGTTGTTAGCCTGGCTGGAAACTAACAGGAAATTTAGTGTTGTAGCTTAGTGGGAATGTTTGCATTAGGTATTTGTCAAAGTTACACGTGGTTTCTTTAGAAACAGCAAGCCTTTAAGTCTGTCCAGCCCAAACAAAGAATAAGAACTTGTCCCAAGATGAACGTGACCCAAGATGCCCATATCACATCCAGTACAGACCAGATATGTAACAGCTATTTAAGTTCAAATATACATTTATGTGCTCAGTTACAGCTGTGGTTTGCTAATCATGCAGCTCACATCTGAGCTGATTTTAACCTGAAGGAGATAATACTCCTTAACCCTTAGTTCTCTGGTTGAAAACAGATCTAGAGGAATTTCTGAATCAACCTAACTGTGCTTAGCTGATGAGAGACCAGACACCTTAATCAAGATTTAGACTGATTTTTTTTATATATATATTTACAGTGGTGATTGTGGGATTGTTTTCACTAATTCGGGTGTTAAAACTCCATCTGTCCAAGACAGTCTAGATTTTAGGGACATCTGACTTATCAGAAGCACCACAATTTAAACCAGTTTTTCTTAACTGCCTGCAAACAACCTTTTATGCAACTAAAAAATGCTATACTAGCACAGAAGTTATTACAGAATTAAGTCACGTTTAGGTAAGTTTAACAAGCCTATTGTGAGCATAACTGGAAAGTCAGCTTACTAACATACAGAGTGGGAATCAAAGTAAGGACATGCAACAAAACCGAAAAGGCTTATAAGTCTTTCTACAGGAGACCTAGAAGTGAAATAAAAGCACACATGTGAACATTCACACTGGTAGGAACAGTTGCTTCAAAGTAAATTCAATAATGTTTTTATGGAAAGTGAGATAAAGTTCATTTAACAAAAGCCTTCCAAACTATGAGCCTTATACTCTTGAGCCCATCAACTTTGCCCTCTAAAGATATTCTCTCAAAGTCAAGGCACATGACAAAAGCTTTCTTGCATGTAACTACTGGTCACTCCCACATTTGCCAAGGGATATCACACCTCTCAAGAAACACCTTTTCTGTTCAATCTCTCTGGATTCAAACCCTGTATCTGAAACATACTGTCGGCTGTGCTTCACTAAAATAAGAGCACACGGCTATGCTAATAAAGTTTGTGCATAGAAATACAGGATTTAACATTAGTTCTAGCCTCTTAGCAGTACATAAACCTTGTTGACATAATTTACATTTGCCACAACATTGAAACGCAGTGCCACTGGATGTAACGTATAAGACAAGCATCAGTTCAGAGGAGAGTGCAAGTCTGAGGAAGTCACCCCACCTGGCTTGAAACTCAGACAAGAGTTTTGATGCCTTTTTTCTGGGCTTTTCTCATATCCCAAAGCATGAGCTAAAAAGAAGGTCAGCTCTTACTGCATTTACTCATGTTGTCTGAGCAACACAACACACAGCCCACGCTGGTACCATGGATACATGTTTGTTTGCACTGATGAAGAGTTTAAAGGAGCCCACCGTTAGAACTTTTTGTCCAAACACACTTGTCACTTCAGAAGAGTAACCTGATTTCCTTAGTTCGTCATTATGATAGCTAGGCACGAGCCTGACAGCACACATGCACTTCTGAAAGGCACAAGAGCGGGCAGCTTGGGAAGAAGCAAACAGATTGTGGCAAAAAGACCTATACTTTCAAATGACTGCTCACCCCCAAATCCCTTTATTCTAGCATTATCTAACAACACTTGCAATATTACTTTATTTCTACATCTATCAAGAGTAATAATGGAAGATGAACATGAAGATTTGCATGCGAGACTACATGTCATTACAACGTGACTACTCACTGCCTTTCAAAGTTCTGGGATGATATCATACACAAACTGTTATTTTGGAAAAAATACTCTCAACAGGCATTAACAACTTATTTTAGGGCCTGATACAGTTAATTCCCACTTTCAAAGTTCAGCAACTGACAACAGTTTTTGACAAGTGTAGCTACACCCTGTAAATGGACATCTCCTGGCTTCACATCTGACTGTCCACCTCATGAATCGCAGTTCCTTTGTGAGAGTTTACTATCATCTGCAGAGCTGTTATTTCACATGTGGTATATGGTATAGGACTTTAGTACACACTTTTGTTTCCAGATGGACTTACTGTGCCAAAGTGTCAAAACAGTATGTTTTTCAGGCTAATCTTCTATGTGTCACGCTCTATAGAAATATCTAATAGCTAATACCAGAAGGAAGCACAATTCACTTTGTGAAGCAACTTGCACTAGAATAAAAAATTGAAACCCTACAAGACTAGAGCAAAATATAGGCTTACCTTTGAACGACTGTATAACATACGTTAAATCAACGTTAACACTTGCTGTATTTTCCACTTTCCTAAATACAATTCCAAGAAACCACATTGACACATACCCACTCCTAAAAAGACAGATTCACAATCTATCATTTATGCACAGATGCCAGTTATCTGGATGCTAGTATGTACTCTCAAGAAGGGAGTAAGCAAAGCAGTTTAATTGTATGCAGCAGTTAAAGATTAGAGTCAGCCCATACTTAAGTTCTCCGAGAACTCCTCTCTGAAGTTCTCCCTTCTTTAAAAAGATCCTACATGCTCAGAACCTTGCCTGCCAGGCCTCATACCTACAAAACAGTAGGTACGTAACCGAACATCTCTCGCAGGTGAGCTGAGGTGAATGAATATAAACAAAGTGCAATACTGTGGTAGGTTGACCCTGGCTGGACACCGGGTGCCCACCAGAGTCGTTCTATCACTCCCCCTCCTTCTCAGCTGGACAGGGGAGAGAAAATATAACAAAGAGCTTGTGGGTCGAGATAAGGACGGGAGAGATCACTCACCACTATACCGTCACAGGCAAAACAGACTCAGTTTGGGGAAAATTAACTCAATTTTTTACAAATCAACTGGAGTAGGGTAATGAGAAATAAAACCAAATCTCAGAACACCTTCCCTCCACCTCTCCCTTCTTTCCAGGCACAACTTCACTCCCGGATTCTCTACCTACCCCCCCCAGCGGCACAGGGTGACGGGGAAGGGGGTTTACGGTCAGTTCCTCACACGTTATTTTCTGCCGCTTCATCCTCCTCAGGGGGAGGACTCATCACACTCTTCCCCTGCTCCAGCGTGGGGTCCCTCCCATGGGAGACAGTCCTCCACGAACTTCTCCAACGTGGGTCCTTCCCACAAGCTGCAGTTCTTCACGAACTGCTCCAGCATGGGTCCTCTCCACGGTGTGCAGTCCTTCAGGAGCACACTGCTCCAGCGTGGGCCCCCCACGGGGTCACCAGTCCTGCCAGAAAACCTGCTCCAGCGTGGGCTCCTCTCTCCACAGATCCGCAGGTCCTGCCAGGAGCCTGCTCAGCGCGGGGTTCCCACGGGGTCACAGCCTCCTTCGGGAACCCACCTGCTCCGGCGTCGGGTCCTCCACGGGCTGCAGGTGGATATCTGCTCCACCGTGGACCTCCATGGTCTGTAGGGGGACAGCCTGCCTCACCGTGGTCTTCACCATAGGCTGCAGGGGAATCTCTGCTCCGGTGCCTGGAGCATCTCCTCCCCCTCCTTCTGCACTGACCTTGGTGTCCGCAGGGTTGTTTCTCTTACATGTTCTCACTCCTCTCTCTGGCTGCCGTTTTCCGTCTGTCCCAACTTTTTTTTTCCTTCTTAAAAATGTTATCACAGAGGCGTTACCACTATCACTGATTGGCTCGGCCTTGGCCGGCAGCGGGTGAGTCTTAGAGCCGGCTGGTATGGGCTCTGTCGGACACAGGGGAAGCTTCCAGCAGCTTCTTACAGAAGCCACCCCTGTAACCCCCCTCTGTTACCAAAACCTTGCCACACAAAGCCAATACACAAACACAGAAATATTCAGTGTATGGACAGTTTAAAGGAGTATACTTAACCGTTAGTGCCAGGCTTCATTACCAAGCGTGTGATAGAACTTATTGCAATATAGATTACAGTAATCATAACTACAAGCATTATTAAAGATTAGAGAAGGCTGGTCGCCCGTTCCGTGAAAGAAGAAAATCTGAACATATCAAAACTTTTCCCAACTGGTTGGTCCCTGGTGCAGAAGCAATTGCCTCCCAGTCTCTTGCCATATTCTCTCCTTGATTTAGTCTTGAAGCCACATTGACACTTTTGGAGTGAACACAGCAGTTGTCCATTGACATGTTCAAAACTTTACATATACCCTTCTCTTTCTTTGGCATCTAATCCAATACAGCCCAATTTTTGATAGTCATTTTACCAATATGTTATAACCGATTGTTTGAGAGTCCCCGAAGTGTTAGATGTAGCGTTGGCTAAGGTTGATAGCTGTAAACTCAGTTCTAGGGTGCTCTATTGATGTTCCTCGAGTACCATACACAGTTGCCCCTATGGAATTTCAGGGCATAGTGTAGTACCATTCCAACTCCACCCCGTGATCCCATGGGTTAGTTGGAGGATATAGTCACATTTGGTGTTTCATACTGAACTAGTATTTACTGCACTTGGTGACCAACTATAAACAACATGAGTATAACCTCCTCCCCCATCCAATATGAACCTCCAACTGTAATTGTTACATTGCTCTCATGCGAGGTCAAGGACTTGCAATATATTAATGTCCATCATTTTGCCACGACATTATCATCCAGATCTTCACTACCCACGCCTGTCACCGTCATCACTGTCAGCAAAAGGACTGGAATGACTCGTTCCTTCATGGTCCTGTAATAATGCACAAACTAGGCCTCGGTCTTAAAACCAGGTCACAGAGTTAGAAGTCCGGGATTATCCACCGGGCGTTGATGTGGTGAGTCTTTCCACTCCCATGAGATGATCTCAGAAGACCGATGTAATCAGCCTGCCACGTGCTCCAAAGAGCCTTGCCTTCTCTGATATGCTGGGCCAGAACTTCGTTTGGGTAAGTAGCTTTAAGCCTTATGCGGCATTGCAGGCAAGCTGTAAGAATTGCTTCACAGGTTTTCATAGACACTGGCTAACCCCGAGATCGGCATTCATAATAGAGATCTGCTTTCCCTGAGCAGCCTCATTTGATATGCAACCATTCTGCTAGTCTATCCCAATCTTCCTTCTCACTGGTGACCATCCTGATTTGGGCCAGGTGGTCCAGCTGCTGATTCCATTTCGCAGCTGGGGTTCCATCCCAAGCATGTCCCTTCACCCATCCCACCTTTAAAGGTCAGGATCTCCCTATTGCCAGGAGACGTTGCCAGTCCTCTGTCCTCCACATTTTCGCATGACCTACTTCCCAGTTACTAGATTCCCACTGACGTATCCACTCTGTAGCACCCTTAAAGGTTGCATAAGAGTCAGTATAGACGATGGTAGCACCATTCTCTACGGCCAGTAATAAAGCCCGTAGTTCTCCTACTTGTGCACTACCTTCACCCTCTTCCTTGACTGTCTTCCCAGTACCAATCTCCAATGCCACTGCTTTATATTGCCATTTTGATCCCACTCAACAGGCAGTTGCATCCATGAACCACACTTCCTGCACATCTGAGCCTGCCATGAATTCGGGTGCCTCCTGAATTGGAGAAGGTTTATATCGTTGACCCAGCAAGGTTGGATCAGGGTTCATAGGTTGCTGTGGTTTGAAAACCTTAGTCAGACCCTCCTTTATTGGGAGCAATTGGCTTATTCTTTCTAGGTATGCATACCATTTTCTAACGGTGGCCTTTTGGGCTACTCCCTGCGGAGGAGGTGACCCATTGAGGATTGAATTTAAGAGAAGGAAAGGACCCTGTACTATAACATCCTGTGAAGTACGAAGCTTTTCAGCCTCTCTAACTGCTCTAGTGAGGGAGAGGACCCCCTTTTCCCAATCTGAATATTGCCGCTCCATCTCTTGAAATGCAGTGGAAGAGAATAATAAAGGCCTGGCTGGTCCCTGTGGCCCCTTTTGAAACATGCCACAGTATGAGGCATGTTCAGCAAATCCCCATTCCACCCTTAATGGATCTCATGGGTGCAATGGACCTAGTCTCTGATAAGCCTTAAGCTCATCTTTCAGAGTGTTAAGGGCTTCCATATGTTGCAAAGTCCAATCCCATTTTCTGTTTTTTCGGAGCAAGTCATAGAGAGGGTGGGCAATCACTAAGTTAATACTTGGGACAGCAGAAATTAATGGTGGGGTATTACTGTTCCATCTTTTATAATCAATTGTTAGTCACCACCTTCCATCTGATTTATGGACTTGCCAAACAGGAGAATTATAAGGAGAATGTGTGCAACTGATGAACTCTCTTTTCTCTAGATCATTAATTACATCCGAAATGCCCCATTTGGCTGCAGCTGGAAGTGGGTATTGAGGGACACGGGTTACCTAAGATTGCGGTAGTGCAGGAGCAACCTGCAATGTTCTCACATGAATAGCCTCTGCCTCCCTGCCCCCAAAGCTCCACACCCTACCATTGGGTAGATACCATTGTCTGCCTGCCAGCACATCAAATCCCAGTATATTTCCCTCACAGCGGCTTAAAGCCACCTCCACAGCTGTCATTCTTTTTTCCCTGGTAGCCAAAGTTGGGTTCGAGCTATGGGGCATTTTTCTGTCATCCCTGTTACTCCTCCAATGTTTATAGCCTTTCTTGATGGCCTAATTCCCAGCTCACTAGCTTCTCGCTCATTTAAAACACTAGTTTGGGCTCCTGTGTCGATTAAGAATTCCAAACTTATCTGTTTTGGGCCCACAGGAATGTGTATATAAGGCTCTTTATCAGCAGACCATTGGCAGGTATTCACCATGCGGACTGGGCGGCCTGAACCCTAAACCGCAGCTCCTAGTTTTTTAGCCCTTCCAGTTCCTCTTGCAGTGCCGTGAAAGGGTGAAGTTTCTCATCCCGAGGGGGCGGGGTTGCTGGCGCTTCCCTTTGGTCTCTAGCTTTCCCCTCCAGCAATTCCATTCCTGGATGTGGTCAGTGGACTGCCCATGCAGCACAGCTCGGGGTGCCCCCAGTGCCAGTGCCTTCCACCAGAGATCGTTCCTTCCAAGATCATAGTTCCGACCCAACCACCAGCGAGTTCAAGACTGGGGGTTTACAACCGTTTGGCCGAACCTTCCTGCTGCCCTCCGTGCCACCCCTCAGCTCCGCCCATCCCATCTCGCGCCCGTGAAATTTGAGAGAGAGCTATAAGTTCTCCCCTCAGCCTCCTCTTCTCTAGCCAAAACAGCCCCAGCTCCCTCAGCTGCTCCTCATAAGACTTATGCTCCAGGCCCCTCACCAACTTGGTTGCCCTTCTCTGGACACACTGCAGCAACTCAATGTCTTTCTTGTAGTGAGGGGCCCAAAATTGAACACAGGACGCGAGGTGCGGCCTCACCAGTGCCGAATACAGGGGAACAATCACCTCCCTGCTCCTGCTGGACACGCTATTTCTGATACAGACCAGGATGCTGTTGGCCTTCTTGGCCCCCTGGGCACACTGCTGGCTCATATTCAGCTGGCTGTCAACCAGCACGCCCAGGTCTTTCTCTTCTGGGCAGCTTTCCAGCCACTCTTCCCCAAGCCTGTAGCACTGCATGGGGTTGCTGTGACCGAAGTGCAGGACCTGGTACTTGGCCTTGTTGAACTTCATACGATTGGCCTCAGCCCATCGATCCAGCCTGTCCAGATCTCTCTGTAGAGCCTCCCTACCCTCAAGCAGATTGACCCTGCCTCCCAAATTGGTGTCATCTGCAAACTTGCTGAGGGTGCACTCAATCCCCTCATCGAAATAATTAATATATTAAAGAGAACGGGGCCCAACACCGAGCCCTGGGGAACACCACGTGTGACCCGCCGCCAACTGGATTTCACCCCATTCACCACTACCCTCTGGGCTCGGCCATCCAGCCAGTTTTTCACCCAGTGAATAGTGCACTTATCCAGGCCATGAGAGGCCAGCTTCTCAAGGAGTATGCCATGAGAGACAGTGTCAAAGGCCTTGCTGAAGTCAAGGTAGATAACATCCACAGCCTTTCCCTCATCCACTAGGCGGGTCACCTGGTCATAGAAGGAGATCAGGTTGGCCAAGCAGGACCTGCCTTTCATAAACCCATGCTGACTGGGCCTGATCCCCCTCTTATCCTGGAGCTGCCGTGTGAGTGCTCTCAAGACAAACCGTTCCATAATCTTTCCCGGTACCGAGGTCAGACTGACAGGCCTGTAGTTCCCCGGATCCTCCCTCCGACCCTTCTTGTAAATGGGAGTCACACTGGCAAGCCTCCAGTCCTCTGGGACCTCCACTGTTGACCAGGAACGCTGATAGATGATGGAGAGTGGCTTGTCAAGGACCTCTGCCAGTTCCCTCAGTACTCTTGGATGGATCCCACCGGGTGCCATAGATTTGTGAGTGTCCAGATGGCATAGCAGGTCACTAACTATTTCCTCCTGGATTAAGGTGGGTATATTCTGCTCTTCATCCTCACCTTCCAGCTCAGGGGGCGGAGTACCCTGAGGATAACTGGTCTCTCGATTAAAGACTGAGGCAAAAAAGGCATTAGGTACCTTGGCCTTTTCCTCATCTCTGGTGGCTATGTTCCCTTCTGTATCCGTTAAAGGATAGATCTTCTCCTTGGGTTTCTTTTTACTGCTAACATATTTGTAAATCCATTTTTAGTTGTTCCTTACAACAGTGGCCATATTTAGTTCTAGCTGAGCTTTTGCCTTTCTAATTTTCTCCCTGTATGATCTAACAAGATCCCTGTACTCTTCCCAAGTTGTCCGCCCCTTCTTCCAGAGATGGTAAACTCTCCTTTTTTTCTTGACTCCTAGCAAAAGCTCCCCGTTCAGCCAGGCCGGACATTTTCCTCGGCGGTTCGACTTGCGGCACATAGGAATAGTCTGGTCCTGAGCCATTAGATGAAGTAAGAAGAAGTAATCCACTTACTAAACTTTAACACTTACTGTCTTTATCTCAACCCATGAGATTTTTTTCTCACTTTTGTCCTTCCACTTTCTTCCCCCATCCCACTGGTGGGAGTGAGCAAGTGACTGGGTGGGGGCTGCCACATGGGGTCACCCCACCAGACGAGCACATAGAAAATAGGCTGGTATGTGCTTGTGAGGTCTCTGGTGCCTGAGTAGATCATAGGTTGGGAGCTGGCACATGGCTTGTGTAAGTGGTTGTGAGATTACTGATACCTGAGTAGCTGATAGGCCAAGAGTAGGGGCGTGGCTTGTGTCAGAGCTTGTGAGGTCACTTGTGCCTTTGCCTCTCACAGGCAAGCAGATAGCAAGTAGGTGGCTATGTGGTGGCCAGCTCACTGGTGCCTGAGTAGCTGATAGGCAAGAGGGAGACACGTGGCTTGGGTATGTACTTGTGTTGTCACTCTGGGCTGAAGAGCTGATAGGCCAGGACCAGGTGCATGGCCCTTATAGGTTCTTGTAAGGTCACCGGAGGCAGATTACTGCAACAGCAAGTACCTCGCAAATGGGTGTACACATACGTGTGAGGTCACTGGTGCCTGAGTAGCTGCTAGGGCAGGAGCAGGCCCCTAGTTTGTGTCAGTGGTTTTGAGGTCATTGGTGTCTGAATAGCTGATAGGCCAGGAGCAGGCCCATGTCAGATGCAGATACTATGACGTCACCTGTGGCACAGTAGCAGATAGGCTAGGAGTATGCACATGGCTGTGTATGGATGAACTTGTGATGTCACTGGTGCCTGGAGAGCTGATAGGCCAGGAGCTGGCACACAGCTTGGGTCGGTGCTTCTGGTGTCACTAAAATAATATTCAGAACACAACCAAACACGGCTTTTTGGCAGAACCATCGTTAGCAGAAGTCCATACACTGCGCACACAACACGTGTGGCACTGTAACTCAGGCACACGCAGTGGTGGCAGTAGGAGGGGTGTGAGGTCACTGTCACTATAAATCATGAGCACACAGCAGTGGCCGTGGGAGGATGGCAGTGTTCACGTCACTGATGGCACCCCATGGCTGCGGGACTCGGTGCAGAGCGGCCGTGTGCTGTCACAAGGGCATCAGAGGGGACGGGATCCGCCCGGCCCCATGTCTGCGAGGCCGAAGGAGCAGCCCCTGCAGCCCTGGCTGGAGCAGTCGGGGTAGGGGTGGCTCGGGGGCACCGCAGGGATGTGCCTGGGCACGGCGCCAGGAGGAAACCACAGGCTTCCTCCGGAGCGCGGGGAGCGCTGCGAGGTCACGTGGGCTGTGGTTTGTGCACCTGCAGGCTGCAGGTCCCGAGCCAGCCGCGGGGAATAACGGCCCCTCGGTGACATGCCAAGAGTCAGGGATGTGTCTGAGCCTCTGGGCTGCATGTCTGCTGCCGGGACAGAGACATGTCCCAGCTCCAGCTCATTGGAAGGGACCTTCCGTGGAGCTCTCCAGGGATGGTTGGGCGAGCCAGCGCTGCTGGGATGGGGCTCTGGCCTGGGCTAAGGCCCTCTCCCAGCTGCTGCTCCCAGCAGAGCGGGGTCTGAAGCAGGGGCAGGGCCTGTTTTCTTCCCTTCCTGACACAGCCCCTGGTGCAGTATCAGCCCTGTGATTCCCATGGCACAGGGGTGGCTGGACACTTGCACCTGGGGCTCTCGGATGTGCCCGGTATAGGAGATGCTCGGTGCTCCTAGTCCACATGGCACGGTTCAGGGATGAAAAACCTGTTCCCCCCCCACAACTGGCCCTGTCTTGTGATGGCCCCCCACCACAGTGACGTGACACCTGTAGCGGAGCCATCTCTCATATATGGTCATGAATGGCGCTGGAGAAGTTCATTGGAGGGCTGGGCTGTGTCAGAGGGGAGATCGCTCCCAATAATGTCTAAAAAGGTGCTGCTGCTTCGATTGGCTCCTCCTGTAGCTAGGCTGGCATCTGCGGAGATATATTGCCCTCCCGTCGTCACTGTCCCCATGAGTCCCCAGCAGCCGTGGCAGGGAGTGTGGCGCAGCAGGGATGTGCTGGCAGGGCAGGAGGCTCAGGATGGGCACCGAGGGACTCCTGTCCCCTCAGGTGCTGTGGCTGCTCCTCTGGGTACAGCTGTGCAGGGGTAAGTGCCGACTCCTTTGTCCCACAGCCCAGGGCCTGCAGGTACCAGTGTGGTCATTGGGATTTGTCTGGGAATGGGGTTTCTTTGCAGGTGCTCCTGAGATGAGGGGCAGAAGGTGCTCAGGTCCATGGACCCTGTGCCCATCTGGGTGGGCAAGAATATCTCCTTTTCCAGGGCTCCAGTGTTCAGGGCAGCCTGTGCCTGGCTGGATTCATAGACACCCTGTCCTGGGGTACCCCTTTGGGATCCCCTCTTCCCCAGCACTGTACCTCTGGAGCTGGTGGTGGCCTAGCTGGTGATGGCAGCACCCAGAGATGCCCAGGGCACTGCCGAGCCCTAGGGTACCTCGGAGGGACTGTGTGCTGTTCACTGCCCCCTTGGTCCAGGGGCCCCCTGACTCCATGAGAGCAGTTTGGATCCCACAGAGAGAAGGGGAGCGGGGCATCTACAGTAGAGAGACATCCTTCCTGGGGAGCTTGGCCCAGTGTAGGGACTGGGCTGACCCCAGGGGCGAGGAGGGGACATGGGTTGGGGGATCCTCAGAGTCATCTCAGTGCTCCCTGGGAACATGGAAAACCCTGGGGGTAGGGGTGGGTTTGGATGGTGCTGGGGCAGGTGGTTTTCATGGGAAGCTGCAGGCTTGGGTACACAGGGCTGTGCAGGGGTTGTCGGGCTGAGGAGTAGCGGGTGCCCAGCGCAGCACTGGACAGTGTGTGGGTGGGGGCAGGTGACTGATGGGGTGGAAAGAGCTGCCTTGTACAGTGGGATGGCGAGTGACCCAGCTGGGCTGGAACTGGGCACCCACAGCCTTGCACGGCCCCTGGGGATAGAAGGGACCCCTGCACTGCACTGGGGACAGCCTGGAGGGGAGAGGGCTCCTGCCCCAGTACCTTTGAACCAGCCCAGGTAGGGGGTTCCCCCAGACCTGCAGTGCTGGGGTTTGGCACTCTCCTCACCCATCCCATGTTGGTGTTTGAAGGGGCTGCGGAGGTGAGGCTGGTGAATGGCAGCAGGCGCTGTGCTGGAAGAGTGGAGGTGAAACACAATAGCCAGTGGGGGACGGTGTGTGGTGACTACTGGAGCATGAACGATGCGGCAGTGGTTTGTAAGCAGCTGGGCTGTGGGTCTGCTGTTGGAGCTCCTCAGTATGGACACTTTGGGGCAGGATCTGGCCCCATTTGGATGGATGATGTTGGCTGTAATGGCACTGAGTCTGCCCTGTCTGACTGCAAACATAGACGATGGGGTGAAAATGACTGTGATCACACTTACGATGCTGGAGTGACGTGTTCAGGTAAGTGGACAGCCCATTCTTCACCTTTGGGTCTGGGATGGGCGAAGGGACCATGGCTGTGCCCTCAGGGAGCAACAAGTGGACACTGGAGTAGGGCCCAGTGATGCTGGTCTAACTGCCAGGCTGGGACTGTCATTGCTGATGTCCCCTGTCCTTGGGGAAGGCCAAGAGGGATCCTACCCCAGGGTGATCCAACCTTGCCAGAGTGTCTCAGTCACCCTCAGTCAGTGCCTTGGGCTGCAGATGAGTCCTCCATCCCTTCCCTGGGGTGTCCACTGGGCTTCATCGATCTCCACCCATTCTGCCAGTTTGCAGCCAACAATGCTGAGGGTGCCTGTGCTGGAAACACCCGGGGGCACTTGCTCGGCACGCCACGCTTTGGAGGAATGGCATGAGATGGCTGATCCTCCTGGGTCATTCCCCTTCACAGGAGTGATTACCTCAACTGAATCAAATGGGCTTTTCAGAGAGGATGAGTGCTGGGCCCTGGGGAATGGAGCAGGGTGGCCACAAAGCCCTTTGCTGCCTGTGCCCAGGGCTCGGCTGTGTGGACCAGCATTTTTGAGGGTTAGGAGCTAGGCAGCTGCTTGACTCTGGCTGCTTCCTCCTGCACCACTGCATGCACAGGCTGGTACTGAGACATCCCTGGGGCTGTGAATATTCCTGTGGGGACACAGCCCCACACAGGCAGCGCTGACCCACTGCCCAAGCCCTCCTGCCTGCCCATGGTTCCCCACACTGCCCCATGACACGGGGGCTTTGGCAGCAGTTACTGATCCTCATCTGTGCCTGCTGGTCTCTGAGAGCTGGCATGGGCCCAGTGGGAGTCTCCTGCCCCTCTGTTCGGCCATCCATCTGGGTTGTGGACACCTCCAGGCAGAGCACTGTGTCCCTGACTGAGGACACCCTCCCCCCGAGCAGACATCAGAGGGATCTGGACAGGCACCAGGCATGATGGCAGCTGCAGCATTTCTGTGCTCTGTGACATCTTCTGCCTAAAATGAACCTCCAACACCCCAGGAACACCCCTGGGAGCAAGGTGCATTTCTGGCTGCATCAAGGTGATGGTCCTGCCTGGTCCCAAGCTCTGCAGAGACTGAGCAGGCTGCAGCAGTCATTATCATCTGGGCCAGTGCTGGAACCAAACTATGCACACTACTGCAGTGCTCGGGGGACCACGCCAGGCCACGCAGGGGACCTTGAGCGGGAGCAGTTTGTCTGAGTGGTGCCTGGTGCTGTGACAGACACATACCCTCGAGTGCTGTGATGGTGTAGAGATGGGGTGCGTGGGGGTCTGGATGTGCCTGTGTCACCAACACTCCCCCAACAACTTCCTCTGGAATGTGCAATGGGCAGTTTGGTCACAGCTTGCTTGGCGGTGATGTGGGACATGGGAATTTGACTGCCAGAGGTCTCTGGGAACTCCCAGTTGTTTTGTTTTTTTTCCAGAATTTGTCCGGCTGGTGGAAGGGAAGAGCCGCTGCTCAGGACGTGTGGAGATCCATGATGACAACCAGTGGAAAACTGTCTGTGATTCACACTTTGGTCCCAAAGCTGCTGCCGTGCTCTGCAGGGAGTTGCAGTGCGGCGTGGCCCTGCCTGTCGCTGGGCCAGCTCACTTTGGAGAAGGGGTCAGTCCCATCTGGGATGGAGAGCTGCAGTGTGTGGGGAATGAATCCCGCCTCTTCTCCTGCCGCAGAGGGTCCTCCAGGGACCAGCCCTGCACCCACGCGAACAGCGCTGTTGTCACCTGCACACGTAAGGACTCAGGGAGGGGTGCTGAACGCTGGGGTGAGCTCCAGCCTGAGCGGGGACAGGTTGTGCCTGTTGAGACAAGAGAAGTGGGCTGTCTGTTCCCACAGGCTGGCAGAGAGGTGACCTTCCTGGGGGATCCTATAGAGGGCAGGGCTGGGCTGCTGCCCAAGGACAAGGAGGGGTCATGGGTTGGGAGGGCTCAGTGGGATCATCGTGTTGTTCCACAGGGGACACAGAAAGGCCCGAAGGCAGAGGATAAGCTGGGTGGAGGGCAGGGCAGGTTGTGGTCCAAGGGAGCTGGGGGCTTTGTGGAGAAGCAGCAGTGTGTGCTTGGGGGAGCCTTGGTGGGGCAGGTCTCTTCTCAGGGTGCTGGCAGGGGAGGAGCAGGTGCCCTAGGTGGGCATGGGCCAGGGGCAGGTGGCAGCTGGCTGTTGGGGTAGAAGGAGGTGCCAAAGGCTGTGGGGCCACAAATGACCCAGCAGGGCCAGAACTGCAGCCCCCAGCCTTGCAGCACCCGTGAGGATAGAAGGGACCCCTGCACTGCCCTGGGGACAGACTTGGAGGCGAGTGGGCTCCCACCCTGGCACCTCTGATGCCACCCGGGCGGGGGGTCCCCCAGACACACACTGCTGGGGCTTGGCGCTGTTCTAACTGGTCCTGTGTCAGTGTTTGAAGGTGCTGTGGAGGTGAGGCTGGTGAATGGCGGCAGGCGCTGTGCTGGGAGAGTGGAGGTGAAACAACAGGGCCAGTGGGGGACGGTGTGTGGTGACGAATGGAGCATGACCGATGCAGCAGTGGTTTGTAAGCAGCTGGGCTGTGGGTCTGCTGTTGGAGCTCCTCAGTATGGACACTTTGGGGCAGGATCTGGCCCCATTTGGATGGATGATGTTGGCTGTACTGGCACTGAGTCTGCCCTGTCTGACTGCAAACACAAAGGATGGGGTGAAAATAACTGTGAACACACTCTCGATGCTGGAGTGACGTGTTCAGGTAAGTGGACAGCCCATTCTTCACCTTTGGCTCTGGGATGGGCGAAGGGACCATGGCTGTGCCCTCAGGGAGCAGCAAGTGGACACCAGAGTAGGGCCCAGTGATGCTGGTCTAACTGCCAGGCTGGGACTGTCATTGCTGATGTCCCCAGTCCTTGGGGAAGGCCCAGAGGGAGCCTACCCACTGCATGCACAGGCTGGTACTGAGATATCCCTGGGGCTATGAGTAGTCCTGTGGGGACATGACCCTGTGCAGGCAGCACTGATGAACTGCCCAAGCCCTCCTGCCTGCCCATGGTTCCCCGTGCTGCCTCATGTCATGGGGGCTTTGGCAGCAGTTACTGATCCTCATCTGTGCCTGCTGGTCTCTGAGAGCTGGCATGGACCCAGTGAGAGTCTCCTGCCCCTCTGTCCGGCCATCCATCTGGGTTGTGGACACCTCCAGGTAGAGCACTGTGTCCCTGACTGAGGACACCCTCCCCCCGAGCAGACATCAGAGGGATCTGGACAGGCACCAGGCATGATGGCAGCTGCACCATTTCTGTGCTCTGTGACATCTTCTGCCTAAAATGAACCTTCCAACACCCCAGGAACACCCCTGGGATCAGGGGGTGCTTCCGGTTGCATCAGGGTGATGGTCCTGCCTGGTCCCAAGCTCTGCAGAGGCTGAGCAGGCTGCAGCAGTCATTATCATCTGGGTCAGTTGTCCTGGATCCAAACTGCTCACACTACAGTGGTCCTGGGGCGACCACGCCAGGCCACGCAGGGGACCTTGAGCGGGAGCAGTTTGTCTGAGGAGTACCTGTGGCTGTGAGTCTGCGACAGACACATACCCTCGAGTGGCTGATGCTGTAGAGATGGGGTGCATGGGGGTCTGGATGTGCCTGTGTCACCAACACTCCCCTAACAACTTCCTCTGAAATGTGCAATGGACAGTTTGGTCACGGCATGCTTGGAGATGATGCAGGATGTGGGCATTTAACTGCCAGAGGTCTCTGGGAACTCCCAGTTGGTTTGTTTTTTTCCAGGATTTGTCCGGCTGGTGGAAGGGAAGAGCCACTGCTCAGGACGTGTGGAGATCCATGATGACGACCAGTGGAAAAGTGTCTGTGATTCACATTTTAGTCCCAAAGCTGCTGATGTGGTCTGCAGGGAGTTGCATTGCGGCGTGGCCCTGCCTGTCGCTGGGCCAGCTCACTTTGGAGAAGGGGTCAGTCCCATCTGGGATGGAGAGCTGCAGTGTGTGGGGAATGAATCCCGCCTCTTCTCCTGCCGCAGAGGGTCCTCCAGGGACCAGCCCTGCACCCACGCAAACAGCGCTGTTGTCACCTGCACACGTAAGGACTCAGGGAGGGGTGTTGAACACCAGGGCTGTGCCAGGGGTTGGGGAACACAGCAAGGACCGTGCTGGGCCAGTTGTGAGGGCAGGAGGGATGATGGCATTGTCTGCAGCATGAAAATAGTGCAGAAGAAGAAAGGCATGCTGTCCATCTAGCCTCTCCGCCAGCTACTGAGGGTACATGAGCACCAATCCACCCTCTCTCCTCCTCCTCTGTCCCCAGAATACACAGGGTTCAGGCTGGTGAACAGCAGCACAGCGTGTGCAGGGAGGGTAGAGGTCCAGGTGCTGGGGACCTGGGGGACCCTCTGTGCCTCCCACTGGGATCTCTCGGATGCCCATGTTCTCTGTCGTCAACTCAACTGCGGGTTTGCTGAGTCCGTTCCTGGAGGAGAGCATTTTGGGAGAGGGACTGGCCCTGTCTGGAGAGACTCATTCCACTGTGATGGGACAGAAGCCCATCTGGGACAGTGCCCAGTGATCACCCTGGGGGCCTCACCATGCTCCCACGGGAACAACGCTGCTGTCGTTTGCGCAGGTGAGTGCTGGAAAAATGCTGCATAACACCATTTGCCCTTTGTGTGTGACGTGGCCACCCAAAGCAGGGGTCCCACGGCAGTGCAAGGCTGAATTTCTCCCTGGAGAAACCCTGGCTTCCCCAGGAGCCACCTGGAGGGCTTTGCCTGCTCAGAGTGACCGCTCTACTTTGGGAGAGCTGAGGGCTGAACGGAGGCAGGCATCTGCCCCCAGGGCAGTGGCTTAGGCCCCAGCACCACCAGCAGGCCTGGGCTCCTCCATTCTCCTACTGTGGGACAAGGCCAGAGCAGGGCTGCAGGGCTGTGCTCCATCCCTCTGGCTGCAGACAACTGCATCCCATCCCCAGAGAGAGCTCTGCAGAGCCTCATCCCACCAGCCAGGCAGCAGGTGCCTGGGTGCCCCCAGCAGCAGCAGACCTGGCTGTGAGCTGCAGAGGGGACCCAGGTTTTGCCCTCGCTTCTCATCAGCAAAAGGCTCAATCTTGTTGTGTTTGGTGGGAAAATCCCCCCTCGCCCCGCTCCCTGAAGGATGCCATGCTCCCCGGTGCCACCAATGGCTGTGGCATCTCTGCTCTCCCCAGGCTCAGCCGGCTTTGCATCCCTGCGGCTGGTGGGTGGAGGGAGCCGGTGCGATGGACGAGTGGAGATCTTCCAGAAGGGGACATGGGGCAGAGTCCTGGATGACCAGTGGGACATGCAGGAGGCCAGCGTGGTGTGCCGGCAGCTGCGGTGCGGAGAGGCAGGGACAGCCTACAACCCCCCAAAGCCTGAGCGAGGGACCGGCCCTGTGGGGCTGCGAGGGGTCCGGTGCGCAGGGCACGAGGCCAGCCTGGCCCTCTGCAACACCTCCCTGCCCGAGAGTGCACCGGCGGCAGGGGTTGCGGAGGACGTGGGAGTCATCTGCTGGGGTGAGCGGCGCTGCACGGGCCCCCCAGGTGATGGGGTGGGTGGGCAGCCGGCCCCTGACAGCAACTGGGGTTTCTGCCCACTACAGGGAGCCGGAGGGTCCGGCTGGTGAACGGGTCCGGGCGCTGTGCTGGGAGAGTGGAGATCTACTACCAGGGCATCTGGGGGACTGTCTGTGACGATGGCTGGGACCTGTCTGATGCCGCCGTCGTTTGCCACCAGCTGGGCTGTGGAGGGGCAGTGGAGGCAGCCGGCTCCGCTCAGTTCGGGGAAGGCTCCGGGCAGATCTGGCTGGATGGCGTGAACTGCTCTGGGGCTGAAGCTGCTCTCTGGGACTGCCCTGCCAGGCCCTGGGGGCAGCACGACTGCGGGCACAAAGAGGATGCGGGAGTCATCTGCTCAGGTCTGTGGTGGGAGCTGTAGTGGGAGCCTGGCTCTCGCGGAGGCCAGGACACAAGGAGAGACGGGCATGGCCAAGGCTGTTCATGGCTGCCTCTGAGCTCCTGCCAGAGCATGTCCTGTGGTCACCCATGCACGGGTACCCTCGGTCCCACTGAGGGTCCCTGGGGAGCTCAGCCATCCCCGAGGGTTAGCAGGAAGGGCAGGGTGTCTGTCCATCAGGGGCTTCTCTCTTCCCTTGGGTGCAAGGGGGACGTACTGGCCATGGCCCTACCCAGCTGTGGGCCTGGGGGGTGCAGAGGTGTCCTGGCTCCCACAGCCCCAGACCAGCCTGTTCCCTCTTGGTGCCTTTCCTCCCAGAGTTCGTGGCCCTGAGGCTGGAGAACAGTGATGGCTGCTCCGGGCGCCTGCAGGTTTTCTACAACGGGACGTGGGGCAGCATTTGCTCCAACTTGATGACTCTCGACACGGTGTCGCTGGCATGCAAGGAGCTGGGCTGCGGGGATGGAGGATCCCTGGAAAGAAGCCTGCCTTATGGCAATGTGTCTGGTCTTACATGGCTGGATAACATGCAGTGTGGGGAGAAAACCAGCTCCTTCTGGCAGTGTCCCTCTGCTCCCTGGAACCCACAGTCATGTGAAGACCCACGAGAGGAGATCCACATCACCTGCAATGGTAACTCTGAGCCACCTGGGCACCCCAGTGTCACTCCAGCTCCTGTTCCCTGTTGAGCACAGGCAAATGCAGAGAAAGAGCTTGGAGGGGCTTTTCCTTTCCATGTCAGTCCTTTCTGCTGCTGGTGGCAGAAAAGCCATCACAGCCACACACGTCCAGCAGCAGTTGCCACCCAGGTTGCCAGCAGCGCCTGGGGGAGGCAGAGGCATCTGCAGGTGAGGTCTCAGAAGAGACCAGACAGGGTTCAGAAGAGCCTCCCCTCCACACACACGCTCCTGCTGCTCTGTTAAACAGGGACCTTTTGGGGCTGAGCAGTTGGGGTCCCCCCACAATCCTGTGCATGTCCCCTCAATGAGCAGGGTTCAGTTGCTGCTGTGATCGAGATGGCAGAGGGAGGCACAAGCAGAGATCAGTCCTGCTCTCTTCTGCACCATCTCCCGAACCAGCCCTTTCACCACAGTGTTTCCTTCTTCAGGGAGACGCCCAGAAATGCCCTCGATCCCGCTGGCCCCGTGCCCCAACTCCACGAGGTGCACAGGTAGGGAGCTGGTCCTCTGTGGATGCTCCTTGTCTGGCAGGGCTCTGCCTGCTGTCTCAGTGCCATGGGAGGTCTTTGCCTTCTCCAGACAGGGAGAAGATTCGTGCCGTGGGAGGTGAGGACGGGTGCTCGGGCAGAGTGGAGGTCTGGCACCGTGGCTCTTGGGGGACGGTGTGCGACGACTCCTGGGACATGCGGGATGCTGAGGTGGCGTGCAGGCAGCTGGGCTGCGGCCCCGCAGTGTCTGCCCTGCATGAGGCTGCGTTTGGGATGGGGACGGGCCCCATCTGGCTGGAGCAGGTGGAGTGCCGGGGGACAGAGCTGTCTCTGCAGGACTGCTGGGCCCGGCCTGGGGATGGTGGTGCTTGCCGGCATAAGGAAGATGCTGCGGTGAACTGCTCAGGTGAGTGGCAGGGCTGGGACCCCTTGCTCAGGTATTGGCAGGGTGCTGGGGAAGACCTTTTGCCCCCTTGGTCCTGGCACGGCCTCTGACCTCCCAAGAGCAAGAATGTTCCTGCAGAGTGCAGGAGCCTGGTGCCAAGTGGGAGCAGCCTCGGTGGAACTGGATGTGTTCTGGCCATTGTCCGTGGGACCCTGCAGCCCCAGGGTTATCCCCTGGGCTGCCTGTGCCCTCCTGCCTGCCACCCGGAGCAGAGTCACTGAGCCCTTTCCTGGCCTCTCTTTCTAGCACTACAGGAGGGGCAATTTGGGTGGGATGTGTCAGGGACATCCACAGACACACACACAGTGTGTTGGGGAGGAGGCTCCCCGGTACTCGCACACCCACCTTCTCAGCCTGGCTCTCCTTTTCCTCCTCTTCAGCTACACCCAGGACAGCAGCATCCCCACCCCAAGCAGGTAACTTGATGTCCCCCTGCGGCTGGGTATCCCCAGGGCCAGACTGTGACCCACAGCTGGGTGGAAGGGGCTCCTTGCTGAGGTGTGAAACTCCCAGGAGAAGGCACTGGTGTGGTGGTGAGGGGGCTAGGGAAGGTTGTAATTTACTCATCAGGGTAGAAGCTTCTCCATCGCTCATCCCTGGGGCCCTCCACCCCCTGCTGCCTTGCGTGATGGGCGTCAGGAATGGTGTTTTTTCCACCTCACCCAGGCCTGGTGCTGGCCTTTCCATATTCTTGCCCACACAGATTCCCCCCGGGGCCGTCTGACTGGCAGCAGGAGAGTCTCAGTGCCTGTCATCATCTGCATCATCCTGGGGGCCCTTCTCTGCCTGCTCCTGGCCCTCCTGGCTGGGCAAGCACTAAGCACCAGGGCTGGGCGCAGAGGTTGGTCTTTCCACAGCGGTCCCAGGGGGAGATACCTCCTGGAAGGGCTGCGGGGTGTCAGTGAAGGGCACAGGCAGAGCTGGGGGGATGAGACCGTGTGCTGCCACCTGTCCCATGCACCACCCCATTGACTGCCTGGCCGTGGGGCACCAGCAGCAAGGGGTGGAGAGAACCCAGAGGTGGGGGGAGGTAGCGATGGGGCGAGGAGAGAAATGGCAGAAATGGCAGAGCGGGGCTGGGAGATATGTGAGCAGAGAGGAGATGGCCAAGGCTGGCAGTGCTCTGGGTAGTGCTGGGGGGGCTCTGGGACAAGGGAGATGATGGGAGGAGTGCAGGGCAGCAGGGTCCATCCCCGCGGTGTCAGGACCCCAGGCTGTCCCCTCTGCCCAGCTCTGCCCACCCCCTGGCAGGACATGGGCCCTACTCTAGACCCATGGGGCACATAGGGGAAAGCTCCAGGTGGAGGAAACATGGGAGCTGCTCCAGGGTCAGACAAGGGGTGCATGACCCTGGGGCCAGAGGGACATGACCACTGTCTCCGAAGGGATGATGGGAGGGGGATGCTGCCCCAGATAATCTCCACAGAGATGTTGCCCTCACTGGGGATGTGGCAGATGTGCCTGGACAGTGCAGTGGGGCTGTGCTGTCAGACCAGTCCTGGGCTGGCCCAAGGAACAGGTTTGGGGGAGTGCAGTGACATGCCATTGCCCCTCTGCCTGTCCCTGTGCCAGCCCTGCCTCTGTCCCCAGGCTCCAGGAGTGCTCAGGAGATGTTCCCTGAGGCTGTGTACGAGGAGATTGGTTACAGCCCAGTGTGGGAGAAGCAGGCGAGGTTTGGGCGCTCAGGTGGGTGAGGGTCATCCCTGGAGGTACATCTGCAGGACCCTTTCCCCTGGCCCCAACCCAGGGCTGATTCCCTGAATCCCCCGGCCCGTGGTCCTTGTGACGCTGGGGCCACGTGGTCTGTGGGGAGACCATCCAGGTCCTGGGCCTGGGAGGGGAGCTTTCTCCCCACCAGCTTTGCCTGTCCCGCTGGACATCCCCTCTCTTCCTGCCCCTGCACCCCATCTGACACCCGTGGAGTGAAGGAAGGGGCTGTCCTAGGGCAGCTCTGGGAGCACCTTTGAGACAGGGTTTGCCCCAGGGAGGCAGGGTGATTTCCCAGCCCTCCTCCCCAGGCAGCCCCACCTCTGTGGGTCCCCCTTCCCCAGCAGCACTGACTACGAGCCAGGTCAGTGGGGCTCACTTCATAATACCCACCGTGCATCTCTCCAGGCTCCTATTCAGAGGAGTCCCTGACCCAGCTGCAGCCCTACCCTGGGGTCAGCGAGGAGGAGGATGGTCTGGGATCAGCACCAGGTAACAGAGGCAAGAAGGAGTTGATCTCCCTGAAGACATGTGATGGATAGAAGTGTCACTCAGTGTCACTGCTGGAGATGGGGAGGACATGGGGGTCTCCTGTGGTGCTGCCAACACCAGTGTCTCAGACCTGTGTCCCTGCACATCTTCCCATCCTCTGCTGCGCAGGACGTATCTTCTCACTGTCACCAGCTCCCCTCTCCTTTCAGATGTTCTTGTCCCACCTGGAGGTGACCCAGCGGATGGCTATGATGATGCCAGGGAGGTTTCTCATCCGGAGGAGGATGCTGCCTCTGGGCAGGGAGACAGGGAAATGCCCAGGGAGCCAGAGGAGGGTGCAGAGCCCAGGGATGCCCCCAGAGGTGAGAGGCAAATTTAGCACTGCTGGTTCCTGGGGTGCCATCCCTGGTGCCATTCAACTCTCTGCTGTCCTGAGACCCCAGTCTCCTGGGAAGGGGGAACCTGTCCCGGGAGTTTTCCTTGGAGGGACTAGGGGTGGGAGAAGGAGCTGAATGTGGTGAGGAGCAGGGAGGAAGATGATGCATAGACCCCCTGGGGTGAACTGCATTGTCCTGCCTTGCTGCTTGCAGGGCCCAGCCTGCACTCCCGGAGAAGTGCTGGGGTCCCTGGAGCTGAAGGAGGCACGTGGCCCCTGTCCCTGGGGAGCATGGGCTATGATGATGCTGAAGAGGTGTCTCTGGCACATCCCCCTGAGGACACAAGGGCTGTGACACCGGAGCTCTGTGCACAACAGTCCCAGAGCCCCAGGCCATGAGAGCCCCTCCCTGCTGTGCAGCTGGGTGCAGCCAGGAGGGAGAAGAGGTCTGTGGAGCTGGGAGAGCCCTGAGCACCAGGGAACCATGTCCCTTGTCCCATTGGCAGCAGAAACCGCCTGGAGTTTCCTCTATTTTTATTCCCATTTTTATGCTGTGCATCATCTTTGTTCATAATACAACAGCTGTGTTCAGCTTTGACCCGGAGCTGGTGCTTGCCTGCCCAAGTGTCAGGGCATCTTCCTGAGCCTGAGAAGGAGGAGCAGAGAACAAAGTTATGGAGGTGGGGAATGGGCATGTCGCAGGGACAGCAGGCTTGGGGTCAGGCTGCGGGGCTGCGAGAGCCCATGGTCGCTGGGGAATAATCCTGCTGACAGAGACATTTCCATCCTACTGGCCACAGGCAGTTTCTAGTCAAAATGGCTCTCTGATAGGTCCCGTGATGCACTGCAGTGGGAGCACCCATTTCCTCGCCCTAGGGTTTCCCAGCTGCTCTTTGCCCCAGGCTGGTCCCACAGTGCAGAGGCCATGACGGAGCTGCCGTGTCAGGGTAAGCCCTGTCCTGCGGCCCCACAGAAGTGAGCCCTGAGGTGGCCGCAGTGCCCTGAACACCCCAGCCAGCCCCAGGGGGGAACATGGCCCATGGATTACCTCCCACCATGGTTAGGAGGCAGCTCTGCTCCCCACTGCCCCAGCACAGGGTGCAGAGCCGCTTTCTGGGACACATGGGGCTGGGATTCCCTCTCCTCATGCTCTGCCAGGACCCCAGTCTCCATGGGCTGCTCCTGCTGCCTTGGGCCCGTGCAGACCCTGAGCACTCTTGTCAAGGCACTGAGCTGCCATCTTCCTCAGCAGAGGCTGTAAGGCCCCACGGCAGCCCTGGGACCCCCTCCTCCTGCTCTCCTCCAGCCTCCACCCCTGCCCTCCTGCTGCCTCGCCAGGGATGTCAGTTTGGATTTGTGTCAGCATGGTACTTGTGTGCAGGAAGAAGAGGGATGGGAGCAGGGGGGGACTGGGGCACCTTTCCCCCAGCACTGTTGGAGGGCCAGGGGGAGGAGAAAAGATCCCCCGGAGATGTGTGCTACAGCCAAAAGCCGTGGTCCAGTCCCTGGCCTGGAGAAGGGCTCATCTGGGAGGATGCTCACGTGGGCACGTTTCCATGGCAGAGGAGATTTTGTGTCCCTCCCCTAGAAGAGGCACTGCTGGGAGCTGAGCCAGGGTTCCTCTCCCTTGGCTGTGGCTTTCACCTGCCCAGCACCCATGGGCAGAGAAACTTCTTATGTAGCAGCCAGTGACACCTGGGCAGGACCTGGCACCCAAACTGCCCTCCCTGCTCCTGCTGGTGGGTCTCCACACCCCTCCGGCACTTCCCCAAAAGGCTCCTCTGCTGCGGGCTGGAAGGTGCATTGGCTCTCTGTGGCAGGGTTCCCTGTGGGGAGTTGCTGGAGCTCAGTACTGCTGCAAGCAGCAGGATCTGGCCCTAGAGGAGAAGCGGGGAGGAGGTGCCTGTCGCCAACATCCTTTCCCACTTCAGCATTGCCCCATTCCCTGCTGGGATGTCCTCCACCCCTGGGGTGATCCTGGGGGGATCTGGGAGAAGCCCAGGCACACATATCCCTCTGCCCCATACCCCAGAGCATTCCTGCTGGCAGACCCCATGGGAGAGCAGCATTCCCAGGGTGAGACCCCCACGGTGATGGGTGACATACAGGGGTACTGCAAACACAGCCTCCATCCCCTGGAAAACTCCCATGGGGGCAAGCTCCAGTCCTGCATCTCAGAGAAGGAAGGTATAAAAGTGAAGTAAAGAAGTGGGGGGGAGTGTTATCTTCTGAACACAGGATGGTGGGGGCTATGGACAGTACGGACACTGACGTGCAGACTCAAGGTGCTCCAAGTGGGGACTGGGGAGAGGAACCCAGTGCCTGTCCTGTGCCACCTCGCTGCCAGCTCTGCCCTCCCACAGGGGTAATATTTCTCCCTTACTCTGGCACCTGGCAGACATTTTCCTCTTCCTCCTTAGGGAGATGAGCCACAGGCCTGTGTGTGCTTGAGGGGGGCAGCACGCCTGAGCAGGAAGAGCCTGTTTCATGGCATTTGGGGACCTGAACAGTCTGGCCCTGCAGGCTGGGTCCATTCTCTGCAGCAAAGCAAGATTGTCGCTGTAGCCCAGATCTGTGGTTGTTCCTGCAGCTCCCGAGGACCTGCCTGAGGGGGGTCACAGTGAGACCCCCGAGTCTCAGCACTGCAGGCCCCATGCTGGGCAGAGCTTGGCTGTTTAAAGCCCATAGGAGAGCAGCCTTATTTCTCTGAGTTTTGGCTCACCAGGGTGCTGGGCATGCTGCAGTGAAAGTCCATGTCTCATGCCCCATTTTGATTGTGGGGGTTATTGCCAGGGAGCAGCCGAGGCACCATCTCCTGGCCCTCACTGCCTGTGCATGGCTGTGGACAGACCTGTGACTCCGTGATGCTACCAGCACAGGGTGGACGGAGTCACCAAACACCCCAGCAGCAAGAGGTGGGCACTGGCCCCAGCAGTCCCACCTCTGCAGGGCTGTGCCTGACCTCAGCAGATCCAGGTTCCCTGAGCTGAGGTTCTGCTCAAGCCAGTGGCAACGGTGGAAGGAAAACTCCAGCTGAGAGTCCCACAGCCCTGCCCAGCTCACAGCCAAGCCCTGGGTGGGCAGGACAGGCCCACAGGGCCTGGAGAGGAGCAGTGTCCGAGCTCCAGCCCACACCTGCCTGAGGCTGGGCAGTCAGGGCAAAAGCACCATCCCTGGAGATGCCAGGGATTGAACCCAGGACCTCCCACAGGCGAAGCGGGCGCTCTTCCACTGAGCTCCATCCCCTTGATGCCTGCCAGCAGGAGAGACGCTCTTCTCCCGTGGTGCGTCTATGACAAGCACAGTCCTGTTGTCCCCTGGGTGCCCAGGGACCCTCTGCAGAAAATAGCACTTGAAGCCTTCTGAGATGGGGGAAGTTGGGCCTGCCTCTCTGCTGGGGTCTGGTCCTGGCACATGGCTGCACTGCAGAGCGCTGCCCTTCAACGTCTCTGCAGGGCAGTGGGACGGGAGGAGGCTCTTGTTGCTGGCACTTCTCCCATGCTGTGGCCAACTGCGGGGTGGGCTGATGGATCAGACAAAACCCCTGAGCCTCCTCTGCCACCCAGGACAACACCCCTCTGTGACACATCTGCCCCCAACTCCACAGCAGGAGCAGTGCAACAGGGTGAGGGAAATGCCCTCCCTGGGGTGAGGTGTCCTCAGGCTCTTATGGCATCCCAGGGCATGTGGTGGAGAGGACGTGGGGGCAGAAATCTTACACCCCCTCCTCCAGGCACTGGGCCTCCCCCTGCACCCTCTGTCCCCCAGCATCCCTGGAGGTGAACAGCAAGCTTCCATCTCCCTGGGGCTGAGGGAGTGGGCTGGGCTCAGGGACCTTCCCACTTCGTCAGCACTGTCCTGACAGCAAAACAGTGCCGTGGGACAGCCCTGGCTGGGGTCTCTGCGGCAGGGTGGGTGATGTGTTCAGCTGTTTACTCAAAGGTTGGTAGTTTGACCACGTGCAGGGATGGTGTCATCATGGTGGTAAAGCTGGGGCGATTGTGTTGCCCAGTGCCATAGATTTTTCCCTGCTGAGCCCCTGCCTGGCAGAGAGGGTTTGGAGGAATCAAAACCAGACCACAGTCACCGTGAACTTCTGGAGTGGTTGAGTGGAGTTAAGGGGACAGTCTGCTCGTCTATTCTGCTTTGCACACATGGCCCCAAAGCCCATCCTCAGCAAGGACTCTACCGTTCTTGCTCAAGAAAGACCTAGAAGGACTCATTCAGAGCAGTGATAATCATGCAGGCACCACCCCTGTTACTAAGCTTTTTCAAGCTCATGCTCAAAGCTGACAAGACAGCAACTGTTCTTGGAGTGATGGTGTCTCCCTCTCACCACTTCTCACTTGCGCTTAGTCACAACAAAAGCCAAACTTCTCTGGAGGTGCATGCCTGGGGAGCTGACTGTGAGGCAGCAGATCTTCAGGGGGCTAGGAAGTGCACATTGCTGTGGGACTGTCATCCAGTATGTGCCATTCCTTGGCCTGACTGGTTGACTGGGGAGATGCTCAGACTGGAGACAGAGGGGGATGTCCTGGGTCACAGTTGTCACTGTGTTTCTGATGGGTTTCTGTAGCAGCAAGAGGTTGCAAGAGGGGAGTCCAGCAGCTTGTTGGAGCTCATGAGCAAGTCTTTCTCCCCCTGGGCAGGGACTGATGGCTGTGAGGGGCTGCAGCTGGGCTGGACAGTCCACTCTGGTGGGTGAGCATCTTTGGCTATGGAAACTGGGGACAGTTGAGACACTTGTGCTGTGAGGCCCTGGCTCTGGTGCTGAGAGGATAGAGAACACAGAGGCATGTGCAATGCTCAGGAAATGCAGAGGGTGGTAAATGGGGAGAGTAAAAATTTCATCTAGTGGTTAAGCTGGGGCTGTTCAGAAGTCCCAGTGTGACAGCTGGTGACCTTCCACGCTAGACCCCAGGGGAGCCACTACTGCCATTTCTAACCTTACCTGTGCCCTTGCAGCAGGGAGAAGCCAATGCAGAGGGATGTTCATGTGGGGCCCCACAGGGGTCCCCTTGTGCCTCTTGTCTCCCTGCTGATGCCCTGAGAGGAGCATGTTTGTTTTTCATCCAACATTGCAGCAGGGGGCCTGTGGCAGTACACTCCCCCCCCACCCCCATCCTGCCAGCAGGAAAAGGAACTTCTCCAGGCAGGGAGAAGGGGAAGGAAACCCTGGAGGCTGCAGGTTGAAATTTGAACTGGCCAATCGAGACGTGCCAGGTACACTGAGGTGACCCTCTTGGCCCATAGGGATTAAATGACCACAGGTCGATTCGACAGGGGTATAAACGGGGTCCTGCCGGAGGACGTGTTGGCAGTCCTCCTCGGAGCAGCGGGTCTGCAGTCGGGGACTCCCCCTTGGGTCGGGGCACTGCCCGAGCTAACTCCTCGAGGGAGAGAGCCCTCAGCTTTTAGGTGAGTGATATGCGCATTTTGAGCCATCACTTTAAATCTTGGGGATTCTTAAGTCAGCCATGGAGTATTAATTCTCTTTACATCATGGAGCCTGTAGTTTTATAAAATGTTACCGGACTTCTAACTGACTTTTGCTGAAGAATAAATCTGAGTTTTAACACCTGTTGGATTTGAATAGTCATGCATCCGTAACAGTGGGAAGAGTTTAGGGGGAGCTGTGCTGGGCTGGAAAGTGCCCAGGAGAGAAAAATATCAGTGTATAGCTTGTAGTGTGTGACCATGCAGGGCAAGGACTCACACCGGGGGTTTGTGGTGCAGAGGCAGGGCTTGTGGAAAGCATGGAAGACATGAAGGTGCAGGAGGGAGGAGGAGGCTGGTCTGTGCCCTTGGTGGTGTGGACAGATGAGGAAGGTGGCTCGGGGCCTTCATCATCCCAATTTTTGTCCATTTCCAGCACTTGCCGGTCATCCCAGGTTTATGGGTGAGTTTTGCTGTGAGGACATCTCCATCTTCCTGCTGGGCCAAGGGCTGGTTTGCGGAAATAGACAGCCCTGCTCAGCCTCTCTCCTTCCCCAGACCCTGGCAGACCCTGGAGCAGAGCTTTCTGCAAAGCCCCACCTGGGACAAGGCTGGGGCAGGGGAGGCGTCGGGTGCTGGGGGAGGCTGCAAAAGTAGGAGGGTCATAAATCACAAATGGGGGAAATTTCCCTGCCCCGACTCTCCCCTTTCTCATGCTGTGCCTGCAGAGTGGGGCTGTGGGACCGTGTACGGGCAGTAGGGCTGGGCCAGCACAAGGACAGGGCGCTGACAGGGGCCATGAAGCAGCTGCCAGGAGGTGCCATCATGGACACTTGTTCTCAGAATTGCATACCAGAGGCTCATCACTGAGAACTTATAGCTATTTTGTCAAGTAAAAAGAAAATTAAAAAGCTTTAGTTCAACATCGAGAATACTAAGGAGTTCCCTTTCAGCACTGTCCTATTACTGCTAGTAGTGATAGTTCCATTAATTCCAAAAGGTCCTTGAGAGCTTTTGTATTTTCCCATGGCTCCAAACCTTGGGCTGCTCAGACACGGAAAGTACTACCTCAAATCTCTGCAAACCTAATCTCTCCCACCTTCATTCATCCACACTCTTTTATCCCAGGACACTTCTAACCATCATGTCAGCACTCTACTTGGTCTCTTCTTTATCTGGGTGAAGTCAGGGTGCTCCCTCGTAAAACATTCCCTACAAAAGTCTTTTCTACCTGCTGATCCTGCTTGTATCCCCTCACACAATGTACAGCTCCAACTTCCTTCTGCAGAGCTCCATGGGATGGACAGTTTTCCTGTTTCTTTCATGAGAAAAGGTGACAAACAGGAAAGACTCCTTGCCAGGAAGCCGCAGCCTTGTGTGTTGCTCTCCTGGTTCTTACTGGCACTTCATTCAGCCTCTGTCTTTCTGTATTGGTGGTTTTCTGTAACTAATCTTCATGGAGAGAAGATCTTAAAAAGACAACCATTTCATAAAAGATGGTCATAAAGGCCCTGTTGTAGACAACTACATTTGCCATGAGCTCTGGAGGGAGTCAGGAAGATAGTTAATAAGCACCAGGAATATGTGAGAATATCAAGGCCTCTTCTGAAGAATGAGTGGCTCTGAGCAGCAGTGATAGGCCATGTATAGGGCTCAGAGAGAGGGTCGAGGGATGTTGGTGAGAAACAAGGAGGTGGCCAATGGATTTAGCAAATTCTTAAACCTTCTCTGAGGCCAGAAATGGAAAGCAGTGGATGTCTGTGGATGGGGAAGAGGAGGAGGTGTGTCCTGGGAAGATGTCAGGAAGGAAGATCCCTCTTCTGCAACTCAGAGATGAAAGAGATTTTTCCATGTTGTGTGCGTGCCTAGGAGATGGAGAATGCCTGCTGATTCATGGGCACTGACACTTCAGAGAAGTGCCCGGCAGCACTGATTTTCCTGAAAGGGTATCACAGGACTACAAAATTACTGTAGAGGTTTGAAGGGACAGGACTGGACCCAGTATTGACCCCTGCAGTGCACCACTGGTGACCTGCCTCCAGGGAGATCTTGTGCCACTGATCACCATTCTGTGGGGCCAGCCATTCAGCCAGTTTTTCAATCCACCTCACTGTCTGCTCATCCAGCCTCTGCTTCAGCAGCTTCTCTATGAGGATTTTATGGGAGACAGTGTCAAAAGCCTTACTTATCTACCAAGGCAGCCATTGGATTGGAGGAGTTTATCAGGTTATCAGACAGGAATGGCATTTCCTTTCATCGGCTGTGCTCTGGGCCTCTGTGGTGTATCGGTTGGGGTCTGGCACTTGGACGGCCATGATGTTATGCCATTGTATAGCCCATAAAGATTTGGCCACGTCAAAAAAGGGATGCTAGGTGGGAAGTGCTACCAATTTTGAACATTGCTTGATAGCAAAGAAATAATAGTGGGCTCTTCCCAACTTCCATTGCTCTCAGCTCTGTTTAGCTATGAAATGCAGATGTCAAATGTTTTAATGTAAACATGTCCTGAGAACAGTTTCTCCATTTAAAGTCTTCATAGGTAATGCATTTTAGAAATGACTGTATAAATCTAGATTTACGTAGAGGGAGAGAAAGGGTAATCAGCTTGCTGTTCCATGTCAATGGCCAATAGAGAAAACAATCATGAGGATTTATAGAAAACCCTCAAAACTCTGAAAATTAAGACTTCTTAGACACTTATTACACTGAGCACTTTTCTTCATATGTTTCAAATTATACCTATCATCTCCACTCATGGGCTGATGCACTTGCCCACACAGGGGTGGCCGCTGCCTCCAAGATACCCTGAGGTAGTTGAAGACCTCATGCGGGACAGAGAAACGCGAGGCAGGACCGATGGCAGAACTTCTGGAGCATGAGCTGGTGGACAGGCAGGGTGCATCAAAGCCTCTTGGCTGAGAAAAGTGATTTCTCTCCCTTGACTAGCAAGGGAAGCCTGGGCAATTGCACCCAAGGTGTCTAGTGTTAGAGGTGATCACTCTCATCCCTGCCTTCACCTACAAGGCAGTCACCTGTAATTTACCATGCAGTGAATGAAAAATAAGCGTGTCTAGATGACGCAGAGTCTGCTTGAAGATGTGCCTGTAACCCAGATATGTTGGGGATGTTTGGTGCAGATTTGGCTATTCAGAAGGGAGCACTCCATTCCCTTTGTCTCTTTGCTTCCCTCTGCGAGTCGAGGGAGCTCGTGACTTCAGTGTGTGACATGCTGTCTGCAAAAGAGTGAATATGGGCAAACAAACAAAGTCCAGGACAGGGAACATTTTGGGAGGTCTTGGGATCTCTGACTAAACACAAAAAATGTGTTTTCTGTTAGTCTAACGTTATCCTCCGTAGGAAGCAGGTTTCAGTGGAGGTAATGTGGACTTAATACTTAGCTGAGGAATGTCTTTTTTTTTTTACTGAACTATTCCTTCCTTTGTTTTTGCTTGTTGGCAATTAAGAAACACCCTTCTGTGTCTGTGTGCCTCTCATTCTCCAAGTAAAACAGCTGGGAATTGGTGCCAACAGGCTGAAACATGCAGCTACAGCCTTCAGTGACAAAAGCTCAGATTGGAACAGGGCTGCTCCAAGTCCCAGGTGGCTGATGAGAGACATGGTAGGTTGAGGGTAGGGATGAAGACTGACCATAGGTTGTGGAAGATGAAGGCTGTGGATTTTCATATCTATTCAGACTGCATTAGGAGATGCACAGGATCAATATCAGTTAGAGATTGCTGATATCAATTCAGGCATAAGCAGAGAAATAACGTGGAGAAAAAGAAACCCTTTCTTGTTTTTGTTTAGTGTTCCTATCATTTCACTTCAATTACACTCCTGAAACTGCTCTAATTAACCACATCAGAATTGAAGACTTAAAGGAAAATGATGCACAGTGACTTGACTTATTAGGGTGTTTTGCATGTTAATGAGCCCTCTAGTGCTGACTTCCTGAACTGCAGATCCTGAAAGACTGAAGAAGCCCCTAGAGACTTAAAAGTCAGCAGCAAGCCTCCAAGTTTTCGAGCGTGTTAGTGGGCTCCAGTGAGGGCCATCCCTGAAAAGGCCATGGAGGGTATGACCAAAAATGGGACCATCCCTGGGGGCTGGTGAAGCAGGAAGTCAGAGGCACTGCTTAGAGGTGGAAAATGAAGCGTGGAATGTGGCTGTGAAAACCCTTGATGTATTTCACCAAGCAGGACAGTCAAGCCCTGACCCCCATTCTCTGGGAAAGGGGACCAGTTACCTCATGGGATGCTTGCGGCTCTTCCAAGGAGCAGTGGGGGTGTGCAATGCCGAGTGCAGGACAGGATCGACAGAGGGTGGGTGAGGAGGCAACAACGCCCTGGGGCTGTAAAGACCTGGTGTCTTCTCATGGGCCTCAGTGGAAGAGACAGCAGCCAGGGTTGAGAGGATAAGGATCTCACTTGTGTTGCCTGGTGATGATCCCAGCAGCTGCAATGCCCTCAGTCATCCCCTTTGCAGGCTGTCCTACACTGTCCTATGCCTGTGCTGGTTTCCCAGCAGACTTTTGCTACGGCCCCATTTCCCCAGGCCTGCCACACAGCAGGACTGTAACCATGCTTGAAAAACACTCAGGCTTTACACCAACCAAAGGGTTCAGAAGGAAAGCATGGAAGTGGGAAGAGAGCAGCTCAAGAAAGACCAAGAGCTGGTGCTCCCTGGCAGGGCTGCTGTGCTGGGACTCTTCTTCCCCTCTGCACACAGGCACTGCTCCCTGCAGCTGCAGAGAAGGTCTTGAAGGAAGGATCTCAGAAAAGCAAGTCACTGCAGGGCCCTTTATTTTGGGTAAATACACAGAGGGTATGGCTCCTCATTTTCACAGCCTGTGGGGCACACAAAATCTGGATAGAATGTGAATTAGAAACCAGAGGAAGAAACATTTCTTTGTGGAAAGCATTCAGAAAAGTAAAACAAAGCAAAAAGAGCAATCAAAAACCACACTCAGAAAATCACTATAAAAGAACCACCAGAAGACAGGCTGGACAAGTAATGAGATATGAGTCCTATGCAAGAGATAACAGGAAGTTTATTCCTTATGAAAAGCATCCAGTGATTAGTGATTCGACAAACCGTTGTCGAAGAAAAGGTCCCCGGCAGCCGAAACCTCATCGAAAATTATTTTTTCAGCAGCCGAGCCATTGTCGAAAATTTTTTATTTGGCATCCAAGCCCTCGACAAAGAAAAGGTCCCCAGCATCTGAGCCCTCGTCAAAGAAAAGGTCCCCGGCAGCCGAGCCCTCGTCAAAGAAAAGGTCCCTGGCAGCAGAGCCCTCGCCGAACAACTCATGGCGCTCGTCCTTCTCAGAGCCTCTTGCCAAAAAGGCAAACGTCCGGCTCCTTCTCCCACAAGGAAGGGCCCAGCCCTGAAAGCTCCTGCTGCTCTTGATGGTCCCTTGGTACCCTATCTACAGGCACAAAAGCACTGGGTGTCTGTGCTTTCCCAGAGACGGAACATCTCATGACTCTCAGCCTCGTCAGAGCCTCTTTCCGAAATGGAAAACGTTGGCTAGTTCTCCCGCAAGGAAGGGACCAGCCATGAAAGCTGTTGCTGGTATTAACCTATCCTTGGTGCCCAATCTACAGGCACAACAGCACTGGGGATCTGCGCTTTCCCAGAGAAGCAACATCTCATGGCGCTCGGCCGTGCAGAGCCTCTTGCCAAAAAGGCAAACATCCGGCTCCTTCTCCCACAAGGAAGGGCCCAGCCCTGAAAGCTCTTGCTGCTCTTCACGGTCCCTTGGTGCCCTATCCTAAGGCATAACAGCACTGGGGATCTGTGCTTTCCCAGAGACGAAACATCTCATGGCTCTCGTCTTCGGCAGAGCCTCTTTCCGAAGAGGCAAACGTCCAGATCCTTCTCCCACAGGGAAGGGCCCAGCTCTGAAAGCTCTTGCTGCTCTTCACGGTCCCTTGGAGCCCTATCTACAGTCACAACAGCACTGGGGATCTGTGCTTTCCAGAGAAGCAACATCTCATGGCGCTCGGCCGTGCAGAGCCTCTTGCCAAAAAGATAAACGTCTGGCTCCTTCTCCCTCAGGGAAGGGCCCAGCCCTGAAAGCTGTTGCTGCTCTTCACGGTGCCTTGGCACCCTATCTACAGGCACAACAGCAGTGGGGATCTGTGCTTTCCCAGAGACGCAACATCTCATGGCGCTCGGCCGCGGCAGAGCCTCTTTCTGAAAAGGCAAACGTCCGGCTCCTTCTCTCACAAGGAAGGGCCCAGCCCTGAAAGCTCTTGCTGCTCTTCACGGTCCCTTGGTGCCCTATCCTAAGGCATAACAGCACTGGGGATCTGTGCTTTCCCAGAGACGAAACATCTCATGGATCTCGTCTTCGGCAGAGCCTCTTTCCGAAGAGGCAAACGTCCAGATCCTTCTCCCACAGGGAAGGGCCCAGCTCTGAAAGCTCTTGCTGCTCTTCACGGTCCCTTGGAGCCCTATCTACAGGCACAACAGCACTGGGGATCTGTGCTTTCCAGAGAAGCAACATCTTATGGCGCTCGTCCGCAGCAGAGCCTCTTGCCGAAGAGGCAAATATCCAGATCCTTCTCCCACAAGGAAGGGCCCAGCCCTGAAAGCTCTTGCTGCTCTTGACAGTCCCTTGGAGCCCTATCTACAGGAACAACAGCACTGGGGATCTGTGCTTTCCTAGAGACGTAAAATCTCATGGAGCTCGGATGCGGAAGAGCCTTTTCCCGAAAAGCCAAACGTCTGGCTCCTTCTCCCACAAGGAAAGGCCCAGCCCTGAAAGCTCTTGCTGGTCTTAACCTATCCTTGGCACCCTATCTGCAGGCAAAACACCAATGGGGATCTGTGCTTTCCCAGACACAAAACATCTCATGACGCTCGTCCGCGGCAGAGCCTCTTTCGAAAAGGCAAACGTCCAGCTCCTTCTCCCACAAGGAAGGGCCCAGCCCTGAAAGCTCTTGCTGCTCTTCTCGGTCCCTTGGTGCCCTATCCTCAGGCACAATAGCACTGGGGATCTGTTCTTTCCCAGATACGGAACATCTCATGGCGCTCGTCCTCGGCAGAGCCTCTTGCCGAAAAGGCAAAGGTCCGGCTCCTTCTCCCACAAGGAAGGGCCCAGCCCTGAAAGCTCTTGCTGCTCTTCACGGTCCCTTGGCTCCCTATCCTCAGGCACTACAGCACTGGGAACCTGTGCTTTCCCAGAGACGGAACATCTCATGGCGCTTGCCTGCGGCAGTGCCACTTCCAAAAAGGCAAACGTCCAGCTCATTCTCCCACAAGCAATTGCCCAGACCTGAAAGCTGTTGCTGCTCTTCATGGTCACTTGGTGCCCTCTCTACATGCTCTGCAGCACTGGGGATCTGTGCTTTCCCAGAGACGGAACATCTCATGGCGCTAGGCCGTGGCAGAGCCTCTTCCAAAAAGGCAAACATCTGGTTACTTCTCCCACAAGGAAGGGCCCAGCCCTGAAAGCTGTTTCTGTTTTTCACGGTCCCTTGGTGCCCTATTCTCAGGAACATCAGCACTGGGATCTGTGCTTTCCCAGAGACGGAACATCTCATGTCTCTCAGCCACGTCTCAACCTATTTCCGAAAAGGCAAACGTCCGGCTCCTTCTCCCACAAGGAAGGGCCCAGCCCTGAAAGCTGTTGCTGCTCTTCATGGTCCCTTGGTGCCCTATCTACAGCCACAACAGCACTGGGGATCTGTGCTTTCCCAGAGAGGGAACATCTCATGGAGCTCGTCGTCGACATAGTCTCTTTCCGAAAAGGCAAACGTCCGGCTCCTTCTCCTACAAGGAAGTTGCCAGCGCTGAAAACTCTTGCTGCCCTTCACCGTCCCCATGCAGCCTATTCACAGGCATAAGAGCACTCTGGATCTGTGCTTCCCAGGGATGTCACATCTCATGGCACTCGTTCTTGGCAGACCCTCTTTCCGAAAAGGCAAACTTCCGGCTCCTTCTTCACAAGGAAGGGCCCAGCCCTGAAAGCTGTTGCTGCTCTTAACCGTCCCCATGCAGATTATTCACAAAAAAAAATAATCTTTTATGTTGCTCTTGCAAAACCTTGGGTTAGGTATTGCAAAAAGTTGATGTTGGTATTGCAAAACCCATTGTTGTTTCTATTGCAAAAATTTTGGTGTTGCTATTGCAAAAGTCGTTGTGTCTGCTATTGCAAAACATGTTGTGGTTCCTATTGCAAAACACAATTAGGTTGCTATCTTAAAACAACATTGATTTTTCTATCTCCCGGTGAGACAGGGGAGAGCTCTACACAAAGCCCTCTGTCTCAAACACCGTTTTGATTGTGGTTTCTTAGCAATGGGAGTGCAGATGCTGACAAACACTTTTACATTAAGAGTAGTTTAATCTTAGAATTGAAATAGCAGGACTGACCCCCTGACCAACACTATTCCCAAAAATCCACTGCTGCTGAGCAGGGCTGACTCCTCGGCAGTCGGTGGGCAGAGGTCCTGCTCCTCATGGCACATTCAGCTAGCATCAACGAGAGCTCCAGCTATGGAGCTGAACATACATCTTCTTTGAAATGGAAAAGCTGTGGTGAGTATGTAGTATGAGAAATTACTTTGATTTTTGTCGGAGAATAATGCCCTAACTTCTCGCTGTCCTTTCCTCCTTGTTCAGTGCTCCACACCCAGGGGCAGCAGATATCTGACAGCAGCTCCATCACGGAGTTCCTCCTTGCTGTTGCCTCCTTCTCCTCCTGTTGCCTCCTTCAGCATCCTGGTGCCAACTCCTCTCTGTTAGTGTTGCCTCCACTTACCTCCTGTTTCATCCTATTATCTCCTCCTTTTTCTCTTTTTGTTGACTCCTGTTGCCGCCTCCTTCTTTTGTCTCTGGTGTCCTACTCTGTCCTCCTCTTGCCTCCTCTTTCTTCCTTCTCCTGTGGCCTCCTATTGCCTCCTCCTCCACTTGCCTCCTCTTACCTCATCTGGCATCCTGTGGTCTCCTCCTTTTTCTCTTTCTGTTGCCTCCTCCTCCTTCTTGTCCTGCTCCCTCCTTTTGCCTCCTCCTCCTTCACCTGTGTCCAGCTGTGTCCTCCTCCTGCCTCCAGAATTCTGCCCCCGCCATTGCCTCCTGTTGCATCCTCCTCCTCCTCCTGTTTCCTACTCCTACTCCTCTTGCTGACCTTTGTCTCCTGGTACCTCTTCCTCCTAAGCCCCTCTTGCCTCCTTTTGCCTCTCTCCTTTGCTTCATCTCGTAAGCCTCCTCTCCTCAACTCTTGCTTTCTGCTGCCTCCTCTTGCCTCCACTTCCTCATCCTCCTCTTCTCTCTTCTTTCTTCCTCCTGCTCCTCCTCCTCCTTTCGCTGCCTTCTCTTCACCCTTGGTATGTCCTCCTCCTCCTCCTTGCCCTCTTCCTCTTTTCTCCTCTTGCCTCCTGTTGCTACTTGTTTTGTCCTCGGCCTCCTCCTCCTCATGTTCCCTTCTCCTCCAGGAGGCAAGAGGGGATCCCAGGAGAGGGAGGGAAGAGCAGGCAGGGAAAGGCAGCAGGAGGCAAGAGGATGTGGAGGCAGGAGGAAGAGGAGGATGCAACAGGAGGCAACAGCAGTCAATATTAGGAGGAGGAGGCAAGAGCAGGATGAGGTGGAGGAGGGAACAGGAGGCAGGAGGCTGCAAGAGCAGGAGGTGGAGGAGGAGGCAACAAGAAGCAAGAGGAGGCAAGAGGAAGAAAGAGAGGAGGGGAGGAGGAGGAACAGAGAGGGAAGTAGGCAAGAGGAGGCCACCTGAGCCAGATTGGGCAGCAGGAGGCAAAGAGAGTAAAGGGGAGGAGGAAGAAGAGGCAAGAGGAGGCAAGAGGATGATGAGGCAAAAGGAGGCCAAAGGAGGAGAAGGAGAAGGAAATTGGAGGCAGCAGGAGGCAAGACGAGAACAGTAAAGCAGGTGGAGGAGGAGGCACTAAAAGGCCAGTGGAGCCCCTAGAAGGAGGAAGACACCTTTTCCTTTTGCCTCCTGTTGCCTCCTCCCTCGTCATGTTGTGTCCTGTTTCTCCTCTTGCCTTCACTGATTCTTCCATCCTCCTCCACCTCCTCCTCCTCCTCCATTACCTTTTTTATCCCGTTTCCTCTTCATGCATCTTATGGCATACCGTTGCCACCTCCTGGTTTGCTTCCTCTTGCCTCCTTTTGCCTCCTCCTGCTTTACCTCTGGTGTCCTCCTGTGTCCCCTCTTGCCTCAAGTTTGTCTTACTTCTAGTGCCTCCTGTGGCATCCTGTTGCCTCCTCCTCCTTTTCCTGTTGATTTGATTTGTAGTCAATTAAATTGATTTTGTTTCTTCCTCAAGTTGAGCCTGTCTTTTGCCCGTGACCATAAGTGGTGAGTGGTCCCTCCCAGTCCTTATCTTGACCCATGCACCTGCCTTTTTATTTCTCCTCATCCCACCGGGGGCAAGGGGGAGGGAGTGAGCAGCTGCATGGTGCTTTGATACTGGCTGGGCTTAAACCATGACAGCCTCCTGGTACCTCTTCCTCCTAAGACCCTCTTGCCTCCTGTTGCCTCTCTCCTTTGCTCCATCCCGTAGGCCTCCTCTCCTCAACTCTTGCCTTCTGCTGCCTCCTCTTGCCTCCACTTCTTCATCCTCCTCTTGTCTCCTCTTGCTTCCTCCTCCTCCTCCCCCTCTTGCTCTTTTCTCCTCTTGCCTCCTTTTGCCACTTGTTTTTTCCTGTTGCTTCCTCCTCCTCTTCACTTCTCCTCTTAGTCTTGCATTATGTTGCATCCTCCTCTGTGCATCCTGTTGCCTCTTACTGCCCCAATGCTTACTCCTCCACCTCCTCCAGATTTGTACTCTTGCCTCCTCTTGTCTCCTTCTCCTCTTCCCTATATTGTCTCCTCTTGCCTCCTCTTGTCTTCTACTTCACCTGCTCATCATCAACATCCTCCTGTTGCTTTCTCTTACCTCCTTTTTACTCCTCCTGCATGTACCTCCTTTTGCTTCCTTCTCCTCCTGTTGCTTCCTGTCCCCTTCTCCTCCTCCTCCTCCTCTGTTTGCCTCATTTTCATGTCCTTTTTCCTTGTCCTCTTGTTTCCTCCTGTGCTCTCCTTTTCCTGTTGCCTCTTATTGTCTCCTCCTTCTGTTTCCTCCACCAGCTTTCTCCTGCTCCTCCTCAGCTATTTCTCCTTTTGCCTACTCTTGCCTCCTGTTTTTTTCAATCCTACTCATGTTGCCTCTGGTCTCCTCATTCTTCCATTTCCTCCTCCTCCTTATCCTCCTCATATTACCTCTTCCTTCTCTTGCCACTGTTTTCCTTCCATTGTCTCTTGTTTCCTCCTCTTGCCGCCTTCTCTTTCTCCTCCTGTTGCCTCTTGTTGGTTCCTTTTCCCTTCTCTCCTGTGTGCTGCTTTGTCCTTCTATTGACTCCTCTTTTTCCTTCTCCTATTGACTCCTGTTGACTTATTGCCTCTTCCTCCTCCTCCTGTTGCCTCCTCCTGCCTCTCGTTTCATCCTGTTGTCTCCTTTTTCTGTTTTTCTTGCCCCCTCTGGCCTCCTTCTCCTTTTCCTCCTGTGGCCTCCTGTTGCCTCCTGGCTTTTTATAGACAGAGCACTGCCTGTAAATCAAGCATTTACAAGTCCTAAGGGGGCAACTTGGACTGGAACTGCTGCAGGACAGTGAGATCTGTGACACCCCTGTGGCCAGGGATGCCTCCACCGTTGTCTGCTTCTGCTGAGGACTGAGGCAGTGACTCATATTCTTTTCTATGGGTTTCAAATCCAGATTAGGATTCTTGTACTGAAACAGCAAACCACGTACTCAGATTTGACCTGATCTGCAGAGGGTCCAGGTAATTAGGAAACATAAGTTAAGTTACATTAGGATCCAGGTGATTAGAAATTATAAGTTCAGTTGTATTATAAATTCTGTATTATGATACTTATAAATTGTTCTACATTGATTCTGCTTGTAGAAATCCTGTGCTATTCTACTCATAAATTTGGTGCTGTACTAATCCTAGTATCCTATTAAGAAAAGAAAGCTTAATTATAACTATGATTTAGTGCCATAATCATTCTGGCAAGAATTCCTAAAAGAACCTGTCTGTCCCCTTAGTCTCGGGTGATACTCTTGCACACAGTTCTCCACAATGTGCCATGGGAAGGAGGTGGCTCATGATAGCTGCTTGTAGTTCAGCAGCTCAAACTTGACATCGTCTGCAAAGAGGAGGAATGTCGTCACTGCCACAGCAGGTAAAATTTCCAGGAAAGATTCATAACAAAGTTCTAGAGAAAAGGTCGTCTACAGAAACAGCTTTTGGGGAGTCAGTTGTTTTGCAGGAGCTCAAGCTGTCCCCTGACCTTTGGTGGTAATTGTCTACTTCTCCCAGCCCTTTCCAAGGAACAGGAAGCACACAATCCACGATCCCCAAGACCTGGAGAGGGAAAGGGGAGGGCAGCTGCTTCCTTCTCCCCAGGGATAATCACTGTGGGGAACGCAAGCTCCCGCAGCCATCATTCATCAATGTCCAGCTGGAAGATGGGTCTGTGAACCACAAATATGACTCATTTGCCGTGGAATTGCTCTTGGACCACAGCAAAGATCCTGAGGTTCCTGAGTCCTGCAACGAGGACATGCTGCCCAGGGAAAAGACAAAAAGGCTGATGAGTGAGTACTGTAGAGATAGGAAAAGTGAAAGCTTTTGAAAAAAAAACCCATGTTCTCCATTTTTTTCTTTCACCTCCTTAAAATATTTGCTGACATCTCTTAGCTAGAAAAGATCCCAGGCATTTCCACATGTGGAATACCCCTAAGACTTATTCCCGTGGATTATCTTTGGCACAGACCCAGCATCATCCCCTGTCTCTCTGCTTGGTCTCTCCACTGACCGGAGGGAAGAGTGAAGCCCTGTGGGGTGCTGAATACCTTCTCAGACTGGATCTCGACTTGGTTTCTCTCCCGGTTTGCCAAGAAGCTGCTCTGGGCACATGAGGTGGTCTCAGTGTGCTGCTGTGATGCTCAGGGAAGGATCGCTCCTCAGGGCCCAGGCTCTCAGGAAGACTGAAGCCCTACAGGGCGAGGGGGACCAGGATGCCAGCCCACCTTGTCCAGCTTCAGCTGTGCCAGCATGTAATCAGACACAGCTCCCCAGACAGCCACTATCTCTGGAAAGTAAGGAAAAGAGGTCCCAGGCTCCAGGCTAGACAGCTCACGGACTCTTGGCAAGCTCCTTGCCCCGGGCATGACGGATGCTGGCGTACACAGAGAGCCCAGAAAAACACTGCCATGGCTGTGGAGCTCCCAGAGAAAGCTGGCTCTGAATGGTCCCACTTTTGCGGGGACTGAGCCCTGCCCACAGGAGCCTCGATACTCAGGGCAGCCCCCGTACCAGGACCTGGCAGTCCTGGCAGCCACATTGTCCCCCGAGCCCGGTGGAATCCACAGGCAGGGCTCTCGTGACAGTCCCCAGCCCTGTTCAGCCTCCCCACAGCCCAGCTTGCGACAGCTGACAGCCCCACTGCGACCCCTGGGGAAGGAGCTCCCCAAACCCTCACCCTTGGTGGAAAGCTGCAGGAGTGTGGGCAACAAGCAGCTCAGCTCCAAGCTGATGGCCATGGTGCAGCAGCCCTCCATTCACCTTGCTGCTTGCCCTCAGCTCAGGAGAAGGGACACTCTTCCCGGCTCCTCACCCCAAACTCCTCGCTGACGGTCTCCTGTCTGTCAGCGAGGGTCCCCCAGCGCATCCCTGCTGCCTCCTGACCCCGCTCTCAGCCGCGGAGCAGCTCCGAAGGGCAGCGGTGGGGAGTCCCTGAGCAGTGCCCAGCAGCACCCAAGCCTCGCTGGGAAGTGCCGGCACTGCCGTGGCGCTGGGGACACCTCCCTCTGATGCACTGCACCCCCCTGTGACATCAGCCCACGTCATTTGAAGGTCCATTGTGACATCAGCAGGGAGATGGTACAGCTGGGCAGGGAGGCGAGAGATTTTCCCCCTTGTCCTGAGAAACAGTCGCCCCCTTTCTCCCCAGTCCTTTTCCAAATATTGTGTCTGCCCCCTGCACCAACAGGGCTCTGCTACTGGGACCCTCTCTGGTCAGGCGGGGTTTTGGGGTTGGCTGCAGTTGGGATGTTTTCAAGAGATGGGATTGAAGGCCCGTGGGGTACAGCAGCCCCTCCCGTGTTACTGAGCACTCTCTGCGTTGTCTCACTCTCATCGTAGGAGCAGCACATGCTTCACTGCACTAGTTTTGGCTGGGATGCAGTTAGTTTTTTTCATGGCAGCCCATAGGGTAATGTGGTTTGATTTTATGACCAAAGCAGTCCTGATAAACCACTGATGATTCAGCTATTGCTGAACAGTGCTTGCACAGCATCAAGGGCTTCTCTGTTCCTCACTCTTGCCCACCAGCAAGTAGGCTGGGGGTGGGCAAGAAGCTGCAAGGGGACATAGCCGGGACAGCTGACCCCAGCAGACCAAAGGGATATTGCATGCATTATGACGTCATGCTTAGCAATCAAAGCTGGGGCAAGGAGGAGAAAGGCGGTGAGGTGGGTATGTTCAAGGCTATGACGTTTGTCTTCCCAGCTAATTCCCTCAGATACTGGATATGTCCCTCAGCAGTGGTCCACTTGGTAACCTGCATGATCTTCTTTGAAGGGATACCTTTCCTTCACACCCAACTGGTGCCAACTCTAGGGGCACCTGATAGAGTTGGGGGCTGGGTCTCCGGTTTAGCCACAACGTCTGTTTGTGTGTGTTCAGATCCAGAGACCCTCTTTTCTCCTTGAGGGTGCTGAATAGTCATGAATAGTGCTCTGTAGGCACAGGCCAGGTCCCCGAACAGTGCAACAACTTGTGTCTCTTTGGCATAGCCAGGGCCAGGGCATGCTCTTTTCAAACATTCTGGCACTTCATTAGGATCCCACACTTGTTCGGGGGTGAAGTCCCAGACCACCAGAGGTGACAACCATTCTGGGTACCTGCCCAGATTCTTCCATGTGCCTTGCCACCTAATACTGCACTGCCTTGCGTCATATCCCTGTGCCAATCTCTCTGAAGAGTTGCTTAAACTTTGAAAAAGCAGAAACAATATTCCTGAGAAGTACCAATAGGAGTATTTTGCTCACCCAAGGATGCTCACGATACTGAAAAGTTATTGTAGGAAGAGACAAAATACTTAACTCACAGGAGAAAAAGGGGAAGGTGCCCTTCTCTTTCCTCCACTGATTGGCTCTTGGAAGAGAAAAGGGAAAAAATGTAATTGTGAAGCGTCTCCGTAAGGTGGTTCCTAAAATACAGGCAAGGCATAAATGCAGGGCCCAAATACCAAAACAGGATCAAGGCCACTGCTTTTATCAGAATTCTTCCAGGCAAAACACCACCAACTGCTACACAGCACAGCAAAAAAGGGAGCATGGCACAGATCAGATAAAGCAATGTCGAGGACAGAGAAGTCAACACCATGACCAGCAACTCTTCAAGAGATGTAATAATTATAGGTTCCCTCTAGTACCCTCTGGTCAAACCCTTTGAGCCCCATGTTGGGTTTAACCCCAGTAGGCAGCTAAGCATCACACAGCTGCTCGATCACTTCCCAACCTGCAATGGAATAGGGAGAGAATTGGAAGGGTAAAAGTGCAAAAACGTTTGAGTTGAGATAAAGACAATTTAATAAAAAGAGTAGGGGGGAACACCCACACACTCACCAAAAACCCCCAACCCAAACCAAGAAAAGTACGTGATGCAAAAAATCCCAATTGCTCACCACTGATGGATGCTCAGCCAGTACCTGAGAAACAGCAGCCCCCTGCAATTATCCCCACCCACCTCCACCATCTCCCCGATTTGATTTCTGAGCACAACATCATATGGTCTGGAATATCCCTTTGGTCAGCTGGGGTCAGCGGTCCCAGCTGTGTCCCCTCCCAACTTCTTGTGCACCCCATGCCTGCTCACTGGCAGGGCACTATGAAAAGCAGAAAAGGCCTTGATGCTAACTGGGCAAGAACTGCTCAGCAATATGTAAAACATCCCCGTGTGATCAGCACTGTTGTAAGAACACATCCAAAACATAGTACCATACAGGTTCCCATGATGAAAATTAACACTGTCCCAGCTAAAACCAGCACACAGGCACCATTATCGCTAGACGCACACGCTTTCAAATGCAGATACAGCTGTAAAATATGTACAACTATAGATACAGTCAGATACCGTAACTTTCCGTATTGCAGATACAAGTATGGTTACACACACAAGCGCACACTCCATTACACCTACAACTACAGCTACAGCTCCTAATACCATTACGGATAGAGGTGCCATTAAATATACAGGTACTGAACCAAATGCAATTGAAGACGCACACACACAGATACCAGTACAGACGCAGGTACAGGTACAATTAGGCATGGGGGTACCCATACAGATACTGTTACAGACACTGATAGCAGTAAAAAGACCGCGACACTGTTACAAACAGTCACACCCATACCGAGACCGTGAGTGGTACAGAGACCATTAGAGAGAGCCTTGCTGATACTATGTCAGCTAGCGAGTCTTTGGAACTTAAAAGAGGGACTTGGAACCTATAAATGAGGTTTTGGACACTAAAAATGCATCTTTGGCCTCTAAACCTGAGCCTTTGGAAACTAAACCTGAGCCTTTGGACCATTAAAAGGAGGTTGATCTCCAGAAAGAGGCTTTCTGCACTGGAAAATAAGGGTTTAGATCCAAAAAATGAAACTGTGGGCCCTAAAAAAGCCTATGGGTAATAAAAGACAGGTTTGGACCCTAAAAAGGAGTATTTCTGCCCTAAACATGAGGCTTTGGGCACTAAAAAGGAGGGGCTAGAAGCTACACATGATGCTTTGGACCCTAAACAAGAAGGCAACCTATTGGTTCTTCTATGGAGCCCAGAAATGAAGCTTTGCTCGCGAATATAGGGCTTTGGGCACTCCAGTGGAGGCTTAGTGTTATGTAAAGGCAGTATTAATATGTCTTCTCCCTCCCAAAGTCAAAGTCAAGATTAACAGTTTCAAGATACTTTTTTTTTTGCCCTTGGCTTTTGACTCATTAAGGCAAAAAGTATTCTATTACTTTCTCTCTCTAGTTTCTACAGGGACATCCATTGCAACAGCAGAAGTGGAGGTGACGTCACATGAACCACTTCTTTGCTTAGACCTAACAAGTAAAACCACAGGAGACCTTAATTCCTGCAATGGAATGTCTTGCTCAAAGTTAATAACCATACACAATTTCAACACCGAGCTGCTCCTCTTTAAGGAGATTGATCGTGCATCCCTCACCCCTTCCACCTGGACCTCCAAGCCGCACACACAGCAACCAGCTAAGAAAGCAGATAGAAACAGCAAAGTTTGCAAGAAGTCTGGTATCAAAGAGCCTCCCTCACCGAGTGTTTATGCATGAGTAACTTTTCTTTCAATCACTTCGACAGAGGACTTGCTCCATAAACAAAGGAAAACATTTCAGTTGAATTGTTGCAGTTTGAACTTTATTTAAAACAGCTGTAATCTAAGCTGCATAGTCCTGGGGCAGTATCGAACTTCTGCAATAGCCAGGGAAACTCCCGAACAGTGACGTCACTCCGCACTGGGCCAAGCATTGAGTCAGGGTATGTTAAGGTAAAGTGTGTAATCTCACCTATGCTGGATCAAGTCCGGGAAACTAGGAACCTAACTTCTTCCTAAACTTCTTCTTAACACCCTAAGAGTGAGAGGAACAATAACAACAACAACAAAAGTAAGAGCAATCAGAAGATAGTTCTGCAAAGAAAAAGTAAAAAAAAAAAAAAAAAAATCCATGTAAAGGCATATATTTTGATATCAATTAGCTAGGTTAGTTTGAGACTAGTTGCATAAATCCATGTGCTGGCCTAGAGGTTAAGGGCAAAACAGCCTTTAACAGTCTTGGAATACTCAAGTGGAAGAATTTATTTAAAAGTTTAGTAATATCACAGGGTTGTAGACTATTAGAAAACACTTACTTTTCACATTTGCTTTGCTGTTTATCTTATCACCTACTTCAGCTTTAATTCCTTCAAATTCCTGATGGATTTTTATTTACACAGGTGCTGAAGTTGTATACCTACTGTAACTAGTACACAGACTTGACAGTATTTAAATACCATGGTTTTAACACAGGTCACAAAACCAAGGTAACCGTTTTACAAACTCAAGGTGTGGCTCTGCTAAAAGCCACTTAAGTAACATGGGTTCTGTGTCTTAATTTTAACCTGTGAGTAAACCTAAGCCTTGCACTCTGAAGTTTTGGGGTTTTGGAGGGGAGAAGGAAGAAGAAGACCTCTCAAACCCACTTAGGGAAATTTTCTGAGAGATAAATTGCACTTGAAGCAAGCTGGAAACTAGAGGTAATGAGGAAAAAAGTAAGTATATGGTCATAGTCATGCTTTCTCCCCAAGTTTGGAATACTAGCAGTAGGGGGAATGCTAGAGAATGAGGACCTCACAAGATAGCTACATGCCTCTTGGGTCTTGTCACTAGGGTTTTAGGTGGATGCTTAAGATGATCAGAGCTCAGAATTGCTGTTTAAGCCAAGCAACTAAATTTAAAAGAATTCAGGGGTATCTCTTGTCCGCACAGCAAACTGGGACTTCTGCTGTCAAGGCAGTTTGCAAGCTGCACTATTCAGAGGGTGTTAATTCAAAACCTGGAAATACTAGAAGCAGGAAAGCAGTGTTCCTAGTCTCCTCAAATTTACTCTACCATGAGATTATCATTTTGTAAAACATATTTTTTGTGGCACTGCCTCCCCCCCCAACCTTATGTTTGTTTTCGTTGTTTGGGGTTTTTGAGCAGATCCCATGTGTATTAAAAAAAAAAAAAAAAAAGAGACTGAAGATTTTAAATTTCTCTTTGGATGACAGTATTTTACAGTACATACAAAAGTACTCTGGAAAAACATAGAACTTCATTTACAAAAACACCAAATTATAAAGAAATTACAATAGAGAGACAGCATAACATTTGCTTCATGTGATCAGGATTTCTCCCCAGCCTTCAAAAAAACCCTAATGCACTTAACTGGGTAAGCAGTGTTACCAGTTCACAGAACCGAACCTTCAGATTACTATAAGTTTTCATGTCATCATGTAGACAGCTTTCAGGATTTATCTGAAACCACTCTCTGCATGCCGACTGCTTTCAAGACTGTACCTTGCAGGTGGGTAGCAGTGTCACAACAGCCTTGGCTATTGCAACCTCTAAGTACATCTTCAGCCTGTGTGTTCTGAGTTTAGCTTTACTACCCAATGACAACAAAAAAATCCTGTCAAGTCTCATGCTACAGCAGTCTTAAGACAAAAATCAGATACAATGGCAAGGGACATGTCTATCTTCTCCATACCTTGGTAGCATCCTCTGCTGCAGTTTCTTCAATATTTAAATTGTTAATGGGCCTCCATGGGAGGCAATACTTGTGTAGTTGGCTGTGTTAGGCAGTGGAAAGCTACCGGCTGAGAAAGCTGAGTACCATTGTGATAGGTGCACAGGAGTGTATGTGCCAAACGGGAAAATAATTTAAGATAAGAACAATATATGCACGTGCACTAGGAAAGCACAAATGGATACAAGCACGTTCATATACACTTTGAACCACAGCGTGCTTGCAGTGACTAGTTAACCTGTTTACACACATTCTGAATCCAAGTCACAGGACAGGTTGGGTTTTGTGGCTTTTTCAAAAGCTGTTTCAGCTAGTGATAGTTAAGACTTATAAAAGACTAATAAGGATAACTTTTACAAGAATATATTTGGGAAATGAAGACTGAAGTAAGTTAAACTAAAAAGCTTATTTTTGTTTACATCCACAAACATGTAGAGTATTTGTGTGAGGTAGTCTGGGCACTGGAACAGTCCATTCAGCTTTCCAGTTAGTCCACTGAGTAAAACCCCTTCAAAATTACATTGTCTGTAGATCTGCTGCTGACATCTTCTGGATTGCCACCATCTTTGCTGAATCCTGGCCATTTAACTAGAAGAACAGAATACACAGGCCCAGAATAATTGCTGTACTAAAATTACCCTCATATTCGAGTACAGCTTCCAGTCAACACATTAAGTGTATTAGTGGCCATTCTTAAAACAACATTTAGACAAGACTACCATTACCACATGGCAATCTCAAGCCTCGCAAAAAGTCTTACTCCCCAAACCTTGCAACCTGTACTTGAAATATTCAATAGTAGGTAACAGTTCTGCAAGTTGATTCTTTACAGGTATCAAAATTGAGTTTTTTCTAGTGGTTCTTTGCCTCTGCCTCAAATCAGAGGTCAAGCCACACAAACAGCTGTTTAAGGAGAGTTATGTACGGCAATAAAACAAATCAAGCATTAATCGAAAGCTTCCACAAAAACAAGATTTAACAAGCAACTCCACACTGTCGTGTCAGCAGTGGACAACCTATTGAGTAGGCTGCTGATTTTTAAAGCAGCAAACCTATCAATAGGCATTCAAAAATCATCTGGCAGAACAAGATTAGCTCATACTTTTACATTTATAAAGTTCATATCCACTTCATTTTGGGGTATCTTTTTTTTTCTGAATTAAGAACTGCTTCCAAATAAGTCAGTCCATTCAGCAATTGGTCAATGCAGTAATATACAAGTACAGTAGTATTTAGAGACCCTGCCACCAGACCAGAAACAGTCACTAGAGCCAGATCTTGGAAAAAAAAAAAGTTTAATAGCTATACAGTATATTCGAGACAATTTCTCATACCTACATCCTAGGAAAACTATCATTATGCTTAAATTTAGATTCCTGAATCCACTGGGGATGTATATATGCATTTCTTCTCAGTTATGTCATTTGTTGTACATCAATAATTAATTCTACTTCAAACAGTCCCTGGCCTAGCCCTCCCTTCCTTACCTTTTCTCTGTATACTAGTTTTTTGGGGCATTCTTCTGATGTAGGTGAGCAAGGTCCTTCAGTGGTCAGTGAATAAGGTCATTTAAGTGCAGCATTCTTAGGATCTGTAATTGGAGTCCCACTTAATTCATGCTGTCCTTGGACAAAATGTGATCCATGTGGAGAAACTGTGTTATGTCCTGGAATGGTGCAACCAACTGGAGCTCCCAATGTTCTTATTGCAACTGTAGCCTCCATTTCTGTAGGAGACACCGAGCTTCTAGAGTTCAGCCATGAAATTAAAGACTGCATTCCACCCACTACTTCAATACATACTTGAATCAGTAAGAGGAATGGAGAGTCCCTTAGACACTGATGGCACAGCTACACGAGGTAGCACCATCAGATTTCTGATACACAGTATTTCTGTAAAAGTCAGATGCTAGAGTTATAAAATGCTAGTTTGTAAAATACTATACTTTTCCTTTCCAGAAAGTCCATGCAAGACAAACATCTATCTTCTTATCTCATTGTCACACTCTACTGAACAACAAGCTCACAGGCAATCTAACATGAGATCTTCATTTTGCTGAACTTCAGACCGCAAATTTAAACTTAAGCATTTTCTTTAGTCAGTCTCTATGTACTTGCACTATTTTCCAGCGTAGTATATCCAGCGCTCTGTACTGCTTTTCATGAATGTATCTGCTCTACCAATACTGGCATCCAATTTTTTATTTTTTTTTAAATGCTAATCCTACAGTGCCAAACAGTCTGAACACAGCAGGCATTACACATTTGGTAGTCTTGGGCTTTTACTCTCAAGATTACGTATTCCTCCTGTGCTGATGTAGTTTATGAACAAACAGACGTCCCAGGAATTGACAGACACTTTTACTGCCCAAGTTCTCGTACTGCTGCACCAAATCAGCAGCAGCTCTAGTGTTTCTGTGATCAAGATCAGCACTTCATTAGAACATAATACTGCTTGGCATTAACCATACTTTTTGTTAGAAAGAACAGTTACCTACGTATAAAACACTCTGGCTTCAAGTTACACACTAACGTAAGGGGATCTACATTCAAGACCAAATAATTTCTCTGGTATCATGTTCTTCTTTCTTCCTATATGTGTTCACATACATTAAATTTTTTTTTTCAAGGATTTCTTTAACCTGTCTCCCCCCATGTGCCCAAAGGAGATGACAGCTTTGCTCCTGAAGCCATTAGAGCCCTCCACATGCTTATGACCAACATAGATTCAACACGAAATCCTAGACCTCATTCACATTGCGAGTCAGTTAAAAAGCAGCTTCTTCACAGCTTTAAGGTTATGGTGCTAACCTTTCTCTCTCTGCTGTAGAAGTGTCCAATTTAGAAATCTTATTTAATGAAGAGGCATTATCTGGTGTTCTGGAGTCCGTGTCTCTGGAACTGTCCAAACAGTTTCCATCTGAATAAGTCCTTTTGCACTGAAGCCTGCTAGCATTTTGACTAGCACCTAGCATGCATTGCTGAAACAACAACAACAAAATAATGAAGTAATTCTTAAAGCAAAAAAAAAATATTGCTAGAAGAGCCAAATTTTACTATATCTTCTTTCTTCTCTGTAAGGTTTTTGCAGGCAAAAAATAGTGGAGATGCTTTCTCTTCACATGAGCTTCCTCAATCTTCATACCATCCTTTAGCATGTTGAGGTTGTTAGCCTGGCTGGAAACTAACAGGAAATTTAGTGTTGTAGCTTAGTGGGAATGTTTGCATTAGGTATTTGTCAAAGTTACACGTGGTTTCTTTAGAAACAGCAAGCCTTTAAGTCTGTCCAGCCCAAACAAAGAATAAGAACTTGTCCCAAGATGAACGTGACCCAAGATACCCATTTCACATCCAGTACAGACCAGATATGTAACAGCTATTTAAGTTCAAATATACATTTATGTGCTCAGTTACAGCTGTGGTTTGCTAATCATGCAGCTCACATCTGAGCTGATTTTAACCTGAAGGAGATAATACTCCTTAACCCTTAGTTCTCTGGTTGAAAACAGATCTAGAGGAATTTCTGAATCAACCTAACTGTGCTTAGCTGATGAGAGACCACACACCTTAATCAAGATTTAGACTGATTTTTTTTAATATATATTTACAGTGGTGATTGTGGGATTGTTTTCACTAATTCGGGTGTTAAAACTCTATCTGTCCAAGACAGTCTAGATTTTAGGGACATCTGACTTATCAGAAGCACCACAATTTAAACCAGTTTTTCTTAACTGACTGCAAACAACCTTTTATGCAACTAAAAAATGCTATACTTGCACAGAAGTTATTACAGAATTAAGTCACATTTAGGTAAGTTTAACAAGCCTATCGTGAGCATAACTGGAAAGTCAGCTTACTAACATACAGAGTGGGAATCAAAGTAAGGACATGCAACAAAACCGAAAAGGCTTATAAGTCTTTCTACAGGAGACCTAGAAGTGAAATAAAAGCACACATATGAACATTCACACTGGTATGAACAGTTGCTTCAAAGTAAATTCAATAATGTTTTTATGGAAAGTGAGATAAAGTTCATTTAACAAAAGCCTTCCAAACTATGAGCCTTATACTCTTGAGCCCATCAACTTTGCCCTCTAAAGATATTCTCTCAAAGTCAAGGCACATGACAAAAGCTTTCTTGCATGTAACTACTGGTCACTCCCACATTTGCCAAGGGATATCACACCTCTCAAGAAACACTTTTTCTGTTCAATCTCTCTGGATTCAAACCCCGTATCTGAAACATACTGTCGGCTGTGCTTCACTAAACTAAGAGCACACAGCTATGCTAGTAAAGTTTGTGCATAGAAATACAGGATTTAACATTAGTTCTCGCCTCTTAGCAGTACATAAACCTTCTTGACATAATTTACATTTGCCACAACATTGAAACGCAGTGCCACTGGATGTAACGTATAAGACAAGCATCAGTTCAGAGAAGAGTGCAAGTCTGAGGAAGTCACCCCACCTGGCTTGAAACTCAGACAAGAGTTTTGATGCCTTTTTTCTGGGCTTTTCTCATATCCCAAAGCATGAGCTAAAAAGAAGGTCAGCTCTTACTGCATTTACTCATGTTGTCGGAGCAGCACAACACACAGCCCACGCTGGCACCATGGATAAATGTTTGTTTGCACTGATGAAGAGTTTAAAGGAGCCCACCGTTAGAACTTTTTGTCCAAACACACTTGTCACTTCAGAAGAGTAACCTGATTTCCTTAGTTCGTCATTATGATAGCTAGGCACGAGCCTGACAGCACACATGCACTTCTGAAAGGCACAAGAGCGGGCAGCTTGGGAAGAAGCAAACAGATTGTGGCAAAAAGACCTATACTTTCAAATGACTGCTCACCCCCAAATCCCTTTATTCTAGCATTATCTAACAACACTTGCAATATTACTTTATTTCTACATCTATCAAGAGTAATAATGGAAGATGAACATGAAGATTTACATGCGAGACTACATGTCCTTACAACGTGACTACTCACTGCCTTTCAAAGTTCTGGGATGATATCATACACAAACTGTTATTTTGGAAAAAATACTCTCAACAGGCATTAACAACTTATTTTAGAGCCTGATACAGTTAATTCCCACTTTCAAAGTTCAGCAACTGACAACGGTTTTTGACAAGTGTAGCTACACCCTGTAAATGGACATCTCCTGGCTTCACATCTGACTGTCCACCTCATGAATCGCAGTTCCTTTGTGAGAGTTTACTATCATCTGCAGAGCTGTTCTTTCACATGTGGTATATGGTATAGGACTTTAGTACACACTTTTGTTTCCAGATGGACTTACTGTGCCAAAGTGTCAAAACAGTATGTTTTTCAGGCTAATCTTCTATGTGTCGCGCTCTATAGAAATATCTAATAGCTAATACCAGAAGGAAGCACAATTCATTTCGTGAAGCAACTTGCACTAGAATAAAAAAATGAAACCCTACAAGACTAGAGCAAAATATAGGCTTACCTTTAACAACTGTATAACATACGTTAAATCAACGTTAACACTTGCTGCATTTTCCACTTTCCTAAATACAATTCCAAGAAACCACATTGACACATACCCACTCCTAAAAAGACAGATTCACAATCTATCATTTATGCACAGATGCCAGTTATCTGGATGCTAGTATGTACTCTCAAGAAGGGAGTAAGCAAAGCAGTTTAATTGTATGCAGCAGTTAAAGATTAGAGTCAGCCCATACTTAAGTTCTCTGAGAACTCCTCCCTGAAGTTCTCCCTTCTTTAAAAAGATCCTACATGCTCAGAACCTTGCCTGTCAGGCCTCATACCTACAAAACAGTAGGTATGTAACTGAACATCTCTCGCAGGTGAGCTGAGGTGAATGAATATAAACAAAGTGCAATACTGTGGTGGGTTGACCCTGGCTGGACACCAGGGGCCCACCAAAGCTGTTCTATCACTCCCCCTCCTCAGCTGGACAGGGGAGAGAAAACATAACAAAGAGTTTGTGGGTCAAGATAAGGACAGGAGAGATCACTCACCAATTACCGTCACAGGCAAAACAGACTCAGTTTGGGGAAAATTAACTTGATTTATTACAAATCAACCGGAGTAGGGTAATGAGAAATAAAACCAAATCTTAAAACACCTTCCCTCCACCCCTCCTTTCTTCCTGGGCTGCAGCTTCACTCCCGGATTCTCTACCAACCCCCCCCAGCGGCACAGAGGGACTGGGAATGGGGTTTACGATCAGTTCATCATATGTTATTTTCTGCCGCTTCATCATCCTCAGGGGCAGGATCGTCACACTCTTCCCCTGCTCCAGCATGGGGTCCCTCCCACTGGAAACAGTCCTCCACAAACTTCTCCAACGTGGGTCCTTCCCACGGGCCACAGTTCTTCACAAACTGCTCCAGCATGGGTCCTTTCGACGGGCCACAGTTCTTCACAAACTGCTCCAGCATGGGTCCTTTCCACGGTGTGCAGTCCTTCAGGAGCACACTGCTCCAGCGTGGTTCCCCCATGGGGTCATAAGTCCTGCCAGAAAACCTGCTCCAGCGTGGGCTCCTCTCTCCACAGATCCGCAGGTCCTGCCAGGAGCCTGCTCAGCGCGGGGTTCCCACGGGGTCACAGCCTCCTTCGGGAACCCACCTGCTCCGGCGTGGGGTCCTCCACAGGCTGCAGGTGGAGATCTGCTCCACCATAGACCTCCATGGCCTGTAGGGGGACAACCTGCCTCACCGTGGTCTTCACCACAGGCTGCAGGGGAATCTCTGCTCCAGCGCCTGGAGCATCTCCTCCCCCTCCTTCTTCACTGACCTTGGTGTCTGCAAGGTTGTTTCTCTTACATGTTCTCACTCCTCTCTCCGGCTGCCGCTTCTGACTGTCCCAACTTTTTTTCCTTCTTAAAAATGTTATCACAGAGGCATTACCACTATCGCTGATTGGCTCGGCCTTGGCTGGCAGCGGGTCTGTCTTAGAGCCGGCTGGTATTGGCTGTGTCGGACACAGGGGAAGCTTCCAGCAGCTTCTCACAGAAGCCACCCCTGCAACACCCCCTGTTACCAAAACCTTGCCACACAAAGCCAATATAGTAGGGCATGTTCAGACCTCCTCTGGGCACATTTGTGTTCCATCCCCACCTGCCTACAGCAGGAATTCCCACGAAGGGACACACTAGTCCAGGTGTGGCCACACCAATGCTCCCTGGAGAGGGATGAAAACTCCAGATGTCTGGGTGGCCACGCTCATCCTACTACATTCACCTAACCAGCTGGCCTTGTTCACGGTGAGCGCTCACCACTAGCCTGTATGGTGTCCCTTCTCGTGCCCAGGCCATTCTCCTGAGGGTCACTGCTCATCCAATCAGGTTCAGGTTGCCTCTGGTTTATGGGGTTATGCTTCCCCCGATGCAGGACCAGTCACTTCTTGTAAAACTTAAGAGGTTTCTGTTGGCTGAATCCCAGAGTTTGTTTCTCAAGGTCCCCCTGGACTCAAGTTCCATTTGGTCCACTCTTAATGTTTGCATGGAGGTGGCTCACCCTGGTTGTGGTGAGCCATCACCACAAGAGAACGGCATGAGGAGTTGCAGGGCACTACAATAAAAAGAGTTACTGGTTTTGTACTGTGTGAGAGACTGAAAGAGTTAATGTCTCAAACATTGTGGTGGGGCAAGTTCTGCTTAAAGACAAAGCCTGCACAGCAAGAAATCAATGTGAAAAGCCCATCAGCTCAGATAGCAGCAGCAGGAGGGGGAGGGCCTGCTGGAGGGTGTTCAGCTCCCTGTTCTGATAAGCTGTTCTGATACAAAGATCAAAGAATGGCCACATCTGCAGGGAAGGAGAAGTTACTCCCCAAAAGACCCCCAAGTCCAAAGGCTCACAAACTGCTCATTAGCCTAATAAGTTCGAGTGCCCACCCGAAGGAGGGACAAGGATTACAAAAGGACACAAACTGAAGCCCCAGGTGCTCAAGTCCACCGGGACGGGACCCCTCGGCTGACTGAACCAACGCTGGACCCAGGACCGGTGAAATCTTTCTCTCTTCCTTTTTCTCTCTCTGTCTTCTTCTCTCTTTCCTTTTCCACAATCCCTACATCTCATCCATTTCAAGACATAAACCATTGACCAAGTCTGAGACTAAGAGTGAATCCAGCTTCCCCTGGACCCTTCTCTGAGGAGGAGTCTAGGAAGCAAGGAGGTCTGCTCTGAACCTCGTGATTCAACGGGAGGGATCTCCTTATTCCCTGAATTGATCTCTGAAAAGATGATATGAAACCCTGGGTTACATAGTTTACAGAAGTAGTCTTATGCCAATTCCTGTTTTGAGGAACCCTGCCACCTCTTACCAAGTTCAGTTTGCTTCTGTCACGAATAAAATCATTAAATGATCCTTTGGTGCCCTTTCACCTTAATTTAGCCCAAGGGAATTTTGACTCCCTGGTCTGTCCAGTCTGGGTGGTGACACAGGGGAACCTACTGGGAAACAGGCTGAAGGTATCCCTGATGTTCCCTCCCTCAGCTGGGGAGAGACACTTCTTTCCAGAAATAAAATTCTGCTCTCAGAGACAATGTTACATCTACATGCCAACTTTTGGGTCTTATAATTAGACAGGATACCCTTAGAGTGAAAGGCAGGGATCTCCCTTACTCCTGCTGAGGGAAGGGATCCATGGGTCAATGGAGGGGGTCAAGGGATGTCAGGGAGACACAAGGGGATGGCAGATAGCTTTAGCAAATCCTTACAACCATGTCTGAGCCCAGATATAGAAAGGGTTGATGTCTGTGTGTGGAGGAGGAAGAAGAATAAGATTGTCCTGGGAAGATGGCAGAAAGGAAGGCCCTTCCTGTGCAAAGAGGGATGATAGAGACTATTCCATCTGGTGTGCATGGCTCAGCCTGGCAGAAGGGCAATGCCCACTGCTGGGGGTGAAAGTGCTCAGTAATGCCCCATGAGCTGACATGATCTCTTTTCTTCCTTCACTCCCCACACTTGGATGGACCTCCAGAAAACATCCATGAGCCTGGAGAATGCACAGACCTCCTGGGCTGATGTCCCATCACTGCAGGGGAAGAGGAAGGGTTTCTGAGACACAAGGGCATGCAGGGAGAGAGTGGGGGGGTTGTGTGTTAAAGGCAGGAAGATGCCGTGAAAGAGCGGGGAGTGGGAGGGTGTCATGCTGTAGTGAAATAGGTTGAGTTTTGATTTTGAGGCAGCAGAAGGAGGATGTGCAGTTTACTGCTAGGATGTGGAAATAAATAGAGGATTCAACTGAGCTTGGGGGCTGGGACATCTGGAGTGACTGAGGAGCATTAGCAGGGCTCTGGAAGAAGCTGCACAGGTTATCGAGAATGAACAGCCTTTGGCAAAACCTCAGAAAACCACAGTTTTGTGTTTGAAGGAATAGTCAGTGAGGACAGAAAGTCATCCATAAAGCTTGGGACATCATGGGGTCAGAGTGAGGTGAGGAAGCAGGAGTGGTGGTTAAAATCTGCAGAGAAAGAGTCACGGGCATAGAAGAGTGTAGGACAGGCTGTGGTGGGGATGGCCCCTTTGCGAGGTCAGGGATCCCCCAGCAGAACTGAAATCCTTGTCCGTTTGCCTCTGGCTGCTGTCTCTTCCACTGTAGCCCCTGAGAGGACACTAGTTCCTTACAACCCCAGCGCTTTGTTGCCTCCTCACCCCCCGTCCGTAGAGCCTGGGAGGAGTCCTATCACTGTCCTTCACTTGGCATCATCGCACACCCCCACATCTCACTGCTCCCTGCAAGAGTCCTGAGCATGCCGTCAGAGAAAGAATCCCCATTCCTAGGGTATGGGGGTCAGCTCTTGAACATCCTGCTTGATGAAACACATCAAGGCCATTCACAGCTGCCTGCACGGTTGATTTTCAACCTCTAACCAGTGCCTCTGCGTCCCTGCTTCACCAGCCCCCAGCGACAGTCACGTTGTCATCTCATTCCCTCCATGATTGCTTCAACTATGGCCCTCAGTGGGACTAAATAACACCTTCAGAAACTTGGAGATGTGCTGCTGACTTGTGCTTCTCTAGAGGCCAGTGAAATCTTCTTTCAGTATCTGCAGTTCAGGAACTTGGGACCAGAGGGCTCATTAACATGCCAAATGCCCTAACAAGCCAAGCCTCTTTGTATAACTTTCCTTCCTTCCTCAGTTCTTAGGTGGTTAGTTTGAAAGGTTTCTGGAGTGCAGTCCAAGAGTGCAGTCCAAGTGAAAAGTTTTCAGTACCAAATATCAGTAAGAAACAATTTCATCTTTTTCCGCTTCTTATTTTTCTGCTCACACATTAAGGGATACCAGCAAACTCCAACTGATACTGACCCTCAGCATCTCCTAATGGACTCTGAATATGCAGAGAAGCCAAGACCCTCTATGTCAGACACTCTATGGGCAGTCTTTGTCCCTGCCTCCAACCCCAACACTTCTCTCTTCAGCCACCTGGACTTACAGCACCTTTGTTCAATTCTGAGCTTTCTCCACTACAGTCTGTAGCTGCATGTTTCAGCCCATTGACACCTGCTTCACTTGGAGAACAGGCTGCACACAGGTACAGAAGGATGTTTCTTAATTGCCAAAAACCAAAACCAAAGGAAGTCATGGTTCAATATAAAATAAACCACCCTCCTCTGCTGTATATTAAGTCCCCCTTACCTCCTCTGAAGTCTACTTTCCATAGTGGATGGTCTTAGAGGAATAGAAAACACATTTTTGTGTCAAGCACAGATCCCAAGAACCCCAAAAGACCTCCCTGTCCCAGGCTCTGTTTGTTCGTATTCACTCACAGTGAGTCATATGGGGAAGTCAGGAGCTCCCTCCATTCACAGAAGGAAGCAAAGAGACAAAGTGAACAAAATGTTTTCTTTTGAATAGCCAAATCTGCACTAATCCCAACATATCTGGGTTACAAGAGCATCATCAAGTAGACTCTGCAGCATCTAGACCCACTCATTTCTCATTCTTCTCCAGCACTGGACACGTTGAGTGCAATTGTCCAGGCTTGCCTTTCTACTCAGGGGAGAAAAATCAGTTGTGTCAACTGAGATGCTTTGGCCTACCCTGCCTGTCCACCAGCTCCTGCTCCAGAAAGGTTCCTGACAGCCCTGGGTCACATTTCCCAGTGCCATGTGGGGTCTTCAGCTACCCCTGGGAATCTTGGAGGCTGTGGCCATCTCTATGTGGGGAACTGCATCAACCCCTGAAAGAAGATTTAGGCAGAATTTGAAACATGCAGAAAAGATGTCGTGTAATATGTGTGTAAGTATTCCTATTGACAACCTTGACACTGACCTGTAAATTCTCATTATTTTTTCACAGACCATGGATATGGACCAGCAAGCTGATGACACATTCTCTCCCTCTATGTATATACATATTTATACATCCAGTCTCTTTTGAATAGTAACATTTGAGTTTGATCAGGTAGCCCCTGATTTGAATCCTATCCACCGTTGCCTGTTTTCCACCAGAGTCCTGCCTTGAGGCACCAAGGCCTGGGTGACCTTGCTGGTGATAAGAGCACATAAAATCTCTCAGATCTAGCTATACATACTCTTACTAAACTTAGGAGTGATCCCATATAATCTTTACTTCATCTTTACCTGTCCCTGAAGTAATAACAGCTCGTTATGGTGGCGTTTAATTTCCTTTCAAGTTTCAACTCAGTTTCGATATAGGTCATTGCCATGCTTAGAGGATGCTGTCCTTGAGGAGCACTGTATGAAGCTCTGCTGCCCGTCAGTGCTGGTGGCCATGAGACCCCACTAAATCTCCCCAGAATAGGCCAAAGTCTGCTCTTCTAATGTCCGGCATCTGCAGTCTTCTATTTTCCTTCCTCAGTGCCCTCAGGAGCTGGGTCCTCACTCTTTCATTTTCATGACTGAAAAGGCTTACACTGACCTTCAGTTCCCTGGCCAGCTCTGCCTTGCTGGCAAGTATCAGATCCGGGTTTGCATTACCCTTGTTGGCCCATCTGGCAGCTGTGTGAAGATGTTCCCCGAAGACACTCCAGAAACTGCCTGGACTGTTTGCATGCTGCTGTGTTCCCCTTCCAGAAAATGCCAGGGTCGTTAAAGTCCCCAGTGAGGCCCTGACTTCTACATCCAGAGACTTCCTTGGGGTGCTTTGAAAAGACCGTGCCCACTTCCTCACCCTGACTGTGGGTTCCTCAACTCCAACCACAATGTCACCTTTACTGGCCCCTCCTCTGACCCTCACTCACAAGGGCTGACCCAACTTCTCACTGGCCCCAGTAAAGTGCTCCATACATCCAAGCAACTTCTTCACTTCATCACCACATCAGAATTGAAGACTTAAAGGCAAATGATGCACAGTGACTTGACTTGTCAGGGTGCTTTGCATGTTAATGAGCCCTCTGGTGCTGACTTCCTGAACTGCAGATCCTGAAAGACTGAAGAAGCCCCTAGAGACTTAAAAGTCAGCAGCAAGCCTCCAAGTTTCCAAGCGTGTTAGTGGGCTCCAGTGAGGGCCATCCCTGAAAAGGCCATGGAGGGAATGACCAGAAAAGGGACCACCCCTGGGGGCTGGTGAAGCAGGAAGTCAGAGGCACTGCATATAGATGGAAAATCATGCGTGGAATGTGGCTATGAAAACACTTGATGTGTTTCACCAAGCAGGACAGCCAAGCCCTGACCCCCATCCTCTGGGAAAGGGGACCCGTTACCTCACGGGATGCTTGCGGATCTTCTGGGGAGCAGTGGGATGTGGGGGTGTGCAATGCTGAGTGCAGGACAGGATCCACAGAGGGTGGGTGATGAAGCAACAATGCCCTGGGGCTGTAAGAACCTGGTGTCTTTTCATGGGCCTCAGTGGAAGAGGCAGCAGCCAGGGTAGAGAGGATAACGATCTCACTTGTGTTGGCTGGTGGTGGTCCCAGCAGCTGCAATGCCCTTGATCATCCCCATTGCAGGCTGTCCTACACTGTCCTATGCCTGTGCTGGTTTCCCAGCAGACTTTTGCTAGGCCCCCATTTCCCCATTTTCACAGGCCTGCCAGACAGCAGGACCATAACTATGCTTGAAGAGCACTCAGGCCTTCCACCAACCAAAGGGTTCAGAAGGAAAGTATGGAAGTGGGAAGAGAGCAGCTTGGGAAAGAACAAGCGCTGGTGCTCCCTGGCAGTGCTGCTGTGCCGGGACTCGAATTTTCTTCTTCCCCTCTGCACACAGGCATTGCTCCCTGCAGCTGCAGACAAGGACTTGGAGGAAGGATCTCAGAGAAACAAGTCACTGCAGGGCCCTTTATTTTGGGTAAATACAAAGAGGGTATGGCTCCTCATTTGCACAGCCTGTGGGGCACACAGAATCTGGATAGAGTGTGAATTAGAAACCAGAGGAATAAAGACATTTCTTTGTGGAAAGCATTCAGATATGTAAAACAAAGCAAAAAGAGCAATCAAAAACCACACTCAAAACCAAAAATCACCCTAAAAAACCCACCAGAAGACAGGCTGAGCTTGTAATGAGATTTGAGTCCTATGCAAAACATAACAGGAAGTTTATTCCTTCTGAAAAGCATCCAGTGATTAGTTTTCTCAGGGCATCCTTGATCTCATGGTTTCTCATGCTGTAGATGAGGGGGTTCAAGGCTGGAGGCACCACTGAGTACAGAACTGCCACCAGCAGGTCCAGGGATGAGGAGGAGATGGAGGGGGGCTTCAGGTAGGCAAACATGGCAGTAGTTAAAAACAAGGAGACCACGGCGAGGTGAGGGAGGCAGGTGGAAAAGGCTTTGTGCTGTCCCTGCTCAGAGGGGATCCTCAGCACGGCTCTGAAGATCTGCCCATAGGACAGCACAATGAAAACAAAACACCCAACAGCTAAACAGACACCTACTACAAGTACCCCAACTTCCCTGAGGTAGGCATCTGAGCAGGCGAGCTTGAGGATCTGGGGGATTTCACAGAAGAACTGGTCCACAGCATTACCTTGGCAGAGGGGTACTGAAAATGTATTGGCAGTGTGCAGCACAGCAGTGAGGAAACCAGTGCCCCAGGCAGCTGCTGCCATGTGGACACAAGCTCTGCTGCCCAGGAGGGTCCCGTAGTGCAGTGGTTTGCAGATGGCAACGTAGCGGTCGTAGGCCATGACAGTGAGAAGAAAATACTCCGCTGAGATCAAAAAGATTAACAGAAAGACGTGTGCAGCGCATCCTGGGTTGGAGATGGCCCTGGTGTCCCAGAGGGAATTGGCCATGGCTTTGGGGACAGTGGTGGAGATGGAGCCCAAGTCAATGAAGGAGAAGTTAAAGAGGAAGAAGTACATGGGTGTGTGGAGGTGGTGGTCACAGGCTACGGCGGTGATGATGAGGCCATTGCCCAGGAGGGCAGCCAGGTAGATGCCCAGGAAGAGCCAGAAGTGCAAGAGCTGCAGCTCCCGCGTGTCTGCAAATGCCAGGAGGAGGAACTCAGTGATGGAGCTGCTGTTGGACATCTGCTGCCTGTGGGTGTGGAGCACTGAACAGGGAGGAAAGGGCAGTGACAAGTTAGGGCATTAGTCTCTAACCAAAATCAAAGCCATTTCTCATACTACACGTTCACAGCACCTTTACTATTGCAATAATATTTTCGTTCAGCTCCATTGCTGGAGCTGTGGTTGGTGCTGGCTGAGTGTGCCCTGAGGATCAGGACCTCTGCCTACTGGCTGCCAAGGAATCAGCCCTGCTCTGCAACAGTGGGTTTCTGGGAATGGTGTCAGTCAGGAGGGTCAGTCCTGGTGTTTGAATTGGTCAGATGAAAACAATCCTAATGTAAAAGTGTTTGTCAACATCTGCACTCCCAGGGCTATGAAAACACAATCAAATCATTTTTTGAGAGGGGTTTTTTTACAACTCTCCCCCGTCTCACCTGGTAATATTCTTGGATTTCAGAAATCCTCATCATTTCTGCTGCACTCAGAGAAAATAAAGTGGGTCCTGGGAGGAAAGAGTACTGCCTGCAGCGCAGTGCGGAGGGAGGGGAGCTGGTCTGTCACTCTGTCTTGTTGCCAGCTACCCTGGGCTTGCACCTTTCTGAGATGGAGGGTAATCACACCCCCATGTTAACCTGAAAAGACTCCAGGCACTACTGAGAGCAGAGAGACCCACTGTCCAACACCAAGTGACTCCCCCTTTCTCAAGGTCTCTGCACCCCACTTCTTGCCAAGGACACACATGGTTCATTTCACAATCCCAACTGCATTTCCTCAGTCATGGTGACTCTGTGCTTTTGCATTGGGAATTCAGGTAACAGCAAGATGCTATGGGACAGACCTGCATCCTGGAGGGCAGCTCACAGCTTGGAAGGTCACCCAAAAACGGTAGCCAAGTGTCCTGATGATGGTATCTCAGGAAGGGAGAGTCAGCTCATTACCTAGGGAATGACACAGGCTGCATTGCCCATAGCTTGGAGGAGAGCTTGGACACCTGTAACCTTGTTCCCATGGACACACCTGCATGGGAGGACACATAAGATCAGTGTGTGACTCTGCAGCTGAAACTCCCACCCCAGAGAAACAGACAGCAGGAACAAGGTAACAGTAGCAATAACACAGACTAGTGGAGAAACAAGGAAAAAAAGAGTGAGGATCTGGCTCAGAGAGACAAGGGAAGAGGCAGCCGGGCACTCAAGAAGGAGTTACCCTTACCCAGCTGTGCCTGCTGCCTCCCAGACACCAGCACAGCCAGGCAGTTGTTCTCAGTCCCTGTGCTCTTCTTCAGGAGGTTCCTATCAGACTTACTGATCACTCAGAGTTACAGCTCAGGAGTCCCAGTGACTTGTTCAAGCATGACAGCTCCTTGTCCATTTCTCCTGAAAATTCCCTAAGAGTAGGAAACAGAAAGTACAAACTCAGGAAAGCTCCTTATGATTATAGCAATCCTAGCTTTGACCTTGCCTTGAAAAGGGCCCTTGGAGATGTCTTGGGGATGATCTGGAGCTGTGAGCAGCCCTGACCCACACAGCACCCTCTTGTCAGCAGAAGAACCCTGCCCTGCTGCAAGTTGTTTTTCCACCCACAGCTTTTCCTCTGTCTGCTGTTAGAGTTCCCCTGCCAGGCAGAGCACTTACCCTGACCAGCGGCAGAGTCCCTGCCCCAGCACACAGCCCCCTGGGGTGCAGGGACCCTGCTCAGAAGGACAGCCCTGGGCACCCCTGGCTGCACACCCAGCTTCACACTCCGCAGCCATCCCCGGGTGAAGGCAGCTGACATGCCCTGTCCCTCTGAGGGTGCAGCAGGGAAGCTGTGCTCCAAAGCGCGTCCTTTTTCTCTACACTGCACAAACTGTGAGAGTTTTCCTGAAAGATCCCGTAGGCTGTGGGATGTGCCAGCTTCAGGAGATCATTCCAGGAACCACAGCTGCATTGCCCTGCAGCAAGACACTTACCCTGTTAAGGGCTGTGAAAAATTGTCTCCAAGTCAGCTCTTCTCTGTCTTCCCACCCCAGACTGCCTTTAACATCTCTCTCTGCCTCACTTCTCTCCCCTCGGTGCCTGCAGGCAGTGCCCTCAGCCCTGCTGTGCTTTGCAGAGGAGCTGCTCCTGGGCAGAGCTGTCTCTCTGCAGTGCTGCCTGCTTGCCATGAGCTCCCTCCAGCCCAGGAGCCCAGCCCAGCTCAGCAGCAGAGGACCAGCCCAAGGCAGCACTTTCTCTGCCCCCTCTGGGCTCCCTCCGGGTGTCCCTGGGGCTCCAGGGGAACCTGCTGGGAAACAGGCTGAAGCAATCACTGGTGTTGCCTCCCTCAGCTGGGGAGAGACACTTCTTTCAGCAGTGACATTTCTCCTATCTGAAAGAGTGAGGTGCAAGAATCACCTTTTCATTGTCCCATCTTTAGATAGGAAGCACATCACAGTGGGGTCACAACAGATTTGCCTACACTTTCAAACTTGGGGTGCTGCAATGGATGTGTACCGGTTCTCAGGAGAGACAGGCTGGAAGGATCAGGAGTGGGGTTCCCTCCAAGTGAAGAAGTTGCTTGGATGTATGGAGCACTTTACTGGGGCCAGTGAGAAGTTGGGTCAGCCCTTGTGAGTGAGGGTCAGAGGAGGGGCCAGTAAAGGTGACATTGTGGTTGGAGTTGAGGAACCCACAGTCAGGGTGAGGAAGTGGGCACGGTCTTTTCTAAGCACCCCAAGGAAGTCTCTGGATGTAGAAGCCTGGGCCTCACTGGGGACTTTAACGACCCTGGCATTTTCTGGAAGGGGAACACAGCAGCATGCAAACAGTCCAGGCAGTTTCTGAGTGTCTTCGGGGAACATCTTCACACAGCTGCCAGATGGGCCAACAAGGGTAATGCAAACCCGGATCTCATACTTGCCAGCTGAAGGTCAGTGTAAGCCTTTTCTGTGATGAAAACGGGATAGTGAGGTCCCAGCTCCTGAGGGGAGTGAGGAAGAAAAATAGAGGACTGCAGATGCCGGACATTAGAAGAGCAGAATTTGGCCTATTCTGGGGAGTTTTAGTGGGGTCTCATGGCCATCAGCATTGAAGGGCAGCAGAGCTTCATACAGTGTTCTTCAAGGACAGCATCCTCCAAGCATGGAAATGACCTATATCGAAACTGAGTTGAAACTTGAAAGTAAATTCAAGGGCACCATAAGGAGCTGTTATTACTTCAGGGACAGGTAAAGAAGAAGTAAAGATTATATGGGATCACTCCTAAGTTTAGTAAGAGTATGTATAGCTAGATCTGAGAGATTTTATGTGCTCTTATCACCAGCAAGGTCTCCCAGGCCTTGGTGCCTCAAGGCAGGACTCTAGAGGAAAACAAGCAACGGTGGATAGGAATCAAATCAGGGGCTATTTGGGCAAACTCAAATGCTACCAGTCAAGAGGGACCAGAAGTATAAATGTGTATTTACATAAAGGGAGAGAAAATTTCATCAGCTTGCTAATCCATGATCATGGCCTATGACAAAAAAAGGAGATTTTACAGACCAGCATCAAAGTTCTGTAAATGAAGACTTCTTACACACTCATTACACTGAGGTGTTTTCTGTTTATGTTTCAAATTCTACCTAACATCTTCTTTCAGGGGTTGATGCAGTTGCCCACATAGAGATGGTCACAGCCTCCAAGATTCCTAGGGGTAGCTGAAGACCCCACATGGCACTGGGAAATATGACCCAGGGCTGTCAGGAACCTTTCTGGAAGAGCTGGCGGTCAGGCAGGGTAGGCCAAAGCATCTCAGTTGACACAACTGATTTTTCTCCCTTGAGTAGAAAGGCAAGCCTGGACAATTGCACTCAACGTGTCCAGTGCTGGAGAAGAATGAGAAATGAGTGGGTCTAGATGCTGCAGAGTCTACTTGATGATGCTCTTGTAACCCAGATATGTTGTGTATAGCGCAGATTTGGCTATTCAAAAGAAAAAATTTCATTCACTTTGTCTCTTTGCTTCCTTCTGTGAATGGAGGGAGCTCCTGACTTCACCACAAACAGAGCCTGGGACAGGGAGGTCTTTTGGGGTTCTTGGGATCTGTGCTTGACACAAAAATGTGTTTTCTATTGCTCTTAGACTATCCACTGTGGAAAGTGGACTTCAGAGGATGTAAGGTGGACTTAATACACAGCAGAGGAGGGTAGTTTATTTCGTATTGAACCATGCCTTCCTTTGGTTTTGTTTTTTGGCAATTAAGAAACATCCTTCTGTACCTGTGTGCAGCCTGTTCTCCAAGTGAAGCAGGTGTCAATGGACTGAAACATGCAGCTACAGACTGTAGTGGAGAAAGCTCAGAATTGAACAAAGGTGCTGTAAGTCCCAGGTGGCTGATGAGAGAAGTGTTGGGGTTGGAGGCAGGGACAAAGACTGCCCATAGAGTGTCTGACATACAGGGTCTTGGCTTCTCTGCATATTCAGAGTCCATTAGGAGATGCTGAGGGTCACTATCAGTTGGAGTTTGCTGGTATCCCTTAACGTGTGAGCAGAAAAATAAGAAGCAGGAAAAGACAAAATTGTTTCTTACTGATATTTGGTATTGAAAACTTTTCACTTGGACTGCACTCCAGAAACCTTTCAAACTAACCACCTAAGAACTGAGGAAGGAAGGAAAGTTATGCCCAGAGGCTTGGCTTGTTAGGGCATTTGGCATGTTAATGAGCCCTCTGGTGCCAAGTTCCTGAACTGCAGATACTAAAAGAAGATTTCACTGGCCTCTAGAGAAGCACAAGTCAGCAGCACGTCTCCAAGTTCCTGAAGGTGTTATTTAGTCCCACTGAGGGCCATAGTGAAGCGATCATGGAGGGAATGAGATGACAACGTGACTGTCGCTGGGGGCTGGTGAAGCAGGGCAGCAGAGGCACTGGTTAGAGGTTGAAAATCAACCGTGCAGGCAGCTGTGAATGGCCTTGATGTGTTTCATCAAGCAGGATGTTCAAGCACTGACCCCCATACCCTAGGAATGTGGATCCTTTCCCTCGTGGCTTGCTCAGGACTCTTGCAGGGAGCAGTGAGATGTGGGGGTGTGCGATGATGCCAAATGCAGGACAGCGATAGGACTCCTCCCAGGCTCTACAAAGCGTGGGGGTTGTAAGGAACTGGTGTCCTCTCAGGGGCTACAGTGGAAGAGACAACAGCCAGAGGCCAAAGGACAAGGGTTTCAGTTCTGCTGGTGGATCCCTGACCCCACAAAGGGGCCATCCCCACCACAGCCTGTCCTACACTGTTCTATGCCTGTGCCTCTTTCGCTGCAGATTTTAACCCCCACTCCTGCTTCCTCAACTCACTCTGACCCCATGATGTCCCAAGTTTTATGGATGACTTTCTGTCCTCACTGACTATTCCTTCAAACAAAAAGCTGTGGTTTTCTGAGGTTTTGCCACAGGCTGTGCATTCTCGATAACCTGTGCAGCTTCTTCCAAAGCCCTGCTAATGCTCCTCAATCAGCCAAGATGTCCCAGCTCCCAGGCTCACTTGAATCCTCTTTCTCCACATACCAGCACTAAACTGCACGTCCTCTTCCTTCTGCTGCCTCAAAATCAAAACTCAACCTATTTCACTTCATCAGCTCAACCTATTTCACTACAGCATGACACCCTCCCACTCCCCGCTCTTTCACAGCATCTTCCTGCCTTTAACACACACCCCACTCCCTGAATGCCCTCGTGTCTCAGAAAGCCTTCCTCTTCCCATGCAGTCATGCAACATCAGCCCAGGAGGTCTGTGCATTCTCCAGGCTCATGGATGTTTTCTGGAGGTCCATCCAAGTGTGGGGAGTGAAGGAAGAAAAGAGATCATGTCAGCTCGTGGGGCACTACTGAGCACATTCACCCCCAGCAGTGGGCATTGCCCTTCTGACAGGCTGACCCATGCACACCAGATGGAAAAGTCTCTATCATCCCTCTTTGCACAGGAAGGGCCTTCCTTCCTGCCATCTTCCCAGGACAATCTTCCTCCTCCACACACAGACATCAACCCTTTCCATTTCTGGGCTCAGACATGGTTGTAAGGATTTGCTAAAGCTATCTGCCATCCCCTTGTGTCTCCCTGACATCCCTTGACCCCCTCCATTGACCCATGGATCCCTTCCCTCAGCAGGAGTAAGGGAGATCCCTGCCTTTCACTCTAAGGGTATCCTGTCTAATTATAAGACCCAAAAGTTGGCATGTAGATGTAACATTGTCTCTGAGAGCAGAATTTTATTTCTGGAAAGAAGTGTCTCTCCCCAGCTGAGGGAGGGAACATCAGTGATACCTTCAGCCTGTCTCCCAGCAGGTTCCCCTGTGTCACCACCCAGACTGGACAGACCAGGGAGTCAAAATTCCCTTGGGCTAAATTAAGGTGAAAGGACACCAAAGCATCAGTTAAAGATTTTATTCCTGACAGAAACAAACTGAACTGGAGAGGCATGGTAGGAGGTGGCCGGGTTTCTCACAACAGGAATTGGCATAAGGCTATTTCTGTAAACCGCTGTAACCCAGGGTAACCATATACATCAATTCAGGGAATAACGGGATCCCTCCCATTGAGTCCTGAGGTTCAGAGCAGACCTCCTTGCTTTCTAGACTCCTCCTCAGAAAGAGCCCAGGGGCAGCTGGATCCACCCTTAGTCTCAGACTTGGTCAATGGTTTATGTCTTGAAATGGATGAGATGTAGGGATTGTGGAAAAGGAAAGAGAGAAGAAGACAGAGAGAGAAAAAGTAAGAGAGAAAGATTTCACCGGCCCTGTGTCCAGCGTTTACTATTTTTGTTGTTGTTGTTATTGTTCCTCTCACTCTTAGGGTGTTAAGAAGAAGTTTAGGAAGAAGTTAGGTTCCTAGTTTCGTGGACTTGATCCAGCATAGGTGAGATTCCACGCTTTACCTTAACATACCCTGACTCAATGCTTGGCCCAGTGCGGAGTGACGTCACTGTTCTGGAGTTTCCCTGGCTATTGCAGAAGTTCGATACTGCCCCAGGACTATGCAGCTTAGATTACAGCTGTTTTAAATAAAGTTCAAACTGCAACAATTCAACTGAAATGTTTTCCTTTGTTTAGGGAGCAAGTGCTCTGTCAAACTGATTGAAAGAAAAGTTACTCATACATAAAGACTCGGTGAGGGAGGCTTTTTGATACCAGACTTCTTGCAAACTTTGCTGTTTTCTATCTTTTTTCTTAGCTGGTTGCTGTGTGTGTGGCTTGGAGGTCCAGGTGGAAGGGGTGAGGGATGCAGGATCAATCTCCTTAAAGAGGAGCAGCTCGGTGTTGAAATTGTGTATGGTTAGTAACTTTGAGCAAGACATTCCATTGCAGGTATTAACGTCTCCTGTGGTTTTACTTGTTAGGTCTAAGCAAAGAAGTGGTTCATGTGAAGTCATCTCCACTTCTGCTGTTGCAATGGATGTCCTTGTAGAAACTAGAGAGAGAAAGTAATAGAATACTTTTCGCCTTAATGAGTCAAAAGCTAAGGGCAGAAAAAAAAGTATCTGAAACTGTTCATGACTTTACCTTCAGGAGGGAGGAGGTTTATTAATACTGCCTTTACATAACACTAAGCCTCCACTGGAGTGCCCAAAGCCCTATATTCGGGAGCAAAGCTTCATTTCTGGGCTCCATAGAAGAAACAATAGGTTGCCTTCTTGTTTAGGGTCCAAAGCATCATGTGTAGCTTCTAGCCCCTCCTTTTTAGTGCCCAAAGCCTCATGTTTAGGGCAGAGATACTCCTTTTTAGGGTCCAAACCTGTCTTTTATTACCCATAGGCTTTTTTAGGGCCCACATTTTCATTTTTTGGATCTAAACCCTCATTTTCAGGAGCAAAAAGCCTCTTCCTAGAGAGCAGCCTCCTTTTAATGGCCCAAAGGCTCAGGTTTAGTTTCCAAAGTCTCAGGTTTAGAGGCCAAAGATGCATTTTTAGTGTCCAAAACCTCATTTATAGGTTCCAAGTCCCTCTTTTAAGTTCCAAAGACTCGCTAGCTGACATAGTATCAGCGAGGCTCTCTCTAATGGTCTCTGTACCACTCACGGTCTCGGTATGGGTGTGACTGTCTGTAACAGTGTCGCGGTCTTTTTACTGCTATCAGTGTCTGTAACAGTATCTATATGGGTACCTCCATGCCTAATTGTACCTGTACCTGCATCTGTACTGGTATCTGTGTGCGTGTGTCTTCAATTACATTTGGATCAGTACCTGTATGTTTAATGGCACCTCTATCCGTAATGGTATTAGGAGCTGTAGCTGTAGTTGTAGGTGTAATGGAGTGTGCGCTTGTGTGTGTAACCATACTTGTATCTGCAATGCGGAAAGTTACGGTATCTGACTGTATCTATAGTTGTACATATTTTACAGCTGTATCTGCAATTGAAAGCGTGTGCGTCTTTAGCGATAATGGTGCCTGTGTGCTGGTTTTAGCTGGGACAGAGTTAATTTTCATCATGGGAACCTGTATGTTGCTATGTTTTGGATGTGTTCTTACAACAGTGCTGATAACACAGGGATGTTTTACATATTGCTGAGCAGTTCTTGCCCAGTTAGCATCGAGGCCTTTTCTGCTTCTCATAGTGCCCTGCCAGTGAGCAGGCATGGGGTGCACAAGAAGTTGGGAGGGGACACAGCTGGGACCGCTGACCCCAGCTGACCAAAGGGATATTCCAGACCATATGATGTTGTGCTCAGAAATCAAACTGGGGAGATGGTGGGGGTGGGTGGGGATAATTGCAGGGGGCTGCTGTTTCTCAGGTACTGGCTGAGCATCCATCAGTGGTGAGCAATTGGGATTTTTTGCATCACGTACTTTTCTTGGTTTGGGTTGGGGGTTTTTGGTGAGTGTGTGGGTGTTCCCCCCTACTCTTTTTATTAAATTGTCTTTATCTCAACTCAAACGTTTTTGCACTTTTACCCTTCCAATTCTCTCCCTATTCCATTGCAGGTTGGGAAGTGATCGAGCAGCTGTGTGATGCTTAGCTGCCTACTGGGGTTAAACCCAACATGGGGCTCAAAGGGTTTGACCAGAGTGTACTAAAGGGAACCTATAATTATTATATCTCTTGAAGAGTTGCTGGTCATGATGTTGACTTCTCTGTTCTCGACTTTGCTTTATCTGATCTGTGCCATGCTCCCTTTTTTGCTGTGCTGTGTAGCAGTTGGTGGTGTTTTGCCTGGAAGAATTCTGATAAAAGCAGTGGCCTTGATCCTGTTTTGGTATTTGGGCCCTGCATTTATGCCTTACCTGTATTTTGGGAACCACCTTACGGAGACACTTCACAATTACATTTTTTCCCTTTTCTCTTCCAAGAGCCAATCAGTGGAGGAAAGAGAAGGGCACCTTCCCCTTTTTCTCCTGTGAGGTAAGTATTTTGTCTCTTCCTACAATAACTTTTCAGTATCGTGAGCATCCTTGGGTGAGCAAAATACTCCTATTGGTACTTCTCAGGAATATTGTTTCTGCTCTTTCAAAGGTTAAGCAGCTCTTTAGAGAGATTGGCACAGGCATATGACCCAAGGCAGTGCAGTATTAGGTGGCAAGGCACATGGAAGAATCTGGGCAGGTACCCAGAATGGTTGTCACCTCTGGTGGTCTGGGACTTCACCCCCGAATAAGTGTGGGATCCTAATGAAGTGCCAGAATGTTTGAAAAGAGCATGCCCTGGCCCTGGCTATGCCAAAGAGACACAAGTTGTTGCACTGTTCGGGGACCTGGCCTGTGCCTACAGAGCACTATTCAGCACCCTCAAGGAGAAAAGAGGGTCTCTGGATCTGAAGACACACAAACAGACATTGTGGCTAAACCGGAGACCCAGCCCCCAACTATATCAGGTGCCCCTAGAGTTGGCACCAGTTGGGTGTGAAGGAAAGGTATCCCTTCAAAGAAGATCATGCAGGTTACCAAGTGGACCACTGCTGAGGGACATATCCAGTATGTGAGGGAATTAGCTGGGAAGACAAACATCAGCCTTGAACATACCCACCTCACCGCCTTTCTCCTCCTTGCCCCAGCTTTGATTGCTAAGCATGACGTCATAATGCATGGAATATCCCTTTGGTCTGCCGGGGTCAGCTGTCCCGGCTATGTCCCCTTGCAGCTTCTTGCCCACCCCCAGCCTACTTGCTGGTGGGCAAAAGTGAGGAACAGAGAAGCCCTTGATGCTGTGCAAGCACTGTTCAGCAATGGTTGAATCATCAGTGGTTTATCAGGACTGCTTTGGTCATAAAATCAAACCACATTACCCTATGGGCTGCCATGAAGAAAACTAATTGCATCCCAGCCAAAACTAGTGCAGTGAAGCATGTGCTGCTCCTACGATGAGAGTGAGACAACATAGAGAGTGCTCAGTAACATGGGAGAGGCTGCTGTACCCCACGGGCCTTTAATCCCATACTTGAAAACATCCCAACTGCAGCCAACCCCAAAACCCCACCTGACCAGAGAGGGTCCCAGTAGCAGAGCCCTGTTGGTGCAGGGGGCAGACACAATATTTGGAAAAGGACTGGGGAGAAAGGGGGTGACTGTTTCTCAGGACAAGGGGGAAAATCTCTCGCCTCCCTGCCCAGCTGTACCATCTCCCTGCTGATGTCACAACGGACCTTCAAATGACGTGGGCTGATGTCACAGGGGGGTGCAGTGCATCAGAGGGAGGTGTCCCCAGCGCCACGGCAGTGCCGGCACTTCCCAGCGAGGCTTGGGTGCTGCCGGGCACTGCTCAGGGACTCCCCACCGCTGCCCTTCGGAGCTGCTCCGTGGCTGAGAGCGGGGTCAGGAGGCAGCAGGGATGCGCTGGGGGACCCTCGCTGACAGACAGGAGAACGTCAGAGAGGAGTTTGGGGTGAGGAGCCGGGAAGAGTGTCCCTTCTCCTGAGCTGAGGGCAAGCAGCAAGGTGAATGGAGGGCTGCTGCACCATGGCCATCAGCTTGGAGCTGGGCTGCTTGTTGCCCACACTCCTGCAGCTTTCCACCAAGGGTGAGGGTTTGGGGAGCTCCTTCCCCAGGGGTCGCAGTGGGGCTGTCAGCTGTCAAAAGCTGGGCTGTGGGGAGGCTGGACAGGGCTGGGGACTGTCACGAGAGCCCTGCCTGTGGATTCCACCGGGCTCGGGGGACAATGTGGCTGCCAGGACTGCCAGGTCCTGGTACGGGGGCTGCCCTGAGTATCAAGGCTCCTGTGGGCAGGGCTCAGTCCCCTCAAAAGTGGGACCATTCTGAGCCAGCTTTCTCTGGGAGCTCCACAGCCATGGCAGTGTTTTTCTGGGCTCTCTGTGTACGCCAGCATCTGTCATGCCCGGGGCAAGGAGCTTGCCAAGAGTCCGTGAGCTGTCTAGCCTGGAGCCTGGGACCTCTTTTCCTTACTTTCCAGAGATAGTGGCTGTCTGGGGAGCTGTGTCTGATTACATGCTGGCACAGCTGAAGCTGGACAAGGTGGGCTGGCATCCTGGTCCCCCTCGCCCTGTAGGGCTTCAGTCTTCCTGAGAGCCTGGGCCCTGAGGAGCGATCCTTCCCTGAGCATCACAGCAGCACACTGAGACCACCTCATGTGCCCAGAGCAGCTTCTTGGCAAACCGGGAGAGAAACCAAGTCGAGATCCAGTCTGAGAAGGTATTCAGCACCCCACAGGGCTTCACTCTTCCCTGCGGTCAGTGGAGAGACCAAGCAGAGAGACAGGGGATGATGCTGGGTCTGTGCCAAAGATAATCCACGGGAATAAGTCTTAGGGGTATTCCACATGTGGAAATGCCTGGGATCTTCTCTAGCCAAGAGATGTCAGCAAATATTTTAAGGAGGAGAAAGAAAAAAATGGAGAACATGGGGGTTTTTTTCAAAAGCTTTCACTTTTCCTATCTCTAAAGTACTCACTCATCAGCCTTTTTGTCTTTTCCCTGGGCAGCATGTCCTGGTTGCAGGACTTAGGATCCTCAGGATCTTTGCTGTGGTCCAAGAGCAATTCCACGGCAAATGACTCATATTTGTGGTTCACAGACCCATCTTCCAGCTGGACATTGATGGATGATGGCTGCGGGAGCTTGCGTTCCCCACAGTGATTATCCCTGGGGAGAAGGAAGCAGCTGCCCTCCCCTTTCCCTCTCCAGGTCTTGGGGATCGTGCATTGTGTGCTTCCTGTTCCTTGGAAAGGGCTGGGAGAAGTAGACAATTACCACCAAAGGTCAGGGGACAGCTTGAGCTCCTGCAAAACAACTGACTCCCCAAAAGCTGTTTCTGTAAACGACCTTTTCTCTAGAACTTTGTTATGAATCTTGCCTGGAAATTTTACCTGCTGTGGCAGTGACAACATTCCTCCTCTTTGCAGACGATGTCAAGTTTGAGCTGCTGAACTACAAGCAGCTATCATGAGCCACCTCCTTCCCATGGCACATAGTGGAGAACTGTGTGCAAGAGTATCAGCCGAGACTAAGGGGACAGACAGGTTCTTTTAGGAATTCTTGCCAGAATGATTATGGCACTAAATCTTAGTTATAATTAAGCTTTCTTTTCTTAATAGGATACTAGGATTAGTAGAGCGCCAAAATTATGAGTAGAATAGCACAGGATTTCTACAAGCAGAATCAATGTAGAACAATTTATAAGTATCATAATACAGAATTTATAATACAACTGAACTTATAATTTCTAATCACCTGGATCCTAATGTAACTTACCTTATGTTTCCTAATTACCTGGACCCTCTGCAGATCAGGTCAAATCTGAGTACGTGGCTTGCTGTCTCAGTACAAGAATCCTAATCTGGACTTGAAACCCATATAAAAGAATATGAGTCACTGCCTCAGTCCTCAGCAGAAGCAGACAACGGTGGAGGCATCCCTGGCCACAGGGGTGTCACAGATCTCACTGTCCTGCAGCAGTTCCAGTCCAAGTTGCCCCCTTAGGACTTGTAAATGCTTGATTTACAGACAGTGCTCTGTCTATAAAAAGCCAGGAGGCAACAGGAGGACGCAGGAGGAAAAGGAGAAGGAGGCCAGAGGGGGCAAGAAAAACAGAAAAAGGAGACAACAGGATGAAACGAGAGGCAGGAGGAAGCAACAGGAGGAGGAGGAAGAGGCAATAAGTCAACAGGAGTCAAGAGGAGAAGGAAAAAGAGGAGTCAATAGAAGGACAAAGCAGCACACAGGAGAGAAGGGAAAAGGAACCAACAAGAGGCAACAGGAGGAGAAAGAGAAGAAGGCAAGAGGAGGAAACAAGAGACAATGGAAGGGAAAAGGTGGCAAGAGAAGGAAGAGGTAATATGAGGAGGATAAGGAGGAGGAGGAAATGGAAGAATGAGGAGACCAGAGGCAACATGAGTAGGATTGACCAAAAACAGGAGGCAAGAGTAGGCAAAAGGAGAAATAGCTGAGGAGGAGCAGGAGAAAGCTGGTGGAGGAAACAGAAGGAGGAGACAATAAGAGGCAACAGGAAAAGGAGAGCACAGGAGGAAACAAGAGGACAAGGAAAAAGGACATGAAAATGAGGCAAACAGAGGAGGAGGAGAAGAAGAAGGGGACAGGAAGCAACAGGAGGAGAAGGAAGCAAAAGGAGGTACATGCAGAAGGAGTAAAAAGGAGGTAAAAGAAAGCAACAGGAGGATGTTGATGATGAGCAGGTGAAGTAGAAGACAAGAGGAGGCAAGAGGAGACAATATAGGGAAGAGGAGAAGGAGACAAGAGGAGGCAAGAGTACAAATCTGGAGGAGGTGGAGGAGTAGGCATTAGGGGCAGTAAGAGGCAACAGGATGCACAGAGGAGGATGCAACATGATGCAAGAGTAAGAGGAGAAGTGAAGAGGAGGAGGAGGCAACAGGAAAAAACAAGTGGCAAGAGGAGGCAAGAGGAGAAAAGAGCAAGAGGGGGAGGAGGAGGAGGAGGAGGAAGCAAGAGGAGACAAGAGGAGGATGAAGAAGTGGAGGCAAGAGGAGGCAGCAGAAGGCAAGAGTTGAGGAGAGGAGGCCTACGGGATGGAGCAAAGGAGAGAGGCAACAGGAGGCAAGAGGGTCTTAGGAGGAAGAGGTACCAGGAGGCTGTCATGGTTTAAGCCCAGCCAGTATCAAAGCACCATGCAGCTGCTCACTCCCTCCCCCTTGCCCCCGGTGGGATGAGGAGAAATAAAAAGGCAGGTGCATGGGTCGAGATAAGGACAGGCAGGGACCACTCACCACTTATGGTCATGGGCAAAAGACAGGCTCAACTTGAGAAAGAAACAAAATCAATTTTATTTATTACAGATCAAATCAACAGGAAAAGGAGGAGGAGGCCAGAGGATGCCACAGGAGGCAATAAAAGTAAGACAAACTTGAGGCAAGAGGGGACACAGGAGGACACCAGAGGTAAAGCAGGAGGAGGCAAAAGGAGGCAAGAGGAAGCAAACCAGGAGGTGGCAACGGTATGCCATAAGATGCATGAAGAGGAAACGGGATAAAAGAGGTAATGGAGGAGGAGGAGGTGGAGGAGGATGGAAGAATCAGTGAAGGCAAGAGGAGAAACAGGACACAACATGACGAGGGAGGAGGCAGAAGGAAAAAGTGTCTTCCTCCTTCTAGGGGCTCCACTGGCCTTTTAGTGCCTCCTCCTCCACCTGCTTTACTGTTCTCGTCTTGCCTCCTGCTGCCTCCACTTTCCTTCTCCTCTTCCTCCTCCTTTGGCTTCCTTTTGCCTCATCATCCTCTTGCCTCCTCTTGCCTCTTCTTCCTCCTCCCCTTTACTCTCTTTGCCTCCTGCTGCCCAATCTGGCTCAGGTGGCCTCCTCTTGCCTACTTCCCTCTCTGTTCCTCCTCCTCCCCTCCTCTCTTTCTTCCTCTTGCCTCCTCTTGCTTCTTGTTGCCTCCTCCTCCACCTCCTGCTCTTGCATCCTCCTGCCTCCCTTTCGCTCCTCCACCTCATCCTGCCCTTGCCTCCTCCTCCTAATATTGACTGCTGTTGCCTCCTGTTGCATCCTCCCCTTCCTCCTGCCTCCACATCCTCTTGCCTCCTGCTGCCTTTCCCTGCCTGCTCTTCCCTCCCTCTCCTGGGATCCCCTCTTGCCTCCTGGAGGAGAAGGGAACATGAGGAGGAGGAGGCCGAGGACAAAACAAGTAGCAACAGGAGGCAAGAGGAGAAAAGAGGAAGAGGGGAAGGAGGAGGACATACCAAGGGTCAAGAGAAGGAAGCGAAAGGAGGAGGAGGAGCAGGAGGAAGAAAGAAGAGAGAAGAGGAGGATGAGGAAGTGGAGGCAAGAGGAGGCAGCAGAAAGCAAGAGTTGAGGAGAGGAGGCTTACGAGATGAAGCAAAGGAGAGAGGCAAAAGGAGGCAAGAGGGGCTTAGGAGGAAGAGGTACCAGGAGACGAAGGTCAGCAAGAGGAGTAGGAGTAGGAAACAGGAGGAGGAGGAGGATGCAACAGGAGGCAATGGCGGGGTCAGAATTCTGGAGGCAGGAGGAGGACACAGCTGGAGACAGGTGAAGGAGGAGGAGGCAAAAGGAGGGAGCAGGACAAGAAGGAGGAGGAGGCAACAGAAAGAGAAAAAGGAGGAGACCACAGGATGCCAGATGAGGTAAGAGGAGGCAAGTGGAGGAGGAGGAGGCAATAGGAGGCCACAGGAGAAGGAAGAAAGAGGAGGCAAGAGGAGGACAGAGTAGGAGACCAGAGACAAAAGAAGGAGGCGGCAACAGGAGTCAACAAAAAGAGAAAAAGGAGGAGATAATAGGATGAAACAGGAGGTAAGTGGAGGCAACACTAACAGAGAGGAGTTGGCAGCAGGATGCTGTAGGAGGCAACAGGAGGAGAAGGAGGCAACAGCAAGGAGGAACTCAGTGATGGAGCTGCTGTCACATATCTGCTGCCCCTGGGTGTGGAGCACTGAACAAGGAGGAAAGGACAGTGAGAAGTTAGGGCATTATTCTCCGACAAAAATCCAAGTAATTTCTCATACTACATACTCACCACAGCTTTTCCATTTCAAAGAAGGTGTATGTTCAGCTCCATAGCTGGAGCTCTCATTGATGCTAGCTGAATGTGCCATGAGGAGCAGGACCTCTGCCCACTGACTGCCAAGGAGTCAGCCCCGCTCAGCAGCAGTGGATTTTTGGGAATAGTGTTGGTTAGGGGGTCAGTCCTGCTATTTCAATTCTGAGATTAAACTACTCTTAATGTAAAAGTGCTTGTCAGCATCTGCACTCCCATTGCTAAGAAACCACAATCAAAACCGTGTTTGAGACAGAGGGTTTTTTTGTAGAGCTCTCCCCTGTCTCACCGGGAGATAGAAAAATCAATGTTGTTTTGAGATAGCAACCTCAATGTGTTTTGCAATGTCAACCTCAAAGAGCTTTGCAATAGCAGACACAATGTCTTTTCAATAGCAACACCAAAAATTTTTGCAATAGAAACATCAATGTGTTTAGCAATACCAACATCAACGATATGCAATATCCAACCCAAGGTTTTGCAAGAGCAACATAAAAGTTTATTTTTTTTATAAAAAAAATCCTGCAGCATCACGGACTGAGGAGCGTGTTCCTGCCTCTTGGCTCCTGACAACAGTAAATCCCTTTTGGCATGCCCTGGAATACGGAGATAGTGCGGCAGCACAGACACTACCAGAAGCAGCTGCAGGCATCTATCCAGCTTGGCTGAGCTCACTGGAACGGGCTTCCTTCAGCTTTGAGAAATGCTGCCCGTGAGATAGTCACCACGTAAGAAGTACTCTGGCAGTTTCCCGTGAGCAAAGCTAGCCTGAACTGTGCTCTACCTGTGCTCTTGGGAAGCACTGACACATCTGAGAGTTAAAAAGAATAGGCTGTAGGCTTGAGAACATTTTGAAACAAGCAGGAAATGCTGGTATGTGGAGAATCTGCATGTAAGTGGTAGCTTTGAGTTAAAGCAATAATTTAAAATAAATGTGGGTAAGTCACAGTTTTATTTTCAGAAAATAAAAGTATTTCATTTTTCTGTACATTTATATGAATAAGTAGGCAGATTAGGAAACAATCATGGTGACTTTTGCCTCACGCAAACCCTGATGTTAACTTGTAAATGTTGAATGGCACCCTTAGGAGATAGATAAAACTCACAGGAAAAAGGCAGGAATATCTTGGGAAAAGAATCAAACTATTAGGACCACATGTTTTTGTGAATTCCAATTTTTCTTGTGAGAAGACTGCCCTGCAATTTTCACTTGGCTAATCTGAATGCTTTTATCACGTTTTCTGACCTGTTGTTCTCATCATTAATGCATCCGAGTTTAAGACGACTTCTCAAAGGGTGTTATTGCTAGCTGGAGAGACACAGCCAGCATCCTCAGTCCTCTGCCTGGAAGAGGATATTGCTTCCCCATGTCAGACCGAGAGTCTTACACATCTTTCAGCTGAGTCACTTCCTAAGAAGTGACCCGCTAGTGCGGTGCTGCTTGCTTGTAGCTCACATCCTTCAAGTGTGCCCAGCAAGAAGTCTTTATGCTCTGGGAAGGTGGGAAATGCAAAGGGAAGGCTCAGTTCCCCAGGCAGCAAGAGCATTGCTCTGCCTCTGCGAGGGCTTGCAGGGGACTGGGAAGCATTGCAGGCTTGGGATGAGAGCGAATGGGCCCTCAGCTGGATTTGTAAGCTCTTCAGAAACCCAAGTGACAGAGCAGCAAGTTTAAGAATGTGGAATTATTCAGGACTCATTCAGAAGTTATAAAAGCCTGACCTGTTCAGGAAAATGGGGTACCGTGGGGCTATCACCCACTTTTGGTCACTTTCTTCTCTGTATGACTGAAAACTGCATGAAGCTATTTGATTGCTTGCATGAAAATGTCTTTTAGCACTCCGAAAACTTGTGATTTATGCATAAACTGCTGCTGATCTGTCTTGTTAAAATGTCCCATGCATGCCTCAGTGTCACTGGATTCACTGGCAGATAGCAGCTTGTTTTACTTCTGATGGGATTCACCCTTCACCATGTCAAAATTAATGCTTTGGATCTAAGATAGTCTCCCAGATCTTTGTGTGTGGACACAACATCAGGGGGTGAGCTCTTATATGTGATCGAGGAGAGCTGGGACTGACCTCTCTCACTAAGGTCTAACAGTCAAGTCATGCCTTGCCTTGCTGTGCCTTTCCCTTTTTCCTCCCTTTCCTCCTTTGCACCCTATTTCTTCTTAATTGTCTTACACTAAAAGCAGCTCTTACAAGATCCGGACAAGGAATGTAAGCAAGACTGTTGCTGAAGCGGCTAGTATTTATCCCTTTTCTGCCTTTTTTCTCAGCTGTCACCAGGTATTCTATTCTCTAAAAAAGAAAGTCAAGTTTCTTTTCGGCAGATGACAAAACCCAGTCATTCAGGGTCAAGGATTCTGTTCTCTCCTCTCTTTACAAACCTCCCTGCAGCAAGCAACCCGTGTTAGATTTGCAAACATTCATGCCGATCTTGGTCAAGCTCGCCTAACCCTGCAATCACCTGTATGCGGATGTTTGTAGTCTTTCTCTAGGCTTGAAGTGTGTGTGATGGTGGACAGGCCATCAGCATCCTCTAAGAGCCTGTTGTTTGGATTGCTCTGTATAGGGAAAATGTCCCAAAGAAAAGGCTTGGAGAATCACACTGTTGGATCTGGATTCATTCTTCTGGGATTTTCTGACCACTCCAGCTTGCAGGGCCTGTGCTTCGCAGTATTCCTGGTCATCTACCTTGTGGTCCTCACAGGGAACAGCCTGATTGCTCTCATCACAGTGGTGGACTCAAGCCTCCACAGCCCCATGTATTTCTTCCTGAGGAACTTGTCCTTCCTGGAGGTCTGCTACACGTCGGTCACTCTGCCAAAAATGCTGGTGGGTTTCCTGATGGAAGATGGCCGGATCTCCTTCCTTGGCTGTGCTGCCCAGCTGTATTTCCTGGTTTTGTTGGGCAGCATCGAATGCCTTCTCCTGGCTGCAATGGCCTATGACCGCTACACCGCCATATGTGACCCCCTGCACTATACCCTCATCATGAGCAGGGGTCTCTGCATCAGACTGGTGGTGGGGTCCTGGATAGCTGTCGTTCCAGTGCAAGTCGGACAGACCTACCAGGTGTTCACTTTGCCCTTCTGTGCATCCCATGACCTTCACCACTTTTTCTGTGATGTTCCCCCTCTGCTGGAACTGGCCTGTGCTGACACTTTCTGGCACCAAGTGATGCTGTACACCATCATCCTGCTATTTGCAATCCTTCCCTTCTCCTTAATAGTTATTTCTTACGTTCAAATTATCAGGGCAATTCTGAAAATACCTTCAGCTCTGGGCAGGCACAAAACCTTTTCCACCTGCTCTTCACACCTCGGGGTGGTGACGCTCTTCTATGGCTCAGCCACAGTCACCTACTTAAAGCAATGGTCAAGGGATTCTGTAGATGCTGACAAATACCTTGCCCTGCTTTACACAGTTGTGACCCCCACGTTTAACCCTGTCATCTATAGCCTGAGGAATAAGGAAGTGAGAATTGCCTTGCGGAGACTCCTACGGACAAAGTGATACTACAGGGCATGTGAAATATAGTCCCAAATAGTCCCAGATGTTCCGCTGGGGTACGTGGTTGCCTGAACAAAGGCATCCCATATTTGCTCAAAGAAAACTACATGTCCAGCCTGGCTTTCATCCTCCTCAAGAAGGGGAAAGGTGGCCTGAGGCATTCCTGTTAGGTCATGCCCCCCCCCAATATCTTTGTACTCTAGAGCATCTTCAGTGCCCCTAAGTATTTTAATGCAAACAGCTACTTCAAGCTGTGTCTGACTTATGTAATATTAAAGGGAAATAGTCAAAGCATGGTCTGAAGTCAGTGAAGCCCAGAGGGTGACACAACCAACGAAGGGATGACTACCTTCAGGTTTGAGAAATCACTTGCTAGACCCCATGGACTATCTACAGTGTCCCTGCGTGCAATCAGCTAAAAATGTTAAAAGACATGAAGGTCATCTTCCCCTGCTACGATGTCTTGCACTGAGTTGTGTAATGCTTGACTATCTTGACATAAAGAATAATAAAAAAAAATCACCGGGGGACAGTCCAGCACTGGAACAGGGTCCCAGAGAGCTGTGGAGTATCTGTTTGTCATGGTTTAACACCAACAGGCAACTAAGCACTACAGAGTTACTCGCTCAGTCCCCAGTCATGAGGTGGGGAGAGAATTGGAAGAGGAAAAGTGAGAAAACTGGTGGGTTGAGTTAAAGGCAGTTAAATAGGTAAAGCAAAAGCTGGGCACACAATCAAAGCAAAAGAAGGAATTCATTCACTCCTTCCTATCAGCAGGCAGGTCTTCACCCATCTCCAGGAAAGCAGGGCTCCATCACGCATAACAGTTACTTGGGAAGAGAAACGCCATCACTCCAACACCCCCCCACCCCTTACTTCTTCTGCCAGCTTTTATTGCTGAGCACGATGTCATGTGGTCTGGGGTATCCCTTTAGTCAGTTGGGGTCAGCTGTCCCAGCTGTGTCCCCTCCCAACTTCTTGTGCACCCTCAGCCTACTCGCTGGCAGGGCGGCATGAGAAGCAGAAAAGGCCTTGACATTGTGCAAGCACTGCTCAGCAGAAACTAAAACATCCCTGTGTTATCAACACTGTTTTCAGCACAAACCCAAAATGTAGTCCCACACAAGCATCTATGGAGAAAATGAACTCTCTCCCAGCCAAAACCAGCACAAGCATTTATGTGCTGAATCCGCTTTGCCACTCTGAAACTGTCTCTTTGAAAAACTATCCTGGTGGGGGTTTTTAGCCCACATGCCTATGCAGCACTGAAGCGTGTTTCCACATATGGAGCAGATTTGCACAATGTCTGCTCCAAGAGGGGAAATATCTCAGCCTGCAATTGGAAACGGCTGATGCTGGGAGGGGTTTCCTGAGACAATATTTGATATGCATACAATACAAAAAGATTGCGAAGGTGTATTGGCTTTGTGTGGCAAGGTTTTGGTAGCGGGGGGGGGTTACAGGGGTGGCTTCTGTAAGAAGCTGCTGGAAGCTTCCCCTGTGTTCGAGAGAGCCCATACCAGCCGGCTCTAAGACGGACCCGCCGCCGGCCAACGCTGAGCCAATCAGCGATAGTCGTAACGCCTCTGTGATAACATTTTTAAGAAGGAAAAAAAGTTGGGACGGCGGTATTCCGCAGCCAGAGAGAGGAGTGAGAACATGTAAGAGAAACAACCCTGCGGACACCAAGGTCAGTGAAGAAGGAGGGGGAGGAGATGCTCCAGGCGCCGGAGCAGAGATTCCCCTGCAGCCCATGGTGAAGACCATGGTGAGGCAGGTTGTCCCCCTGCAGTCCATGGAGGTCCACGGTGGAGCAGATATCCACCTGCAGCCCGTGGAGGACCCCACGCCGGAGCAGGTGGGTTCCCGAAGGAGGCTGTGACCCCGTGGGAACCCCACGCTGGATTAGGCTCCTGGCAGGACCTGCGGATCTGTGGAGAGAGGAGCCCAGGCTGGAGCAGTTTTTCTGGCAGGACTTGTGACCCCGTGGGGGGCCCGCGCTGGAGCAGTCTGTGCCTGAAGGACTGCACACCGTGGAAAGGACCCATGCTGGAGCAGTTTGTGAAGAACTGCAGCCTGTGGGAAAGACCCACATTGAAGAAGTTTGTGGAGGACTGTCTCCCGTGGAGGGACCCCACGCTGGAGCAGCGGAAGAGTGTGATGAATCCTGCCCCTGAGGAGGATGAAGTGGCAGAAAATAATGTGTGATGAACTGACTGTAAACCCCATCCCCATCCCCCTGTGCCGCTGGGGGGTTGGTAGAGAATCCGGGAGTGAAACTGTGCCCGCGAAGAAGGGAGGGGTGGAGGGAAGGTGTTCTGAGATTTGGTTTTATTTCTCATTACCCTACTCTGGTTGATTTGTAATAAATCAAGTTAATTTTCCCTAAACTGAGTCTGTTTTGCCCGTGACGGTAATTGGTGAGTGATCTCTCCTATCCTTATCTCGACCCACAAGCTCTTTGTTATATTTTCTCTGCCCTGTCCAGCTGAGAAGGAGGGGGAGTGATAGAACGGCTCTGGTGGGCACCTGGCGTCCAGCCAGGGTTAACCAATCACAGAAGGTGAATGGCTATGACAGAAACAGGAAAACTGCCCACCCAATGGAGCTTTGCAGAAGGAGGAAGGAGCGGTACACAGCATGAGGTGACACCAGTGGGATTAACATGTAGGAAAGACTTTTGAAGGGAAGGCTTTGCAAGGGCATACCCTGACTTCACCCAGCTGCAAAATAGAGACTGGGCAGCGTATTGCAGTGATGGTGAGAAGTGTCCTGGGGTAAAAGAGTGTGGATGAGAGAAGGTTGGAGAGATTTGGGCTTCAGAGATTTGAGGTAGTCCTTGGATGATGTGAGTAGGCTGAGCTTTGGAAATGAGAAAAATAAAGCAGCTCTCAAGGATGTTGTGGAATTAGTAGTGCTATCGCTAAGAACAGTAACAGCACAGTGCTGTAAGGGAATTCCTTCTTATTCTTCATTATGATTAATTAAAGCACTTTCATTTCATTCCCAACATTCATTTTCACATGACAAAAGAGCCATAAGTTCTCGGTAGTTAGCCTCTGGCATGAGTTCTTAAAGCAGTGGTTTTTCTCTCACGGCTAGCTCTTTGTTATCATTTACATGTTACACTTCTTAGACAGCATTGCCCTTTAAATTATCCCTGCTTCATATCTTTTCTCCCTGTTTTGTGGAGGAGAGGGAGATGGAAGTGGGGAGATGTTCCTTTTTTAGCCAAAGGCGGCAGAGGGACAGATCCCAGATTAGTGCAAAGGCACAAAGGAAGCCAACATTGCCCTGTGGTGTACACTAACACAACACTGTTACCCACATTTCCAGTCTCTGAAGTCCAAATTGTGCAGCAGAGACCCTGGAAGCTCTGAGCTCCTTTCATCTGTCCTGCATTTCAACATGTAAAATGAAACTAACGTAGTCAAAAAGATTCTTTGGATTCTCTTCAGAGCCTGAAGCTCCGCATTTGCCAGGAGACTGCCCAGGACACCAAAAGAGGACTCACACTCCTCTGCACATAAAGCTTAGGTGTTCCCAGGAACCTCAGGAGGCACGGCATACCGATTCCTGGGTTCAAGGAGCTGGTCAAATGCCTTGTCTCCATTTCCGTAATGGTGGCTTTGATGCGTGACCCATGTGCAGACTCTGTAGAGGGATGCTGACATTCATGGAGCAATCTGCTCGGACCTGAGAGCTGGCTGGCCCTGCTTGGAATCAAAGGTAGAACTTGAGACCTCCTGAGTACGGGACCATTCCACCCTGAGTTGTCCTATGACCCTCTGCTGTAGAGACCCCCACCTCCAGCTGAATCCTTTCTCCTGGGGCACACTGCAAGGCAGAGGCTTATGGAAGGGTTGTTGGGAAAGGGAGTGCTGGGACGTCTGGTCCATCCTCCCAGCAAAGGGTGGGGTATCGCCAGTTCCAGGGTCAGATTGGCTGAAACATCATGGGGTTTATTCCGCTCCCAGTGCAGACCTTTGCCCCTTCCCCTTGAAAAAATTCAGGAGGTTTCTGTTGGCCAAAGCCACAAGGGCGTGAAAGTGCCTCTGGACAGAAACTCCAATATGTCAACATTTAAGATTTGTGGGCCAATGCCTCTGGCAAGATAGCAATATGGGGAACTGCAGGACATTATGGGTAAAGAAAGAGAATGCCGTGGTTAACTGAGTGGCACCCATGGTCATAAACATTACAGCAACCATCTCTGAAGTACCATAATAGGGTACAAAACAAGAGGTGCAGGGCCAATGGGGAAAGGATTAACATGGCAGGCTATTCTTTTGGAGGGAAGCAGAGAACAGCTTGGGCAGAGGGAAATGAAAAGGGAAGCAAAGGATGTGGTCAGGGTTGTTTGGGGACACCTGTGAAGCAGCCCTGCACCTGATGTGAAGTACTTCTGTGGTCAGGGAGAACCTGAGAGCTTTCTCTCATTTGAAGACATGAAGGGGAAGGAAGGACAGCATCATTCAGGCTGGAAAGGACCTTGGGAGGTATCTCGACCAACCTCCTGCCCACGACAGTGTCAGACCAGATTCCTCAGGGCTTCATCCAAACGTGGCTTGGTCACTTTCTGGGATAGAGCTGGCACACACTCTCTGGGTAATGCCTTCCAGCACTTGACTGTTGTTATGTTGGAAAGGTTTCTTCCTGTATGTACCCTGACCTTCTCTTGTTTCAGCCCATTGCTTCTTGTCCTTGTGTCTTGTACCATGGACATGAACCTAACTCAGTCTTTCCGGGAACACTGCAATGCTGCTGCACGTTCCCCCAAGATCTTCTTTTCTCCCAGCCAAACAAGCCCAGCTCTTTTAGCTTCTTTTCACATTCCAAGTGCTCCTGCCCTGACCACCGTGGTGCCCCTCCACTGAACTGGCTCCAGTTTACCAATGTCTCTCGGGTATTGTGGGGTCAAAACCTTGGCAAGTATTCTGGATCTGTTCTAAAATGTGCTGAGCAGAGGGGGATAATCACTTCCACTGTCTGTGCTCCTTCTCATACACCCAGGATGCCGTTGGCCGCCTTTGCTGATGGCTCATCTTTTGCCTAATGAAACCCAAGGACCACCAGAGCCTTTCCCACAGAGCTGCTGCCCAGCCATGCAGCCCCTGGCCTCTGTCATTGCAGGGGCTTAGTTCACCTTGGGGGATGGACTTTGGATTTGTCTTTATTGGATATCATGAGGTTCCTTTTGGCCCATCCCTCCAGCCTGTCTATGTCCTTCTGAGATGGCAGCCCTGCCCTCCAGTGTAGTGTGTGCTCTCCTCACTATGGTGTTGTCCTGGTTTTGGCTGGAGTAGAGATAATTTTCCTTCTAGTAGCCAGTATAGTGTTATGTTTTGCATTTAGTATGAGAAGAACGTTGATAACACTGATGTTTTCAGTTGTTGCTAAGTAGTGTTTAGTCTAAAGTCAAGGATTTTTCAGCTTCTCAAGCCCAGCCAGCAAGAAAGCTGGAAGGGCACAAGAAGTTGGCACAGGACACAGCCAGGGCAGCTGACCCAAACTGGCCAACGGGGTATTCCATACCATGTGACGTCACATCCAGTATATAAACTGGGGGAAGTGGGGGTGGGGGGAATCGCCGCTTGGGGACTAACTGGGCATCGGTCGGTGGGTGGAGAGCAATTCCACTGCGTATCATTTGTACATTCCAATCCTTTTATTATTACTGTTGTCATTTTATTAGTGTTATCTTTATCATTATTGGTTTCTTCTTTTCTGTTCTATTAAACTGTTCTTATCTCAACCCATGAGTTTTACTTCTTTTCCCGATTTTCTTCCCCATCCCACTGGGTGGGGGGAGTGAGTGAGCAGCTGCATGGTGCTTAGTTGCTGGCTGGGGTTAAACCACAACATCATCCCAACCCCAAGAGGAGCATGGGGGATGGTGAAGAGGGGGTTAACAGTCACTAAAGAACAACTCTGCTGCTCCTTCCTCCTCACACTTCTCCCCTGTTCCAGCTTGGATCTTCTCCATGGGATCCCGTCATATTTGCAGTCAAGACGATGTGTTGTTCATTCCTTTCTGTCTTACTTTTCTCCTTTATACTCAGAGAATCACAGATATGTTGCAGTTGGAAGGGACCTCTGGAGATCATCTAGTTCAACCCATAAGCTGAGGCAGGGTCAGCTGGAGTATGTTGCTCAGCACCTTATCTAGGTGAGTATGGAATAACTCCATGGAGGGGGACTCCACAATTCAGATGGAATTCTATACACATTAATAAGATCCCCCTCAGACTTTTCTTCTTCAGGCTGAACAGTCCCACATCTTTCAGACTTTTCTGCTAGGAAAGATGCTCCAGTCCCTTAAACCAGCTTTGTGGCCCTTTGCTGGACTTGCTTGAGTAGGTCAACAAGTATGATGCACTGGGCAGCACAGCACTCCAGCTGTGGCCTCAGCAGTGCTGAGTAGAGGGGAAGGATCACCTCCCTCCCTCTGCCAGCAATGCTTCTCCTAATGCAGCCCAGGAGGCTGTTGGCCTTTGCCATGAGGGTGCATTGCTCGCTCATGCTCAGCTGCTTGTCCTCTGGGACCTCAAGATCCTTCTCTGTGGAGCTGCTATCTAGCTGGTCGACCCCAGCATGATGTCCACAGAGTGGCTGGATCACAGGCTGTCCTCCCCCAGGGACTTGTCCTTCCTGAAGATGACCTTCACCTCTGGCACAGGTCCCACAGTGCTGCAGAGTCACCTGGGACAGCAAACCCCTCTCCTGCCAGGGCTGCACAGCCCAGGCCTCTTTCTCTCGTGGCCTTGGGGACTGCAGCTTTTGCTCTTTGGGGGAACCTCATTCATCATGATGTTGCCACCTGCCATCTACTCCAGCATGCCTCTGCTGAGAAGCAAAGTCTTTCTAGACAAGGGTTCCCATCACTTGGCAGAAGGTTTCCTTGTTACAAGTCTGCCCTTGGCCCTGGTGCCACATCTGAGGTGCTGCAGTCCTAATGGGCATCAATGCCCACCACCTGGGGCGCGGACAGCGGGAGCCCTGTGTGCCATGTCAGAGCTGTGACATGAGTGGAATAAGAGCTGAGGTGAGGAAGGACAGCTCCCACGGGTTATTTGGTGAATGGAGACACAACATGTTTAGGAGAGACTGACAGAGGACATGAGAAGCGGGAGATGCCTTGTGTGATGTCAGGGCAGCTCCGATATGTGTGGACGCTCTCTATGGGACAGGCAACTGATGAGGTGGGAGCTTCTGTATGGCTCAGGCCATCCAGTCTGATGTTCACCTGGACCTGGAACTCCCAGAAGAGGAAGAGCTGGTCAGGGATGTGAAGACTGGTGTCAGCCTTGGCCATAGTGACCGTGAAATTTTGGTCTTCCAGATCCCCAGGGATGTGAAGAAGGAGAATAGCAGAGAGCAGACCCTGGACATCAGGGAATAAGAATTTGGCCAATTGAGGGCACTGGCAGGTGGGGTCTAAGATGGCAGTGTCAGGGCCCTGGGCAGCATCACCTGCGGCCTCCACCCACACTTCTGTCCATGGGCGCAGGACACAACTGAAGCCTAGGCCTGAGTTTCAGCCCCAGCTTGATCTATGCTGTAGGGCTACTGGTCTCCAGACACAGCCATAGACACAGCCTTGCCTGTCCATGCACCTCGTTGATTCGGACTTGCAGGCTCACTTCCCACCTTGATTCTTTATGGGTTGTACAATGGAAGGACTCTGTGGCCCTCCAGGTGCCAGACCCCAGCTGATTCATGGAGGCCTAGGGCCTTTCTTCTTCCTTTCTTCAAGTCATCACTTGGTCAGATTTTGGGAGGAGAGGAAGGAAAAGCAGGGGTGGTTTCCAGGTGCCAATGATTGAACTGGGGGGGCAGAGCCATCACATGTGAAATGATCTAAAGGCTACACCAGTTCAAAACTGTTATCTTCTGCTGCTATTTCAGAGACCTTAAATCATCAGCAGAAACCTGGAAGCTCTGAGATCCCTCCATCTCCCTCTCTTTTAGCAATTAAACTGATAGTGCCCCAGTCACAGGCTAGCTTTCATTTCTGTTTGCAGCCTAAAGCACCCCATTGGTCTGCAGATATGCCAGGAACTTGCAGAAGGAACCCACTCCTGTGGACAAGAAGGTGGATGTTCCCAGGAATCTCAGGAGGCGTGGCATACCCATAGCTGTGTTCAGGGAGCTGTGTTCAGAGAAGACCTTGACGCTGTGCAAACACTATTCAGCAACAGCTAAAACACAGGTGTGTTATCAACACCGTTTTAGGCACCAATGCAAAACAGAACACCATAGGGGCTGCTACAAAGAAAGTGAACCCCACCCCAGCCAGATCCAGGACACTTGAACCAGAGTCCCAAAAATGGACACAGTAATGTACAGGTGGTTTGACAAGTGATGGGCAGGGGAGACAATAATTTTCCTGTCTTTTGGCGAGGCTCCTCTTTCTACTCTCCAGGACACTGCTGGCCACCTTTGCTACCAGGTAGCCCTGGATCGTGTGGATCACTGCTGGATCGTGTTTTGCCTTTTGTCCCCCCCCACCACCAGAGCTGTTTCCTCAGAGATGCTCTCTGGCCAGGCAGTCCCCTTCCCCTGCCACTGCAGGCTGTTAGTCTATCCCAGGCACAGGATCTGGCCTTTGTCTTTCTTGTATCTCACAACGTTCCTGACAGGACAGTCCTTCTGCCTGTTAGGTTCCCCTGAATGGCATCCCAAGGCACAGGAATAGTCCTCCCAATATAGTGCCATCAACAAATGTGGTGAGTTGCATCCTCTGGGTCATGGACATAGGTGTTAAACTGCACAGCGCCCAGGAGAGTCCCCCGTGCAGCCCCACAATACCCCACTATGTCCCACTGGCCTCCAGGTAGAGTATGGCCCCTTCACCACTGCGCTCTCAGCCTCATCATCCAACTGGTGTTTTGCCCATCTCTTTGTCTATCCATCCAGACCCTAATGTCCTAACTTGAGCAGAAGAATATTGAGGGAGACCGTGCCAAAAGTCTTGCTGAAGTGGAGGTAAACAACATCCACTGTGCTCCCCTCGTGCACAAATGCACTTCCTTCTTCATGACGGCAGTCAGGTTGGCAAGGCCTGATTTACCCTTGGGAAGTCCATGCCGATGTTATCCTTTTTTAGGTGCCCAGAAATGTCACCCATGAGGAGTCATTCAGTGGCACGTTCCTCATCAAAGTGACCTTGTACAGCCTGTGGTTCCCTGGGTTGCACTTCTGGCCTCTTTAGAAGATGGGTGCAACATTGGTTTGTCTTCACTCTCAAGAGACCCCTACCAATTCCATGACCCTTTACAGAGGACATTCCAAAGAAATATCAGTCTTTCCCTGTAACTTCGTTACCACTATTCTGCCTGTTCTATAGTGTAGCTAGTTTCTCTAGTCTTTCATGTAGTTACACCTGTGTAATAGTTAACGAGAGATAAGAACAGATAATTTGCTGATCAAATAGGGCTTGTAGTCAAAGATTTATGTATATTGCTAAATGTCCAAACCGCAATATTGAAAGCTATATCCTGTTATGTTAGCTGTAGACCTTGAGCGATATCCCTATATCCTGTTCTGTTAGCTATAGATCTTGAGTGATATCCTGTTGTGGTAACTGTAAACCTTGACATGTACTTATAAGGAAGAAATGTATAGAATTATGTAAGACGAACAAAATACGCAAGCACAAGAGATAAAGCAGCTTGAGGAAGACCTACTGCCCTCATCCCGGGACCACCAAAAAAAAAAAGAGGACTGACCTCCTAACAACAAGACCGAGTTTGCGCAGAAAGGACTAATGATGTAAAAGCAGGCAGGAGATTGCTGAGAATAAGGAAGTCGCGGGAGGCATAAAACATGGACTGTAATTTCCTGAGTTTGCGGACCGTTGGTGGAGCAGAGACTCCCCGGCCACCCAGTGCTGCTTTGCTCATTTGCCACCAATAAATTAATATTTTTAACTTAAAAATATTTTTGGTCCCTGTGATTATAACACCTGTCCTGACAACACGACCATTTGTGAAAGTCATCTTTTCAGATGCAGACTGCCTAGGCAAAGGCCCTTTCCATTATGCTCCACTTCTCTCCTTCCCTTGCTCTTTGTTCATTCAGATACCTCTCCCCTATGCAGCTGCTTTGAGCTTCAGGGAGTTAAAAGCTTGCCTGTCTTCCAGTAGTCTAATAGTCTCTTTAGCCAATTCTTTAGTTGTGTTTATATCTAACTTTTTCGTATCCATCACAAACTTTTCTCATAAGATTATCCCTTGTAGAAAGGCAGCCTCATTAGGGGCAGCTTGTACTTCGCAAGTTGTTGAGGAGTGCGACTTATTGTTTATGAAACTTGATTAGGATTTGCTTTGCTTTGCTTGCAAATAGGAAAAATTCTTCTGGGCCTTTGTGTAGCCAGTTCTCTAAGGAGAGCAGGGGGGAGATGATGCAATGGAGCTGTAACCTCCAGCTGTAGAGATCAGTGGAGAAGTCTGAGGCAAGGAACAGTGGTGTAAGCCCCAGGTGGCCAATGTCAGAAGTGGTGAGGTTTGAGAGGTGAGCAGCAAGGGTGTCCATACAGTGTCAGAGCTCAAGGGACTGCTTTTCCTAGCTGTCCAGACCTCCTGAGGAGACACTCTGGATCATTATCACTTGGACAATGCTTCTATCACCTCTTCTCGAAACTGAAGAGTAAGAAAAACTATCCTTTAAAAGAAAAAAATCATGGGTATAGGTGCAGTTTGAAATCTTCCTCCTTAACTACACTATGAAGTTTTTCTAATTAGCTGTACAAGTCTTGAAGACTTGGAGAAAATTGCAGGAAGAAACAAAGCTCGTTAGAACTTTCTGTATTTTAATGAGCCCCATGGTGTGTTTGAGGCTGAGTCCATGAACCTCAGCTACTGAGAGCAGACTGAAAGAAGCTTCTCAAGAAGCCAAAGTCAGAAGCAAAGTACCTTGAAGCATTAATGGGCCCCACTGAGGGCCATTACTGACAAAGTCTCCCCAGGGACTCGTTATAGTAGATAATTGGAGGCTGTGATTGCAGGTAGGCAAAAGCACTGTGAAGGTGGCTATAATGCTGAGAAAATATTTGGTTTGTTTTATGAAGCAGAAAGGCCAAGCCCTGATCTCCAGGCCTTGGGAAGACAGATTCTGTCCCTCACAGGTGAGTCAGGGCTCTTCCTGGGGGCAGTGAGATGTGAGGGGGAGCAATGCCAAGTGTAGGAAAACTGTACAGTGCATCCTGGTTTCCCCAAGCAGGGGTGAGGAAGAAACTAAGTCCAGAGCCTCAAGACAAGTTTTACCTGGTAGGCCTCAGTGGCAGAAGCTACTGTCAAATCCAAGATGACAAATCCCTTGGACCTGTTTGGCCGTTCAGCCTTGCCAGAGCACTTGGCCATCTCTACTGCAGGCTGTCATAACCTGTCCCATGCCTTACCTCCTTCCCTTCAGGCTGTTGACGTCCATCTTGCTTTCCCACCGAGCTCTCACCCCAGCATTTCTGTTCCTTCACTGATGTCTCTCCAGCCTGGCTGGATTTTCCTTGAAACACAACGCCATGGGCTGATCCGGGCTCTCTCTGGGTGACCTCTTGCACCACAAGGCTACCCTTTGACTGACATTTCTTTCTCAACCCATCCAGTCTGAGCCTTCCAAGCTGCACTTTGTGCAGGTTTCCTTCTCTTCCCACCACTAAGAAAAGCTCCATCATCTCTGAAGCCACCCTTCAAGCAGGTGCACTCTACTACTAGAGTGCCCTGAGCCTTCACTTCACCAGGCTAAAGAAGCCCAAGTCCCTCAGCCTCTCCAAAGAGGCCCCACCCTGGCAGATGTCCTCCGGGACCGCTCCAGTTCTTCCCCCCTCCTCCAGACCGGGGAACCCCACACCCAGACACACTAGTCCAGATGTGGCCACACCAGTGCCGAGGCCCGAGGGATGAGCACACCCTTGCCTGGGTGGCCATGCCTCTCCTAATACAGCCCTGTATGCAGTTGGCCTTATTCACTGTCTGTAGTGTTTGCTCTATCAAATGGCATTTTAAATGATACTGCACCGAGGCCACGTGCCTTTCTTACTGGGGACATAAGAAACCAGAACCTCCAGGTACAGAACAACCACCAAGTCACGTGCCTGCTGCTGGCTATCAGATTCTCAGGCAGAAGTGATGTCATAGTCGACATGCCAGCCATGTGTCTGCTGATGGCCAATGACCCCAAGAGATTGGAGGTTCCAATGACCTCACACTCGCCTTCATGGCCATGTGCCTCCTACTGGCCTATGAGCTTCTCAGACATAATGGGTGTCGGAGTGATAGCCCAACCCATCAGCCTTCTTGTGGCATGTCAACTGACCAGACAGAAGTAACCTCACCGTGATCTTCCAAGCCACGTGCCTGCTGCTGTCCCGTCATGTACTCAGGCAGAAGAGGTGTGAGAACCCATACCCGAGCCCTCGTCCTGGAGGGGTGTGGACACATATTTAGCTAATGGTCGCAAGAGCATTCCAGATGCCTTTAGAAGACCTTGAACAGAATAAACAAGACGACAAAAAAAGAAAGATGCCAAGTAGAAGAAAACAGGTGCACATTCCAAGATAAAGGGGACTTGACACAAAGAACTGCAATTCGGCAGTTTATCTTGAACAATTAGACTGAGACAAGTTTCGCGTGTTTTAGTTAATATAACCAATTGTGTCCTATGTTTATGTGCGCGTACAGCGTTGATATAACCAATCATATTTTATGTTTGTGCGCGTGTACAGTGACTTTGCAGAATATGTGACTATAAGTATGTGTGTGTTTTAGCAATAAAGCCTCATCTGCTGTCTGCTCTCGAGATTACAGGCGTTCGTCTACTTCAATCTCCTCAAATGGTGACCCCGACATGATTGCGGGCCGAGAAAACGCTGGAATTGCTGGAAGTGCATCCGGAGGAGACTCTAGTCGAACGATCGTCTAGCCAGCTGGAGTGAGCGGACAACCTTCTCCCGGGAGACCAATCACCCTGCTCGTTTGGAAGTAAAGTGAGCGGCTAAGAGAATTAAAATGGGTGCCCAGATGTCTGTGGAAGAAGGGGCAATTGTACAAATGCTTTCGCATATCCTCTCCGTGAGAGGGATTAAGTATGATTCAAATACTTTACGTATGATGCTGAAGTGGCTTAAGGACCATGGTGCCCCCACTTCGAATGTAGATGTCTTTGAAGTTAAAAATTGGGAAGAAATGGGAAAAGTAATTTGGGACTTTGTATCGTGTGGGGACGTGAATGCTCAGAAAATCTCTGCTACGTGGAGATTGGTGCTGGAAACGTTGGAAGCCCTTAAGGCAGAAAAGGAGGTGGCTGCTGCTGTAAAAATTTCAATTGAAGATACCCCGGAAAAAAAGAGAAGTGCATGTGGCGAGGTGGTAAATAATTCGGACAGTGAGGAGGAATTAAACACCAAGGGAGATGTCATTAATGGAGGCAACGATCAACCTTTAAGTAACCTGCCTCTCGAGCAGAGACCTATCCCCTCTGCACCTCCCTATGAGACAGATACATCCCCAGGAGAAGCTATAAGAAAGCGATGGAAGGACATAAATGATAAAATGTTAACCGAAGGTCTAAATCCTGTAGCTTTTCCAGTTACAGTCAGGCAGAATGCCCCAAACGTGTGCCAACCGTTCAATTGGGATTTAATAAAAGAAGTACGGAAAACAGTAATGGCTAATGGACTGTCTGCTCCGTTTAGTCAGGCGTTATTGGAGAATATATTTTCTGGTCAAATTTTAACGGGCTTTGACTGTACACAATTGGCTACAATGATTTTAACCCCAACTCAGCATCTATTATGGAAGGTGAAATGGGCAGAATTATGTGATTTAGCGGCACTAAGAAATTTGGACCGCCCAGAAGGAGATCCGAGGTATATGATCACTTCTGCACAAATGATAGGGACTGGTGACTTTGCAGATGTTAATAGGCAAGCGAGGCTACCCGTGGAAGTATTACAAGAATCAGCTTCCTTGGCTCTGAAGGCAATGGTAACCTTGCCTGAAGCTGGAAAGTCAGAACAATCATTTACAAGTATAAGGCAGGGTAATACGGAACCTTATCTGTCCTTTATTGATCGTCTGCGAGATGCTATTGAAAAGCAAATACATAATGCTGATGCCAAAGAAGCATTGATAATAAAATTGGCTGTGGAAAATGCAAATGCAGACTGTAAAAAAATACTACAATCGATGCCAGGAAGAGTGACGCTAGTAGATATGATAGAGGCCTGTAACAAAGTTGGGTCTTTGGAGCATAAAACTACATTAATGGCCAATGCTTTTGCTGTAGCCATGCGAATGGATACAAAAAATGTTAAGAAATGCTATAAATGTGGACAACCGGGACATTTGCAATTTCAGTGTAAAGAAGGGTGAAACAAAGTGGAAGCTGGGCCTAATATATGCCCTCGTTGTCATAAAGGGAGATGTTATGCTAACCAATGTAGATCTTGTTTCACAAATGAAGGTGTAGCTCTGCCACCTCGAGGTACCCCATCGCTGGGAAACTACAAGAAGAGTGCGAGGAGCAGTGCGATGACCCCAACAGCTCCGAAAGGATCCCAGAACGGTGCCAAGAAGGATGTCTGGCAGAATTGCCAGCCCGAACAGCTGGAAGTGCCGGAGTGGATGTCTCAACAATAGAAACCATTCTACTCTGGAACTCTCAGGTACACCGTGTGCCAGTAAACGCACAAGGACCATCAGGTAATGGGCTTAGTGCCCTGTTGTTGGGACGGTCTAGTATAACATTACAAGGAATTTTTGTGCTTCCCGGGGTGATTGAGGCAGACTACACAGGCCGTATTTATGCTATGATTTGGATGCCGTCTCCACCAGTATCGATACAGGAAGGAAGCAGAATTGCACAGCTAGTCCCTTTTAAAGCAAATGTACCATGTAAGGTTATTCAACAGCGTGGCAATGCAGGGTTTGGATCTACGGGATTAGAAGCTCAAATTATGTGGTCAATGGAGATCAATAAAACAAAACCTAGTATATCAGCAGAGTTACAAAATGCCAAGAACAGGCCAGAAAAAATAAAATTACAAGCATTAGTGGACACTGGAGCAGATGTAACAGTTCTGTCGTGGGAGGACTGGCCTGTTACTTGGGAGCTTTCTGAGATGGATTCGAAACTGTTCGGTGTGGGAGGATTATCAAAAACTCGACAAAGCAAATATATGATTCAATTGATTTGTCAAAATTCAGTTTCTTATATCAAACCTTATGTAACCAATATCCCTATGAACCTGATAGGCAGGGATGCATTAAGTCAAATGGGATGTGTGCTTAGTACAGGAGACAATTTTGTGGCGCGGCCATTGACGGGAGACCATGCCTAAAACTGAAATGGAAAACAGAGGAACCGATTTGGGTAGATCAATGGCCGCTGACTGAATCTGAGGTCGCCATCTTGAAACAGTTAGTACAGGAGCAATTGGAACAAGGGCACTTGGTGAATACCACGAGCCCTTGGAATACACCAGTTTTTGTCATTCCAAAAAAATCTGGGAAATGGAGACTACTGCATGATTTAAGAAAGATAAATGAAGTAATGGAAAATATGGGAGCCCTTCAATTAGGGTTACCCACGCCTACCATGATTCCACAAGGATGGAACATTTTGATTATTGATTTAAAGGATTGTTTCTTTACAATATATTTAGACCCAAAAGATGCAGAAAAATTTGCCTTTTCTATCCCCACCATAAACAAACAGGAACCCATGGAACGTTACCATTGGGTAGTTCTGCCACAAGGAATGAAAAATTCTCCAACCATATGCCAATCCTATGTATCCCAAGCTCTAAAAGGGTTTAGACAACAAAATCCAGACTTGATTATTTATCACTATATGGATGATATCTTGATAGCAGGGAAAAGAGAGTTATCCGAAAAGCTCAAAGAATTGACTACACAATTGTCTGATTTTGGTTTAAAAATAACACCAGAAAAGGTACAAAAAATGCAACCATGGAAATATTTAGGCTGGAAGATTTTAGAAAAAACTATAGTTCTACAAAAAATGGAAATTACAGACAAGATTGAAACACTGAATGATGTGCAAAAATTACTGGGGACAATCAATTGGGAATAGATAATGAGCTTCTGACCCCTTTATTTGAAATGTTACGAGGCGACACTACCTTAATGGCACCTCGACAATTGACCCCTCAAGGTAAACAAGCATTACAAAAGATAGCAGATCTAATATCCCAGAGTCAGGCTTTTAGAATTAAAGAAAATCTTGACATTAATCTTAGCATTTTAAACCGAGAAAAACAACCCCTCGGGATCATATATCAATGGGAGGGAAGTCACAAAGACTTGTTAATAATAGAATGGATCTTTTTAGCTCACCAGGCCCGAAAAACCATATTTTCTCGAAATGATTTCAGAATTAATTATAAAGGGGAGACGTCGGATTATTGAGATTTGTGGACAAGAACCACACACGATTGTCGTTCCTTTGACTCAAGGATATTGACAATGGTGTCTACAGAATAGTCTAACTTTACAAATTGCTTTTGCAGATTTCGAAGGAAAGATAGATATTCATCTTCCTGCACACAAAATGTTTACCTTGCTACAAAATATACAACTAGAAGAAAAAGAATTGTGTGCAGAGTTACCTACTGATGGTCCTACAGTATTTACGGATGGCAGTGGAAAAACAGGAAAGGCAGTAGTAGTTTGGAAAAAAGGTCAGGTATGGAAAAATCACATTGTCACATGTGAAGGCTCCCCCCAAGTGGTGGAACTTCAAGCTGTAATAGAAGTATTTAAAAAGTGGCAGGATGTTGAGGTCAATATTATTGCTGATTCTTTATATGTGGTAGGTGTAGTAAAACGCTTGAGAAGGGCTTATTTGAAAGAAATTGATAACATCACATTGTTTGAAAAATTTAAGATGCTGCTGTTTCTGTTAAACCAACGGACAAAGTGTTATTACATAATGCATGTGCGAAGTCACACCAGTTTGCCTGGATGGATCACAGAAGGGAATAAACGAGCTGATTTGCCAGCTAATCCTGTATGGACTGGGCCACCCCCCAATAAACTTCTACAGGCACGCGGAGCTCATAGTTTTTTCCACCAACCAGCGAAAGTATTAGCCAAACAGTTTCAAATTTCTGTAGCAGATGCCAAAGCCATCATTCAATCCTGTGCTGAGTGCCAGAAATTATCTGGGCACAGAGATGGCGCTGTAAATCCTAGGGGTCTGCAATCCTTGCAATTGTGGCAGACTGATGTGACTCATGTACCAGCTTGTGCAAAATTGTGTTATGTTCATGTTTCTGTTGATACATATTCCTTCATGATATGGGCCACAGCACTTGTGGGTGAAACAAGTCGACATCTACAAACACACTTACGACAAGCATTTGCAGTAATGGGTGTCCCGGCCCAGATAAAAACAGATAACGGACCATGTTTTATAGCACAACGGACTCAGGAATTTTTTCAGCAATGGGGAGTTACTCATATTACCGGCATTCCTCATTCTCCCACAGGTCAAGCTATAATCGAACGTACTCATAAAGTGTTAAAAGGCTTTTTGGAAAAACAAAAAAAGGGGGAATTAGGGGAACCTCCTTCAAATAGACTCATGAAAGCAATATATGTGATGAATTTTTTGTCCCTGCGTGGAGAGTCAGTTGTCCCCCCTGTAGTTCGGCATTTTCAAACAATGAATAGTGGGATTCAAAATATTGATAATGGGTGGAAAGTCTGGGTTAAAAATATTGAGCGTCAGCAATGGGAGGGACCTTTTAAAGTAATAACGTGGGGCCAAGGTTATGCTTGTGTCATTACAGAAAATGGGCCGAAGTGGATTCCAACTAAATGGACGAAACCTTATGCTGAGATTGATATGGAACAGGCTGACTGTAGTAAGCAGCATGACAGTGGCACCGGTGATTGATCCACATCATTTAACACCGTGGGACAGTAAGAATCATAGAATCATAGAATCATAGAATCATTTCGGTTGGAAAAGACCTTCAAGATCATCAAGTCCAACCGTTAACCATGCCCCCTAAACCATGCCCTGGAGTACCCTGTCCACTCGCTTTTTGAATACCTCCAGGGATGGTGACTCAACCACTTCCCTGGGCAGCCCATTCCAATGTTTGACAACCCTCTCAGTAAAAAAATTTTTCCTAATATCTAACCTAAATCTCCCTTGCCTCAACTTGAGGCCATTTCCTCTTGTCCTATCTCCAGCCACCTGACAGAAGAGACCAACACGCACCTCACTACAACCCCCTTTCAGGTAGTTGTAGAGAGCGATAAGGTCTCCCCTCAGCCTCCTCTTTTCTAGACTGAACAGCCACAGATCCCTCAGCCGCTCCTCATAAGACTTGTGCTCAAGGCCCCTCACCAACTTGGTTGCCCTTCTCTGGACACGCTCAAGCAGCTCAATGTCTTTCCTGTAGTGAGGGGCCCAAAACTGAACACAGTACTCGAGGTGCGGCCTCACCAGTGCCAAGTATGTTTGGGTGACACTGACAAAAGCTATTAATCAAACCTCTTTTTGTGTGTCATTGGCATTACCTGAACAGTCTTTTATTCTTATGGATTTTATTAGGTATAATGTTGCTTTTGCCGTGTTTAATTAGCTGCGTTCATAGGTTTTTGCAAAGGGCAATACAGCATGTTGTTACTTGTCGAAAAGCAAAAAAGGGGGAATTGTGGACACATATTTAGCTAACGGTCGCAAGAGCATTTCAGATACCTTTAGAAGACCTTGAACAGAATAAACAAGAAGACAAAAAAAGAAAGATGCCAATTAGAACAACACAGGTGCACATTCCAAGATAAAGGGAACTTGGCACAAAGAACTGCAATTCGGCAGTTTATCTTGAACAATTAGACTGAGACAAGTTTCGCGTGTTTTAGTTGATATAACCAATTATATCTTATGTTTATGCGCGAGTACAGCATTGATACAACCAATCATATTTCATGCTTGTGCGCGTGTACAGTGACTTTGCAGAATATGTGACTATAAGTATGTGTGTGTTTTAGCAATAAAGCGTCGTCTGCTGTCTGCTCTCAAGATTACAGGCGTCCGTCTACTTTAATCTCCTCAATTTCTGTTAGACTGTTGAGACGATGACTAGAGTTGGTCCTTGTAAGAAAATCCTACAGTAACTTGAATGACCAAAACAGGAGACTGTCTTCTATGGATAGGGTCTGCATGGTTTGCTGCATTCAGGTAGAAGGCCCGTTCAATGCTACACCCCCTGGGGTTCCCACCATCTAAAGGGGCCTAAGATGATCTGCATCGTTCTCTCCTTATAGTGTTAACGACTGTATTGGGTCTGGCTGAGATGGAGTTAATACTCCCCATAGCAGCCCTCATAGCACTGTGCTCTGCATCAGTAGCTAGAAAGGTGTTGATAACACACCAGTGTTTTGGCTACTGCTGAGCAGTGCTGGCACAGCATCAAGGCTGTCTCCCCAACATTTTTGCCCCCCCCCTCAACGGCAGGCTGGGGCAGGGCGAGATCTCGGGAGGGGACATAACCAGGACAGCTGACCTAAACTAACCAAACAGATATTCCATACCATATGATGTCAGCTCAGATATAAAAGCTAAGTAAAGGGAGACGGAAGGGGGGCATTTTTGTCTTCCGGAGCAACCACTACACGTTCTGAAGCCCTGCTTCCCAGGAAGTGGCTAGACATCGCCTGCTGATGGGAAGTAGAGAATAATATCATTTGTTTTTCTTTGCTTTCGCGCGTGACCTTGGCTTTCAGTTTATTAAACTGTCCTTATGTTGACCCACGAGCCTTTTGTTATATTTTCTACCCCCTGTCCAGCTGAGAAGGGGGAGTGATAGAGCAGCTTTAGTGGGCACCTGGCATCCAGCCAGGGTCAACCCACTACACTACTACTGAAGATAATTTTAAAATGTAGCTCACAGTGTCCGAGTTCCTTTCTTACTGGCGTCATAACAGACCAGCAACTCCTCGAGAAAAAAACACTCTCTCAGCACCCTTGGATGCAGCCCCTATGGTTCCCAGGGACTGGTAAGGGTGCAGTTTGCTTGAGTAACCCCGCGCTTGATCCCCATCCACTGCTGGTTGTTCTCCTCCAGAGTCCTGCCTCACAGCTCAAAGGCCTGGGAGACCTTGCTGCTATTAACCGAGGCTGTGACGTAGAGTACCTCAGATCTATCTAGAGCTACTCTTCCTCATTTCAGCAGTGGTCCTACCTTATCTCTTTTTCTTCTGTAACAGTTCCCGAAGTATCAAAAGTTCATCTTGGTGCCCTTGAAACCCTTTCTGAGCTTCCACTGAGTTTTGATATGGACCATTGCTGTGCTGAGAGGATGATATCCTTGAAGACAACATGTATCCAGGCACACTCTGAAAATTCTTGGTCTTCTCATTGGTTGGATCATCAAGGGAGTGAGTAAAAACCCCTGCGTGACATGCTTCATGTTCATGCAATGCCTGCAGCTCTTGGGTGGAGAAGGAGCAGACCTTGCCTCTCTGATGGTGTCTGATGACTGATGCCTCTTACTGATGGCTTTAGTGTATGGCAAACAGGCACCAAATCACACTCTCTGTGATGCCGTCTGGGAAGTCTATGACGCACCCACCCTGAATGGGAATTGCTTTCCTGCAGCTCCTGTGAGGTCCCTGCCAGCCTTGGCATCTCGTGTAGCTCTGTGGCCCTGGATTTGGACATTAAATAGAGTACCCGCCGTGAATTCTGTTAGGCAGTGTGGGGACGAACATGGGACACATGCCATTACAGTCAGTGGAGGAATAGTAAATTCAGCTGATGGAAAAGAGAGAGACCCAGCTCTTGTTATGGTACATGACTGCAATCGTTCATATGAATACCTGTATCAACTGCCATGAAGGTAAGGAGTAGGAAAAGGTTCTTTTGGCCTTCAGTTGGGCATAATCTGTCATGTCACTTGGCCAAAGGAATTTCCCACCAGGCTCATACGTGATTCCCAAGATGTTGCCCTGTCTCTATGAACTTTGCTGTTACCTACATGTATCTTGGAACACCTCTGGCAGGTCAAATGTCACCAGGGATTTGCATCTGAACACCTGACCCCTGCCTTTCCTCTCCATTAATTCAGATGGGAGCTGAGACAAGGAGCTCACATGCAGGTGTCTATTTTGCTCACACCTGAACTGAGGCAAGAGGAATCCCACCTCCTGTGGCTTTGTGGTGTGCATGGGAGGGAGCTGAGCCTCCTTCAAATGCCATGAGTAGAAACGCAGGATGAGATGCCTCCATTGACCCATGGATCCCTTCCCTCAGCAGGGGTAAAGGAGATCCCTGCCTGCCTCTCTCTGGGTATCTTGTCTAACAATATGACCAAGAAATGTAGAATGTAGATGTAACTTTGTCTCTGAGAGGAGAATTTCACTTCAGGAAAGAAGTGTCTCTCCCCAGCTGAGGGAGGCAACACCAGTGATTGCTTCAGCCTGTTTCCCAGCAGGTTCCCCTGGAGCCCCAGGGAAACCCGGAGGCAGCCCAAGGGGGCAGAGAAGGTTCTGCCTTGGGCTGGTCCTCTGCTGCTGAGCTGGGCTGGGCTCCTGGGCTGGAGGGAGCTCATGGCAAGCAGGCAGCACTGCAGAGAGACAGCTCTGCCCAGGAGCAGCTCCTCTGCAAAGCACAGCAGGGCTGAGGGCACTGCCTGAAGGCACCGAGGGGAGAGAAGTGAGGCAGAGAGAGATGTTAAAGGCAGTCTGGGGTGGGAGGACAGAGGAGAGCTGACTTGGAGACAATTTTTCACAGTCCTTAACAGGGTAAGTGTCTTGCTGCAGGGCAATGCAGCTGTGGCTGCTGGAATGATCTCCTAAAGCTGGCACATCCCACAGCCTATAGGATCTCTTAGGCAAATTCTCACAGTTTGTGCAGTGTAGAGGAAAAGATGCGTTTTGGAGCACAGCTTCCCTGCTGCACCCTCAGAGGGACAGGGCATGTCAGCTGCCTTCACCCGGGGATGGCTGCGGAGTGTGAAGCTGGGTGTGCAGCCAGGGGTGCCCAGGGCTGTCCTTCTGAGCAGGGTCCCTGCACCCCAGGGGGCTGTGTGCTGGGGCAGGGACTCTGCTGCTGGTCAGGGTAAGTACTCTGCCTACCTGGGGAACTCTAACAGCAGAGTGCGGAGAAGCTGTGGATGAAAGAAGCAACTTGCAGCAGGGCAGGGTCCTTCTCCTGACAAGAGGGTGCTGTGTTGATCACTCACAGCTCCACATCATCCCAGGACATTTCAAGACAACCTTTCAAGGGCAAGGTCGAAGCAGGGATTGCTATAAACATAAGGAGCTTTCCTGAGGTTGTGTTTTCAGTTTCCTACTCTTGGGGAATTTTCAGGAGAAATGGAAAAGGAGCTGTCATGCTTCAACAAGTCACTGAGACGCCTGACGTGTAACTCTGAGGGATCAGTAAGTCTGATAGGAGCCTCCTGCAGTAGAGCACAGGGACTGAGAACAACTGCCTAGCTGTGTTGATGTCTGGGAGATGGCATGCACAGCTGGGTAAGGGTAAGTCTTCCCTGAGACTTCAGCTGTCTCTGCCTTTGCCTCTCTGAGCCAGTCAATCACTGCATTTTTCCTTGATTCTCCACTAGTCTCTGTTATTGCTATTGTTGTTCTTGCTGTCTGTTTCTCTGGGGTGGGAGTTTCAGCTGCAGAGTCACACACTGATCTTGTGGGTCCTCCCATGCAGCTGTGTCCATGGGAACAAGGTTACAGGTGTCCAAGCTCTCCTCCAAGCTGTGGGGCTGTGGGCAATGCAGTCTGCATCATTCCTTATCAAAGGAGCTGACTCTCCCTTCCTGAGATACCATCATCAGGACACTTGGCTATTTTCTTGGGGTGACCTTCCAAGCTGTGAGCTGCCCTCCAGGATGCAGGTCTGTCCCATAGCATCTTGGTGTTTCTGAATGCCCCATGGAGAAGCACAGAGACACTATGACTGAGGAAATGCTGTTGGGATTGTGAAACGAACCATGTGTGTCTTTGGCAAGAAGTGGGGTACAGAGACCTTGAGAATGGGGGAGACTCTTGGTGTTGGACAGTGGGTGTCTCTGCTTTCAGTAGTGCCTGGAGTCTTTTCAGGTTAACACAGGGGTGTGAATACACTCCATCTCAGAAAGGTGAGTGCCTAGGGTAGCTGGCAAGAAGACAGAGTGACAGAGCAGCTCCCCTCACTCTGCACTAAGCCACAGGCAATCCTCTTGCCTCACAGGACACACTTTGTTTTCTCCGAGTGAAGCAGAAGTGATGAGGTTTCTAAAATCCAAGAAAAACTCCAGGTGAGATAGTGGAGAGCTCTTAACCCCCACCTCTCACTCAAACACTGTTTTGATTGTGGTTTCTTAGCCCTGGGAGTGCAGATGCTGACAAGCACTTTTACATCAGGAACAGTTTCATCTGACCAATTCAAACACCAGGACTGACCCCCTGATAGACACCATTCTCAGAAACCCACTGCTACAGAGCAGGGCTGACATCTTGGCAGCCAATACGCATAGGTCCTGTTCCTCACGACACACGCAGCCAGCACCAACCAGAGCTCCATCCACAGAGCTGAACAGAGAGCTTGTTGAAATGGAAAAAATGCGGTGAACATGTATTATAAGAAATGGCTTTGATTTTCGTCAGAGAATAATGCCCTAACTTGTCACTGTCCTTGCCTCCCTGTTCAGTGCTCCACTTCCAGAGGCAGCAGATGTCCAACAGCAGCTCCATCACTGAGTTCCTCCTCCTGGCATTTGCAGACACGTGGGAGCTGCAGCTCTTGCACTTCTGGCTCTTCCTGGGCATCTACCTGGCTGCCCTCTTGGGCAATGGCCTAATCATCACCGCGGTAGCCTGTGACCACCGCCTCCACAGACCCATGTACTTCTTCCTCCTCAATCTCTCCCTCCTTGACCTGTCCTCCATCTCCACCACTGTCCCCAAAGCCATGACCAACTCCCTCTGGGACACCAGGGCCATCTCCTATGTAGGATGTGCTGCACAGGTCTTTCTGTTTGTCTTTTTGATGTCAGCAGAGTATTTTCTTCTCACCATCATGGCCTACGACCGCTACGTTGCCATCTGCAAACCCCTGCACTACGGGACCCTCCTGGGCAGCAGAGCTTGTGTCCACATGGCAGCAGCTGCCTGGGGCACTGGTTTCCTCTATGCTGTGCTGCACACTGCCAATACATTTTCAGTACCCCTCTGCCAAGGCAATGCTGTGGAGCAGTTCTTCTGCGAAATCCCCCAGATCCTCAAGCTCGCCTGCTCAGATACCTACCTCAGGGAAGCTGGAGTAGTTGTAGTTGGTGTCTGTTTTGGATTTGGGTGTTTTGTTTTCATTGTGCTGTCCTATGGGCAGATCTTCAGGGCTGTGCTGAGGATCCCCTCTGGGCAGGGACAGCACAAAGCCTTTTCCACTTGCCTCCCTCACCTGGCTGTGGTCTCCTTGTTTGTAAGCACTGCCACGTTTGCTTACCTGAAGCTCCCCTCCATCTCCTCCCCATCCCTGGACCTGCTGGTGGCAGTTCTGTACTCGGTGGTACCTCCAGCCTTGAACCCCCTCATCTACAGCATAAGAAACCATGAGATTAAGGATGCCCTGAGAAAAATAATCACTGGATGCTTTTCATAAGGAATAAACTTCCTGTAATGTTTTGCATAGGACTCATATCTCATTACAAGCTCAGCCTGTCTTCTGGTGGGTTTTTTAGGGTGAATTTTGGTTTTGAGTGTGGTTTTTGATTGCTCTTTTTGCTTTGTTTCACTTATCTGAATGCTTTCCACAAAGAAATGTTTCTTCCTCTGGTTTCTAATTCACACTCTATTCAGATTTTGTGTGCCCCACAGGCTGTGCAAATGAGGAGCCATACCCTCTGTGAGTTTAACCAAAATAAAGGGCCCTGCAGTGACTTGTTTTTCTGAGATCCTTCCTCCAAGACCTTCTCTGCAGCTGCAGGGAGCAGTGCCTGTGTGCAGAGGGGAAGAAGAAAAGAGTCCCGCCACAGCAGCACTGCCAGGGAGCACCAGCGCTTGGTCTTTCCCGAGCTGCTCTCTTCCCACTTCCGTGCTTTCCTTCTGAACCCTTTGGTTGGTGGAAGGCCTGAGTGCTCTTCAAGCATGGTTACAGTCGTGCTGTGTGGCAGGCCTGTGGCCGCAGGCAAGGACAGGCAGTGGGCACTTGTGTGACAGAGCTGGCCTCCATTGCAGCATTTCCATCATGCAAGGGGATCTCCTCAGGCCTTGTGCCACAGATGCCCCCCACCCCTGGGGCTCACCCCTCTCCACCCCCGAGGAGCTGCTGTGCCCTTCAGAGGGTCTGGGGCTGTGGGGTGAGTGCCCAGAGCTCTGCAGCACCCTGTGGTGGGCACTGCTGTGGGGCCATGCCAGACTGGGCTGTGCTGGGGAGAGGGCAGGGGAGTTGGAGGGAGGTCAGGGGAGGTGGGAAGAGTTTAGGGGGAGCTGGTCTGGGCTGGAAAGTGCCCAGGAGAGAAAAATATCAGTGTATAGCTTGCAGCATGTGACCATGCAGGGTGAGAACTGACACTGGGTGTTTGTGGTGCAGAGGCAGGGCTTGTGGCAAGCATGGAAGACACGCAGGTGCAGAGCACAGAAGATGCCCGTCTGTGCCCTTGGTGGTGTGGACACACTGGGAAGGTGGCTCGGGGTCTTTGTTACTCCCAATGTGTCTTTTTGGCCATTTCTAGCACTTGCCAGTTATTCCAGGTTGACAGGTAAGTTTTGCTGTGAGGCCATCTCCATCTTCCTGCTGGGCCAAGGGCTGGTTTGGGGGAATGGACAGCCCTGCCCAGTCCCGCTCCTTCCCCAGACCTTGGCAGACCCTGGAGCAGAGCTGTCTGCAAAGCTCCACATGGGACAATGCTGCGGCAGGGCTGGGGTCGGGTGCTGGGTAGCTGCAAAAGTAGGAGGGTCATGGAGGAACCATGATCTGAAGGCCATCATAGGGCTCACAATGGGGGGAACTTTCCCACCCCTGATTCTACCCTCCCCCATGCTGTGCCTGCACATTGGGGCTGTGGGACTGTGTATGGGCAGTGGGGCTGGGCCAGCACAGGGACAGAAGCAGCTGCCAGTTTTCAGCATGGACAGGTACAAAGCAGGAATTTCTATATATTGCCTTTATTGTGGAGGTATGTGTGTACGAAAAGAAAAGCTCCCCTGAAGATGCTTGTTGCAAGGGAATTCAGAAGCAAACAGAAGAGCTTTGGTCACTTCTGAGACACCAAGGCTGAACAAGGGAAATGCAGGGCTGCTGCTGAATGGGGAAGGTGATTTAAGAAGAGCAGACACAGCTGGGGCTGAAGGAATGAATGCCTGCTGTGCCTGAGTCTTTACTGAAATGGTCTCCAGGCCCCTGTGCTCAGGGAAAGGCTTCAAGGAAGAGGAGAGCATGCATTGGCAGAAAAGTCAGGAAATCCCACAAGGACTGATGCCAGTTTCTGCCCCTGCAGGGGACTAACCCTGGCAATGGCACAGGTGGGGGGCTGCCTGGCTGGAAGGAGGCCTTTTGGAAAGGTCTTGGTTAGCAGCAAGATGGACAGGATGCAGCTGTGTGTCTTGGAAGCAAGGGAGGACAGGAGCACCATGGGCTATATGAGCAGGAAGATGAGCATCCCGTGAGGTAACAGATCCCCTTTCCCAGAGGATGGGGGTCAGGGCTTGGCCATCCTGCTTGTTGAAACACAACAAGGGTTTTCACAGTCGCATTCCACGCTTCATTTTCCACCTCTAAGCAGTGCCTCTGACTTCCTGCTTCACCAGCCCCCAGGGATGGTCCCTTGTCTGGTCATTCCCTCCATGGCCTTTTCAGGGATGGCTCTCACTGGAGCCCACTAACACGCTCGGAAACTTGGAGGCCTGCTGCTGACTTTTAAGTCTCTAGGGGCTTCTTCAATCTTTCAGGATCTGCAGTTCAGGAAGTCAGCACCAGAGGGCTCATTAACATGCAAAACACCCTAACTAGTCAAGTCACTGTGCATCATTTTCCATTAAGTCTTCAAATCTGATGGGGTTAATGAGAGCAGTTTCAGGAGTGTAATCAAAGTGAAATGATATGAACACTAAACAACACCAAAAAGAAAGGGTTTCTTTTTCTCCACGTTATTTTTCTGCTTATACCTGAATTGATATTATCAGTCTCTAATTGATATTGATCCTGTGCATCTCCTAATGCAGTCTGAATAGATATGAAAATCCAGAGCCATTATGTTCTGCAGCCTATGGTCATTCTTCATCCCTACCCCCAACCTACCATGTCTCTCATCAGCCACCTGGGACTTGGAGCAGCCCTGTTCCAACCTGAGCTTTCACCACTGAAGGCTGTAGCTGCATGTTTCAGCCTGTTGGCACCAATTCCCAGCTGTTTTACTTGGAGAATGAGAGGCACACAGACACAGCAGGGTGTTTCTTAATTGCCAACAAGCAAAAAACAAAGGAAGCCATAGGTCAAGAAAAAATAAAAGACATTCCTCAGCTAAGTATTAAGTCCACATTACCTCCACTGAAACCTGCTTCCTACAGAGGATAACCTTAGACCAAGAGAAAACACATTTTGTGTTTAGTCACAGATGCCAGGATCCCCACCAAAGTTCCCTCTCCTTGACTTTGTTTTTTTGTCCGTACTTGCTCTTTTGCAGACAGCGTGTCACACACTGAAGTCACGAGCTCCCTCGACTCGCAGAGGGAAGCAAAGAGACAAAGGGAATGAAATGCTCCCTTCTGAATAGCCAAATTTGCACCAAACAACCCCAACATATCTGGGTTATAGGCACATCTTCAAGCAGACTCTGCATCATCTAGACATGGTTATTTTTCATTCTCTGCTTGGAAAATTACAGGTGACTCCCTTGTAGGTGAAGGCAGGGATGAAAGCGGTCACCTCTAACACTAGACACCTTGGGCGCAATTGCCCAGGCTTCCCTTGCTAGTCAAGGGAGAGAAATCACTTGTCTCACCCAAGAGGCTTTGATGCACCCTGCCTGTCCACCAGCTCATGCTCCAGAAGATCTGCAATCGGTGTACATCACATTTCTATGTCCCACATGAGGTCTTCAGCTACCTCAGGGTATCTTGGAGGCGGTGTCCACCCCTGTGTGAGCAACTGCATCAACCCGTGAGTGGAGATAATAGATATAAGTTGAAACATATGCAGAAAAGAGCTTGGTGTAATAACTGTGTAAGAAGTCTTCATTTTCAGAGTTTTGAGGGTTTTCTATAAATCCTCATGATTGTTTTCTCTATTGGCCATTGACATGGAACAGCAAGCTGATTACCCTTTCTCTCCCTCTACGTAAATCTAGATTTATACAGTCATTTCTAAAATGCATTACCTGTGAACATGTTGAATGGCAAATCTCTTCTCAGGACATGTTTATATTAAAACATTAGACATTTGCATTTCATATCTAAACAGAGCTGAGAGCAATGGAGGTTGGAGATGTTGGGTAGAGCTCACTTTATTTCTTTGCTATCAAGCAATGTCCAAAATTGGTAGCACTTCCCACCTATCATCCCTTTTTTGAGGTGGCCAGATCTTTATGGGCTATACAATGCCATAACTTTCTGGCCCTCCAAGTGCCAGACCCCAACCGATACACCACAGAGGCCCAGAGCACAGCCGATGAAAGGAAATGCCATTCCTATCTGATAACCTGATAAACTTCTCCAATCCAATGGCTGCCTTGGTAGATGAGTAAGGCTTCTGACACTGTCTCCCATAAAACAATCACAGAGAATCTGCTGAAGCAGAGGCTGGATGAGCAGACAGTGAGGTGGATTGAAAAACTGGCTGAATGGCCGGCCCCACAGAATGGTGATCAGTGGCACGAGGTCTCCCTGGAGGCAGGTCACCAGTGGTGCACTGCAGGGGTCAATACTGGGTCCAGTCCTGTCCCTTCAAACCTCAACTCTACTGTAATTTTGTGGTCCTATGATACCCTTTGAGGAAAATCAGTGCTGCCGGGCACCTCTCTAAGGTGTCAGTGCCTGTGAATCAGCAGGCCTTCTCCATCTCCTAGGCATGCACACAACATGGAAAAATCTCTTTCATCCCTGACTTGCAGAAGAGGGGTCTTCCTTCCTGACATCTTCCGAGGACACACCTCCTCCTCTTCCCCATCCACAGACATCCACTGCTTTCCATTTCTGGGCTCAGATAGGGTTTAAGGATTTGCTAAAGCCATCAGCCACCTCCTTGTTTCTCACTGACATCCCTCGACCCTCTCTCTGAGCCCTACACATGGCCAATCACTGCTGCTCAGAGCCGCTCACTCTTCAGAAGAGGCCTTGATATTCTCACATATTCCTGGTGCTCATTAACTATCTTCCTGACTCCCTGCAGAGCTCATGGCAAACGTAGTTGTCTACAACAGGGCCTTTATGACCATCTTTTATGAAATGATTGTCTTTTAAAGTCTTCTCTGCAGAAAGAGTAGTTACAGAAAAGCACCAAATACAGAAAGGCAGAGTCTGAGTGAAGTGCCAGTAAGAACCAAGTGAGCAATACCCAAGGCTGCGGCTTCCTGGCAAGGAGTCTCTCCTGTTTGTCACCTTTTTTCATGAAAGAACCAGGAAAACTGTCCATCCCATGGAGCTCTGCAGAAGGAAGTTGGAGCTGTACGTTGTGCGAGGTGATACAAGCAGGATCAGCAGGTAGAGAAGACTCCTGTAGGGAAGGCTTTACGAGGGAGCACCCTGACCTCACCCAGATAAAAAAGAGACCAAGTAGAGTGCTGACATGATGGTTAGAAGTGTCCTGGGATAAAAGAGTGTGGATGAGAGAATGTGGGAGAGATTTGGTTTACAGTGATTTGAGGTAGTACTACCCAGGTCTGAGCAGTCTGAGGTTTGGAGCTGAGGAAAAACAAAGAAGCTCTCAAGGACCTTTTGGAATTAGTGGAACTATCACTACTAGCAGTAAGAGGACAGTGCTGAAAGGAAATCCCTTGTTGTCTCGATGTTGAACTAAAGCTTTTTAATTTTCTTTTTACTTGACAGAATAGCTCTAAGTTCTCCTGCGATGAGCCTCTGGTATGCAATTCTTAGAACAAGTGTCCATGATGGCACCTCCTGGCAGCTGCTTCATGGCCCCTGTCAGCACCCTGTTCTTGTGCTGGCCCAGCCCGACTGCCCATACATAGTCCCACTCTACAGCCACAGCATGGGCAAGGGGAGAGTCGGGGGTGGGGTAATTTCCCCAATTTGTGATCCCAGTGGTGGCCTTCAGATCATAGCTCCCCCATGACCCTCCTACTTTTGCAGCCTCCCCCAGCACCCGACCCCTCCCCTGCCCCAGCCTTGTCCCAGGTGGGGCTTTGCAGAAAGCTCTGCTCCAGGGTCTGCCAGGGTCTGGGGAAGGAGAGAGGCTGGGCAGGGCTGTCCCTTCCCCCACACCAGCCTTTGGAGCACCAGGAAGATGGAGGTGGCCTCACAGGAAACCTGTAAACCTGGTGACGTGCGGAAAACAGACTCCACAATCAGTGAGATTGTAAAGTAGGTATGTTCATTCAGCGCTGGGCAGCACGGGGGTTCGTCCCACCAAAGTCGTGCGCGCCTGACTCGGCAGTTCATTTCAAATTTATACAGTCAAGTGTTACATATTCACAATATGCCTATACATATGCATGACCTTTCCCCGCTTCATATATAAAATTACCTCTGAGAGGTCATTTCCATAGTCTCCTCTCAACTGCGCTTGCGCAGTGCCTCTTTATGGTGGTCGTCTGGTGGTCGCAGAGATGAAGATAGATGACTCTTCGTCACCGCTAGTAACCTCTTTTCTTGCTCAGGCTCAGTGGTTTCTTGGTATTTACCCAAGCCACAAGACCAGTCTTAGCTGGCTCTTGGGGCCTGCTCCTGCTTCTTATCAGGAACTGTCTCTGCCTCATTGGCTGGTTCTTGGGACCAGCTCTTCTTATCAAAGACTGTCCCTGCCGCAGCTAATTTCAACAATGTAAGTGCTAAACATCATCTCTCATTCCCCTTTATTATGTCTACTGGGAGTCTTTTGACTCCCCTTGTCTCAGTGGGATGACTGGCAAGTGATGGAAATGGACAAAAATTGGGATGATAAAGGCCCCAAGCCACCTTCGCAGTCTGTCCACACAACCAAGGGCACAGACCAGCCTCCTCCTCTCTCCTGCACCTGCATGTCTTCCATGCTTGCCACAAGCCCTGCCTCTGCACAACGAACCCCTGGTGTCAGTCCTCACACTGCATGGTCACACACTGCAAGCTATACAGTGATATTTTTCTCTCCTGGGCACATTCCAGCCCAGACCAGCTCCCCCTAAACTCTCCCCACTGCCCCTGACCTCCCTCCAACTCCCCTGCCCTCTCCCCAGCACAGCCCAGTCTGGCATGGCCCCACAGCAGTGCCCACCACAGGGTGCTGCAGAGCTCTGGGCACTCACCCCACAGCCCCAGACCCTCTGAAGGGCACAGCAGCTCCTCGGGGGTGGAGAGGGGTGAGCCCCAGGGGTGGGGAGCATCTGTGGCACAAGGCCTGAGGAGATCCCCTTGTATGATGGAAATGCTGCAATGGAGGCCAGCTCTGTCACACAAGTGCCCACTGCCTGTCCTTGCCTGCGGCCACAGGCCTGCCACACAGCACGACTGTAACCATGCTGGAAGAGCACTCAGGCCTTCCACCAACCAAAGGGTTCAAAAGGAAAATATGGAAGTGGGAAGAGAGCAGCTCGGGAAAGACCAAGCGCTGGTGCTCCCTGGCAGTGCTGCTGTGGCGGGACTCTTTTCTTCTTCCCCTCTGCACACAGGCACTGCTCCCTGCAGCTGCAGAGAAGGTCTTGGAGGAAGAAACTTGGAAAAACAAGTCACTGCAGGGACCTTTATTTTGTTTAAACTCACAGAGGGTATGGCTCATCATTTGCACAACCTCCAGGTCACAAAAAACCTGGATATATTGTGAATTAGAAACCAGAGGAATAAAGACATTTCTTTGTGGAAAGCATTCAGATAAGTAAAATAAAACAAAACAGCAAAAAAAACCCCAAACCAAAACAATTAAAGAAGCCATGAAACCCAAAATCTTCGTACAAGAAACACCAGAAGAGGCTGGGCCTGTGATGAGATATATTATGAGTCCTATGCAAAGGACAACAGGCAGTTTATTCCTTCTCAAAAGCATCCAGTGATGAGTTTTCTCAGGGCATCCTTGATCTCATGGTTTCTCATGCTGTAGATGAGGGGGTTCAAGGCTGGAGGCACCACCGAGTACAGAACTGCCACCAGCAGGTCCAGGGATGGGGAGGAGATGGAGGGGGGCTTCAGGTAAGCAAACATGGCAGTAGTTAAAAACAAGGAGACCACGGCCAGGTGAGGGAGGCAGGTGGAAAAGGCTTTGTGCTGTCCCTGCTCAGAGGGGATCCTCAGCACAGCCCTGAAGATCTGCCCATAGGACAGCACAATGAAAACAAAACACCCAAATCCAAAACAGACACCAACTACAAGTACCCCAACTTCCCTGAGGTAGGCATCTGAGCAGGCGAGCTTGAGGATCTGGGGGATTTCACAGAAGAACTGGTCCACAGCATTGCCTTGGCAGAGGGGTAGTGAAAATGTATTGGCAGTGTGCAGCACAGCATAGAGGAAACCAGTGCCCCAGGCAGCTGCTGCCATGTGGACACAAGCTCTGCTGCCCAGGAGGGTCCCGTAGTGCAGGGGTTTGCAGATGGCAACGTAGCGGTCATAGGCCATGACAGTGAGAAGAAAATACTCTGCTGAGATCAAAAAGATTAACAGAAACACCTGTGCAGCACATCCTGGGTAGGAGATGGCCCTGGTGTTCCAGAGGGAGTTGGCCATAGCTTTGGGGACAGTGGTGGAGATGGATCCCAGGTCAAGGAGGGAGAGGTTGAGGAGGAAGAAGTACATGGGTGTGTGGAGGCGGTGGTCACAGGCTACCGCGGTGATGATGAGGCTGTTGGCCAGGAGGGCAGCCAGGTAGATGCCCAGGAAGAGCCAGAAGTGCAAGAGCTGCAGCTCCCGCGTGTCTGCAAATGCCAGGAGGAGGAACTCAGTGATGGAGCTGCTGTTGGACATCTGCTGCCTCTGGATGTGGAGGACAGAACAGGGAGGCAAGGACAGTGACAAGTTAGGGCATTATTCTCTGAGTAATATCAAAGACATTTCTCACACTACATACTCACTGCACCTTTTTCATTTCAACGAGATCTATTTTGAGCACCATTGCTGGAGCTCTGGATGGTGCTGGCTGAGTGTGCCATGAGGATCAGGACCTCTGCCTACTGCCTGCCAAGGAATCAGCCCTGCTCTGCAGCGATGGGTTTCTGGGAATGGTGTCAGGCAGGGGGTTAGTTCTGCTGTTTGAATTGGTCAGATGAAAACACTCCTAATATAAAAGTGTTTGTCAACATCTGCACTCCCAGTGCTAAGAAACCACAATCAAAGCATTGTCTGAGAGGGGTTGTTTTACAACTCTCCCCCATCTCACCTGGTAATAGTCTTGGATTTCAGAAACCCTCATCTTTTCTGCTGCACTCAGAGAAAATAAAGTGGGTCCTGCGGGGAAAGAGTAGTGCCTGCACCGCAGTGCAGAGCGAGGGGAGCTGGTCTGTCACTCTGTCTTGTTGCCAGCTACCCTGGGCTTGCTTCTTTCTGAGACGGGGGGTAATCACACACCCATGTTAACCTGAAAAGACTCCAGGCACTACTGAGAGCAGAGAGACCCACTGTCCAACACCAAGTGACTCCCCCTTTCTCAAGGTCTCTGCACCACACATCTTGCCAAGGACACACATGGTTCATTTCACAAACCCAGCAGCATTTCCTCAGTCGTGGTGACTCTGTGCTTTTGCATGGGGCATTCAGGTAACACCAAGACGCTATGGGACAGACCTGCATCCTGGAGGGCAGCTCACAGCTTGGAAGGTCACCCCAAGAAAATAGCCAAGTGTCCTGATGATGGTATCTCAGGAAGGGAGAGTCAGGTCATTTCCTGGGGAATGACACAGGCTGCATTGCCCACAGCTTGGAGGAGAGCTTGGACACCTGTAACCTTGTTCCCATGGACACAGCTGCATGGGAGGACCCACAAGATCAGTGTGTGACTCTGCAGCTGAAACTCCCACCCCCAGAGAGCCTGACAGCAGGAACAAGGTAACAGTAGCAATAACACAGACTAGTGGAGAAACAAGGAAAAAAAGAGTGAGGATCTGGCTCAGAGAGGCAAGGGAAGAGGCAGCCGGGCACTCAGGAAAGAGTTACCCTTACCCAGCTGTACATGCCGCCTCCCAGACACCAACAGAGCCAGGCAGTTGTTCTCAGTCCCTGTGCTCTACTTCAGGAGGTTCGTATCAGACTGACTGATCCCTCAGAGTTACAGCTCAGGAGTCTCAGTGACTTGTTCAAGCATGACAGCTCCTTTTCCATTTCTCCTGAAAATTCCCCAAGAGTAGGAAACATAATGTACAAACTCAGGAAAGCTCCTTATGTTTATAGTAATCCCTGCTTTGACCTTGCCCTTGAAAAGTGCCCTTGGAGATGTCTTGGGGATGATCTGGAGCTGTGAGCAGCCTTGACCCACACAGCACCCTCTTGTCATCAGAAGGACCCTGCCCTGCTGCAAGTTGTTTTTCCACCCACAGCTTCTCCCCACTCTGCTGTTAGAGCTCCCCAGGCAGGCAGAGTACTTACCCTGACCAGCGGCAGAGTCCCTGCCCCAGCACACAGCCCCCTGGGGTGCAGGGACCCTGCTCAGAAGGACAGCCCTGGGCACCCCTGGCTGCACACCCAGCTTCACACTCCGCAGCCATCCCCGGGTGAAGGCAGCTGACATGCCCTGTCCCTCTGAGGGTGCAGCAGGGAAGCTGTGCTCCAAAGCGCGTCCTTTTTCTCTACACTGCACAAACTGTGAGAGTCCTCCTGAGAGATCTGCTAGGCTGTGGGATGTGCCAGCTTCAGGATATCATTCCAGGAACCACAGCTACATTGCCCTGCAGCAAGACGCTTACCCTGTCAAGGGCTGTGAGAAATTGTCTCCAAGTGAGCTCTTCTCTGTCCTCCCACCCCAGACTGCCTTTAACATCTCTCTCTGCCTCACTTCTCTCCCCTCGGTGCCTGCAGGCAGTGCCCTCAGCCCTGCTGCGCTTTGCAGAGGAGCTGCTCCTGGGCAGAGCTGTCTCTCTGCAGTGCTGCCTGCTTGCCATGAGCTCCCTCCAGCCCAGGAGCCCAGCCCAGCTCAGCAGCAGAGGACCAGCCCAAGGCAGCACTTGCTCTGCCCCCTCTGGGCTCCCTCTGAGTGTCCCTGGGGCGCCAGGGGAACCTGCTGGAAAACAGGCTGAAGCAATCACTGGTGTTGCCTCCCTCAGCTGGGGAGAGACGCTTCTTTCAGCAGTGACATTTCTCCTCTCTGAAAGAGTGTGGTACAAGAATCGCCTTTTAATTCTCCCTTCTTTAGACAGGAAGAACATCACACTGGGGTCACCACGCATATGCCTGCACTTTCAAACTTCTGTTTTTTCTCTCCTCCTACATTTACTCACCCCCTTGAATACATAGTCAAGGAAATGACCAACAGTTTTCACAGGGGGCCTGTCAGTAGCACCTTGTCATTCCTAGAGATCAGCATCAGCTCCACCTACGGCCCTCAGGGGCAGCAGAGCCACCACTGACAAAAACCCCATTCCCTGGCAGGGCTGCCCTTCCCAGCCCTTCTTCTTTCTGTCCTTGGGGATAGCAGAGTTTGCTCACTGTCTTGGCATCCAGTTTCAGCTTTATGTTTCCATCCGCCCACCACTCCGGCATGGCTCTGAAGCCAAGCCTTTGCACACACGGGGTCTTAGACGCTTGGACCAGCTTCCCTAAGACAAGTCAGAGCCTGGCCTGGTGTTACAGCTGAGGTGCTACAGCCCAAATGTGCAATGATGCCCTCAGCCAGGGGTGCAACGAGGATGAGCTGGAGCCTGTGCTTTTTGACATCCATAAAGGAACTGCCAAGGCATGGTGGGACAAGCGACACAGCTTGGGGTGCTGCAATGGATGGGTACCAGTTCTCAGGAGAGACAGGCTGGAAGGATCAGGAGTGGGGTTCCCTCAAAGTGAAGAAGTTGCTTGGATGTATGGAGCTCCTTACTGGGGCCAGTGAGAAGTTGGGTCAGCCCTTGTGAGTGAGGGTCAGAGGAGGGGCCAGTAAAGGTGACATTGTGGTTGGAGTTGAGGAACCCACAGTCAGGGTGAGGAAGTGGGCACGGTCTTTTCTAAGCACCCAAAGGAAGTCTCTGGATGTAGAAGCCTGGGCCTCACTGGGGACTTTAACGACCCTGGCATTTTCTGGAAGGGGAACACAGCAGCATGCAAACAGTCCAGGCAGTTTCTGGAGTGTCTTCGGGGAACATCTTCACACAGCTGCCAGATGGGCCAACAAGGGTAATGCAAACCCGGATCTGATACTTGCCAGCAAGGCAGAGCTGGCCAGGGAACTGAAGGTCAGTGAAAGCCTTTTCAGTAATGAAAATGAAATAGTGAGGTCCGAGCTCCTGAGGGCACTGAGGAAGGAAAATAGAAGACTGCAGATGCCGGACAGTAGAAGAGCAGACTTTGGCCTATTCTGGGGAGTTTTAGTGGGGTCTCATGGCCACCAGCACTGACGGGCAGCAGAGCTTCATACAGTGCTCCTCAAGGACAGCATCCTCCAAGCATGGCAATAACCTATATCGACACTGAGTTGAAACTTGAAAGTAAATTCAAGGGCACCATAAAGAGCTGTTATTACTTCAGGGACAGATAAAGAAGAAGTAAAGATTATATGGGATAACTCCTACGTTTAGTAAGAGTATGTATAGATAGATCTGAGAGATTTTATGTGCTCTTATCACCAGCAAGGTCGCCCAGGCCTTGGTGCCTCAAGGCAGGACTCTGGTGGAAAACAGGCAAAGGTGGATAGGAATCAAATCAGGGGCTACTTGAGCAAACTCAAATGATACTATTCCAAAGAGACTGGATGTATAAATATGTATTTACATAGAGGGAGAGAATGTGTCATCAGCTTACTGGTCCATATCCACGGCCTGTGAAAAAATAATGAGAATTTACAGGTCAGTGTCAAGGTTGTCAAAAAGAATACTTACACACGTATTACACGACATCTTTTCTGCATGTTTCAAATTCTGCCTAAATCTTCTTTCAGGGGTTGACGCAGTTGCCCACATAGAGATGGCCACAGCCTCCAAGATTCCCAGGGGTAGCTGAAGACCCCACACGGCACTGGGAAATGTGAGCCAGGGCTGTCAGGAACCTTTCTGGAGCAGGAGCTGGTGGACAGGCAGGGTAGGCCAAAGCATCTCAGTTGACACAACTGATTTTTCTCCCTTGAGTAGAAAGGCAAGCCTGGAGAATTGCACCCGACGTGTCCAGTGCTGGAGAAGAATGAGAAATGAGTGGGTCTAGATGCTGCAGACTCTACTTGATGATGCTCTTGTAACCCAGATATGTTGTGTTTACTGCAGATTTGGCTATTCAAAAGATAACATTTTGTTCACTTTGTCTCTTTACTTCCTTCTGTGAATAGAGGGAGCTCCTGACTTCAGCGTGTGACTCAGTGTGAGTGAATATGGACAAACAGAGCCTGGGGCAGGGAAGTCTTTTGGGGTTCTTGGGATCTGTGCTTGACACAAAAATGTGTTTTCTATTGCTCTAAGACCATCCACTGTGGAAAGCAGACTTCAGATGAGGTAAGGTGGACTTAATACACAGCAGAGGAGGGTGGTTTATTTTTTATTGAACCAACCTTCCTTTGGTTTTGGTTTTTGGCAATTAAGAAACATCCTTCTGTGTCTGTGTGCAGCCTGTTCTCCAAGTGAAGCAGGTGTCAATGGGCTGAAACATGCAGCTACAGACTGTAGTGGAGAAAGCTCAGAATTGAGCAAAGGTGCTGTAAGTCCCAGGTGGCTGATGAGAGAAGTGTTGGGGTTGGAGGCAGGGACAAAGACTGCCCATAGAGTGTCTGACATAGAGGGTCTTGGCTTCTCTGCATATTCAGAGTCCATTAGGAGATGCTGAGGGTCAGTATCAGTTGGAGTTTGCTGGTTTCCCTTGATGTGTAAGCAGAAAAATAAGAAGTGGAAAAACATGAAATTGTTTCTTACTGATATTTGGTATTGAAACTTTTCACTTGGACTGCACTCCAGAAACCTCTTAAACTAACCCCGTAAGAACTGAGGAAGGAAGGAAAGTTATACCCAGAGGCTTGGCTTGTTAGGGCATTTGGCATGTTAATGAGCCCTCTGGTCCCAAGTTCCTGAACTGCGGATACTGAAAGAAGATTTCACTGGCCTCTAGAGAAGCACAAGTCAGCAGCACGTCTCCAAGTTCCTGAAGGTGTTATTTAGTCCCACTGAGGGCCATAGTGAAGCGATCATGGAGGGAATGAGATGACAAGGTGACTGTCCCTGGGGGCTGGTGAAGCAGGGACGCAGACGCACTGGTTAGAGGTTGAAAATCAACCGTGCAGGCAGCTGTGAATGGCCTTGATGTGTTTCATCAAGCAGGATGTTCAAGCGCTGACCCCCATACCCTAGGAATGGGGATCCTTTCCCTCACGGCATGCTCAGGACTCTTGCAGGGAGCAGTGAGATGTGGGGGTGTGCGATGATGCCAAGTGCAGGACAGCGATAGGACTCCTCCCAGGCTCTACAAAGCGTGGGGGTTGTAAGGAACTGGTGTCCTCTCAGGGGCTACAGTGGAACAGTCAGCAGCCAGAGGCAAACGGACAAGGATTTCCGTTCTGCTGGGGTATCCCTGACCCCACAAAGGGGCCATCCCCACCACAGCCTGTCCTACACTGTTCTAAGCCTGTGCCTCTTTCGCTGCAGATTTTAACCCCCACTCCTGCTTCCTCACCTCGCTCTGACCCCATAATGTCCCAAGCTTTAAGGATGACTTTCTGTCCTCACTGACTATTCCTTCAAACACAAAGCTGTGGTTTTCTGAGGTTTTGCCAAAGGCTGTGCATTCTTGATAACCTGTGCAGCTTCTTCCAGAGCCCTGCTAATGCTCCTCAGTCACTCAAGATGTCCCAGCCCCCAAGCTCAGTTGAATCCTCTATTTATTTCCACATCCTGTCAGTAAACTGCACATCCTCCTTCTGCTGCCTCAAAATCAAAACTCAACCTATTTCACTACAGCATGACACCCTCCCATTCCCCGCTCTTTCACGGCATCTTCCTGCCTTTAACACACAACCCCCCCACTCTCTCCCTGCATGCCCTTGTGTCTCAGAAACCCTTCCTCTTCCCCTGCAGTGATGGGACATCAGCCCAGGAGGTCTGTGCATTCTCCAGGCTCATGGATGTTTTCTGGAGGTCCATCCAAGTGTGGGAAGTGAAGGAAGAAAAGAGATCCTGTCAGCTCGTGGGGCATTACTGAGCACTTTCACCCCCAGCAGTGGGCATTGCCCTTCTGCCAGGCTGAGCCATGCACACCAGATGGAAAAGTCTCTATCATTCCTGTTTGCAGTGGAAGGGCCTTCCTTCCTGCCATCTTCCCAGGACAATCTTCCTCTTCTTCTTCATCCACACACAGACATCAACCCTTTCCATTTCTGGGCTCAGACATGATTGTAAGGATTTGCTAAAGCTATCTGTCATCCCCTTGTGTCTCCCTGACATCCCTTGACCCCCTCCATTGACCCATGGATCCCTTCCCTCAGCAGGAGTAAGGGAGATCCCTGCCTTTCACTCTAAGGGTATCCTGTCTAATTATAAGACCCAAAAGTTGGCATATAGATGTAACATTGTCTCTGAGAGCAGAATTTTATTTCTGGAAAGAAGTGTCTCTCCCCAGCTGAGGGAGGGAACATCAGGGATACCTTCAGCCTGTTTCTCAGCAGGTTCCCCTGTGTCACCACCCAGACTGGACAGACCAGGGAGTCAAAATTCCCTTGGGCTAAATTTAGGTGAAAGGACACCAAACGATCAGTTAAAGATTTTATTCCTGACAGAAGCAAACTGAACTGGGGAGGCATGGTAGGAGGTGGCCGGGTTTCCCACAACAGGAATTGGCATAAGGCTATTTCTGTAAACCGATGTAACCCAGGGTAACCATATACATCAATTGAGGGAATAAGGAGATCCCTCCCATTGAGTCCTGAGGTTCAGAGCAGACCCCCTTGCTTTCTAGACTCCTCCTCAGAGAAGGGCCCAGGGGCAGCTGGATCCACTCTTAGTCTCAGACTTGGTCAATGGTTTATGTCTTGAAACGGATGAGATGTAGGGATTGTGGAAAAGGAAAGAGAGAAGAAGACAGAGAGAGAAAAAGGAAGAGAGAAAGATTTCACCCGTCCTGGGTCCAGCGTTGGTTCAGTCAGCCGAGGGGTCCCGTCCCGGTGGGCTTGCCCACCCGGGGCTTCAGTTTCTGTCCTTTTATCATCCTTGTCCCTCCTTCGGGCGGGCACCAGAACTCATCAGGTTAATGAGCAGTTTTTGAGCCTTTGGGCTTGGGGGTCATTTGTGGAGTAACTACTCCTTCCCTGCAGATGTGGCCATTGTTTGATCTTTGTATCAGAACAGCTTATCAGAACAGGGAGCTGAACACCCTCCAGCAGGCCCTCTCCCTCCTGTTGCTGATGCCTGAGCTGATGGGCTTTTCACCTTGTTTCCTTGCTGTGCAGGCTTTGTCTTTGAGCAGAACTTGCCCCACCACAATGTTTGAGACATTAACTCTTTCAGTCTCTCACACAGTACAAAACCAGTAACTCTTTTTATTGTAGTGCCCTGCAACTCCTCATGCCGTTCTCTTGTGGTGATGGCTCACCACAACCAGGGTGAGCCACCTCCATGCAAACATTAAGAGTGGATAAAATGGAACTTCAGTCCAGGGGCACCTTGAGAAACAAACTCTGGGAGTCAACCAACAGAAACCTCTTAAGTTTTACAAGAAGTGACTGGTCCTGCACTGGGGGAAGCATAACCCCATAAACCAGAGGCAACTGGAACCTGAGTGGGTGAGCAGTGACCCTCAGGAGAATGGCCTGGGCACTAGAAGGGACACCATACAGGCTAGTGGTGAGCACTCACCGTGAACAAAGCCAGCTGGTTAGGTGAATGTAGTAGGATGAGCGTGGCCACCCAGACATCTGGAGTTTTCATCCCTCTCCAGGGAGCATTGGTGTGGCCACACCTGGACTAGTGTTTCCCTTCGTGGGAATTCCTGCTGTAGGCAGGTGGGGATGGAACAGAAGTGTGCCCAGAGGAGGTCTGAACATGCCCTGCTGTATTGTGTGGCAAGGTTTTGGTAACAGGGGGCGTTACAGCGGTGGCTTCTGTGAGAAGCTGCTGGAAGCTTCCCCTGTGTCCGACAGAGCCAATACCAGCCGGCTCTAAGACAGACCCACTGCCGGCCAAGGCCGAGCCAATCAGCGATAGCGGTAATGCCTCTGTGATAACATTTTTAAGAAGGAAAAAAAGTTGGGACAGACAGAAATGGCAGCCGGAGAGAGGAGTGAGAACATGTAAGAGAAACAACCTTGCAGACACCAAGGTCAGTGAAGAAGGAGGGGGAGGAGATGCTCCAGGCACCGGAGCAGAGATTCCCCTGCAGCCTGTGGTGAAGACCATGGTGAGGCAGATTGTCCCCCTGCAGACCATGGAGGTCCACGGTGGAGCAGATATCCCCCTGCAGCCCGTGGAGGACCCCACGCCGGAGCAGGTGTTTTCCCAAAGGAAGCTGTGACCCCGTGGGAACCCCGAGCTGGAGCAGGCCCCTGGCAGGACCTGCGGATCTGTGGAGAGAGGAGCCCACGGAGCAGCTTTTCTGGCAGGACTTGTGACTCCGTGGGGGACCCACGCTGGAGCAGTGTGCTCCTGAAGGACTGCACACCATGGAAAGGACCCATGCTGGAGCAGTTCGTGAAGAGCTGGAGCAGTTTGTGAAGAACTGCAGCCTGTGGGAAGGACCCACATTGGAGAAGTTTGTGGAGGACTGTCTCCCGTGGGAGGGACCCCACGCTGGAGCAGGGGAAGAGTGTGATGAGTCCTGCCCCTGAGGATGATGAAGTGGCAGAAAATAACGTATGATGAACTGATCATTAACCCCATTCCCCGTCCCCCTGCGCCATTGCGGGGGTTGGTAGAGAATCCGGGAGTGAAGTTGTGCCTGGGAAGAAGGGAGGGGTGCAGGGAAGGTGTTCTGAGATTTAGTTTCATTTCTTATTACCCTACTCTGGTTGATTTGTAATAAATTGAGTTAATTTTCCCCAAGCTGAGTCTGTTTTTGCCCATGACTGTAATTGGTGAGTGATCTCTCCTGTCCTTATCTCGACCCACAACCCCTTTGTTATATTTTCTCTCCCCTGTCCAGCTGAGGAGGGGGAGTGATAGAACGGCTTTGGTGGGCACCTGGTGTCCAGCCAGGGTCAACCCACCACACCTGCACTTTAGGTCCTGAACCCCACTTTTGAAGACCACTTCCATCTCCACACAACCCCAGGAACATGCTGACACTGGGCAATCACCATGCTCTCCAGGCAGCTCCAGATGCCCCTCCTAGAGGATGGCTGTCTTCAACATCACCTGTGGGAAAGCCCTGGGTACATCCCTCAATTATACTCATCACCTTACCTGTCACCAGACACTGAATGGTGACTCCTAAATCCAGTCCTATGTCTTTAAAAGGCTTCAAACCTGGAGCTTTTTACTCCAGAAAACATGGAGGAAGAGGAACTTCAGAGGTGCAGTTCCTCAGGCATCTTTGTGGAACGAGCCTCGCCCGAAAGCAGTGCACCGCGGGCATCCCATATAATTACAGAGATGCTATGAAAGAGGCCAGCTCTGAGCCACTCTTAGACACTTTTATGAGGGAACCAGGTGAGACAAAGTAGGTTCATGCCTCCGTTGAAGTGACACAAATCCAAACATTTGTGTATTAACATAATAACCACGAATGACAGTAATAACAGCCATAGTGATAATAATAATGATATTAAAAACAAAACAACAGAACAAAACAAACAAAAAGAACAAACCAAGAAATCCCACCCTAAACAAACAAACAAACAAAAAGAGCCCAAACCAATCTGGAATCAGACACTTTGTGAATCATTTGTGGAGAGAGGTAGTAGTTCCACCAACCCCACCCTTCTTCCACCTTCAGCTTTGGCAGCTGCGTGTGTCTGGCCTGCCCACTTGCCTTCACCACTCACCTTTGTAACTGAGGCCCCACACATATCTTGGCACTCCCACTGTAAGCTGGCACCCACCCCACACCTGGAGTCTACCTGGCCATGGAGGCAGGGAGAGGCCAGGTCCCCTCTGCCCGGCGCTGGGCACAGCTTTTCCCTGGGAATGTCCCCAAGGAGCTCTCTTCATGTGAGTGTCAGCCTGTGGCCTGGCAGGGGTGGAACTGGAACAAGGGCTGCTGGGGCAGGGCTGAAGTAGCTCAGCTGGGAGAGCGTTAGACTGAAGATCTAAAGGTCCCTGGTTCAACCCCGGGCTTCATCAATGATTTTCTCCTGTAGATTTTTGCAGACACTGCCTGCCTGCCTTCTTCCAGCCTGCCCTGGCCCTCCTTGCTCCTTCACCTCTTGCCAGAGCACTGCCCATGCACTGTAGCTGCAGATCTGCAGGTTAGAACGAGCCTTCCTCTTGCACTGCAAGCCCCCAGCCTTCCCCTGGACAGGACTCTCCATTCAGTGCTTCTTTGGGGTGGTCTCCAGCCATCCCTCCTTCCCTGCTCCACAGCACTTGGCATCTCTCCTTCACGGGGTCTCTGCAAAGACCCTGTCTCTCTCCTCTTTGTCATTCTCGATGGTGCACAGACTGCTCCCCTTGTCATAGATGCATCACGGGAGAAGAGCGTCTATCCTGCTGGCAGGCATCAAGGGGATGGAGCTCAGTGGAAGAGCGCCCGCTTCACGTGTGGGAGGTCCTGGGTTCAATCCCTGGCATCTCCAGGCAGGTGTGGGCTGGAGCTTGGGCACTGCTCCTCTCCAGGCCCTGTGGGCCTGCCCTGCCCACCCAGGGCTTGGCTGTGAGCTGGGCAGGGCTGTGGGACTCTCAGCTGGAGTTTTCCTTCCACCATCGCCACTGGCTTGAGCAGAGTCTCAGCTCAGGAAACCTGGATCTGCTGAGGTCAGGCACAGCCCTGCAGAGGTGGGACTGCTGGGGTTGTTGCCCACCTCTTCTTCCTGTGGTGTTCGGCGACTCCATCTACCCTGTGCTGGTAGGATCAGGGAGTCACAGGTCTGTCCACAGCCATGCACAGGCAGTGAGGGCCAGGAGATGGTGCCTCGGCTGCTCCCTGGCAATAACCCCCACAACCAAAATGGGGCATGAGACATGGACTTTCACTGCAGCGTGCCCAGCACCCTGGTGAGCCAAAACTCAGAGAAATAAGGCTGCTCTCCTATGGGCTTTAAACAGCCAAGCTCTGCCCAGCATGGGGCCTGCAGTGCTGAGACTTGGGGGTCTCACTGTGACCCCCCTCAGGCAGGTCCTCGGGAGCTGCAGGAACAACCACAGATCTGGGCTACAGCGACAATCTTGCTTTGCTGCAGAGAATGGACCCAGCCTGCAGGGCCAGACTGTTCAGGTCCCCAAATGCCATGAAACAGGCTCTTCCTGCTCAGGCCTGCTGCCCCCCTCAAGCACACACAGGCCTGTGGCTCATCTCCCCAAGGAGGAAGAGGAAAATGTCTGCCAGGTGCCAGAGTAAGGGAGAAATATTGCACCTGTGGGAGGGCAGAGCTGGCAGCAAGGTGGCACAGGACAGGCACTGGGTTCCTCTCCCCAGTCCCCACTTGGAGCACCTTGAGTCTGCACGTCAGTGTCCATAATGTCCATAGCCCCCACCATCCTGTGTTCAGACGATAACACCCCCCCCTTCTTTACTTCACTTTTATACCTTCCTTCTCTGAGATGCAGGACTGGAGCTTGCCCCCATGGGAGTTTTCCAGGGGCTGGAGGCTGTGTTTGCAGTGCCCCTGTATGTCACGAATCATCATGGGGGTCTCACCCTGGGAATGCTGCTCTCCAATGGGGTCTGCCAGCAGGAAAGCTCTGGGGTATGGGGCAGAGGGATACGTGTGCCTGGGCTTCTCCCAGATCCCCCCAGGATCACTCCAGGGGTGGAGGAGCTCCCAGCAGGGAATGGGGCAATGCTGAAGTGGGAGAGGATGTTGGCGACAGGCACCTCCTCCCCGCATCTCCTCTAGGGCCAGATCCTGCTGCTTGCAGCAGTACTGAGCTCCAGCAACTCCCCACAGGGAATCCTGCCACAGACAGCCAATGCACCTTCCAGCCCACAGCAGAGGAGCCTTTTGGGGAAGTGCCGGAGGGGTGTGGAGACCCACCAGCAGGAGCAGGGAGGGCAGTTTGGGTGCCACGTCCTGCCCAGGTGTCACTGGCTGCTACATAAGAAGTTTCTCTGCCCATGGCCACTGGGCAGGTGAAAGCCACAGCCAAGGGAGAGGAACCCTGGCTCAGCTCCCAGCAGTGCCTCTTCTAGGGGAGGGACACAAAATCTCCTCTGCCATGGAAACGTGCCCACGTGAGCATCCTCCCAGATGAGCCCTTCTCCAGGCCAGGGACTGGACCACAGCTTTTGGCTGTAGCACACATCTCCGGGGGATCTTTTCTCCTCCCCCTGGCCCTCCAACAGTGCTGGGGGAAAGGTGCCCCCGTCCCCCCCTGCTCCCATCCCTCTTCTTCCTGCACACAAGTACCGTGCTGACACAAACCCAAACTGACATCCCTGGCGAGGCAGCAGGAGGGTGGGGGTGGGGGCTGGAGGAGAGCAGGAGGAGGGAGTCCCAGGGCTGCCGTGGGGCCTTACAACCTCTGCTGAGGAAGATGGCAGCTCAGTGCCTTGACAAGAGTGCTCAGGGTCTGCACGGGCCCAAGGCAGCAGGAGCAGCCCATGGAGACTGGGGTCCTGGCAGAGCATGAGGAGAGGGAATCCCAGCCCCGTGTGACCCAGAAAGCGGCTCTGCACCCTGTGCTGGGGCAGTGGGGAGCAGAGCTGCCTCCTAACCATGGTGGGAGGTAATCCATGGGCCATGTTCCCCCCTGGGGCTGGCTGGGGTGTTCAGGGCACTGCGGCCACCTCAGGGCTCACTTCTGTGGGGCCGCAGGACAGGGCTTACCCTGACACGGCAGCTCTGTCATGGCCTCTGCACTGTGGGACCAGCCTGGGGCAAAGAGCAGCTGGGAAACCCTAGGGCGAGGAAATGGGTGCTCCCACTGCAGTGCATCACGGGACCTATCAGAGAGCCATTTTGACTAGAAACTGCCTGTGGCCAGTAGGATGGAAATGTCTCTGTCAGCAGGATTATTCCCCAGCGACCATGGGCTCTCGCAGCCCCACAGCCTGACCCCAAGCCTGCTGTCCCTGAGACATGCCCATTTCCCCACCTCTGTGACTTTGTTCTCTTCTCCTCCTTCTCAGCCTCAGGAAGATGCCCTGACACCTGGGCAGGCAAGCACCAGCTCTGGGTCAAAGCTGAACACAGCTGTTGTATTATGAACAAAGATGATGCACAGCATAAAAATGGGAATAAAAATAGAGGAAACTCCAGGCGGTTTCTGCTGCCAATGGGACAAGGGACATGGTTCCCTGGTGCTCACGGCTCTCCCAGCTCCACAGACCTCTTCTCCCTCCTGGCTGCACCCAGCTGCACAGCAGGGAGGGGCTCTCATGGCCTGGGGCTCTGGGACTGTTGTGCACAGAGCTCCGGTGTCACAGCCCTTGTGTCCTCAGGGGGATGTGCCAGAGACACCTCTTCAGCATCATCATAGCCCATGCTCCCCAGGGACAGGGGCCACGTGTCTCCTTCAGCTCCAGGGACCCCAGCACTTCTCTGGGAGTGCAGGCTGGGCCCTGCAAGCAGCAAGGCAGGACAATGCAGTTCACCCCAGGGGGTCTATGCATCATCTTCCTCCCTGCTCCTCACCACATTCAGCTCCTTCTCCCACCCCTAGTCCCTCCAAGGAAAACTCCCGGGACAGGTTCCCCCTTCCCAGGAGACTGGGGTCTCAGGACAGCAGAGAGTTGAATGGCACCAGGGATGGCACCCCAGGAACCAGCAGTGCTAAATTTGCCTCTCACCTCTGGGGGCATCCCTGGGCTCTGCACCCTCCTCTGGCTCCCTGGGCATTTCCCTGCCTCCCTGCCCAGAGGCAGCATCCTCCTCCGGATGAGAAACCTCCCTGGCATCATCATAGCCATCCGCTGGGTCACCTCCAGGTGGGACAAGAACATCTGAAAGGAGAGGGGAGCTGGTGACAGTGAGAAGATACGTCCTGCGCAGCAGAGGATGGGAAGATGTGCAGGGACACAGGTCTGGGACACTGGTGTTGGCAGCACCACAGGAGACCCCCATGTCCTCCCCATCTCCAGCAGTGACACTGAGTGACACTTCTGTCCATCACATGTCTTCAGGGAGATCAACTCCTTCTTGCCTCTGTTACCTGGTGCTGATCCCAGACCATCCTCCTCCTCGCTGACCCCAGGGTAGGGCTGCAGCTGGGTCAGGGACTCCTCTGAATAGGAGCCTGGAGAGATGCACGGTGGGTATTATGAAGTGAGCCCCACTGACCTGGCTCGTGGTCAGTGCTACTGAGGAAGGGGGACCCACAGAGGTGGGGCTGCATGGGGAGGAGGGCTGGGAAATCACCCTGCCTCCCTGGGGCAAACCCTGTCTCAAAGGTGCTCCCAGAGCTGCCCTAGGACAGTCCCTTCCTTCACTCCACGGGTGTCAGATGGGGTGCAGGGGCAGGAAGAGAGGGGATGTCCAGCGGGACAGGAAAAGCTGGTGGGGAGAAAGGTCCCCTCCCAGGCCCAGGACCTGGATCGTCTCCCCACAGACCACATGGCCCCAGCGTCACAAGGACCACGGGTCGGGGGAATTCAGGGAATCAGCCCTGGGTTGGGGCCAGGGAAAAGGGTCCTGCACGTGTGCCTCCAGGGAGGACCCTCACCCACCTGAGTGACCAAACCTCGCCTGCTTCTCCCACACTGGGCTGTAACCAATCTCCTCGTACACAGCCTCAGGGAACATCTCCTGAGCACTCCTGGAGCCTGGGGACAGAGGCAGGGCTGGCAGAGGGACAGGCAGAAGGGTAATGGAATCACACTGCGCTCCCCCAAACCTGTTCCTTGGGCCAGCCCAGGACTGGTCTGACAGCACAGCCCCACTGCACTGTCCAGGCACATCTGCCACATCCCCAGTGAGGGCAACATCTCTGTGGAGATTGTCTGGGGCAGCGTCCCCCTCCCATCGTCCCTTCAGAGACAGTGCTCATGCCCCTCTGGCCCCAGGGTCATGCACCCCTTGTCTGACCCTGGAGCAGCTCCCATGTTTCCTCCACCTGGAGCTTTCCCCTATCTGCCCCACGGGTCTAGAGTAGGGCGCATGTCCTGCCAGGGGGTGGGCAGAGGGGACAGCCTGGGGGCCTGACACCGCGGGGATGGACCCTGCTGCCCTGCACTCCTCCCATCATCTCCCTTGTCCCAGAGCCCCCCCCCAGCACTACCCAGACCACTGCCAGCCTTGGCCATCTCCTCTCTGCTCACATGTCCCCCAGCCCCGCTCTGACATTTTTCTCCTCGTCCTATCATTACATCCCCCCACCTCTGGGCTCTCTCCACCCCTTGCTGCTGGTGCCCCATGGCCAGGCAGTCAATGGGGTGGTGCATGGGACAGGTGGCAGCACACGGTCTCATCCCCCCAGCTCTGCCTGTGCCCCTCACTGACACCCTGCAGCCCTTCCAGGAGGTATCTCCCCCTGGGACCGCTGTGGAAAGACCAACCTCTGCGCCCAGCCCTGGTGCTTAGTGCTTGCCCAGCCAGGAGGGCCAGGAGCAGGCAGAGAAGGGCCCCCAGGATGATGCAGATGATGACAGGCACTGAGACTCTCCTGCTGCCAGTTAGACGGCCCCGGGGGGAATCTGTGTGGGCAAGAATACGGAAAGGCCAGCACCAGGCCTGGGTGAGGTGGAAAAAGCACCATTCCTGACGCCCATCACACAAGGCAGCAGGGGGTGGATGGCCCCAGGGATGAGCGATGGAGAAGCTTCTACCCTGATGAGTAAATTACAACCTTCCCTAGCCCCCTCACCACCAGACCAGTGCCTTCTCCTGGGAGTTTCACACCTCAGCAAGGAGCCCCATCCACCCAGCTGTGGGTCACAGTCTGGCCCTGGGGATACCCAGCCGCAGGGGGACATCAAGTTACCTGCTTGGGGTGGGGATGCTGCTGTCCTGGGTGTAGCTGAAGAAGAGGAAAAGGAGAGCTGGGCTGAGAAGGTGGGTGTGCGAGTACCGGGGAGCCTCCTCCCCAACACACTGTGTGTGTGTCTGTGGATGTCCCTGACACATCCCACCCAAATTGCCCCTCCTGTAGTGCTAGAAAGAGAGGCCAGGAAAGGGCTCAGTGCCTCTGCTCCGGGTGGCAGGCAGGAGGGCACAGGCAGCCCAGGGGATAACCCTGGGGCTGCAGGACCCCACGGGCAATGGCCAGAACACATCCAGTTCCACCGAGGCTGCTCCCACTTGGCACCAGGCTCCTGCACTCTGCAGGAACATTCTTGCTCTTGGGAGGTCAGAGGCCATGCCAGGACCAAAGGGGCAAAAGGTCTTCCCCAGCACCCTGCCAATACCCGAGCAAGGGGTCCCAGTCCTGCCACTCACCTGAGCAGTTCACCGCAGCATCTTCCTTATGCCGGCAAGCACCACCATCCCCAGGCCGGGCCCAGCAGTCCTGCAGAGACAGCTCTGTCCCCCGGCACTCCACCTGCTCCAGCCAGATGGGGCCCGTCCCCATCCCAAATGCAGCCTCATGCAGGGCAGACACCGCGGGGCCGCAGCCCAGCTGCCTGCACGCCACCTCAGCATCCCGCATGTCCCAGGAGTCGTCGCACACCGTCCCCCAAGAGCCACGGTGCCAGACCTCCACTCTGCCTGAGCACCTGTCCTCACCTCCCACAGCACGAATCTTCTCCCTGTCTGGAGAAGGCAAAGACCTCCCATGGCACTGAGACAGCAGGCAGAGCCCTGCCAGACAAGGAGCATCCACAGAGGAGCAGCTCCCTACCTGTGCACCTCGTGGAGTTGGGGCACGGGGCCAGCGGGATCGAGGGCATTTCTGGGCGTCTCCCTGAAGAAGGAAACACTGTGGTGAAAGGGCTGGTTCGGGAGATGGTGCAGAAGAGAGCAGGACTGATCTCTGCTTGTGCCTCCCTCTGCCATCTCGATCACGGCAGCAACTGAACCCTGCTCATTGAGGGGACATGCACAGGACTGTGGGGGGACCCCAACTGCTCAGCCCCAAAAGGTCCCTGTTTAACAGAGCAGCAGGAGCGTGTGTGTGAAGGGGAGGCTCTTCTGAACCCTGTCTGGTCTTTTCTGAGACCTCACCTGCAGATGCCTCTGCCTCCCCCAGGCGCTGCTGGCAACCTGGGTGGCAACTGCTGCTGGACGTGTGTGGCTGTGATGGCTTTTCTGCCACCAGCAGCAGAAGGGACTGACATGGAAAGGAAAAGCCCCTCCAAGCTCTTTCTCTGCATTTGCCTGTGCTCAACAGGGAACAGGAGCTGGAGTGACACTGGGGTGCCCAGGTGGCTCAGAGTTACCATTGCAGGTGATGTGGATCTCCTCTCGTGGGTCTTCACATGACTGTGGGTTCCAGGGAGCAGAGGGACACTGCCAGAAGGAGCTGGTTTTCTCCCCACACTGCATGTTATCCAGCCACGTAGGGCCAGACACCCTTCTATAAGGCAGCTGTGTTTCCAGGGATCCTCCGTCCCCACAGCCCAGCTCCTTGCATGCCAGCGACACCGTGTCGAGAGTCATCAAGTTGGAGCAAATGCTGCCCCACGTCCCGTTGTAGAAAACCTGCAGGCGCCCGGAGCAGCCATCACTGTTCTCCAGCCTCAGGGCCACGAACTCTGGGAGGAAAGGCACCAAGAGGGAACAGGCTGGTCTGGGGCTGTGGGAGCCAGGACACCTCTGCACCCCCCAGGCCCACAGCTGGGTAGGGCCATGGCCAGTACGTCCCCCTTGCACCCAAGGGTAGAGAGAAGCCCCTGATGGACAGACACCCTGCCCTTCCTGCTAACCCTCGGGGATGGCTGAGCTCCCCAGGGACCCTCAGTGGGACTGAGGGTACCCGTGCATGGGTGACCACAGGACATGCTCTGGCAGGAGCTGAGAGGCAGCCAGGGACAGCCTTGGCCATGCCCGTCTCTCCTTGTGTCCTGGCCTCCGCGAGAGCCAGGCTCCCACTACAGCTCCCACCACAGACCTGAGCAGATGACTCCCGCATCCTCTTTGTGCCCGCAGTCGTGCTGCCCCCAGGGCCTGGCAGGGCAGTCCCAGAGAGCAGCTTCGGCCCCAGAGCAGTTCACGCCATCCAGCCAGATCTGCCCGGAGCCTTCCCCGAACTGAGCGGAGCCGGCTGCCTCCACTGCCCCTCCACAGCCCAGCTGGTGGCAAACGACGGCGGCATCAGACAGGTCCCAGCCATCGTCACAGACAGTCCCCCAGATGCCCTGGTAGTAGATCTCCACTCTCCCAGCACAGCACCTGGACCCGTTCACCAGCCGGACCCTCCGGCTCCCTGTAGTGGGCAGAAACCCCAGTTGCTGTCAGGGGCCGGCTGCCCACCCACCCCATCACCTGGGGGGCCCGTGCAGCGCCGCTCACCCCAGCAGATGACTCCCACGTCCTCCACAACCCCTGCCGCCGGTGCACTCTCGGGCAGGGAGGTGTTGCAGAGGGCCAGGCTGGCCTCGTGCCCTGCGCACCGGACCCCTCGCAGCCCCACAGGGCCGGTCCCTCGCTCAGGCTTTGGGGGGTTGTAGGCTGTCCCTGCCTCTCCGCACCGCAGCTGCCGGCACACCACGCTGGCCTCCTGCATGTCCCACTGGTCATCCAGGACTCTGCCCCATGTCCCGTTCTGGAAGATCTCCACTCGTCCATCGCACCGGCTCCCTCCACCCACCAGCCGCAGGGATGCAAAGCCGGCTGAGCCTGGGGAGAGCAGAGATGCCACGGCCATTGGTGGCACTGGGGAGCATGGCATCCTTCAGGGAGCGGGGCGAGGGGGGATTTTCCCACCAAACACAACAAGATTGAGCCTTTTGCTGATGAGAAGCGAGGGCAAAACCTGGGTCCCCTCTGCAGCTCACAGCCAGGTCTGCTGCTGCTGGGGGCACCCAGGCACCTGCTGCCTGGCTGGTGGGATGAGGCTCTGCAGAGCTCTCTCTGGGGATGGGATGCAGTTGTCTGCAGCCAGAGGGATGGAGCACAGCCCTGCAGCCCTGCTCTGGCCTTGTCCCACAGTAGGAGAATGGAGGAGCCCAGGCCTGGTGGAGTGCCGGGGCCTAAGCCACTGCCCTGGGGGCAGATGCCTGCCTCCGTTCAGCCCTCAGCTCTCCCAAAGTAGAGCGGTCACTCTGAGCAGGCAAAGCCCTCCAGATGGCTCCTGGGGAAGCCAGGGTTTCTCCAGGAGAAATTCAGCCTTGCACTGCTGTGGGACCCCTGCTTTGGGTGGCCACGTCACACACAAAGGGCAAATGGTGTTATGCAGCATTTTTCCAGCACTCACCTGCGCAAACGACAGCAGCGTTGTTCCCGTGGGAGCATGGTGAGGCCCCCAGGGTGATCACTGGGCATTGTCCCAGATGGGCTTCTGTACCGTCACAGTGGAATGAGTCTCTCCAGACAGGGCCAGTCCCTCTCCCAAAATGCTCTCCTCCAGGAACGGACTCAGCAAACCCGCAGTTGAGTTGACGACAGAGAACGTGGGCATCCGAGAGATCCCAGTGGGAGGCACAGAGGGTCCCCCAGGTCCCCAACACCTGGACCTCTACCCTCCCTGCACACGCTGTGCTGCTGTTCACCAGCCTGAACCCTGTGTATTCTGGGGACAGAGGAGGAGGAGAGAGGGTGGATTGGTGCTCCTGTACCCTCAGTAGCTGGCGGAGAGGCTAGATGGACAGCATGCCTTTCTTCTTCTGCACTATTTTCATGCTGCAGACAATCCCATCATCCCTCCTGTCCTCACACCTGGCCCAGCACGGTCCTTGATCTGTTCCCCAACCCCTGGCACAGCCCTAGTGTTCAGCACCCCTCCCTGAGTCCTTACGTGTGCAGGTGACAACAGCGCTGTTCGCGTGGGTGCAGGGCTGGTCCCTGGAGGACCCTCTGCGGCAGGAGAAGAGGCGGGATTCATTCCCCACACACTGCAGCTCTCCATCCCAGATGGGACTGACCCCTTCTCCAAAGTGAGCTGGGCCAGCGACAGGCAGGGCCACGCCGCACTGCAACTCCCTGCAGACCACATCAGCAGCTTTGGGACTAAAATGTGAATCACAGACACTTTTCCACTGGTCCCTGTCTTGGATCTCCACACGTCCTGAGCAGCGGCTCTTCCCTTCCACCAGCCGGACAAATTCTGGAAAAAAACCAAAACAACTGGGAGTTCCCAGAGCCCTCTGGCAGTTAAATGCCCAAGTCTCACATCACCGCCAAGCAACCTATGACCAAACTGCCCATTGCACATTGCAGAGAAAGTTGTTGGGGGAGTGTTTGTGACATAGGCACATCCAGACCCCCACGCACCCCATCTCTACACAATCACAGCACTCATGGGCATGTGTCTGTCGCAGACTCACAGCCACAGGCACTCCTCAGACAAACTGCTTCCACTCAAGGTCCCCTGCGTTGCCTGGTGTGGTCTCCCCAGCACTGCAGTAGTGTCAGCAGTTTGGATCCAGGAGAACTGGCCCAGATGATAATGACTGCTGCAGCCTGCTCAGCCTCTGCAGAGATTGGGACCAGGCAGGACCATCACCCTGATGCAACCGGAAGCACCCCCTGATCCCAGGGGTGTTCCTGGGGTGTTGGAACGATCATTTTAGGCAGAAGATGTCACAGAGCACAGAAATGGTGCAGCTGCCATCATGCCTGGTGCCTGTCCAGATCCCTTTGATGTCTGCTCGGGGGGAGGGTGTCCTCAGTCAGGGACACAGTGCTCTGCCTGGAGGTGTCCACAACCCAGATGGATGGCCGGACAGAGGGGCAGGAGACTCCCACTGGGTCCATGCCAGCTCTCAGAGACCAGCAGGCACAGATGAGGATCAGTAACTGCTGCCAAAGCCCCCATGACATGAGGCAGCACGGGGAACCATGGGCAGGCAGGAGGGCTTGGGCAGTTCATCAGTGCTGCCTGCACAGGGTCATGTCCCCACAGGACTACTCATAGCCCCAGGGATGTCTCAGTACCAGCCTGTGCATGCAGTGGGTAGGCTCCCTCTGGGCCTTCCCCAAGGACTGGGGACATCAGCAATGACAGTCCCAGCCTGGCAGTTAGACCAGCATCACTGGGCCCTACTCCAGTGTCCACTTGCTGCTCCCTGAGGGCACAGCCATGGTCCCTTCGCCCATCCCAGAGCCAAAGGTGAGGAACAGGCTGTCCACTTACCTGAACACGTCACTCCAGCATCGAGAGTGTGTTCACAGTTATTTTCACCCCATCCTTTGTGTTTGCAGTCAGACAGGGCAGACTCGGTGCCATTACAGCCAACATCATCCATCCAAATGGGGCCAGATCCTGGCCCAAAGTGTCCATACTGAGGAGCTCCAACAGCAGACCCACAGCCCAGCTGCTTACAAACCACTGCCACATCGGTCATGCTCCATTCGTCACCACACACCGTCCCCCACTGGCCCTGTTGTTTCACCTCCACTCTCCCAGCACAGCGCCTGCCACCATCTGCCAGCCTCACCTCCACAGCACCTTCAAACACTGACACAGGACCAGTTAGAACAGCGCCAAGCCCCAGCAGTGTGCGTCTCGGGGAACCCCCGCCCGGGTGGCATCAGAGGTGCCAGGGTGGGAGCCCACTCGCCTCCAAGTCTGTCCCCAGGGCAGTGCAGGGGTCCCTTCTATCCTCACGGGTGCTGCAAGGCTGGGGGCTGCAGTTCTGGCCCTGCTGGGTCATTTGTGGCCCCACAGCCTTTGGCACCTCCTTCTACCCCAACAGCCAGCTGCCACCTGCCCCTGGCCCATGCCCACCTAGGGCACCTGCTCCTCCCCTGCCAGCACCCTGAGAAGAGACCTGCCCCACCAAGGCTCCCCCAAGCACACACTGCTGCTTCTCCACAAAGCCCCCAGCTCCCCCGGACCACAACCTACCCTCCCCTCCTCCCAGCTTATAGTCTGCCTTCAGGCCTTTCTGTGTCCCCTGTGGAACAACACGATGATCCCAGTGAGCCCTCCCAACCCATGACCCCTCCTTGTCCTTGGGCAGCAGCCCAGCCCTGCCCTGTATAGGATCCCCCAGGAAGGTCACCTCTCTGCCAGCCTGTGGGAACAGACAGCCCACTTCTCTTGTCTCAACAGGCACAACCTGTCCCCGCTCAGGCTGGAGCTCACCCCAGCGTTCAGCACCCCTCCCTGAGTCCTTACGTGTGCAGGTGACAACAGCGCTGTTCGCGTGGGTACAGGGCTGGTCCCTGGAGGACCCTCTGCGGCAGGAGAAGAGGCGGGATTCATTCCCCACACACTGCAGCTCTCCATCCCAGATGGGACTGACCCCTTCTCCAAAGTGAGCTGGCCCAGCGACAGGCAGGGCCACGCCGCAATGCAACTCCCTGCAGACCACATCAGCAGCTTTGGGACTAAAATGTGAATCACAGACACTTTTCCACTGGTTGTCATCATGGATCTCCACACGTCCTGAGCAGCGGCTCTTCCCTTCCACCAGCCGGACAAATTCTGGAAAAAAACCAAAACAACTGGGAGTTCCCAGAGACCTCTGGCAGTTAAATGCCCACGTCCTACATCATCGCCAAGCAAGCCGTGACCAATCTGCCCAGTGGCCATGCCAGACGAAGTTGTTGGGGGGTGTTTGTGACACAGGCACATCCAGACCCGCACGCATCCCATGTCTACACCATCACAGAACTCAAGGGTATGTGTCTGTCACAGCACCAGGCACCACTCAGACAAACTGCTGCTGCACTGCACTGTCTGACATGGTCGCCCCAGCACTGCAGTAGTGTGAGCAGTTCAGGTCCAGCACTGGCCCAGATGATAATGACCGCTGCAGCCTGCTCAGCCTCTGCAGAGCTTGGGACCAGGCAGGACCATCACCTTGATGCAGCCAGAAATGCACCTTGCTCCCAGGGGTGTTCCTGGGGTGTTGGAGGTTCATTTTAGGCAGAAGATGTCACAGAGCACAGAAATGCTGCAGCTGCTATCATGCCTGCTGCCTGTCCAGACGCCTCCAATGCCTGCTTGGCATCCTCAGCCAGGGACATAGCGCTCTGCCCGGAGCTGCACTGGTCCCAAGCCAACAGCCAGGTAGAGAGGCAGGAGTCCTGTCTGCCCACCTGGCCTCACACTGGCTCAGACAGTGTCGTGGTTTAACCCCAGCCAGCAACTAAACACCACGCAGCCGCTCACTCACTCCCCCCCACCCAGTGGGATGGGGGAGAAAATCAGGAAAAGAAGCAAACCCCGTGGGTTGAGATAAGAACGGTTTAATAGAACAGAAAAAGAAGAAACTAATAATGATGATGATAACACTAATAAAATGACAACAGAAGTAATGAAAAGATTGGAATGTACAAATGATGCGCAGTGCAATTGCTCACCACCCGCCGACCGACACCCCGCCAGTCCCCGAGCGGCGAATCCCTGCCCCCACTTCCCCGTTCCTATACTGGATGGGACGTCACATGGTATGGAATACACCGTTGGCCACTTTGGGTCAGGTGCCCTGGCTGTGTCCTGTGCCAGCTTCTTGTGCCCCTCCAGCTTTCTCACTGGCTGGGCATGAGAAGCTGAAAAATCCTTGACATTAGTCTAAACACTACTGAGCAACAACTGAAAACATCAGTGTTATCAACATTCTTCACATACTGAACTCAAAACACAGAACTGTACCAGCTACTAGGAAGACAGTTAACTCTATCCCAGCTGAAACCAGGACAGACAGTAACAGCAGGCACAGATGGGAGCCAGTAAGTGCTGCCAAAGCCCACGTGTCATGGGGCAGTGTGGGGAACCATGGGCAGGCAGGAGGGCTTGGGCTGTGGGTCAGTGCTGCCTGTGTGGGGCTGTGGCCCCACAGGAATGTTCACAGCCCCAGGGATGTCTCAGTACCAGCCTGTGCATGCAGTGGTGCAGGAGGAAGCAGCCAGAGTCAAGCAGCTGCCAAGCTCCTAACCCTCAAAAATGCTGGTCCACACAGCCGAGCCCTGGGCACAGGCAGCAAAGGGCTTTGTGGCCACCCTGCTCCATTCCCCAGGGCCCAGCACTCATCCTCTCTGAAAAGCCCATTTGATTCAGTTGAGGTAATCACTCCTGTGAAGGGGAATGACCCAGGAGGATCAGCCATCTCATGCCATTCCTCCAAAGCGTGGCGTGCCAAGCAAGTGCCCCCGGGTGTTTCCAGCACAGGCACCCTCAGCATTGTTGGCTGCAAACTGGCAGAATGGGTGGAGATTGATGAAGCCCAATGGACACCCCAGGGAAGGGATGGAGGACTCATCTGCAGCCCAAGACACTGACTGAGGGTGACTGAGACACTCTGGCAAGGTCAGATCACCCTGGGGTAGGATCTCTCTGGGCCTTCCCCAAGGACTGGGGACATCAGCAATGACAGTCCCAGCCTGGCAGTTAGACTAGCATCACTGGGCCCTACTCCAGTGTCCACTTGTTGCTCCCTGAGGGCACAGCCATGGTCCCTTCGCCCATCCCAGACCCAAAGGTGAGGAACAGGCTGTCCACTTACCTGAACACGTCACTCCAGCATCGTAAGTGTGATCACAGTCATTTTCACCCCATGGTCTATGTTTGCAGTCAGACAGGGCAGACTCGGTGCCATTACAGCCAACATCATCCATCCAAATGGGGCCAGATCCTGGCCCAAAGTGTCCATACTGAGGAGCTCCAACAGCAGACCCACAGCCCAGCTGCTTACAAACCACTGCCACATCGGTCATGCTCCAGTAGTCACCACACACCGTCCCCCACTTGCTGTTGTGTTTCACCTCCACTCTTCCAGCACAGCGCCTGCCGCCATTCACCAGCCTCACCTCCGCAGCCCCTTCAAACACCAACATGGGATGGGTGAGGAGAGTGCCAAACCCCAGCACTGCAGGTCTGGGGGAACCCCCTACCTGGGCCGATTCAAAGGTACTGGGGCAGGAGCCCTCTCCCCTCCAGGCTGTCCCCAGTGCAGTGCAGGGGTCCCTTCTATCCCCAGGGGCCGTGCAAGGCTGTGGGTGCCCAGTTCCAGCCCAGCTGGGTCACTCGCCATCCCACTGTACAAGGCAGCTCTTTCCACCCCATCAGCCACCTGCCCCCACCCACACACTGCCCAGTGCTGCGCTGGGCACCCGCTACTCCTCAGCCCGACAACCCCTGCACAGCCCTGTGTACCCAGGCCTGCAGCTTCCCATGAAAACCACCTGCCCCAGCACCATCCAAACCCACCCCTACCCCCAGGGTTTTCCATGTTCCCAGGGAGCACTGAGATGACTCTGAGGATCCCCCAACCCATGTCCCCTCCTCGCCCCTGGGGTCAGCCCAGTCCCTACACTGGGCCAAGCTCCCCAGGAAGGATGTCTCTCTACTGTAGATGCCCCAGTCCCCTTCTCTCTGTGGGGTCCAAACTGCTCTCATGGAGTCAGGGGGCCCCTGGACCAAGGGGGCAGTGAACAGCACACAATCCCTCTGAGGTATCCTAGGGCTCGGCAGTGCCCTGGGCATCTCTGGGTGCTGCCATCACCAGCTAGGCCACCACCAGCTGCAGAGGTACAGTGCTGGGGAAGAGGGGATCCCAAAGGGGTACCCCAGGACAGGGTGTCTATGAATCCAGCCAGGCACAGGCTGCCCTGAACACTGGAGCCCTGGAAAAGGAGATATTCTTGCCCACCCAGATGGGCACAGGGTCCATGGACCTGAGCACCTTCTGCCCCTCATCTCAGGAGCACCTGCAAAGAAACCCCATTCCCAGACAAATCCCAATGACCACACTGGTACCTGCAGGCCCTGGGCTGTGGGACAAAGGAGTCGGCACTTACCCCTGCACAGCTGTACCCAGAGGAGCAGCCACAGCACCTGAGGGGACAGGAGTCCCTCGGTGCCCATCCTGAGCCTCCTGCCCTGCCAGCACATCCCTGCTGCGCCACACTCCCTGCCACGGCTGCTGGGGACTCATGGGGACAGTGACGACGGGAGGGCAATATATCTCCGCAGATGCCAGCCCAGCTACAGGAGGAGCCAATCGAAGCAGCAGCACCTTTTTAGACATTATCGGGAGCGATCTCCCCTCCGACACAGCCCAGCCCTCCAATGAACTTCTCCAGCGCCATTCATGACCATATATGAGAGATGGCTCCGCTACAGGTGTCACGTCACTGTGGTGGAGGGCCGTCACAAGACAGGGCCAGTTGTGGGGGGGGAACAGGTTTTTCACCCCCTGAACCGTGCCATGTGGACTAGGAGCACTGAGCACCTCCTATACCGGGCACATCCAAGAGCCCCAGGTGAGAGTGTCCAGCCACCCCTGTGCCATGGGAATCACAGGGCTGAGACTGCACCAGGGGCTGTGTCAGGAAGGGAAGGAAACAGCCCCTGCCCCTGCTTCAGACCCCGCTCTGCTGGGAGCAGCAGCTGGGAAAGGGCCTTAGCCCAGGCCAGAGCCCCATCCCAGCAGCGCTGGCTCGCCCCTCCCTCCCTGGAGAGCCCCACGGAAGGTCCCTTCCAATGAGCTGGAGCTGGGACACGTCTCTGTCCCGGCAGCAGACATGCAGCCCAGAGGCTCAGACACATCCCTGACTCTTGGCATGTCACCGAGGGGCCGTTATTCCCCGCGGATGGCTCGGGACCTGCAGCCTGCAGGTGCACAAACCACAGCCCACGTGACCTCGCAGCGCTCCCCGCGCTCCGGAGGAAGTCTGTGGTTTCCTCCTGGCGCCGTGCCCAGGCACATCCCTGCGGTGCCCCCGAGCCACCCCTACCCCGACTGCTCCAGCCAGGGCTGCAGGGGCTGCTCCTTCGGCCTCGCAGACACGGGGCCGGGCGGATCCCATCCCCTCTGATGCCCTTGTGACAGCACACGGCCGATCTGCGCCGAGTCCCGCAGCCATGGGGTGCCATCTGTGACGTGAACACTGCCATCCTCCCACGGCCACTGCTGTGTGCTCATGATTTATAGTGACAGTGACCTCACACCCCTCCTACTGCCACCACTGCGTGTGCCTGAGTTACAGTGCCACACGTGTGTGTGCGGTGTATGGACTTCTGCTAACGATGGTTCTTCCAAAAAGCCGTGTTTGGTCGTGGTCTGAATATTATTTTGGTGACACCAGAAGCACCTACCCAAGCTGTGTGCCAGCTCCTGGCCTATCAGCTCTCCAGGCACCAGTGACATCACAAGTTCATCATACACAGCCATGTGCATACTCCTAGCCTATCTGCTACTCAGTCACAGGTGACGTCATGGTATTTGCATCTGACATGGGCCTGCTCCTGGCCTATTGGCTATTCAGACACCAATGACCTCAAAACCACTGACACAAACTAGGGGCCTGCTCCTGCCCTAGCAGTTACTCAGGCACCAGTGACCTCACACGTACGTGTACACCCATTTGCCAGGTACTTGCTGTTGCAGTAGTCTGCCTCTGGTGACCTTACAAGAACCTATAAGGGCCATGCACATGGTCCTGGCCTATCAGCTCTTCAGCCCAGAGTGACAACACAAGTACATACCCAAGCCACGTGTCTCCCTCTTGCCTATCAGCTACTCAGGCACCAGTGAGCTGGCCACCACATAGCCACCTACTTGCTATCTGCTTGCCTGTGAGAGGCAAAGGCACAAGTGACCTCACAAGCTCTGACACAAGCCACGCCCCTACTCTTGGCCTATCAGCTACTCAGGTATCAGTAATCTCACAACCACTTAGACAAGGCATGTGCCAGCTCCCAGCCTATGATCTACTCAGGCACCAGAGACCTCACAAGCACATACCAGCCTATTTTCTATGTGCTCGTCTGGTGGGGTGACCCCATGTGGCAGCCCCCACCCAGTCACTTGCTCACTCCCACCAGGGGGTTGGGGGAAGAAAGTGGAAGGACAAAAGTGAGAAAAAAATCTCATGGGTTGAGATAAAGACAGTTTAGTAAGTGGATTACTTCTTCTACTTTGAAGAACGCCAAGCACTCCCCTAGTTCTATTGCTGACCATGACGTCATATGGTGTGGCATATCCCTTTGGTCCGTTGGGGTCAGCTGTCCTGACTTTGTCCCCTCCCAGCTTCTTGCCACCCCCAGCCTCCTCACTGTCGGGGCAGAGTGAGAAACAGAGAAGGCCTTGATGCTGTGCAAGCGCTGCTCAGCAGTAGCTACAATGTCAGTGTGATATCAGTCGACACTCTTTTGACCACCAAGGCAAAACTCGGCACCATAGGGGCTGCTAACAAGAAAACTAACGCCATCCCAGCCAAACCCAGTACAATCTTCACACCTTATTCCCTCCGGTTTACATCCTGCTCAGGTCCTACAGGATTCAATACTTTTACATCCACCGTCACCACCCCCTTCCCCAGCCTATGACATGACGTACACACAGCAGAGTGGATTTGGCTGGTGTGGCTCAGGTGGACCTGGACAAGTGCCAGCACACTCCTGACCTCTCCCCTCTCTCAGTCAGACAGAGCGGTTTGAAACATTCAATCAGGTTGTCAACCTAAGGACAAGGAAATGTGTACAGCACTAGTCTGCACCCCACAGTGGTCTTACAGGTAGCTGTGAGATCCCCCACAACCCCATGGGGAAAGGGAGTTCCCCACTACCACCCTCCCTCTCTGCTTGGAACCTCGAAAGCCGCTTTGCAGTTCCTGGGCTCACTGGCTAGTTCCTCTCATCCACATGGTCTTTTTGGAGATCCTCTTTGGGTCTTTTCCATATTGTCCCCATGCACGTATTCTTCTGAAGTTGGAATTTTGTCCTGCTTTTCCATGTTTGCAGATGGCGTTGCCTGTGTCTTGCATCTCCGAGGAAAGCTCAGAGTCTTCCCCAGTAACCCTGCATGGCCATCCTGCTGGGCTGGGCTGGGATGTGGGGGCCTCACAGGCCGGTTCACAGGATACCGGCGTAACCGTCAGCAGCATTCAGTCAGCGGCGAGGTCACCAGAGGCAACGGTAAATCTGTGGCTAAGCACTAGATTGAGGCAGACTGGGAGGTTCACGAGGCCCAGGACCCCCAGGGAAGAGCAGAGGGACCCATCCAGAGCCAGCAGCTCTCGTGAGAGAGGCTGACACGGCGGGGGTGTTGCCAGGGGGAACTGCGGGAGATTTGAACGGCCCTGAGGAGCGCCAGTGACCAGGAGCGTGGCGAACCGGGTGGGCAAACAGGGCGTGGCGCGGCAGAAAGGGCGTGGCGCTGCAGTTTGTGCGTCTGTTCGCGCAGGCAGGGCGCAGCCCCCCCCTCTTCCCAGCTCGAGAAGGCTACTCAAGCGGTGGGCATCGGCCCAGAGGGAGACCCAGGGATGGTTGCCACTCAGGTGAAAGCCATTGCTAGGAAAAATGTGGCGACGCAGGCAGAGCTCCCATGCAAACGTGCAGCTGTCCAGGTCTCTGGCTGCAGGGAGTGCCTGAGTCTGTCCCTGATGACGGAGGGCAGCGGGGGCACCTCTCGTGTGAGGTGTGACCAGGTGAATGATCTGCTCAGCCTGGTGGTAGAGCTGAAGGAGGAAGTGGAAAGGTTGAGGAGTATCAGGGAGTGTGAGAGGGAGATAGATTGGTGGGCCCACACCCTACCATCCCTGAGGCAGGGGCAGCAGATGGAGGCTCCGCAAGAAGCGGAGGTTCCCCTGCCCCCTTGCCACCAGGCAGGAGGGCACCTAAGAGTTGGAGGGGAATGGATACAGGTCCCTGGTCAGGGAGGCAGGCGAGTCCCCTCCCAGTCTCCCTCACCTTCCCAGTTGCCCCTACTCAACAGGTATGGGGCTCTGGAACTTGAGGACCAGGTCAATGAAGATGAGGGTGTAGATGAAGAGTGGTGCCTAGGTTCAGTCGGGCAGCCCCACACATTCTCACATCCTCTGAAAAAAGAAAAAGGAGGGTAATTGCCGTAGGCGACTCCCTTCTGAGGGGGACAGAGGGCCCATTATGCAGACTTGACCCATCCCACAGGGAAGTCTGCTGCCTCCCTGGGGCCCGGGTAAAAGACATTACCAGGGAACTCCCTGGTCTGGTTCGGACCTCTGATTATTACCCATTGCTGGTTGTGCAGGTTGGCAGTGATGAGACTGCAGAGAGAAATCCAAAGGCAATCAAAAGGGACTTGAGGGCACTGGGGCGATTAGTGGAAGGATCGGGAGCACAGGTAGTGTTTTCCTCAATCCCTTCGGGGGCAGGGAAATACACTGAAAGGAACAGAAAAACACACCCGGTTAATACGTGGCTCAGAGGCTGGTGCCATGGGTGGAATTTTGAGTTTTTTGACCATGGGGAGGTTTACACGGCACCGGGCTTGCAAGCGACAGATGGTTTCCAGCTATCTCAACCGGGTAAAAGAATCCTCGCTCATGAGATGGCAGGACTCATAGAGAGGGCTTTAAACTAGCTTTGAAGGGGGTAAGGGATAAAACTAGGTGCACCAGAGATGAGCCTGGGGGCAGCATGCCGATGTTAGGGGTGGATTCGAGAGGCCAGCTCAAATGCATCTATGCCAATGCACACAGCATGGGCGATAAACAGGAGGAGCTGGAAGCCATCGTGCAGCAGGATAGATATGACTTAGTCGCCATCACGGAAACATGGTGGGATGACTCCCATGACTGGAGTGCTGCAAGGGCTGACTACAAGCTCTTCAGAAGGGATAGGCAAGGTAGAAGAGGTGGTGGGGTGGCTCTCTATGTTAGGGAATGTTTGGACTGTACAGAGCTACACGATTGTGATGACAAGGTGGAGTGCTTATGGGTGAGGATGAGAGGGAAAGCCAATAAGGCAGATGTTGTGCTGGGAGTCTGTTATAGACCACCCGACCAGGTTGAAGAGACGGATGAATCGTTCTACAAGCGGCTGGCAGTAATCTCAGAATCGTGTGCCCTTGTCCTCGTGGGGGACTTTAACTTTCCAGACATCTGCTGGAAATACAACACAGCAGTGAGTAAACAATCTAGGAGGTTCCTGGAGTGTGTGGAAGATAACTTCCTGACACAGCTGGTAGGTGAGCCAACCAGGGGAGGATCCTTGCTAGATCTATTGTTTACGAACAGGGAAGGAGTAGTGGGAGGTGTGATGGTCAGAGGCCATCTTGGGCTTAGCGACCATGAAATGATAGAATTCTCAATTCTTGGTGAGGCAAGGAAGGTGGTCAGCAAACCACCACTATGGACTTCCGGAAGGCAAACTTTGGCCTCTTCAAGGCATTGGTTGAGAGAGTCCCTTGGGAGACGGTCCTGAAGGGCAAAGGGGTCCAGCAGGGATGGACATTCTTTAAGAGGGAAATCTTAATGGCTCAGGACCAGACTATTCCCATGTGCCGCAAGCTGAACCGCCGAGGAAAATGACCGGCCTGGCTGAACAGGGAGCTTTTGCTAGGAGTCAAGAAAAAAAGGAGAGTTTATCATTTCTGGAAGAAAGGGCGGACAACTTGGCAAGAGTACAGGGATCTTGTTAGATCATACAGGGGGAAAATTAGAAAGGCAAAAGCTCAGCTAGAACTAAATCTGGCCACTATTGTAAGGGACAACAAAAAAAAGGTTTTACAAATATGTTAACAGTAAAAAGAATCCCAAGGAGAAGATCTATCTTTAATGGACACAGAAGGGAACGTAGCCACCAAAGATGTGGAAAAGGCCGAGGTACTTAATGCCTTCTTTGCCTCAGTCTTTAATAGGGAGACCAGTTATCCTCAGGGTACTCTGCCCCCTGAGCTGGAAAGTGAGGATGAAGAGCAGAATATACCCCCCTTAATCCAGGAGGAGATAGTTAGTGACCTACTATGCCATCTGGACACTCAGAGATCTATGGGACCTGATGGGATCCATCCAAGAGTACTGAGGGAACTGGCGGAGGTCCTTGCCAAGCCACTCTCTATCATCTATCAGCGTTCCTGGTCAACGGGGCAGGTCCCAGAGGACTGGAGGCTTGCCAGTGTGACTCCCATTTACAAGAAGGGTCGGAGGGAGGATCTGGGGAACTACAGGCCTGTCAGCCTGACCTCGGTACCGGGGAAGATTATGGAACGGTTTGTCTTGAGAGCACTCACATGGCAAGTCCGGGACAAGCAGGGCATCGGGCCCAGTCAGCATGGGTTTACAAAAGGCAGGTCCTGCTTGACCAACCTGATCTCCTTCTATGACCAGGTGACCCACCTAGTGGATGAGGGAAAGGCTGTGGATGTTATCTACCTTGACTTCAGCAAGGCCTTTGACACTGTCTCTCATGGCATACTCCTTGAGAAGCTGGCGTCTCATGGCTTGGACAAGTGTACTCTTCACTGGGTGAAAAACTGGCTGGATGGACGAGCCCAGAGGGTTGTGGTGAATGGGGTGAAATTCAGCTGGCGGCAGGTCACGAGTGGTGTCCCCAGGGCTTGGTGTTAGGCCCCGTTCTCTTTAATATCTTTATCAATGATTTGGATGAGGGGATTGAGTGCACCCTCAGCAAGTTTGCAGATGATACCAATTTGGGAGGCAGGGTCAATCTGCTTGAGGGTAGGGAGGCTCTACAGAGCGATCTGGACAGGCTGGATCGATGGGCTGAGGCCAATCGTATGAAGTTCAACAAGGCCAAGTGCTGGGTCCTGCATTTCGGTCACAGCAACTCCATGCAGTGCTACAGGCTTGGGGAAGAGTGGCTGGAAAGCTGCCCGGTAGAGAAAGACCTGGGCGTGCTGGTTGACAGCCAGCTGAATATGAGCCAGCAGTGTGCCCAGGTGGCCAAGAAGGCCAATGGCATCCTGGCCTGTATCAGAAATAGTGTGGCCAGCAGGAGCAGGGAGGTGATTGTTCCCCTGTACTGGGCACTGGTGAGGCCGCACCTCGAGTCCTGTGTTCAGTTTTGGGCCCCTCACTACAAGAAAGACATTGAGTTGCTGGAGCGTGTCCAGAGAAGGGCAAAGATATTGGTGAGAGGCCTGGAGCATATATCTTATGAGGAGCGGCTGAGGGAGCTGGGGCTGTTTAGTGTGGAGAAGAGGAGGCTGAGGGGAGACCTTATAGCTCTCTACAACTACCTGAAGGGGGGTTGTAGTGAGGTGGTTACTGGTCTCTTCTGTCAGGTGGCTGGAGATAGGACGAGAGGAAATGGCCTCAAGTTGTGGCAAGGGAGGTTTAGGTTGGATATTAGGAAAAATTTCTTTACTGAGAAGGTTGTCAGACATTGGAATAGGCTGCCCAGGGAAGTGGTTGAGTTACGATCCCTGGAGGTATTCAAAGAGCACGTAGACGGGGTACTCCAGAACATGGTTTAGTGGGCATGGATGATGGTTGGACTCGATGATCTTGAAGGTCTTTTCCAACCTAAATGATTCTATGGATCTATGATTCTATGTTGAGGGCTTTCAGCCTTGCCAGAGCCCTCAGCTGTCTCCACACAGGAAGTCCTATGGTGTCCCACACCTGGTCAGGTCCTTGCTGGTCCTGGTGTATGGGCTGATTCTCCCCCCAGTGCAGGACTGGCCACTTCTTTTAAAACTTCAAGAGGATTCTATTGGCCAAATCCCAGAGTTTCTCAAGGTTCCCCTTGAGCGAAGCTCTGTTTTGTCAGCTGTTAATGTTTGTGTGCAGATGGAGCACCCTGATGGAGGTGTCTCACACAAGATAACAGCATAAGGAATTGCAGGGCATTACAGACAATTAAAGGAGGTACTAGCTCAATGGAATTTCTAACCCACGTGAGAACTACTGTGACAACCATCTCCGAAACAGCAAAGGGGGACACAAAGCAAGCAAAGCTAGGGCCAATGGAGAAATGGTAAATGAGAGTTGGGCTGTCTGCATGCTAGGCTGTTTAGTGTAAAATGAATACCTTTTTAGACACACAGATGTTGACGCGGAAGTCACGGACACTGCACACAATCAATATGATCAAGCAGATGCCACTTTATTGCCAAGATAGCTCGGTTTATATGCTCATTCTAGTTATTGTTCACGCATAAGCAAATTAGAGATTGGTTAGCATGTGCTGTCCACGCGCCTAGTTACACCTAATGATTGGTTATATCAACACTGTACATGCGCATAAACATAAGGCATAATTGGTTGTATTAACTAAAACATGCAAAACTTGTCTCAGGCTAATTGGTCAAGATAAGCTGCCAAATTGAGGTTCTTTGTGCCAAGTTCCCTTTATCATTGAATGCTCACCTGTGTTCTTCTAATTGGCATCTTTCTTTTTTTGTCTTCTTGTTTATTCTGTTCAAGGCCTTCTAAAGGCGTCTGGAATGCTCTTGCGACCGTTAGCTAAATATGTGTCCACAAGCAAAGCATCCTTGAAGCCTGCTGCCTACAAAACATCCTTAGCTCACAAATTGATCAATTCCATCGTGTCTGGATTGTTCACTATGTGCCCATTACTTTCCAAGTATCCCACACACAGACAATATGGATCCCTCCAAGGCTGGTCTTAGACATGCTGTCTAGCCACTTAGACACTCCATCTATCTGCCTTTTACATCCCTGACCAGTTCTTCCATTTTGAAAGTACGAAGTCCCGCAGGCCACCTCACCTCATCGCCTCCTCTGTCACCCTAGTCAGGAAGACATCATCAACGAGCTCCAAAAACCTCCTGGATGGCTTTCATCTCGCTATGTTGCCCCTTCAGCAGAGGTGGTAGGGATAGTACAAGCCCCCCATGAGGACCAGGGCTACAAACATGAGACTTCTTCCTGAAGAAGGCCTCATTTACTTCCTCTTCCTGATCAGGAGGTCTGGAGCAGACATCCACCCACCACAGCATTGCCCATGTTGTTCTGCCCTCTCACACTGACCCTTCAGCTCTCAGCTGACCCATTGTTTGTCCCCAGGCAGAGCTCCACGCATTGCTGCTGCTCTCTCATGTAAAGGGCAACTTCCCCTCCAGGTCCAGAACTATGGCCTTACCAGTACCAGACACCTAATACCCTACAGTTTTCCCATGAGGTGGTTTGGGCCACCTTGTCCTTCCAGTAGCCAAGTTGCAGACCCTCTGGGTTCTCCAGTGTCCAGTCCAGACTTAGGGTCTCTAAATACTGGGCTCCCAGGCTGCTGCTTCTACTCACTGGATGCTCTGGTTTGATGTTTGCTAGTGGTTATGCCCACTGACGTACACAGCAATGTTATATGGATGCTCTCCAATCGCTGTAGTTTCTGGGCTCCCGAAGAACAGGAGCCTGTATGACTTATGGTTCCCACTCTGGTGGCTGGCCATTGGACCTCCATCCATACACAAAACCAGAGATACTGCTCACCCCAGAAAATTGTGGGAAATTGGAGTTTAATAAGAACACAAGACAGACTGGGGTGACCAGTTGCAGGGCATGGCCAGACAAGTTTACTGACTGGCCACCTCTTTACATGTCATCAGCTCCTCTTATCCCCTTTTCTGTCAATTTTCCCACACTTGTTCCTCCCCAAACCACCATGATCCCTCCCTCTCGCTGCCCTTGATCCTTTCCTACACATTCGAGGTTGGTGAGACACCGGAACAGGTTACCCAGAGATGTTATAGATGCCCCATCCCTGGAAGCATTGAAAGTCAGGCTGGATGGGATGTTGAGCAACCTGATCTAGTGAAAGATGTCCCTGCCTGTGACAGGGGGTTTGGACTAGATGACCTCAAAAGGTCCCTTCCAACCCAAACCATTCTGTGATTCTATGACTCTGTGGTTTGTCGGTGCCTGCAGAGTGCCTTGACTAGTGTATAAAGTAAGCAACCATGACCAGGCCAAAGAAGACAGTCACTAACCTGAGGTATGAGGAGCAAGTAGAAAAGGCTTTGTGTCTGCTCAGAGATGAAGGCATTTTCAGAATAGCCCTGATAATTGCACTGTAAGAAATGACTACCAAGGAAAAGGGAAGGACTGCGAATACCAGGATGGTGGTGTGCAGTGTCACTTGGTTCCAGGAAGTGTCTGCAGAGACCAGTTCCAGCAGAGGGAGTGTCAGAGAAGAAGTGATGAAGGTCAGGGGAAGCCCAGAAGGGCAAAGTGAATACCTGATAGGTCTGCCCTACTTGTATTAGTATGGCAGCCACCTGTGACCTCACTACCAGTGTGACGCAGAACCCCCCACTCATGAGGAGGCCATAGTGCAGGGGGTCACAGATGGCAGATGCTAGAGAGGGGGCTCAGCCTCCCCATCAGCCCCAGGTCTGGAGGCTGGCAATGGCCTGAGCAATTGGGTCAGTCACTCTTGGTGTTTCTTGCCCTCCTGTCCAGGACAGCCCCCAAGAAGCCTGCGCCCAATCCTGTCCCTCCACACCGCCCCACCATTCCTCTGTGACATAGGAGCTGTCCCAAGCTGGTGCACAGAAAGAACTGATTGTCCTTCTCATATCTTGTTTCTCACAGGCACATGGAGTCCTGCTCTTCTCCAGAGACATCCCTGCTCTCCAGAGAGCCTTTTCCCAGGTGAGCAGGTCTGTGCTGTCCCAGCTGGCTGTTCCTGGCTCCCTTCCCGTGGTCCCTGCAGCGCCCCGAGCTGGAGGTGCTGCTCTGCAGAGTAAGGGGGCTGTTGTGCCCTGGGACCACAGGGTGACCCCAAACTTGCTGTGCTGGCCAGATGATTTCTCCTGAGCCCCTTCCCATGTTCTGCTTCCTGATGGGTCTGTGGCCATAGGAGGTGCTTGGTATGACCATGGGACATTTGCAATGTAAAAGAGGCATTTGGGCATTGCACTAGAGCTGGCATCTCATGTTAGGCAGCTAAGCCAAACATCTCTTCTCAGGACAGACTCATTGCCAGAAAGACACAGCTGTGAGGGTAGCTCACCTGGTTCTTACTGGCAATTCACTCAGCATCTCTTCTGATACATTTGGTGCTTTTCTCTGACTACACTTTCTTCACAGATGATCATAGAAAGACAACCAGTTCCTAAGAGATGGTCATAAAGACCTTGTTATGGCCAAGAAAGCTCACCATGAGCTCTGGAGGGAGCAAGTAGGATTGTAATAATCACCAGGAAATCCTCCTCCAAAGAGCGAGTGGCCCTGAGCAGCAGTGATTGGCCACACGTGGGCCTGGGAGAGAGGGTCAGGGATGTCAGTGAGAAACAAGCTGATGGCTTTAGCAAATCCCTACAACCATGTTTGAGTCCAGAAATGGAAAGCAATGGATATCTGCAGGCAGAGGAGGAGGAAGAGGGTTGTCCTGAGAATAGAGCAGGAAGGAATGTCCCTCCTGTGCCAATGACGGATGATACAGACCTTTCTACCTTGTGCGCATGCCTCAGCCTGGCAGATGGGGAATGCCTGCTGCTGGGGGTGGTTGTGCTCTGTCATCTGCGTGAGCTGACCTTGTTGACCAGCACCCTTGGATGCATCCTCTCCAGTCCCATGGACTGGTCAAGATGTAGTTTGCCCAAGTAACCCCTGGGTCGATCCCCATCCACCGCTGATTGTTCCTTTCCAGAGTCCTGCCTCAAATCTCAAAGGCCCGGGAGACCTTAATGGCAGTACCTGAGGCAAAGAGGTCATTGACTATCTCAGATCTGTCTACACCTACTCTTACTAAATTCAGCAGCGATCCCACATGCTCTCTGTTTCATCTTTAGCTGTTCCTGATGTAGCAACAGCTCATCTTGGTTCCTGTTGCATTCCCTTTTCAGTTTCAATTGAGTTCTTATAAGCATCATTGCTGTGCTTGGAGGATGCTGTCCTTGAAGACAAGATGTATTCAGGCACATTGTGAAAACGATTGGTGTGTTCCTTGACTGTATCAGCATGGGTGTAAGCAAAGACCCCAGTGTGGCGTGCTTCGTGTTCATGCAGTGCCTGCAGCTATTGGGTAGAGGAGGACCTCTTTGACAGCATCTGATGACTGATGCCTCTGACTGGAGGTAGCAGTCAATGGCACGCAGGCAGCAAATTGCACTGCCTGCAGTGCTGGCTGGGGTGTCTGTCATGCACCCGCTCGGAGTGGGAATGGCTTTCCTGTAAGTCCTCTGCTGTTCCTGCAAGCCCTGGCATCTCAGGTAGCTCTCTGGGCCTGGATTTGAACACTAAATTGAGTAGCTGCCCTGAATTCTGTAGGCATTGTGGTGTTGAAAATGAGACAACTGCCAGTGTAGTCAGTGGAGATCTGGTAAACAGCTGATGGAGAACGGGAAAGAGAGAGGCTGAGCTCTCCCTATGGCACAGGGCTCCAATTGTTCTGATGACTAACTCTATGAGCTGCCCTGAACATAATAAGTTCGGCTGCCCTACATTTGGGCATCAGCTGTCATTTCAGATGGCCAAAGGAAATTCCCAAGAGCCTCCAAGAGGATGCCTCCAGTTGCTGCCCTGTCTCTATGAACTGCTCCATTTGAGTTTGCAGGTGCCTGCACATACCTTTTACCACCTCTGACTCCTCAAATGTAACCAGACATTTGCATCTCACTCCTAGCATCCCTCTCCATTGATGAGCGAGGGAGCTGAGATGAGGAGCTTACATGCAGGTGCCTATCTGGTGCATGCCTGAACTGAGGCAAGAGGAATCCCACCTCCTGAGGGTTTGTGGCAGGCATAGGAGGGAGCCGAGTCCACTTCCAGCACCAGGACTACATACCCAGGATGAGATGCCTCCATTGACTCAGCTGAATCCCTTTGCTCAGAGGGGCAAAGGAGCTCCCTGCCTGTCACTGTCTGGGTGTCCTGTGTAACGATGGAACAAGAAAAGGTGATTCTCATGTCCAAATCTTTTCCTCATAGAGAGGAATTTCTCCTCATAGGAGAAATTACAGTGCTGGGAATAAGTGTGTCTCCCCAGCTGAGAGAGGGAACATCAGTGTTTGCTTCAGCCTGTTTCCCAGCAGGTTCCCCTGGAGCCCCAGGGACACCCAGAGGCAGCCCAAGGGGGCAGAGAAAGTGCTGCCTTGGGCTGGTCCTCTGCTGCTGAGCTGGGCTGGGCTCCTGGGCTGGAGGGAGCTCATGGCAAGCAGGCAGCACTGCAGAGAGACAGCTCTGCCCAGGAGCAGCTCCTCTGCAAAGCACAGCAGGGCTGAGGGCACTGCCTGCAGGCACTGAGGGGAAAGGAGTGACACAGAGAGAGTTTATAGGCGGTCTGGGGTGGGAGGATGCAGAGAGCTGATTCAAAGAGAATTCTTCACAGCCCTCTGCGCAATAAGTGTCTGGCTGCAGGGAAAAGCAGCTGTGTTTCCTGGAGGGATCTATTAAGGGTGGCACATACCACAGCTTATGGGATCTGTAAGTACAACTCTCGCAGTTCGTCTATTGTAGAGGAGCAGGATGTGCTGCAGAACAGGGACATTCCACTGCACCATCAGAGGGAGATCAAGAACATGATGGCTGCCTTCTCCCAGGGATGGCTGCAGGGGTGTGAAGCTGGGTGTGCAGCCAGGGGTGCCCAGGGCTGTCCTTCAGAGCAGGGTCCCTGCAGCCCGGGGGGCTGTGTGCTGGGGCAGGGACTCTGCCACCTGCCAGGGTCAGCACTCAGCCTGCCCAGGGACTCCCCACAGGCCTGTGGGGAGAAGCTGTGGGTGGAAGGAGCAACCCTTGGTGGGGCAGGGTAGGGCAGAGTCCTTCTGCTGCCGAGAAGGTGCTGCGTGGGTCAGGGATGCTCACAGCTCCCAATCACCCCCAGAATATTTCAGACAGGATGTTTCAAGGGAAGATCAAGGCAGGAATTATAAAGATAAGGAGCTTTCCTGAGTCTGTCTTCTCAGTTTCCTATTCCAGAGGGGTAGGGAGGGAGGAGGGAAAAGGAGAAGTGGAAAAGGAGCACTCAAGTTTTAACAAGTCCCTGAGACTCCTGAACTGCAACTTTGAATGATCAGTAGGTCTGCCAAGAGCTTCCTAAAATGCCTTCAGCCACTCCTCTGCCCATGGACAACACCAGTATCACCTCTTGCTGGACCTCCCAGTGTTGTTCTGATCTGCCCTTTTCCAGCTGCAAAAAGGAGCCTGTGCCTGGCCAGTGCCCTGCAAACAGGCAGGTTTCTGTAGGGCCAGGAGGAGTGCACACAGATTGGGATGTGATCTGCGAGTGCTGACAGGGAAAAGAAGTGGCACAGGGAAACACCTCCCAGGAGGAAAATCTCCAGCCAGCAAGAATACGTTCAAGGAATGAGAGGAAACAAAACCCAGAAACGTTGTGGGAGAGAGAATACAGAAAACTCCGTATAATCCCCTCCAGTGCAGACCACTTCCTCTGAGCAAGCCCCCTTGGCTTCTCTCCCTCCCAGCAAAGCCTCTGCCCTCAGAGCTGGGGGGTCCAAGGCATGAACCATCTCCTCAGCAGCCAGAGCTCCAGCAGAGCCGTGGGTGCAGCTCTCCAGCCATGTGCCCATTTCCCACTGCAGAGCTCAGGGGCTGAGAACATCTGCCTGGCAATGTTGGTGTCTGGGAGGAGGTCTGAACAGCTGAGTAAGGGTAACTTTCTTGAGTGCCCAGCTGCCTCTCTGCTTGCCTCTCTCAGCCAGACCCTCACTGTATTTTCCCATGTTTCTCCAGTTGTCTGTGTTGTTTCTATGGTTATTTCATTCTTGCTGTCAGGCTCTCTGGGAATGGGAGTTTCAGCTGCAGAGTCACACACTGACCTTGTGGGTCCTCCTATGCAGGTGTGTCCATGGAAATGAGGTGTCCCAGCTTTCACCTGTGGGGCTGTGGGCAATGCAGTCTGAGGGGCTGGGGAATGAACTGATTTTCCCTGGATTAGATGTAATCATTAGGACATTGGCTTTATGTCTTTGGGGTGGCTTTCCAAGCTGTGAGCTGTCCTTAAGCATGGAAATCTTTCGCATAGCATCTTTCTGTTATCTGAAAGCCCACAAAGAGAGGTGCGGAGATGCTATGACTGAGGAAATGCTGTTGGGTTGATGAAATGAGCCGTGTGTTTCCTTGGCTAGAAACAGGGTGCTGAGACCTTGAGAAAGGGTGAGATATTTAGTGGTCTGCAGTGGGTCCCTCTCCTTTCAGTAGTGTCTGGAGGCTTTTCAGGGTAACATGGGCAGCCTCCATCTCAGACAGGTGTAATCTCAGGGCAGCTGGGAACAAGACAGAGGGACAGACCAGCTCCCCTCCTTCTGCTCTAAGATGCAGACAATCCTCTTGCTTTGCAGCACTCACTCTGTTCTCCCTGAGTGCCGCAGAAATGCTGAGAGTTTCTGATGTCCAAGAACACTTCCCGGGTGACATGGGGTAACTGTAAAAAACCCTGCCTTTGCCCTCCCCATTCCTTAGTACTGGGAGGTCAGATGCTGACAAGACCACCTGTGTTAGGAGCAGTTTCATCTGACAAAGTTGAACAGCAGGACTGGTCCCTGCCCCCACGGTTCCCATGAACCCACTGCTGCAGAGCGGGACTGTCTCCTCGGCATCCTGTGGGCAGAGGCCCTTCTCCTCACTGCACACTCAGCCAGCATCAATCAGGGCTCCAGCCAGGGAGACGAGGAAGGTCTCCTGGAAAAAGAAAAGGGGGTGTGTGTAGCAGGAGGAATATCTATGGGAAATAGCTTGGATTCTTCTCAGAGAAGTCTCCCCTACCTTACTGTGTTTTCCTCCTTGGACAGGTCCCTATGCCCAGATGAAGCAGATGTCCAACGGCAGCTCCATCACCCAGTTCCTCCTCCTGGCATTTGCAGACATGCGGGAGCTGCAGCTCTTGCACTTCTGGCTCTTCCTGGGCATCTACCTGGCTGCTCTCCTGGGCAATGGCCTCATCATCACCACCGTAGCCTGTGACCACCGCCTGCACACACCCATGTACTTCTTTCTCATCAATCTCTCTGTTCTTGACCTGGGCTTCATCTCCACCACTATCCCTAAAGCCATGGCCAATTCCCTCTGGGACACCAGGGCCATCTCCTACCCAGGATGTGTTGCACAGCTCTTTCTGTTTGTCTTTTTGATGTCAGCAGAGTATTTTCTTCTCACCGTAATGGCCTATGACCGCTATGTTGCCATCTGCAAACCCCTGCACTATGGCACCCTCCTGGGCAGCAGAGCTTGTGTCCACATGGCAGCAGCTGCCTGGGGCAGTGGGTTTCTCAATACTGTGCTACACACTGCCAATACGTTTTCGGTACCACTCTGCAAGGGCAATGCTGTGGAGCAGTTCTTCTGCGAAATCCCCCAGATCCTCAAGCTCTCCTGCTCAGAGTCCTTCCTCAGGGAAGCTGGGCTTCTTATTTTAAGTTCTTTTTTAGCTTTTGTATGTTTTGTTTTCATTGTGCTGTCCTATGTTCAGATCTTCAGGGCTGTGCTGAGGATCCCCTCGGAGCAGGGATGGCACAAAGCCTTTTCCATGTGCCTCCCTCACCTGGCTGTGGTCTCCCTGGTTATCAGCACTGGAGTGTTTTCCTACCTGAAGCCTCCATCCACCTCCTCCCCATCCCTAGATCTGGTGTTTGCTGTTGTGTACTCAGTAGTGCCTCCAGCAGTGAACCCCCTCATCTACAGCATGAGGAACGAGGAGCTCAAGGATGCCCTGAGGAAATTGGCAACTGAATGGTTTTCAGCAGCCATAGACTGCCTACGTTCCTCTGCAAGTGACTCCCAGTGTATGTCATGACAGGCCAAGTCTGCCTTTCCTTCTTTACTTGTTTTTCCCTTTTTCCACTTTTGATGATGTTGTCTTCAAATAAATATAATTTTTTATCCCCTTAAATATCCACCCTCCTTGTGTGACACTGAGCCTTTGTAGAAATGGGAAAGCATGTTATTTAAGCAAAATACATGGACCTGTAGCAACTTCTTTGTCTAAGATCCATCCTCTGCTTAGCAGGAATGAATGGGAAATAAAAACACCTTTCTGGCTGCACGGGCTTGGGGCAGGCTGCTTTGTCCCTGGGGGATTAGGAGCTCTTGAGGACCGCAAGGACTAGGGCTCTTGTGCTAGCCTGGGGAGATGGGATGGCACAAAGAGGCTGCAGACCTCTCAGGATATCCTGAAGAGGAGAACAGGGGGCACAGGGTGCCACTGACCTCCTTTTCCTTCTGCCCACCTATCTCTTGGCTGAGTCCTGCCCTACAGAGGGGCTGGGGCTTTGGGGTGAGTGCCCAGAGCTCTGCAGCACCCTGTGGCAAGTAGTGCTGTGGGGCCAGACCAGACTGGTCTGGGATGGAGAGAGGGCAAGGGAGGGGGAGGTCTTGGGGGGAGCTGGGCTGAGCTGGAAGGTTCCGGGGAGGGAAAAACATCTGTGTAAAGCTTGTACTGCGTGACCGTGCAGGCTGAGGCCTCGCATCAGGGGGTTTGTGGTGCAGAGACAGGGCTCCTGGATGGGGGCTGAGACATGCAGGTACAGGAGAGGGGAGGCCTGTCTGTGCCCTTGGTGTCATGGATGGACCAGAAAGGTGGCCCAGGGCCTTTGTCACCCCCCAGCCTCCCTCACCAGCCATTTCTAGCACTGGCTGTCCACCCGGTTTATGCTAAGTCTGGCTGTGAGGTTATCTCCATCCTCTGGTTGGGCTCAGTGCCTGCAATGGGGAAAATGGCCAGCTCTGCCCAGCTGCTTCTGAAGAGTGAGTGGGGCCCCGAGCAGCAGTGACTGGCCATGTGCACGCCTGGGAGAGAGACTCAGGGCATGTCGGTCAGAAACAAGGTAATGGCTGATGGCTTTAGCAAATCCTTACAACCACGTCTGAGCCCAGAAATGGAAAGCAGTTGATCCGTGTGAGTGGAGGAGGAGGAGGAGGTTTGTCCTGGGAAGATGGCAGGAAGCAATTCCCCTCTTGTGCACGTCAAGGATAATGGAGATATTTCCGTCTTGTGTACATGCCTCTACCTGGCAGATAGGGAATGCCTGCTGCTAGGGGTGGCTGTGCTCAGTCATGCCTCATGAGCTGACCTTGCTCTCTTCTCCTCCTTCACTCCCCAGACTTGGATGGACCACAAGAAACATCCATGATCCTGGAAAAGGCAGAACCCTCTTGCAGTGCCATAACTGCAGGGGAGGCGGGAAGTCTGGATTTGTGAGACACATGGCAGTGCAGGGAGAGAGCGGTGTGTGCATAGCAGCGAGTGTGGTAAAGGCAGGGAGAGGACCTGAAGTAGTGATTTTGAGGCAGCAGAAGGAGGAGGACGTGCATTTCAGTGCTGGGATACAGAGCCAAGTACAGGAGCAAAGCAAGTCAGGGACTGGGATGTTTTGGGTGTGAGAGGAGCATTAGCAGGGTACTGGAAGAATTCAGACAGTTTGTGGGGAACTCCCAGGCATTGTCAAATCCTCAGGTAACCACAGCTTTGTGTTTGATGGGACAGCCAGTGAGGACAAATTAGCATGTAAAAGTCACTTATTCGCTGGCTTAGGAGGCAGACAAGGATGCTTAGCAGAGAATTACCAAGGTAATTTATTCTCTCATTTTAGCTGTGCATATAGTGGTGCCCCAGCCTAATGCATGGAGGACCCCAACACAGAGGAAAGCAGGGTTTGCATCTGTTCCAATACAGTTGTAGAGACCAATCCAATTATTCATGTTAAGGGATGACCCCATCATTTATTAGTGCTCACGTAATTGGTGTGTACTTGTCCCACACGGGATCAGTACACGCTTGACCTGTGCAGGTGATGCAGAGGTATGGTCAGTGGTGTGTTAATCGTCATTGTTCTAAACTGATGGCCGGTGCAGGTGGGGGATGTTTATCCTGGATTCTGGTCGATTGTAGTTCATGCCTGGTTCATGGCTACATGCCTGGTTTTTTGAAAGGTAAATCTTCTGTGCTTTAATTGTCGTTATGGGGTGTTCTCAGTCATGAAGAGCTGACTTAGATTGGGTCTACAGGTCACATTGACCTGAGGTAAAAGCTCATAGTGTCAGATAGTGTTCATTCTCCTAAGCAAGTTGTACTGCAGCTAGCGTCTTGCCTTTCACAGGCATCAGTAAAGCTTGGGAGATCGCAAGGTCAGGGTGAGGTGGGGAAACAGGGGGAGGCAGCTAAAGTCTGCAGGGAAACTGGCACAGGCATAGGACAGTGTAGGACTGTCTGTGGTGCAAACAGGGCCCTTGTGCGCTGCCCCCCTCCTCCGTGCCAACAGAACTGAAGTCCTTGTCATCTCCACAGTGGCTGCTGTCTCTTCCACTGAAGCCCTTGCGAGGACACCGGTTCCTTACAGCCCTAGGCCCTTGTTCCCTCCTCACTGACCCCCAAAAGAGCCTGGGAGGTGTCCTACCACTGTCCTTCACTCGGCATCACCCCCCCCCCCCATCAAACTGCTCCCGGGAAGAGCTGTAAGCATCCCATGAAGGAAAGGGTCCCCCTTCCCAGGGGGTTGGGGCTCAGGCCTTGGCCATCCTGCTTGCTGAAACACATTTAGGGCTTTCACAGCCACCTCCACAATTGATCTGCCACCTGTAACCAGTGTCTCTGACTTCCTGTTTCACCAGCCCCCAGGTGAAACCTCCTTGTCTGGTCATTCCCTCCACAGTCTCTTCAGTGGTGTTCCTCATTGGAGCCCAGCAACACCCTCAGAAACTTGCAAGTTTGATGCTGACTTTTACTTCTTGAGAGGCTTGTTCAATCTTTCAGGATCTGCAGTTCAGGAACTTGACACCAGAGGGCTCATTAACATGAAAACTCCCTAATGAGCCAAGGCTCTGTGCATAATTTTCCTTTAGGTCTTCAATTCTTATGTGGTTAATAAGAGATTTCAGGAGTGTAGTCAAAGTGGAAAGATTTCAATACTAAACAATAAGAAAGAATTCTTTTTTTTCCCCCACTTTTCTTTATTTTTCTGCTCATGCACTATGTGATATCAGAAATCCTCAATTCATATTGATCCTCCTAATGGAGTTTGAATGTATACAAAAATCAAGACCCTTTACGTCTCTAATAATCTATGGTCATTCTTCATCCCTACCCCCAGCCCCACCTTTCCTCTCAACCACCTGGCACTTACAGCAGCCTTGTTCAAATCTGAGCTTTCTTCACTGAAGTCTGTAGCTGCATGTTTCAGCCCGTGGACACCAACTCCCTCCTGCTTGGAGAACGAGCTGCACACAGACACGCGGTGATGTAATACACTCAACGGCTGTATATTAAGTCCACGTTACCTCCTCTGAAGTCCACTTCCCACAGCGGATAGCCTTAGATGAACAAAAACCACATTTTTGTGTAAGCAGAGATCCCAGGACCCCCCAAAACACTCCCTGCCCTGGACTCTATCTGTCCATATCCGCTCTTTGCACACAGCAAGTCACACATTGAAGTCACGAGCTCCCCTGATTCACAGAGGGGGAAAAAAGAGACAAAGTGAATGAAATGCTCTCTTTTGAATAGGCAAACGGGCGCTAAGCCCAATGTATCTGGGACACAGGAGCGTCTTCAAGCAGACTCTGCTATACCTAGACCCACTCATTTTTCAGTCCCTGCAGGGTAAAGTACCTGTGACTCCATTGTCAGCAAAGGCAGAAATGAGAGTGATCCCTTCTAATGTTGGACACCTCGGGTGCTGTTGCCCAGGCTTCCTTTTCTACCCGTATTAGGTAGTTATTCATTACGATCCAAAAACCCCCATGGCACTACATCTAGCTGAGGCTTGACTATCTCCATTGTGGACATCCCACAGCCTTTCTGGGTGCATGTTCCCAGTGCCTGACAGACCTTATAGTGCAGATGCCTTTCTCTTAAGCCTCGTCAGAATTTCCCATGGCCCAACTTTTTCCCATGGCTTCTCATCTTTCCACTGTGCCCACCTGGGAAGAGTCTGACTCATTCTCCTCTGCACTATCCCATAAGTTAGCTGTAGACAATGACAGTATCTCCCCTAGGCCAGCCTTGAATTTCTGACAACCTTCTCTTTGGCCCAATGATATCGACCAGTCTTCAGCAGACTCCCCATTTCCAGCAGTTGGAGGGTGTTGGACTTGTGGGCTTAAACCTGTGTCTATAACCGCCGTGCTCATCCCCACCAGGTCCCACTCAAGCTTCAGGAGATAACTAGGGATGTGAAGTCAAGGGTCACCCACCCCATTCCAGGGGTATTCATGCCATTGAGAGAGACTCTGTCCTTGTTATGGATGGACGACCAACCAAATCCAACAGGTGTTAAAACTCAGATTTATTCTTCAGCAAAAGTTAGTTAGAAGTCCGGTAACATCTTATAAAACCACAGGCTCAATGACGTAAAGAGAATTAGTACTACACAGCCGACTTAAGAATTCCCAAGATTTAAAGTGATGGCTCAAAACGCGCGTATCACTCACCTAAAAGCTGAGGGCTCTCTCCCTCGAGGAGTTACCTCGGGCTGTGCCCTGGCCCGAGGGGAAGTCCCCGACTGCTGACCTGCTGCTCCGAGGAGGACTGCCAACGTGTCCTCCGGCGTGACCCCGTTTATACCCCGGTCGAATCTGACCTGTGGTCATTTAATTCTATTGGCTAGGAGGGTCACCTCTATGTACCTGGCTCATCTTGATTGGCCAGTTCAAATTTCAACCTGCAGCCGCCAGAGTTTTCTTCCCCTTCTCCCTTCCTGGAGAAGTTTTGATGCTGCTGGCAGGATGGGGGGGGGGGGGGGATGTACTGCCACATAGGGCTGAGCTGCGCTGCACCTTGCTGCGTGTACAGCACGACCATCAAACCTGTGTTATGCTGCACAGATCCCTTGGCCACAGGACAACCTCAGCAGCATGTTATCACACAAGAGCCTGCAGGCAGGTCCCACTCTGTACTGGACATCATGCCTCCTGCGTGGCCTTGCCTGTATCTAACAGTGCAGCAAAACAGTCTCATGAAAACACTATTTCTGTTTGACTGTTGAGATGATGAGTAGAATTGATCCTTGTATGAAAATCCTACAGTAGCCTGAATGACCAAAACAGGAGACAGAGTTCTATGGATGGGGTCTGCATGGTTTGCTGCAGTCAGGTAGAAGGCCCATTCAATGCTACACCACCTGGGGTTCCCACCATCTAAAGGGGCCTAAGATGATCTGCATCACACACTCTCAGCACCCTTGGATGCAGCCCCTATGGTTCCCAGGGACTGGTAAGGGTGTAGTTTGCTTGAGTAACCCCGAGCTTGATCCCCATCCACTGCTGGTTGTTCTCCTCCAGAGTCCTGCCTCACAGCTCAAAGGCCTGGGAGACCTTGCTGCTATTAACCGAGGCTGTGACGTAGAGTACCTCAGATCTATCTAGAGCTACTCTTCCTCATTTCAGCAGTGGTCCTACCTTATCTCTTTTTCTTCTGTAACAGTTCCCGAAGTATCAAAAGTTCATCTTGGTGCCCTTGAAACTTTTTTTGAGCTTCCACTGAGTTTTGATATGGATCATTGCTGTGCTTGGAGGATGATGTCCTTGAAGACAAGATGTATCCAGGAACACTCTGAAAATTCTTGGTCTTTTCATTGATTGGATCATCAACGGAGTGAGTAAAAACCCCTGTGTGACATGCTTCATGTTCATGCAATGCCTGCAGCTCTAGCGTGGAGAAGGAGCAGACCTTGCGTCCCTGATGGCATCTGATGACTGATGCCTCTGACTGATGGCTTTAGTGTACAGCAAACAGGCACCAAATCACAGTCTCTGTGATGCCATCAGGGAAGTCTATGACGCACCCAACCCTGAATGGGAATTGCTTTCCTGCAGCTCCTGTGAAGTCCCTGCCAGCCTTGGCATCTCGTGTAGCTCTGTGGCCCTGGATCTGGACATTAAACAGAGGACATGCCCTGAATTCTGTTAGGCAGTGTGAGGACGAACATGGGACACATGCCATTACAGTCAGTGGAGGTATAGTAAATTCAGCTGATGGAAAAGAGAGAGACCCAGCTGTCGCTATGGTATATGACTGCAGTCATTCACATGAATACCTGTATCAAGTGCCATGAAGATAAGGAGTAGGAAAAGGTTCTTTTGGCCTTTAGTTGGGCATAAGCTGTCATGTCACTTGGCCAAAGGAATTTCCCACCAGGCTCATACATGTTTCCTAAGATGTTGCCCTGTCTCTGTGAACTTCTCCATTACAATTTGCTGTTACCTACATGTATCTTGGACCACCTCTGGCAGTTCAAATGTCACCAGGGATTTGCATCTGAACACCTGACTCCTGCCTTTCGTCTCCATTAATTCAGATGGGAGCTGAGACAAGGAGCTCACATGCAGGTGTCTATTTTGCTCACACCTGAACTGAGGCAAGAGGAATCCCACCTCCTGTGGCTTTGTGGTGTGCATGGGAGGGAGCTGAGCCTCCTTCAAATGCCATGAGTAGAAACGCAGGGTGAGATGCCTCCATTGACCCATGGATCCCTTCCCTCAGCAGGAGTAAAGGACATCCCTGCCTGCCTCTCTCTGGGTATCCTGTCTAACAATACGACCAAAAAATGTGGCATGTAGATGTAACTTTGTCTCTGAGAGGAGAATTTTATTTCAGGAAAGAAGTGTCTCTCCCCAGCTGAGGGAGGCAACACCAGTGATTGCTTCAGCCTGTTTCCCAGCAGGTTCCCCTGGAGCCCCAGGGACACCTGGAGGGAGCCCAGAGGGGGCAGAGAAAGTGCTGCCTTGGGCTGGTCCTCTGCTGCTGAGCTGGGCTGGGCTCCTGGCATTGAGGGAGCTCATTACAAGCAGGCAGTACTGCAGAGAGACAGCTCTGCCCAGGAGCAGCTCCTCTGCAAAGCGCAGCAGCTAAGCACCACACAGCCTTTCACTCACTTCCCCCCTCCCAGTGGGATCGGGAGAGAGAATTGGCAAAAAAAGTAAAACTTGTGGGTTGAGATAAGAACAGTTTAATAGGAAAGAAAAGAAGAAACTAATAATGATAATGATGACACTAATAAAAGGATTGGAATATACAGATGGTTCACAATGCAATTGCTCACCACCCTGCCAATCGACGCCCAGTTAGTCCCGGAGCGGCGATCCCCCCACCCCTGTTCCCCCTAGTTTATGTACTAGATGTGACGTCACATGGTATGGAATACCCCGTTGGCCACTTTGGGTCAGCTGCCCTTGCTGTGTCTTCTCCCAATTTCTTGTGCCCCTCCAGCTTTCTCGCTGGCTGGGCATGAGAAGCTGAAAAATCCTTGACTTGAGACTAAACATTAATGAGCAACAACTGAAAACATCAGTGTGTTATCAACATTCTTCTCATACCAAAATCAAAAACATAGCACTGTACCAGCTACTAGGAAGACAATTAACTCTATCCCAGCTGAAACCAGGACAACACCTCAGCCTGGCTTTGGGTCCCTCACCCAGCCCAGCTCTGCTGCCCAAAGTTTCCCCTGAGCCTCCCATTTCAGAGTGGCTACAGGACAATACTGTGGCTGCTCCTTATCTCATCACCAAGGGAAACCACTCCCTGACAGGGAGTCCTTCTCTCTCTGGCATTCCTGCTTCCAGCCAGTTTAACCCCTTCTGCTGTTGGGACTTCTTGCCCTCCATGCCAGATAAATGCTTGGTCACAAATTACCACTGCTGAGCAGTCATTATCTGAATTTTCACTTTAGGTTTCCCAGAAATGGCACACCTTGCTGCAGTGTCTAGGATGTGGCAGGACAGCTCTCAGGGTTTCTTTAGTGTGGAGGAGGACATGCTCCAGAGAAGAGCTTCCCTGCTGCACCATCAGAGGTTCAGGGCATGAGGCTGCCTTCTCCTGGGGATGGCTGCAGAGTGTGAAGCTGGGTGTGCAGCCAGGGGTGCCCAGGGCTGTCCTTCTGAGCAGGGTCCCTGCACCCCAGGGGGCTGTGTGCTGGGGCAGGGACTCTGCCGCCTGCCAGGGTCAGCACTCAGCCTGCCCAGGGATCTCTCCATGGCCCTGCGGGGATAAGCTGTGGGTGGATGGAGCAACCTGCCAGCAGAGCAAGGCAGGGTCTTTCTGCTGCTGAGAAGGTGCTGCATAGGTCAGGGCTGCTCGCAGCTCCAGATCACCCCAGGGGGACTTTTCCAGAAGCACGTCAAGGCAGGGGCTACTTGGGAGGAAAGGTGCTTTCCAGGGTCTGTGCTCTCAGTTTCCAGCTGTGGTTGTGGGGGAAAATAGGAGATGTCGGTGTGTATGTCAGTGGGTGAAACCACTAGCAAATATTAAACCAAAGCAGCCAGCAAGTATAAAAAGAGGCCTGAGAGCCAGTTATTTTAGAGACCATAAGCCTGGACTGCATATTGGAGAGCCCTGAGAGTCTGTGAGTTGGCTACTGGATGGATAATGTGGCCCAAAACACCTCCTGGAGAAACTGAGGGGTTTGGGGGGGTCAGGTGCTGATAAAGCCATCGGTCTGGACCTGGAAGGGAAGTTGCCCTTTATGTGAGAGAGCAGCAGGAATGCATGGAGCACTGCTGGATACGGACAGTTGGACAGTCCGCATGAGAGGCCAGAAGAACATAAGCAACATTGTGGTGGGTGGCTGTGTGCTGTAGACCTCCTGATCAGGAAGAAAAAGCAGGTGAGGCCTTCTTCAGACAACTGGAAGAAGCCTCCTGTTTGCAGCCCCTGGTCCTCATGGCAGACCAAAACTGCCCTGAAATTTGCTGAAGGGGCAACACAGCGAGGTGAAAGCCATCCAGGAGGTTTTTGGAGTTCATTGACAGCATCTTCGTGGCAAGGGTGCCTGAGGAGCCAGTGAAGGGGAGTTTCCTGCAGGACGTCATCCTTGGAAACAAGGAAGAGCTGGTCAGGGGTGAGAAAGTAGAGTTGAGGCTCCTGAGAGAAGGGAACAAGGCAAAGAGCAGCACTTTGGGAGAGCAGGCTTTGGTCTGCCAAGGGACATCCTTGACAGAATCCCATGGGATATGGTCCTGCAGAGAAGAGGGGAGAGCTCTTTGATGGTCAAGGCTTTCTTCTTCAAGCACCAGAACAGTACACCCAGACAGGCAGGAAGTCAAGCAAGCTGGTATGGATGAGAAAGGACCTCCTGACAAAAATCAATATTCCTAGGCTGGATATTAGGAAAAATTTCTTCACCAAAAGGGTCATCAAGCATTGGAACAGGCTGCCCGGGGAACTGGTTGACTCACCATCCTTGGAGTTATTTAAAAAATGTCTAGATGTGGCACTTAGGGCCGCGGTTTAGTGGTGGACTCGGCAGTGTTAGGTTAATGGTTGGACTCGATGATCTTAAAGGTCTTTTACAACCTTGCTCCAGCGCAGTTTGTGCAAAATAGGTGCCCGCAGGCCAGCCCCTGCCCTGAGCTCCCACTGGGATCCATGGGGATGCAGGGTGGTTGTCAGCTGCTCACACAGAAACAGCCAGTGGCGTTTGAGGTGCCAGGGGTGGTCAAAAACTTGTGTACGTGTCTGCAAGCTCTAGTGGAACATAGCTGGGGACACCCACAACTGCCTAAGCATCAGCTGTGGGGTTGTGGAAAGGGGTCCCTTGGTGACCTCAGATTACACCCAATGTTTAGGGCACCTGAATGTCAGTTAGACTCACATTTCCATGGGCAGCTGCTGGTCTTTCAGATGACCAAAAGGAGGCATGCACCAGAAGGATGCTCAGATCTCTGTCTAGGCACCCTCCACTGCACTCACTAGAGCTCAGCTCACTGCAAAACTCAGACATGAGCATATCCCTGCATGGCAGGCACTGATATTATGTCAAGGCTCTCTTTTAAATGGCATAAGAATGGCCTCTAGTACCATGGCAAGTGCCTGGGCTACCTAGTACAGTGGCATGTGCCTGGCAAATATGGCACAGGACCTCAGGAAAGCCATGTTCCACCGAGAGGGAACTGGAGAAAAACACCAGGGCCTCCCAAAGGGTCTTGTGTCTTTTTGCCAGCACCTGAATGCCAGCATCGTGGCAAGGTCCATCTTGTCTACACCAAGGGGCCCTGCATGATTGGGAGGCACATCACACCGGGGTCTCCACTCATGTCCCTGTACTCTCAACCCCCGACAATTCTCTTCTCCCTTGTCCTCTACACACCTAATGATGCTATGAAGAAAACACATGCCACTGATGTCCAGGGCCTGGCTGGATTGCAGGCTTATCTCACCCAGGGACATTCTCAGGGGAACCTTGTGTTCCTGGAGATTGGCACAAGGTCCTGCAGAGTCACCTCAGGCAGCAAACTCCTCTCTTGCAAGCCCTGGCATGGCCCTGGCCTGTTTTTCTCCGGCGTTGCAACTGCAGGGGCTTGTTGTCTTTGTAAGCATCTCATTTCATCACTACATTGCCACCTGCCATCCTTCCCAGCAAGTGTTTGCTCTGAAGCAAGGCCTTTGCATACGTGGGGCCCTGGGGTGCTTGGTTCCAGTTTCTCCCATGAGAGAAGTCTTTGGTGAGTGGCTGCAAACCAAATGTGCATCTAGGCCCTCAGTTTGAGACACAGGGGGGAGGATCTGGAGCCCCTTATTCCATCACAGAGCTTCTGAGGGAACCCCTGTGGTGACGTGGTGGGGCAGGTTGCCACAGTTTTGGGTGCTGTGAGGGATAGAGACAGGCTCTTTAGGAGACACTGGGGATGGTTGGTAAAGGTGGGAGAACGAGGCTGGGCATGGCCTCTGTAAAGGATGGGGCAACTCGAATATGTATGGTGGGGTAGACAACAGGTTGTGCAATCATTACTGGGTTAGGAACAGATGACGCACCACTGATGGTGACATGAAGGTGGGAGTTAGAACCACTCAGTCAGGGTGAGGAAGTGGACAAAGTCTTCTGTAGGTAATCTGAGGAAGTCTCCAGATCAGCAACCTTGCCCTCACTGGACAGGCAAAGTGACTGGGTGCAAACAGCCCCATTGGGTCCTGGAGAGTCTCAGGGTCGAATTCTTATCACAGCAGCCGGGTAGGCCAAGAGGCTGAGTCAGGGACGTTAAAGTGTCAGCCTTGGCTGCAGTGACAATGAATCACTTGGTCCCAGTTCTGAAGGGAACTGAAGCTGGAGAGTAGCAGAGCTCAGGTTTGGGATCCCAGAGAAGCAGACCTTGGGCCTGCTCAGGGCTCTGGTGGTAGTGGGAGACCCCATGGGAAGGCAGCTCTGAAAGGTAGAAGTCTAAACTCGCTGAGAGGCCTTTAAGGACATCTTCCCCCCAAGCACAGGAAGGATCTGTCCTGATACTAAGGAAAACAACCCTTCATGTCCAGAAACCGCTGGGCTAAACAGGAACCTCAACGCCAAGCTCCAGTGCCAAAAGGCAGCACACAGGAGGTGGAAGCAGGGACAGGCTACAAAGGAGGAGTTTAGAAACGTTGTCTGGGGAAACAGGATTGTGTTCGGAGACTCAAAGCTCCCCCAAAGTTCAAGCTAGCAAGGGATGTCAAGGGCAACAAGATGAGGCCACTACTGCTTCCTTAACACTTGAAAAACAAAGAAAAGTAAATTGAGCCACTACTGAATTTAGAAAGAGTAAATGCAGGTAGGTCTGACGTACACTATGACTTCTTTTCCTCTGTCTTCCCCTGCAAGGTCTCCCACGTCTCTGTTGCCCTCAGGCAGACTCAAAGAGGAGGAGAACCAGCCAGCAGTGGATGAGGACCAAGTCAGGGGCTACCTGAGCAAATGCACCCCTTTAGACAGCCTGCATCCAAGGGTGCTGAGAGAGCCAGCCAATGCCATTGTAAGGACACTCTGCATCATCTTGGAAACAGTCATGAAGACCAGGGGGAGGTCCCAGATGACTTGCAAAGAACAAGAGATGCATGCATCTTCCAGCAAGGTCCAAAGGACCAGCTGGGGAACTAAAGGCTGTTTCACCTCACTTTGGTGAGGGGTGTGTCACAGCCTTTGTCCTTCTGAATCCCATTTCTGGGAACATGAAAGGGAAAGTGATTTGAATTACCAAGGGGTAGGTCATGCCTGAGCATCCTAGCATCTTTCTGTGATGAAGAGGACTGCTTTTCTGGATGAGAGGAGAGCAGTAGCTATCATTTCCCTGGATTTCAGCAAGGCTTTCAACACTATTCCCCAGTATATGCTTGCCTATTCTGGTATTCAAGTAAAGACATTACAGTCTGGATGGCTGGTTGGATGGTGGGGTTTGGAGGGTTGAGGTGAATGAGTGGTTCTCTGCCTGCTGACCAGTAACACCTGGAGAACTGTAAGTGTGCGTCCTGGCATCTGTCCTGGTTAATGTCTTTACCAATGCCCTGGAGCAACTGATGGAGTGCACTCCTGTCAGGTTTGCAGATGCCACTAAACCATGGAAGGAATGAGTCAATATGCTGGAGGGCACTACTGCAATCCAGAGAGACCTAGAGAGGCTGGAGTGTTGTGGTTAATCATAGTAGGCAGCTCAGCCCCACAGAGCCACTTGCTTACTCGACGCCAGTGGGATGGGGGAGACAATCAGAAGGGTAAAAGTGAGAAAACTCATGGGCTCAGATAAGGACAGTTTAATAGGTAAAGCAAAGCTGTGCATGACCACCAAGCAAAATAAGGAATTAATCCACTCCTTCCCATCTGCAGGCAGACGTTCAGCCTTCTCAAGAAAGCAGGGGGTACATCAGGTGTAACGGTTACTTAGGAAGGCAGACACTGTAACTCTGAATGTTCCCCCTTCCTCCTTCTTTCTCCAGTTTTTATTGCTGAGCGTGACATCTAATGGACTAGAATATCCCTTTGGTTAGCTGCGGTCAGCTGTCCCAGCTGTGTCCCCTGCCAAATTCTTGTGCACGCCCAGCCACCTCAATGGTGAGGTGGTGTTAGAAGCTGAAAAGGCCTCGATGGTGTGCAAGCACTGCTCAGCAGTAACTAACATATCCCTGTGTTATCAACACTGTTTTGGTCACAAATCCAAAACACGCAGCCCCATATGAGTTGCTATGAAGAAAATTAACTCCATCCCAGCCAAAACCAGGACAAGCTTCCCCTCTTATTCTATACCGCTTACAGCATGCTCAGGTCTCACACTATCCAATACAAACTCAGTAACCATCACTCCCCCTTCCCAGCCTTTCATTTAAACACACATATCATTCCCTTACTCTAGGGACCAGCCCTGTAAAATGGCCACAAAAAGTCCATCGAGTTCATTTAGTCCATGTCTTGGGTTCTGTCTGTTATGGTGCTCTGTTGGGAAAGTGTTGGTGTGACTTCTGATCTTGACCCATGAGGTCACAGAAGGTCCATCAACCTGTCCCAAGGCAGAGACCCATGCATTCCCACTGCTCTCTCTATCGTAAAGGGCATCTCCCCCCTCTCCCCCTCCTTGCCTTACAAACCTGTCCATCCCTGGCTGCACTCCTGCTGTGTGCTCTCTCACACCGTCTCTGCTATCCACATGAGACTGTCGCTCACTGTAACCACACACAGACAACTAATTCCTCCCTTTTGTTGAGCACACTGCGCACATCAGTGCACTGACAATTCAGAGAGGTGTCCGGTAGCGCTGATTTCCCTGAAGGATATCACAGGACCACAAAATTACAGTAGAGGTTTGAAGGGACAGGACTGGACCCAGTACTGACCCCTGCAGTGCACCACTGGTGACCTGCCTCCAGGGAGACCTTGTGCCACTGATCACCATTCTGTTGGCCCGGCCATTCAGCCAATTTTTCAGTCCACCTCACTGTCTGCTCATCCAGCCTCTGCTTCAGCAGCTTCTCTATGAGGATTTTATGGGAGACAGTGTCAAAAGCCTTACGCATCTACCAAGGCAGCCATTGCATTGGAGAAGTTTATCAGGTTATCAGATAGGATTGGCATTTCCTTTCATCGGCTGTGCTCTGGGCCTCTGTGGTGTATCGGTTGGGGTCTGGCACTTGGAGGGCCATGATGTTATGCCATTGTATAGCCCATAAAGATTTGGCCACCTCACAAAAGGGATGCTAGGTGGGCAGTGCTACCAATTTTGGACATTGCTTGATAGCAAAGAAATAATAGTGGGCTCTATCTAAGCTCTCCAACCCCCACTGCTCTCAGCTCTGTTTAGATATGAAATACAGATGTCAAATGTTTTAATATAAACTTGTCCTGAGAACAATTGCGCCATTCAAAGTCTTCATAGGGAATGAATTTCAGAAATGACTGTATAAATCTAGATTTATGTAGAGGGAGAGAAAGTGTAAGGACCTTGCTGTTCCATGTCAATGGCCAATAGATAAAGCAATAATGAGGATTTATAGAAAACCCTCAAAAATCTGAAAATGAAGACTTCTTACACACTTATTACACCAAGCTCTTTTCTGCATATGTTTCAACTTATACCTATCATCTCCACTCACGGGTTGATGCAGTTGCCCACATGGGGGCGGGCCACTGCCTCCAAGATACCCTGAGGTAGCTGAAGACCTCATGCGGGACAGAGAAACGCGAGGCAGGACCAATGGCAGAACTTTTGGAGCATGAGCTGGTGGACAGGCAGGCTGCGTCAAAGCCTCTTGGCTGAGACAAGTGATTTCTCTCCCTTGACTAGCAAGGGAAGCCTGGGCAATTGCACCCAAGGTGTCTAGTGTTAGAAGTGATCGCTCTCATCCCTGCCTTCACCTACAAGGGAGTCACCTGTAATTTACCATGCAGCGAATGAAAAATAAGCGTGTCTAGATGATGCAGAGTCTGCTTGAAGATGTGCCTATAACCCAGATATGTTGGGGTTAGTGCAGATTTGGCTATTCAGAAGGGAGCATTCCATTCCCTTTGTCTCTTTGCTTCCCTCTGCGAGTCGAGGTTGCTCGTGACTTCAGTGTGTGATATGCTGTCTGCAAAAGAGCGAGTATGGACGGACAAACAAACAAAGTCAAGGACAGGGAACTTTTGGGGAGGTCCTGGGATCTGTGACTAAACAAAAAATGTGTTTTCTCTTGGTCTAAGGTTATCCTCTGTAGGAAGCAGCCTTCAATTTAGGTAATGTGGACTTAATACCTAGCTGTGAATGTCTTTTATTTTTTATTGAACTCTGCCTTCCTTTGGTTTTGCTTGTTGGCAATTAAACACCCTTCTGTGTCTGTGTGCCTCTCATTCTCCAAGTAAAACAGGTGGGAATTGGTGCCAACAGGCTGAAACATACAGCTACAGACTTCAGTGGAGAACACCCAGATTGGAACAGGGCTGCTCCAAGTCCCAGGTGGCTGATGAGAGACATGGTAGGTTGGGGGTAGGGATGAAGACTGACCATAGGTTGTGGAAGATGAAGGCTCTGGATTTTCATATCTATTCAGACTACATTAAGAGATGCACAGGAGTAATATCAATTAGAGACTGCTGATATCAATTCATGTATAAGCAGAGAAATAACGTGGAGAAAAAGAAACCCTTTCTTTTTGGTGTTTAGTGTTCTTATCATTTCACTTTGATTACACTCCTGAAACTGCTCTAATTAACCCCATCAGAATTGAAGGCTTAAAGGAAAATGATGCAGGGCAACCGGACTTGTTAGGGTGTTTTGCATGTTAATGAGCCCTCTAGTGCTGACTTCCTGAACTGCAGATCCTGAAAGACTGAAGAAGCCCCTGGAGAATTAAAAGTCAATAGCAAGCCTCCAAGGTTCCGAGCGTGTTAGTGGGCTCCAGTGAGGGCCATCCCTGAAAAGGCCATGGAGGGACTGACGAGAAAGGGGACCATCCCTGGGGGCTGGTGAAGCAGGAAGTCAGAGGCACTGCTTAGAGGTGGAAAAATGAAGCGTGGAATGTGGCTGTGAAAACCCTTGATGTGTTTCACCAAGCAGGACAGCCAAGCCCTGAGCCCCATTCTCTGGGAAAGGGGTCCCATTACCTCCTGGGATGCTTGGGGCTCTTCTAAGGAGCAGTGGGGGTGTGCAATGCTGAGTGCAGGACAGGATCCACAGAGGGTGGGTGAGGAGGCAACAACGCCCTGGGGCTGTAAGGACCTGGTGTCTTCTCATGGGCCTCAGTGGAAGAGACAGCAGCCAGGGTGGAGAGGATAAGGATCTCACTTGTGTTGGTTGGTAGTGAGCTCACCTGCTGCAATGCCCTTGATCATCCCCATTGCAGGCTGTCCTACACTGTCCTATGTCTGTGCTGGTTTCCCAGCAGACTTTTGCTATGTCCCCATTTCCCCACTGCACTCGGACCCTGGGATCTCCCAAGCCATACTGATGCCCTTCTGTCCTTACTGGCTGTTGCTTCAATAACAGAACTGTGGTCAGGCAAGGATTGGTCAAGGTCTGTGAGTTCCCCACAACCTGTCTGCCTTCTTCCAATACCCTCATCATGCTCCTGTCACACCCAAACTATCGCAGCCCCACACTTGCTTGAATCTTGTATTTCTCTCTGTATGCCAGCCCTGAAACACATGTCCTCCTTCTGCCACCTCAAATTCAAAACTTAACTTATTTCACTTCAGCAGGATGCCCCACTACCCCTTCCACTACTTCAAGTCTGCTACCATAGATGCAGAATGCTGTCTTACATAGATTTTTGTTTTGGAAGATGAATGACTTGTTTCTCTTCTTTCTTTCTTTTTTTTTTTTTAAATAGATACTGGTAGTCCTGCGGAAATCACACAAACACCTACTGAAGGATTCTTGATATGGTCAGAGCTGTATGTATGGGGGCATGTATAAATCAGCCCTGCACCTGATGTGAATTACTTCTGTGGCTAGGGACATCCTGAGAGCTTTCCCTCATTTGAAAACATGAAGGGGAAGGAAGGACAGCATCTTTCAGGATGGAAGGCACCTCAGGAACTTTCTGGAAAAAACCTCCTGCTCAAAGCAGGGCTAGACCAGATTACTCAGGGCTTTATCCAAAGATGCTTTGGTCACTTTCTGGGATAGAGCTGGCACAAACTCCCTGGGAAACAGCTTCCAGCCTTTGCTATCCTCATGTTGGAAATGTATTTCTCTATATGTGCACTAATCCCCTTGTTTCAGCCCATTGCCTCTTGTCCTTGTGTCTTCTGCCATGGACACGAGCCTGACTCAGTCTTCCTGGGAACACTGCAATGCTGCTACATATATCACCCAAGATCTTCCTTTCTCCAGGCTGGACAAGCACAGCTCCCTCAGCCTCTCCTCACAGGTAAAGGCTTCCTGCCTCGGAGCATTCCTGCCCTTTGCTAAAGTGGCTCCAGCGTGCCGACATCGTTCCTATATTGGGATCTGAAATCTGGACACAGTGTTCTGTAGAATCTCTTCCCTCAATCACCTGGCCGTGCTCCTGTTCATATAGCCCAGGGTGCTCCTGTCCTCCCTTGCTTCCAAAGCACACACATGCATCCTGTCCACTGCACTGTCCACCAAGACTTTTCCAAAACGCCTCCTTCCAGCCAGGCAGCCCCCCACCTGTGTCATTGCCAGGGTTAGTCCCCTGCAGGGACAGAAACTGGCATCAGTCCTTGCGGGATTTCCTGACTTTCCGGCCAATGCATGCTCTCCTCTTCCTTGAAGCCTTTCCCTGAGCACAGGGGCCTGGAGACCATTTCAGTAAAGACTCAGGCACAGCAGGCATTCATTCCTTCAGCCCCAGCTGTGTCTGCTCTTCTTAAATCACCTTCCCCATTCAGCAGCAGCCCTGCATTTCCCTTGTTCAGCCTTGGTCTCTCAGAAGTGACCAAAGCTCTTCTGTTTGATTCTGAATTCCCTTGCAACCAGCATCTCCAGATGAGCTTTTCTTTTCCTACACACATACCTCCACAATAAAGGCAATATATAGCAATTCCTGCTTTGTACCTGTCCTTGCTGAAAACTGGCAGCTGCTTCTGTCCCTGTTCTGGCGCAGCCCCACTTCCCATACACGGTCCCACAGCTCCAGTGTGCAGGCACAGCATAGGAGAGGGTAGAATCAGGGGTGGGAAAGTTCCCCCCATTGTGAGCACTATGACAGCCTTCAGATCACAGTTCCCCCATGACCCTCCTACTTTTGCAGCTACCCAGCACCCGACCCCAGCTCTGCCGCAGCATTGTCCCATGTGGAGCTTTGCAGACAGATCTGCTCCAGGGTCTGCCAGGATCTGGGCAAGGAGCAGGACTGGGCAGGGCTGTCTGTTCCCCCAAACCAGCCCTTGGCCCAGCAGGAAGATGGAGATGGCCTCACAGCAAAACTTACCTGTAAACCTGGAATAACTGGCAAGTGCTGGAAATGGCCAAAAAGAGACGTTGGGAGTAACAAAGACCCCGAGCCACCTTCCCAGTGTGTCCACACCGCCAAGGGCACAGACTGGCGTCTTCTGTGCTCTGCACCTGCATGTCTTCCATGCTTGCCACAAGCCCTACCTCTGCACCACAAACCCCCAGTGTCAGTTCTCACCCTGCATGTGTGGGATACTTGGAAAGTAATGGACACATAGTGAACAGTCCAGACACGATGGAACTGATTAATGTGTGAGCCAAAGAGGCTTTGCAGGCAGCAGGCCTCAAGGACGCTTTGTTAAGGATAATTGTTGCTACAATTTTGACGGAGCAAGCACAAAAAAGCAGGACAAAGTTGGGCCTACGTGACGGAAAGAAGGTCACAGAACAGGGTACAGGCGGAGGGAATCATTCGCGTGATCAGAAAGTCTTATCCAATCAAACCATTGCTTTAGACGTGTGGACAGCACATGCTAACCAATCTTTAATCAGCTTATGCGTGATTGGGAACCAAAATGAGTATATAAACCAAGCTATTAGGGCAATAAAGTGGCATCTGCTTGATCACATTGATTGTGTGCAGTGTCCGTGACTTCCGCGTCAACAAGTGACGCCCGAACAGGGACCCTCGGATCGGCGTTGAATTCTACGACAGGAGCCGACAGAGAGAGGGTGCGGGAGCCGGCCGTAGGTGAGTGCTGCCCCGGCACTCGGGAAAAAACGGTACCGTCGTGGAAATCTCGCCCTGATCAGGCGAGCGGCCGGGGAGGAGATGGGGTCCACTATGTCCAAGGAAGAGGCAGCAGTGGTTAAGCTCCTCCAACATATGCTCTCTGCAAGAGGGTTAAGTTATGACTCGTCTACCCTGAAAGCCGTGTTACTATGGGTGAGAGAAAAAAGCTTATTCCCTACCTTCGGAGATGCTTTTGCCATCCCTACTTGGGAAAAGATAGGGCAAGAACTATGGCAGAACATAAGTTCGGGTTCAAAAGAGGCGAGCAGATACTCCACCATGTGGAATTTAATTATAGAAACTTTAAAAGATATGAAAGCAGAACGTTCGGCAGCAGCCTCTGCTTTTCTGCACTGCAGCCCAAAGGGTCACAAGGGATGCCATCCCCAGCGAGCTTCACCTTTGCGCCACCACAAATTCCAGCCGTTGTTCCAACCCATGTATCCGGGGCAGGGGCTAGTGCAGTCAGGAAATCTGCAGTAGCAGATCCAGAGCCCAGAGATCAGCCCTTGGAAAGAGCCGACAGCCTGGCGGAATTTCCACCACCACCAGCAGAAGAGACGGAAAACAATTTAGTCTCTAATTCTCGTCCTTCATCACCTAAACCAGTTGCCTCATCCCTGTATCCACCACTGCCGCCATCCACTCCTCCATCCCCGCTCGAGGGAAGGGAGGAACGGGCGATAGGTTCGGGGAATCCGCAGTTAAAGGAACTGTTACACAGACTAGAGACTCTCAAAGCCCAACTGGAGCCGTCAGTGAGGCCCGAGCCGGCGTCTTCAACTTTTCCTGCGCCTCCACCACCTCTCAGCGACAGTTTGTTGCCGCCACCTCGGACGAATCCTTGTGTTTCACAGGACATATCGGGTAAGATCGGTGCCATGGCTCCTTTGCCACTGCCACCTCCGATGACCTTATTAGCAGGAGGTGGGGTGGGAGATCCGGCAAAAAGATGGAAGGGGGTAATCAGAGATGCTTTAATTGAAGGGGAAATTATTCCATCTGCATTCCCAGTTGTGGCAGGGGCACATGGGGGTCCTGTTTGAGAAGCGTTAGACTGGAAAGTTTTAAAAGAAGCTAAGGCAGCAGTCACTCAATATGGGTTAAAATCACCATACAGTCAATCTGTTATTCAACATGTATTTTCTGCACATTTATTGACACCATACGATGTTAAAATGATTGTGCAAATGTTACTGCTTCCATCCCAACAGATCCAATTTTATCAAAGCTGGCAAGCAGCCTGTGAAAATGCAGCCGCTATCCCACGACAGAACGGGGATCCTTTGTTTGGAGTGCAAGCTCAAATGTTATTGGGGGCAGGTCCTTATGCCAGTTCAGGATGGCAGGCACAATTTGCCACAGAAGTTTTACAACTCAGTCAAGACTTAGCTTTTAAAGCATTGAATAGTGTACAGGATGAAAAAATTAAACATCCCTTTACCGCGGTGAAGCAAGGTCCCACGGAAACATTTTCAGCCATTATAGATCAATTGCATGCTGCTATCGTGGCACACCCTGATTTGGATCCTGACATGAAAGTCAAGTTTTTGGATATGCTCGCTTTTGATAATGCAAATGAGAAAACCAAAAAAGCTCTTAGTATACTGCCAAAAGGTTCTACCACCGCTCAGCTGTTGGAAGCTGCAGAGCGGATGTTAGAATCAGAAAAAGCAACAGTGATGGCTGCTGCGGTAGGAGCAGCTGTAAAACCACTATTATCAAAAGGCAAAGGAGGACGAAAAGATAAAAAATGTTTTCGTTGTGGAAAAATGGGACATTTTAAAAAGGATTGCAGGAGCCAAACAGCTGTTGGCTCAAGTGATTCCAACCCGAGTGACTCACAGAAAAATGGTGTGTAAACTGTCAGCGAAATAATCATAACACCCAAGAGTGCAGGAGATCGGGAAACAAGTTACAGAACGCGACTCACCCACACGCGACGACACAAGTACAGGGTGTCTGGACCACTGCGCAGCCGCAACCAGCGGAAGCTCAGGGGTGGACTTGGCAACAGCAGTAGACACTACACTGATAACCTCTGAAGTACAACTCATAAATTCTGATCAAAAAGGACCACTGGGACATGGGTTAAGTGCATTGCTATTAGGTCATTCTTCTGTTTCTCAGAAAGGCATTTTTATAGTGCCGGGACTTATTGATGCAGATTATTGTGGTGTGATAAAGATTATGGTCTATACACTGACTCCTCCTGTTACCATACCAGCCCAATCGAAAATAGCCCAGTTGGTACCATTTCATGCATGTTGTCCTGGTTTCAGCTGGGATAGAGTTAACTGTCTTCCTAGTAGCTGGTACAGTGCTATGTTTTGAGTTCAGAGCGAAGAATGTTGATAACACTGATGTTTTCAGTTGTTGCTCAGTAGTGTTTAGACTAATGTCAAGGATTTTTCAGCTTCTCATGCCCAGCCAGTGAGAAAGCTGGAGGGGCACAAGAAGTTGGCACAGGACACAGCCAGGGCACCTGACCCAAACTGGCCAACGGTGTATTCCATACCATGTGACGTCCCATCCAGTACAGAAACGGGGAAGTGGGGGGCAGGGATTCGCCGCTCGGGGGACTGGCTGGGTGTCGGTCGGCGGGTGGTGAGCAATTGCACTGCGTATCATTTGTACATTCCAATCCTTTCATTATTGCTGTTGTCATTTTATTAGTGTTATCATTATCATTATTAGTTTCTTCTTTTCTGTTCTATTAAACCGTTCTTATCTCAACCCACGGGTTTTGCTTCTTCTCCCGATTTTCTCCCCCATCCCACTGGGTGGGGGGGAGTGAGTGAGCGGCTGCGTGGTGTTTAGTTGCTGGCTGGGGTTAAACCACGACAGTCCTTTTTGGCGCCCAACGTGGGGCACGAAGGGTTGAGATAACGACAAACCTGACCAGAGCTTGTTAAAACAAATTTGTTATAAGCATTCATTATATCGGTCTAATAGTTGCTGGTCATTATGTTGATTTATGTGTTCTTAGAGTTGTTGCTCTGGTTTTTAAAGTTCTGTTATGTATCACCTCGCTTGCTGTATGTAGTCCCTCTTCTGCTGCTTATCATCCGTGGGAGGTGGATTAAGGTTTTCGCTTTGATGTATTGTATAACACTGGTTTATGGTATGATAAAGTCGTCGGCTGTGGGATTAATCCGGTACTTGCACCCAGCATTGTCACCTTTATACTGTGGAAGCCATCTGTGGGAAACTATTAATAATTATACCATTTACCTTTCCTCCTTGGAAAACCAGTCTATGGGTGGGATACCTTTCTTCCCCTCTCCTTTCTCCTTCAGTCCAGTTACAATGGTGTTTGAGAATTTTGAAAAATTTGAATACTCTTGGGATGTTGGGACCAGCACGGTCCTAGCCCTACTGCTAGGAATTAGCATGCTTCTGAATGTGGTTCAGCTCTCATTTAAGGTTAAACAACTATTTAAGAAAATCACCCAGAGATCTGCCCCAAGGCTGGATAATTATGAGTGGCAGGGTGTGTGGGGTAGTATGGGCAAGTACCTAGAAAAGTGGGCACCTCCAGTGTTTTGGAAATTCACCCCTGAACAAGTGCAGAATCCAGAAGAACTAGTAAAATATTTGGAAAAGGTATGCTGTCACCCCGGCAGCTCCAGAGAGATACAAATTACTGCAACGTGCTGGGGCCTGGCCCATGCCTATCGAGCCCTGTTCGACACCACTCAGTACCCTCAAGGGGAAGAGAAGGTCTCTGGACCTAACAACAAAACGATGAGCACTGTGGCTATCCAAACCTCAGCAACGGGCACTGCAGCCCCTCCAGCCTCGGCAATGAGCACGGCAGCTACCCAAACCTCGGCAACGGGCACTGAGGTCCCTCCAGCCCCAGCAACGAGCACAGCAGCTACCCAAACCTTGGCAACAGACACTGCGGTTATCCAAGACCCGGCGAGCGGTACTGCAACTGAACCAGTGGACCAACCTGCACCAGTATCAGTTGCCCCCGTACAGAAAAAGAAATATACAAAAAAATCAGTTCGCTTAGCGAAGGATGAAGGCGAACCAGGGTCATCACGGGAACAGGAGGAAGAGGCAGAACCAGAGGTAATAACCCGGTCCCTATCCTTGAGTGAGCTGCGGGATATGCGAAAAGATTTTGGCCGCCGTATAGGTGAGCATATTATCACCTGGCTCCTCCGATGCTGGGACAATGGGGCTAATAGCTTGGAATTAGAAGGTAGGGAAGCCAAGCAGCTGGGATCGCTTGCCAGGGAAGGTGGCATTGACAAGGCAATTGGAAGAGGGACACAAGCCATCAGCCTCTGGAGGCGACTCCTGTCAAGTGTGAAGGAAAGGTACCCCTTTAAGGAAGATGTTATATGTCAATCAAGCAAGTGGACAACCATGGAAAAAGGTATCCAATATCTGAGGGAATTAGCTGTGCTAGAGGCAATTCATCATGATCCGGACAACCCACAATTACCCAAAGATCCAGACGAAGTCCAATGCACACGACCCATGTGGCGGAAGTTTGTACGGAGCGCACCATTGTCCTATGCCAACTCACTGGCAATAATGACCTGGAAAAGACGAAGAGGCACCGACAGTGGATGAAGTGGCTCGCCAACTCCGTCAATACGAAGAAAATCTCTCCTCCTCCCTACAAGCCTGCATTTCGGCTGTGGAGAAGCTGTCCGAGGATTTCCAGCAATTCAAAGAGGAGATGTCCTGTTGCCCACCTGTAAGGACCAATGTCTCAGCTATTAGGAGTGAGCGCTCCTCTGCCCAAGAGAGAGAATATAGAAGGTACACACCGCGAGGTGCCCTGTGGTTTTACTTATGTGATCATGGAGAGGACATGAGGAAATGGGATGGAAAACCTACCTCGGTCCTAAATGCACGGGTACGTGAGCTGCGAGGAAAAAACACCACAAAAGGGGATTCTGCCAGGAAAAATGCCGCTCCGGTTTCCAAACAGAGTAGAAGGGCTGATCTTATTTCTGATCCTCTTGAAGGGACTTCTGAGCCAATTTTACGAGAAGTGGGTACTGGATACTCTGACCGGAATTAGAGGGGCCCTGCCTCCAGCCAGGTGGAGGAAAGGGATAACCGGGTCTATTGGACTGTGTGGATTCGATGGCCTGGCACGTTAGACCCACAGGACTATAAGGCTCTAGTAGACACCAGCGCACAGTGTACTTTAATGCCATCAAGTTATGAAGGGGCAGAACCCATTTCTATTTCTGGTGTGACAGGGGGATCCCAAGAGTTAAGTGTATTAGAGGCGGAAGTAAGCCTAACTGGGAATGAATGGCAGAAACACCCCATTGTGACTGGTCCAGAGGCTCTGTGCATCCTTGGCACAGACTATCTCAGGAAAGGGTATTGTAAGGACCCAAAGGGGTATCGATGGGCTTTTGGTATAGCTGCCTTGGAGACGGAGGGCACGGAACAGCTGTCTACCCTGCCTGGTCTCTCTCAAGACCCTTCAGCTGTGGGGTTGCTGAGGGTTGAAGACCAACAAGTGCCAATTGCTACCACGACGGTGCACCGGTGGCAATATCGCACCAACCGAGACTCTGATTCCCATCCACAAGTTGATTCGCCAACTGGAGAGCCAAGGAGTGATCAGCAAAAGTCGCTCACCCTTTAATAGTCCCATATGGCCAGTGCGAAAGTCTAATGGGGAGTGGAGACTAACAGTTGACTATCACGGCCTGAATGAAGTTACGCCACCGCTGAGTGCTGCTGTTCCAGATATGCTAGAACTTCAATACGAACTAGAGTCAAAGGCAGCCAAGTGGTATGCCGCAATTGACATTGCTAATGCATTTTTCTCAATCCCTCTGGCAGCAGAGTGTCGTCCACAATTTGCCTTTACTTGGAGGGGTGTCCAGTACACTTGGAATAGGTTGCCCCAGGGGTGGAAACACAGACTCACCATTTGCCATGGGCTAATCCAGACTGCACTGGAAAAAGGTGAAGCTCCAGAACACCTGCAATACATCGATGACATCATCGTATGGGGTAACATGGCAGAAGAAGTCTTTGAGAATGGGAAGAAAATAATCCAAATCCTTCTGAAAGCCGGTTTTGCCATAAAAGAAAGTAAGGTCAAGGGACCTGCACAGATCCAGTTTTTAGGAACAAAATGGCAAGATGGACATTGACACATCCCAATGGACGTGATCAACAAAATAGCAACTATGTCTCCGCCGTCTAATAAAGAGGAAACACAGGCCTTCTTAAGTGTTGTGGATTTTTGGAGAATGCATATTCCAAATTACAGTCTGATTCTAAGCCATCTCTATCACGTGACCCAGAAGAAGAAAGATTTTAAATGGGGCCCTGAGCAACAACAAGCCTTTGAGCAAATTAAAAGGCAGATTGTTCATGCAGTAGCCCTTGGACCAGTCCAGGCAGGACAAGATGTTAAAAATATGCTCTATACTGCAACCAGGGAGAATAAAATATGTTAGGGAAGACAGTCTGGGTTACTCCTGCCTCAGGCAATGGTAAACCCAATCATGGGATTGCTTTTGCTCAAGGGCCTGGGTGCACTTGGTGGGTGATGTGAAAAGATGGGGAAGTCCGATGTGTGCCTCAAGGGGATTTGATTTTAGGTGAGAATAGCCAGAATGAAACTGTATGATATTAGTTGCTATATAACCCTGCTGCTGTACATTATCATTGCTATAATTGTTCTATGCTATATCCATAGTACTACAGTAAGAATCACTTACATCAAGCAAGAATGAACTGTGATAAAACTGAGCGAAGCGCAGTAGTGATGGAACCAGAACTGACTCCAGCATGCAACAACCCAATGGTGCCCACCATCCTCCTGCTGCATCAAATGTCACCTGCTCATCACACCGCACTGAAGCCCAATTCTGCTCTGCCGACTGAGAGGACTTTGCACCATTCCTTCTGCCCAGAAAGACTGGTATGACAGATGGAGCCCAGAGTCGGGAACTAAATGAACTCAACGAACATTTTATGAAGACACCCATAAACTAAAGGAATATCTGTGTGTGTGTATACAGATATACAGAGAGATATATATATCATTGTTCATATATCTCAAAGGGACGGAAAAGGTGATGATGATTGACCGGGATGTAACTAAAGGTATGGGAACTGAGCATGACGTCAATGGTATAGAATAAGGAGTGGATACTATCCTGGTTTCAGCTGGGATAGAGGTAATTGTCTTCCTAGTAGCTGGTACGGTGCTATGTTTTTGAGTTAGGTATGAGAAGAATGTTGATAACACTGATGTTTTCAGTTGTTGCTCAGTAGTGTTTAGTCTAAAGTCAAGGATTTTTCAGCCTTTCAAGCCCAGCCAGCAAGAAAGCTGGAGTGACACAAGAAGCTGGGTGCGGACACAGCCAGGGCAGCTGATCCAAAGCGGCCAATGGGGTATTCCATACCATGTGATGTCACATCTAGCATATAAACTGGGGGGAGTGGGAACGTTTCTTCTTTTCTGTTCTATTAAACTGTTCTTATCTCAACCCACGAGTTTTACTTCTTTTCCTGATGTTCTCTCCCATGCAACTGGGTGGGGAGGGAGGGAGTGAGCAGCTGCGTGGTGCTTAGTTGCTGACTGGGGTTAAACCATGACACCTCCCAACTTCTTGTGCCCCTCCAGCCTTCTTGTTGGCTGGACATCAGAAGCTGAAAAATCCTTGACTTTAGACTAAACATTACTTAGCAATAACTGAATCCTTGTGGATGTCAGAATTAAGGTGAAATGACACCAGGGGAGTTGAAACAACAATCAACACTTATTCAGCCTAGCTAACCTTGCCCAAGTACAAGTGAACTTATCAATACGAAACTTGCATCATGTCATTACGCCGCTGTTTGAAAAGAGAAGGGAGGTGTAGAAAAAGAAGCAGAGAAAGGAACATGAAACTGTGTCAGAAGGAGAGCCCTCCCATTGAGTCATGAGGGGGTTCAGAATGGACCCCCTTGCTTTCTGGACTCCTTCTCAAAGAGGAGCACAGGGGCAGATAGATCCACTCCTAGTCTCAGACTTGGTCAACAGTTTATGTTTAAAAGGATGAGGCATAGGGACTGTGGAAAAGAGAGAAGAAAGACAGAGAGAAAGAAAGATAGAAAGAAAGATAGAAAGAAGGAAAGAAAGACAGAGAGAAGAAAAGGGTTTCACCAGTCCTGGGTCCAGCGTTGGTCCAGCGAGCATAGAGATCCAGTTCTGGAGGGCACGCACTAAGAACTTGTCCTCCCTTCTTTTATAGTCTGTGGTCTCAACATGCGCAGTTCATGTTCCCAGAGTTCTCTGGAATCGGTCAGTGAGCTTGGGGGTTCATTGGGGAGTTGCCATGATGGCATGACCACTTAAGATAGAAGCACAGTCCCATCTTCTGTGGGGCCCCCTCATCCAAGTGCATATGCTGTGCTTCTTCTCATGGTCACTTGAGACAAGGAATTGCGGCTTTGGAGAAGCGCGGTTCCACCCTCCATGGGGCCCTCTCCTCCGGCCACATTGTCCTGTTCACACAACTCCAGCGCTTTTACAGAGGCCGTCTTCTCCACCAAAGTTCTTTAATGAATGTTTGAGACATTGACTATAATTTGTCAGACCGTCACAACAACATCTTAGACTTACAAGTATTCCTTAATATGTACCCATGCCACCTTTCTTCTGTGTTACTTCTATCATGGCCAAGACATAGTGTTTTACTGTTCATTATCCACTCTCAAATCTTCATATTCACATGCTTTACTGATAGTTCCCTCAACCTTTAACCACTTCAGTGCTGATCACCCTTCATCCGTTTCCTTTCTGTTTGAAATCTTTTACCTTCTTGGTAACCCTCCTAGATCCTTTCTGTCCCCCCACTCACTACACAGCAGATGTATGAAAATGAAAATGGTCTCAGTAGGTCTACCTGTTGCTCTTCAGGTAGGGTTATTCTATCATTGGAGCACTTCTCCAGAAGTTATCTGGGATAGATGATCATTTCTCTTAAGAGCACTAAAAGTTACATTCATCAGTCTGAACTGTTTATTTTAGTTAATTTCTTCTTCCTAATTTGAGACTTTGACCACCTGCTGAATTTTGCAGCAGTTTTGGTGCTTGAAGACACTGTGGCTTTGTATTTTCTCATTTTCTTTTTGGTTACTATGCCTTCAGGGCTCCTCTCTGTTTCTGACCTTCTTGAGCTTAGCCTGTACAGCAGGAGAGCCTACATTAATAATCTATTTTTTCACAGCTTAGAGTTCTTCCACTTCAAAATTCAGTTCTTCTCTCTTATTTTATATCCCTTTCTTCTCTTAATCAATTTACTTCTTGAGAGTAGCCAATTGGTTGTGGTTGACTCTGATAGGAAGGTAAACACCACCTTGCTCACTCAGGCCTCCCTGCTGCAGCAGGATTGGGGAGAGAATATGAAGGGCAAAATTGAGACATACTCATGTGTTGAGTTAAAGACGATATAATAAGTGAAGAAAAGCCGCATATGCAAGCAAAGTAAATAAGGAATTCACTCACTTCTTCCCATAGATAGGCAGATGTTTAGCCATCTCCAGGAAAACAAGGCTGCATCACATTTAATGGGGACTTGGGAAGTCAAACACCATAACCATGAAAGTTCCCTCTTCCTCCTTCTTTCCCCCAGCTTCTGTTGCTGAGCACGATGTCGTATGTTATGGAATATCCCTTTGGTCAGTTGGGATCAGCTGTCCCAGTTTTTTTCCTTCCCACCTTCTTGCCCATTCCTAGCCTACTCACTGGCGGGGCAGCGTGAGAAACTGAGAAAGCCTTGACACTGTTCAGCAATAGCTAAAACATCATTGTGTTATCAACACTGTTTTGGTCACAAATCCAAAACACAGCACCATGCTCTGAAGAAAGTTAACTTCATCCCAGGAAGACTCAGTACACCACATCTCCCCTCCCATGGCACTCCTAGTAGCAGTTCTGTCTCATTCCCGGCCCATTGCAGAGCAGTCATCTGCAATATAAATGTGGACACTAAATGACCTTTTCCCAGAGCCTTGCTCAAGCATTTAGGCCTCAAGGAGCACAGAGGTGCCTCAGGGATGTCCTGTCCTCCCCAAGAGAAGCTTCCTGAACTCGTGTTTTTAGGAGCCATGAATGGTGAATGGAGAAAAACAGTCATCCCGAGAGGCTAAGATGGAAAGCCTGAAGAGTTCTTATCAGTTTGCGATTAGGCAGCCTTTCACTACTTCAAAAGGGGCTTTATAAGAAAAATGGAGAGAGACCTTATTACCAAGGCCTATACTGATGGGGCAAGGGGCAACAGTTTTAAACTGAAAGAGGGCAGATTTAGATTTTACATAAGTGTCCTGGTTTCAGCTGGGATAGAGTTAATTGTCTTCCTAGCAGCTGGTACAGTGCTATGTTTTGAGTTCAGCATGAGAAGAATGTTGATAATGATGATGTTTTCAGTTGTTGCTAAGTAGTGATTAGTCTAAAGTCAAGGATTTTTCAGCTTCTCATGCCCAGCTGGAACAGCACAAGAAGTTGGCACAGGACAGAGCCGGGGCAGCTGACCCAAACTGGCCAACAGGGTACTACATACCATGTGACGCTACATCTAGTGTATGAACTGGAGGGAGTGGGGGCGGGGGATTGCTGCTTGGGGACTAGCTGGGTGTCGATCAGCAGGTGGTGAGCAATTGCACTGCGCATCATTTGTACATTCCAATCCTTTTATTATTGCTGTTGTCATTTTATTACTGTTGTCATTATCATTATTAGTTTCTTCTTTTCTGTTCTATTAAACCGTTCTTATCTCAACCCATGAGTTTTACTTCTTTTCCCGATTTTCTCCCCCCCTTCCACGGGGTGGGGGGGAAGTGAGTGAGCGGCTGCGTGGTGCTTAGTTGCTAGCTGGGGTCAAACCACGACAATAAGGAAGAAATGTTTTATGATGAGGGTGGTGAGACACCAGAACAGGTTGCCCAGTGCAGTGGGTTAACCCTGGCTGGATGCCAGGTGCCCACCAAAGCTGTTCTATCAGTCCCCCTCCCCCAGCTGGGCAGGGGAGAGAAAATACAACAAAGGGCTCGTGGGTCAAGATAAGGACAGGGAGAGATCACTCAACCAATTACTGTCACGGGCAAAACAGACTCAGCTTGGGGAAAATTAAGTCAATTTATTGTCCATCAATGAGAGCAGGGAAATGAGAAATAAATAGAACCAAATCTCAAAACACCTTCTGTCGTGGTTTAACCGCAGCCAGCAACTAAACACCACACAGCCGCTCACTCACTCCCACCCACCCAATGGGATGGGGGAGAAAATCAGGAAAAGAAGCAAAACCCGTGGGTTGAGATAAGAACAGTTTAATAGAACAGAAAAGAAGAAACTAATAATGATAATGATAACACTCATAAAATGACAACAGTAATAATGAAAGGATTGGAATGTACAAATGATGCACAGGGCAATTGCTCACCACCCGCCGACCGACACCCAGCCAGTCCCCCGAGCGGCGATTCCCCACCCCCACTTCCCCGTTCCTATACTAGATGGGACGTCACATGGTATGGAATACACCGTTGGCCAGTTTGGGTCAGGTGCCCTGGCTGTGTCCTGTGCCAACTCCTTGTGCCCCTCCAGCTTTCTCGCTGGCTGGGCATGAGAAGCTGAAAAATCCTTGACTTGAGTCTAAACACTACTGAGCAACAACTGAAAACATCAGTGTTATCAACATTCTTCGCTCTGAACTCAAAACATAGCACTGTACCAGCTACTAGGAAGACAGTTAACTCTATCCCAGCTGAAACCAGGACACCTTCCCTCCACCCCTCCCTTCTTCCCGGCCACAGCTTCACTCCTGGATTCTCTACCTACCCTCCCCCAGCAACACAGGGGGACGGGGAATGGAGTTTATGATCAGTTCATCAGACGTCATCTCTGCCACTTCATCATCTTCAGGGGCAGAACTCATCACACTCTTCCGCTGCTCCAGCACGGGGTCCCTCCCACGGGAGACAGTCCTCCACAAATTTCTTCAACGTGGGGCCTTCCTACGGGCTGCAGTTCTTCACAAACTGCTCCAGCTCTTCATGAACTGCTCCAGCATGGGTCCCTTCCATGGCGTGCAGTCCTTCAGGAGCACACTGCTCCAGCGTGGGTCCCCCACGGGGTCACAAGTCCTGCCAGAGAACCTGCTCCAGCGTGGGCTCCTCTCTCCACAGATCCGCAGGTCCTGCCAGGAGCCTGCTCCAGCACGGGCTTCCCACGGGGTCACAGCCTCCTTCAGGAACCCACCTGCTCCGGTGTGGGGTCCTCCACGGGCTGCAGGTGGATATCTGCTCCACCGTGGACCTCCATGGTCTGCAGGGGGACAGCCTGCCTCACCATGGTCTTCACCACAGGCTGCAGGGAAATCTCTGCTCCAGCACCTGGAGCACCTCCTCCCCCTCCTTCTTCACTGACCTTGGTGTCTGCAGGGTTGTTTCTCTTACACGTTCTCACTCCTCTCTCCGGCTGCCATTTCTGTTTGCCCCGCAACTTTTTTCCTTCTTAAATATGTTATCACAGAGACATTACCACTATCACTGACTGGCTTGGCCTTGGCTGGCGGCGGGTGAGTCTTAGAGCTGGCTGGTATCGGCTCTGTTGGACATAGGGGAAGCTTCTAGCAACTTCTCACAGAAGCCATCCCTGTAATGCCCCTGCTACCAAAACCTTGCCACAGAAACCCAATACACCCAGAGAAGTTGTGGATGCCTCATCATTGGAAGTGTTCAAGGTCAGGTTGGACGGGGCTTTGAACAACTGAATCCAGTGGAAGATGTCCCGTATCATGGCAGGGGCGTTGGGGTAGATGATCTTTAAAGATCCCTCCCAACCCAAACCATTCTATGATTCCATTATTCTATGATTCTTATATCCCCAGGTTCTTTTCTGCAGAGCTGCAAGTACCTACATACCCCACGTAGGCATTTTGATCTGTCCTCATCCCCCACGCTTCCATAAAAGAGAAAGAATTGCCATTTCAAGGACGCGAATCACCCTGTTTTCAGAGAAACAACTGAAAATCTCAAAGGATAAAGATTCATTCAAAGGAAGATCCAACATATCTGCATGAGAGATTCACCGGGTGGGTCAATGGGAGAGCCCCCTAGGATGACCTTGCCAGCTGAGGATGGGTGTTTCTGCCTAGGGGATCTGTCATGGATCCTGATTTAGGATCCTGCCAACTGTACCAATTTGTTGCAAATGGGGGATTTAGGCCACTTAAAGAACCATTGTCGAAGGTATCACCAAAAGTGGTTTTATTGAAATGCAATGTTGTAAAAATGCAACTTAACAAAGCTTGATTGCAAGGTTCACTCTCTTATTGTACTGCACAAAGGATGTAACAGTGATTCAAAACTACCAAGACAGAATCAAATTTACTGAGACAAAATCTTAGTACACTATAATACCAGGTGATGCACAATATTGGTCATTTACCAAAGATGTGCGGTTGGCAAGAGGTTTCTCTGCCTTGAGGAGCAACCTTAAGAGGCGTCCCAGCTCAAGGGGAGCTCACTGCCATGCAGCCAGCTGCTTAGCTGGGAGAGTTCAAAGGCGGCTCACTTAGGCTGTCATATTTATGGAATAAAGTGGTTGGCTCATAGTCAAATTACATGCGACGGGAAAGGTATGGATGAGACTGCTTGTACCCACAGCTTGCTTTGTTCCTTGATAAAGGAGTCTTGGAAAAGCTGCCTGCTATTCACGTGTTAATCACATGGTGGGTCTTCCAACCTCAAATGTATCGATACTCACTCTGTCACTCTGTTCCTTTGTGGGTTTTCAGCGAACAGATTGGAACTAGAGAAGTTCTTGGCCTGGTTATGGTTTAGGCCTTTACCTCCTTTGGAGCCTGTACCAAACCTTTACCTCCTTTGGAGCCTGTACCAAACTACCGCTAGTTTGGTTAAGGAGTCGAGTGCATGTGTCACAGGGTCTGAGACTCCTGATGGGATGCCAGAAAACACATTTTTGGATTGTTCAAGACTTGGTATGGGATGTCTAGGAAAAGAACAAAAGCAGGAAAAGGGAGCGTTCAAGGTGTTTTGGGGTGGAACAAGTCAGGGAAAACAGAGAGAAACATGGAAAAAAGAAGGTGGTCACGTTTAAACAAGTGGCTGTTCAGTACACGTCTTGCTCTGTCCTGCAACTGATCACCCCAGCCTGTCCTATTTTCTTAATAAACTCCATTTCAAACAGCTTTCTGGGGTGAGGGGGCTCTCTCTTTTGGTAGCCATTGAAGTGGGAACCACAAGTCACAGGCTGAGGGGTGGCCTCATCACAGTCTACAACTTCCTCAGGGGGGGCAGCGGAAGGGGAGGTGCTGATCTCCTCTCTCTGGTGATCAGCAGTAAGACATGTGGGAATGGAACGAAGCTGCATCAGGGGAAGTTCAGACTGGACATGAGGAAAAGGTTCCTCATGGAGAGGGTGGCTGGTCACTTGAACAGGCTCCCCAGGGAAGTGATCACAGCACCAAGCCTGTCAGAGTTCAAGGAGCATCTGGACAATGCTTTTACTCATATGGTTTTGTTTTAGATAGTGCTGTGAGGAGCAGGGACTTGGACTTGGTGATCCTTATGAGTCCCTTCCAACTCGAGATATTCTATGATTCTCTGGGGGGCCAGCAACTGGAGAGACCGGTGGGTGATCATGTCATGTTGGTGTATATGTCAGTGGGTGTAACTACTAGCAAACATCAAAGCACAGCAGCCAGCAAGTAGACGAGGCCTGGGAGCCAGAAGGTTTTGTGACCTTAAGTCTGGACTGGATACTGGAGGGCCTAGAAAGTCTGCAAGTTGGCTCTGGAGAGAAAATGTGTCCCAAACCATCTCCTGGAGAAACTGTAGGGCCTTGGGGGGCTGGTACTGATAAGACCATATGTCCGGATCTGGAAGGGGAAATTGCTTTTTCTGTGAGAGGGCAGCAGGAATGCATGCAGCTCTGCCTGAGGATGGACAGTCAGAGGGGCAGCATGAGAGGGCAGAACGACATGGGCAACGTTGTGGTGGGTGGATGTCTGCTGTAGACCTCTTGATCTGGAAGAGGAAGTAGATGAGGTCTTCCTCAGACAACTGGAAGATGCCTCATGTTTGCAGGCCCTGAAAGAAGAGAACAAGGTAAAGAGCAGGACTTCAGGAGAGCAGAGTTTGGCCTGCTGCAGGACCTGCCTGGAATAATCCTGTGGGATACAGCCGTGTGGAAGAAAGGGGTGCAGAGAACTGTTTCATGGTCAAGGCTCACATTGTCAGAATCTAGAATTGTCCACCCTGACATCAGGAAGTCACACTAAGATGGCAGGACACAGCAATGGATGAGAAAGGAGCTCCTGACTAATATCAAGCTTGAAGAGGAAGCACGGAGAAGGTGGAAGCTGGCTGCCTTCCAGCCTCAATGATTCTGAGAGTCTGTGGTGGAGAAGAACCATTTGCATATGTGTGTGTTTGTCGGTGCATGGGGGAACTGGGGAAATGAGGGGGTTCTGGGGCTATCTCCCAGATAGACAGAGGGTCTAAGACAAGCTCCTGGAGGAAAACATACTGTCTGTGTGTCTGTATCAGTGTATGTCTTTAATGTGGCCTACCATACATACAGCCCAACCCTTGATTTTCCTTTCTACAGCTATCCATGGTTTTGCTTGGCCTAGAGACCTGCCAGGGTCCCTTCCAGGATGAGCGAATGATCCACCACAGGTCTTCCCTTGTGATGACAAGGAGAGCACTCAGGTTCCCCATGACCATGGAAGGAAGCAGACATAAGTTTGGTCCACTCAGCTGTGGCTATTTTGTCCCTCTCAAGTCATTGACTCAAGGCAGGTAACCCCAAACAGGCCTCATCACATCCTGAGCTGAACCTTTGGTTTTCATTTTTCCTCTTTCCCACTCCCAAGTTCTTCTATTTAACATCCTCACACATTCCTCTACAAACAGACCAACTCTGCTCTTCTCCCACTTGCCCTGGCTTTGCTTGCTTTGTAGGCTTGTACGGTGTTTGTACCAAGGTTGTGCTGATTCCTACAATGGTCAGTACAAAACTAGGAACTCTTTTTATTGTAGTGCCCTGCAACTCCTCATGCTGTTATCTTGTGGTGATGGCTCACCACAACCAGGGTGAGCCATCTGCATGCGAACATTAAGAGTGGACCAAATGGAACTTCAGTTAAGGGGGACCTTGAGAAACTCTGGGATTCAGCCAACAGAAACCTCTTAAATTTTACAAGGAGAAGTGACTGGTCCTGCATCGGGGGGAAGAATAACCCGATAAATCAGAGCCAGCTGGGACCTGACTGGATGAGCAGTGACCCTGAGGAGAATGACCTGGGCACTATGAGGGACACCATATGAGCCAGTGGTGAGTGCTCACCATGAACAAGGGCAGCTGAATAGGGGGATGTAGTAGGATGAGTGTGGCCACCCAGACATCTGGAGTTTTCATCCCTCTCTAGAGAGCACTGGTGTGGCCACACCTGGACTAGTGTGTCCTTTCACGGGAATTCCTGCTGCAGACAGGTGGGGAGGAACAGAAGAGTGCCCAGAGGAGGTCCGGACATACCCTGCACTTTAGGCCTGGAACCCCATCTTTGCAGAACTCTTCCATCTCACAAAACCCCAGGAATGTGTTGTCCCTGGAAAACTGCTGTGCTCTTCAGGCAGCTCAAGATTCCCCTCCTAAAGGATGGGTGTGTTCAACATCACCTGTGGGAGAGCCCTGGGTATATTCCTCAATTACACTCATCACCTTGTGTGCCATCAGACACTAAATGGTGAGTCCTAAACCCAGTCTTCTGTCTCTAAAAGGCTTCAAACCTTGAGCTTTTTACTCCAGAAAACATGGAGGAAGAGGAACTTCAGAGGTGCAGTTCCTCAGGCCTCTTTGGAGAAAGAGCCTAGCATGAAAGCACTGCACCATGGGGATCCCATGTTTTAGAGACACTATGAAAGAGGCCAGCTCTGAACGAAGGTTAGACACACTTTTATAAGGGAACCAGGTGATACAAAGTAGGTTCATGCCTCCGATGAAGTGACGCAAATGCAAACATTGGTGTAGTAACATAATAACCACAAATGACAGTAACAGCCATAATAATAATAATGATATTCAAAACAAAACAAAAGAAAACAAAAAGCAAAAAACCCCAACCCCCAAAATGCAAACAAAACCAAAAAAAGCCCAAACCAATCTGGAATCAGATACTTTGTGAATCATTTGTAGACAGAGGTTGTAATATTTTTACTATTGAAAAATGCTCATGGAATCAGTTTCTTAATGGCATCTTTGAGCTTCTTGTTCCTCATGCTGTAGATGAAGGGGTTCAGGGCTGGAGGCACCACCGAGTACAGAAATGACACCACCATGTCGAGGGTTGGGGAGGAGATGGAGGGGAGCTTCAGGTAGGCAAATGCTGCAGTGCTGACAACCAGGGAGACCACGGCCAGGTGAGGGATGCAGGTGGAAAAGGCTTTGTGCTGTCCCTGCTCAGAGGGGATCCTCAGCACAGCCCTGAAGATCTGCACATAGGACACCACAATGAAAACAAAACACCCAAAAGCTAAACAGACAGCAACTACAAGTACTCCAGCTTCCCTGAGGTAGGCATCTGAGCAGGCGAGCTTGAGGATCAGGGGGATTTCACAGAAGAACTGGTCCACAGCATTGCCTTGGCAGAGTGGTAGTGAAAATGTATTGGCAGTGTGCATTACAGCATAAAGAAAACCACTGCCCCAGGTGGCTGCTGCCATGTTGGCACAAGCTCTGCTGCTCAGGAGGGTCCCGTAGTGCAGGGGTTTGCAGATGGCAATGTAGCGGTCATAGGCCATGACTGTGAGAAGGTAAAACTCTGTTGAAGCACAGAAAACGAAAAAAAAGACCTGGGCAGCACACCCTTGGTAGGAGATGGCCCTGGTGTCCCAGAGGGAGTTGGCCATTGCTTTGGGGACAGTGGTGGAGATGGAGCCCAGGTCGAGGAGCGAGAGGTTAAGGAGGAAGAAGTACATGGGGGTGTGGAGACGGTGGTCACAGGCTACAGCGGTGATGATGAGGCCATTGCCCAGGAGGGCAGCCAGGTAGATGCCCAGGAAGAGCCAGAAGTGCAAGAGCTGCAGCTCCCGCGTGTCTGCAAATGCCAGGAGGAGGAATTCTGTAATGGAGCTGCCGTTGGACATTTGTGCACTCTGGGAATGGGGGACTGTTGAAAGAGGAGAAGACATTGACAAGTCAGGGCAGATTTCTCTGAGCCGATCTTGTGCCATTTCCCATAGATATACCCTCAATGACTTCTCTTTCTTCAGGCGACATTCCTTCAGTTTCTTTTTGTGAGTTCAGGTTTGTACTGCTGAGTGACGAGCAGGGGCACTGCCCATGGGCACTAGAGAATTTAGACCTGTGCTATTGCAGTGGTGTCAAAGAGTCCGTGCATTTGGTAGCCGTTCCTGGCAATGGGTGCCTTCAGTTAAGTGAGATGAATTTGCACCAGTGACCATGTGAGAATTGTCCCTATTTATTACAGTGCAATGGAGTCAGCTCCCAGGCCATCTGCCTCTGAGTGGGAAGAGCCTAGGGAGGGACCCAACCTTCCAACTCTTCTCTCCTGAACAGGAAATTCTGGGTCTGAATCACTCACAGCTGAGACAGAACCTTTCTCACATCAATTTCCCATCTACAGCATATCTCCAGACATGATAATAGCAGTGTTCATGTGGGGGAGAATGTGGCTGTCACTCTGTTCCCATCCTCCCCTGCTGAAGTGAACCTAGCATGGGGGAAGGGCACTTCAGCATCTTCCCCCAGGGAGGTGCTCAGGTGCCTGAGAGACAGTGCCCAGTGTCTCTTGAAGGGAGAGTCGTCATGTTTCCAAGTCCCACACACTGCATTGCCCAGAGCCAGTGTCTGAAATGCACCCGAGACACCAACCACTCCCCCAAGCCCCACAACCCAAAGCTTCCACAACCAAGAAGAGAAGCAGCAGGAACAGGAGGAAAAAAAAAAAAAAAAAAAAGGAGCAATACGCTGATCCTTCTGCAAATGGGGAAAAGGAGAGAAAGACAGCCAGGCACTCAGTAAAGCCTTTTTACACAGCAGAGCACACCACCTCCCAGTTGGTGACATCCCAGGCTGGTTGCTCTCAACCCCTTTTCTCTGCAGAAGAAAGCGGTTTATGTGTCAGGAGAGATGCACCATTGCTTTACTGGAGCTCTGGCTGCAGAGGAGGCAACTCCTGCCCTGGACCACACAGCCTTGAGGGCAAAGGGTCTGCTGGCTAGGAGGGGAGACCAGGGAGGCTTGCTGGGAAGAAGGCGTCAGTATTGGAGGGGATGACAAGGAGCTTTCCGAATTCCCGCTGCCGTGACATTTCTGGTTTTAGCTTTCTCCCACTCTCTGCCCATGTCTCTGCTGCCTGGACCTGTCCCTGCTGGGAGTTGTTTCCCTGTCCCTTTATCCCCTCCCTGTCAGTTCTCACAGACCTCATGCCCCCTTCTGTGTGCTCAGCTCTGCCCTGCAGACCCCTCCTGGCAGCAGAGCACCGCCCAGGGGCATCTCCATGGTTGCAGGCTATGACGGGAACATCAGCTCAACAGTGATGAGGCTGGAAAGGTGATGCTGGGGCTGTCTGTAAGTGAAAGGTGGTTTATTTTTGATACTCTCAGATCTAGAAATCTCTAAGAGAAACAGATTTGGAGTTTCAGTGCCTCCTCCTGAACTGAGAGAATAATTTCCATGCCCAAACCCTCCCCCCACTCCCGAGATCACTAGGAGTAGAAAACTAAAAGCACAGGCTCCTTCCCTTTAAGGTAGCCCCTTCCTTGATCTCCTTCTTGAAAAGCTTCCTCTGCCAGTGTCCTGGGGATGATCTCGAGCTGTGAGAAGCCCTTATCTGCACAGCACACTCTCGACAGCAGAAGGACACTGCCCTGCCGGGGGTCTCTCCTTCCACCCACAGCTTCTCCTCGCAATACCATGGGGAGTTCCCTGAGAAGGCTGAGTGGTAAGCCTGGCTGGTGACAGAGTCCCTGCCCCAGCACACAGCCACCTGGGGCACAAGAAGCCTGCTCTGAAGGACAGCCCTGGGCACCCCTGGCTGCACACCCTCCAGCCATCCCCAGGAGAAGGCAGCGATCATGCTCTGTCCCTCTGGCAGTGTAGTAGGGAAGCCTTGCTCTGGAGCCCATCTTCCTCCTCTACATTGGAGAGACATCCCGTAAGTTACACACATTTAGGAGATCCTGCAAGGAACCACCGCTGCATTGGTCTGCACCCAGAGACTTACTGTGTCAGAGGCTGTGAAGATTTCTCCCACAGTGAGCTCTCAGCTGTCCCCCAACTTTCAACTGCCTCTAACCTCTTTCTGTCCCACTCCATCCCCCTTGGTGCCACATGCAGCACCCTCAGTCCTGCTGCACTTTGCAGAGGAGCTGCTCCTGGGCAGAGCTTTCTCTCTGCAGTGCTGCTCACTTGCTGTGAGCTGCCCCCATCCCAGGAGTCTGGCCCAGCTCAGCAGCAGAGGACTAGTCCAAAAGCATTTTAATGACCCCTCCAGTGGGTTTGGTGCCTAGTTCATGAACCTCAGACACTGAGAGGAAGTTGAGGAAACCTCTCAAGGAGTGAAAGTCAGATGCTAACGCCAAAGTTTCTTGGAGCGTTAATGGGTCCCACTGAGGGACATTACTGACAAAGCCTCCCTGGGGGACAAGGGCTGGTTAAAGAAGAAAACTAGAGGCAGTGAAGACAGGTAGGCAAAGGCAAGGAAAAGGTGGCCTTGGTGCTGAGTAAACCTAGATATGTTTTACCAAGTCAAAAGGCCAAGCCCTGACCCCCAGCCCCTGGGAAGGGAGATCCTGTCCCTCACACACTCCTTGGCGTTCTTCCTGGGGCAGTGTGATGGGGGGATGCGCAATGCCAAGATGATATGCTTCTGGGTTTCTCCTAGGTGGAGTGAGGAGGCAATGAGGTGCTGGTGCCTTAAGGTTAAGGAGTCTTCTGGTAGGCCTTGAGCTGATTGAGATAACAGCCATAGCCAAGGGGAAAAAGGCCTCAGCTCTGTTGGGGGTTTTAGTCTTCCAGGGCCCTTTACTTTCTCCACCAAAGGATGTCCTACAGTGTCCCACGCCTGCTCTTGACATTGCACAGTGCACATCAGACCATCCCCAGGAGAGGCCTGAGCAACATGTGAGGGACATATTCTCCCCTCCCAGAGGCTGGAGGTCATGACCCGTAGCCTTAATGTAACACATCCAGGTTTACTCAGCGTCAGAGCTACCTTTAACTTGCCTTTGCCTACCTGGGACGAAGAGAGCTCATGGCAAGTGGGCAGTGCTGCAAAGAGCTCTGTAGGGTCACAGTCCTCCCAGAAGCACAGAACCAATGAGGCTGGAAGGCAGCCAGCCTCCACCTTTTCTGTGCTTCCTCTTCATGCTTGATTTTAGCCAGGAGCTCCTTTCTCACCCATGCAAGCCTCCTGCCACCTTATATGTGACTTCTGGCATGTCAAGGTGGACCATTCTGGATTGTGAAGAGGAGATCCTTGACCATCAAACAGCTCTCTGCAGCTGTCTTCTCTGCAGGGTTGTATCCCATTAGATTCTTCCAGGCTGGTCCCTCAGCAGGCCAAAATGTGTTCTCCTGAAGCCCTGCTCTTTGCCTTCTTCCCTTTTCTTAGGATCCTCAACTCTACCTTGTCACTCCTGACTTTTACATTCCTGACCAGCTCTTCCTTGTTTGTAAATGTTGTGGGTTAACCCCAGTAAGAAAGTAGGCACAATGCTGCAGCTTGCTCACCCCCCTCCCCCAACTCCAGTGGGACAGGGGAAGAAGAAAGGAAGAGTAAAAGCAAGAGAACTTGGGGGTCAAGATGGAAAAAAACCAAAAATAATAAGGGAAGGAGAAGTGAAAAAAAAGAGAGACAAAGAAGGAACAAACAATAGAGGTGATGCAAAGGCAATCACTCACCACCTCCTATAGGTAGACCGTTGCCCAGCCAGTTCCTGATGGCTACCTTCGCTAAACCCCCTCCTCTCCCTTTTTATTGCTGAGCAGGACGTTGTATGGCTTGGAATATTTCTTTGGTCAGTTGGAGTCACCAGCCTGGTTGTGACCCTTCCCAACCTCTTGCACCTCCACCCCCCCAGTCTATTCACTGCAGGGGCACAGTCAGAAAGAGGCACCCTTGATGCTGTGCAAACACTGTTCAGCAATAGCTAGAACATTAGTCTGTTCTCAGCATTGTTTTGGTTACAAATCTGAAACACAGCACTGTATGAGCTTCCATGAAGAAAAGTAACTCCATGCCAGCCAGACCCAGTCCAATCTTCACCCCTTATTCCATACCATTTCTGTCACACTCAGGTCCCACACTATCCAAAAGATCCTCATTTACCACCATGCCCTTCACATCCTGTGATTTATAGACAGCTATCATTCCCTTATCTATGGGCCAACCCTGTCAAATATCCATAAAATTGTCCATCAAGTGTTCACTGAGATCAAGTAGTGCATGACTTGAGTTCTCTTTGTTATGGTGGTTACTCAGGACAAGAGAGGCACATTGTGTGGAGTTACTGGACATGAAAACTAGCTCAGGTTGGGTCATTGCTGCACTTGCCCAGCTTTTTGCAGGGTTCATTTAGGTGATATCTGCTGTAGTACTTCCTAAAATATACAACTCAAATCATGGGTTATTTCCCACCGAGGTTAAATCTTCTGGAGGTACACATCAGATTTTCCCGTCATCCCACATGATCCACCCAGTGTACCTGGGTTCTTGAGCAAAAGCAATTGCACAAACAGGTTTGCCTTTTCCTGTGGGAGGAGCAACCCATGCTGTCTTTCCCAGCCAGTTCCCTACATGCAATATGGGGACCTTATCTCCTTATACAATACATAGGGTTTTTGTCTGGGGAGAGCTGGGTCAGTCAGCTGATCCTCTGGTATTAACTAGGCATGTGGCTTCTGCTAAGTCTGCATCTCACTACTTGTATTTTCCATTGCTCTCAGTATAGTCTTTAACAATCCATTCTCTCAGTCAATCTTTCTGGATGCTGGTGCGTGGTAGGGGATGTGGCACATCCAATCAATGCCATGTTCCCTGGCCCAGGTTCTTATGCGATTGTTTCAGAAATGAATCCTGCTGTCTCACTCAGTTCTTTCTGGGGTGCACTGGAAATTGCTTTTCAAGGCCCAGGATGTTGTTTTGGGCGGTGGTGTGGGTCACAGTGTATGTTTCCAACCATCCTGTTGTTACTTCCACCATAGTAAGCACATAGTGCTTGCCTGGCAGGGCAGGTTTGTGGCAGTGTGATATAGTCCACCTGTGAGGCCTCTCCATTTTGCTATCACAGCCACCATCCTTTATACCAGAGAGGCTTTACATGCTTGGATCACTTGATTATGGCGCATGCTTCACATTTGTGAAAAACATGTGCAATGGCTTCAGTGGTCAAGTCCACCCCTTGATCTCAAGCCCATCCATACATTGAAGGTCTCCCTAGATGTCCTGACCTTACGTGGGTCCACTGAGCTATGAGTAGTTAACTCTTATGTTACCTGTCTAGGTCCACCTGAGCCACTTCAATTTTTGCACCTGGTCTACTTGCTTGCTGTGTTGATGTTCCTCAGTGACTTCCCTGTTAATTCCCTGGTCCCTAGTGACCAATTCCAGCTGTTGAGCTTCCTCACCCTCTAACTCCTGACTGTTAGCCCCACCATCCCAGCATCAGAGCAGCCAGGCACCAATCTGTTTGCCTGTCTGGCAGCTGTTATATTTTTGTTTTTCTCAAAGTTCTCTCAAGTTCAGTGAACAGGTAGTTTTGGCCTCTTGGGTGATTTTTCTCAGTTCTTCCTTCTATTTCCATGCCAAAGGACCAAATTCCTGATGAGACCCTTCTCCTCCTCCTCCTCCCTTACTAATCAATGATGCGGACCTGTCCGCCTCTGTGTCTAGGTTTTCTTTTTTACTACTGGGGTGATTATTCCAGTTAGTTGGGGTTTGGGTCCCTATCTCATCCCTGGTATCCTCTGATGTGGTTTGGGCTCTCATCCCAACCACGGTGTCTTCAAACGTTAAGTCTGTGTCACAATCATGGCATCCTCAGAGGTGGCTTGGGTCCCTGTCTGAACCATGCTCTTCTGCTACTACTGAACAGTGGCTTGATAGCCACAGGCCAAGACCCAGCAGAGTCCTAAGAGCTGCTGGGTTTCATTGGAGTAGGCAAGGCACCCTTCTAATATGTAGTGTGTCCATTAGCTATTAGTGAGCAGGATTACAGGCCTTTTCAGGCTTAAAAAAAGAGGCTATGGGAGGTGATAACCCACCTAGGCACCTGCCAAAATCCTTCCACACACCCTGACACCCAGGGACCTGCTGCCTCAGGGCATGTTTCAGTACCTCCTCACCAACAAGTTGTCTCCTCTGATGCCAGAATTCCACAGCAGATTCCACAAACTGTGATATAAATTATTGAGACCACACAGTCATTAGGAGCCAAGAACAGTATTAGCATATAATTGCTGCATCATTATCTTGAGACCCAAGACTTACAACCTACCCTTACTAAGATGAACAACTGATCAATGTCCTGGTTTCAGCTGGGGTAGAGTTAATTGTCTTCCTAGTAGCTGGTACAGTGCTATGTTTTGAGTTCAGTATGAGAAGAATGTTGATAACACTGATATTTTCAGTTGTTGCTCAGTAGTGATTAGTCTAAAGTCAACGATTTTTCAGCTTCTCATGCCCAGCCAGTGAGAAAGCTGGAGGGGCACAAGACACAGCCAGGGCAGCTGACCCAAACTGGCCAACGGGGTATTCCATATCATGTGATGTCACATCTAGTATATAAACTGGGGGGAGTGTGGGCGGGGGGAATCATTGCTCTGGGACTAACTGGGTGTCGATTGGCGGGTGGTGAGCAATCGCACTGCGCATCATTTGTACGTTCCAATCCTTTTATTATTGCTGTTGTCATTTTATTAGTGTTATCATTATCATTATTAGTTTCTTCTTTTCTGTTCTATTAAACCGTTCTTATCTCAACCCACGGGTTTTACTTCTTTTCCCGATTTTCTCCCCCATCCCACTGGGTGGGGGGAAGTGAGTGAGCGGCTGCGTGGTGCTTAGTTGCTGGCTGGGGTTAAACCACGACAATCAACTAGGATAAGGAAACCTCTGTTCTCACAAAATTAACAGAAGGATCCATATCTAAGAGAAACATGAGTTGCTGATGATGACTTTGCAGAAGTCAGTGATGGAAACATCTGGTTTAACAGCTAAGCCACAAGAATGCTGATGGATGACAATGCTTCAAGACCAACAAAGACATGCTATACTGCATTTATGATTGGATAACTATAAATATGCATTAGTAGGCAGTTGGATGATTCATATCATACCCCTGTAGTATAAGGTACAAAACCCCTCAAGAATAATCCCTTCGGGTGTGCCCATTCTGGCTGGGACACCTCACACACAGAAAAAGTATTTACCTTTGTAATTCCTACTTTGCATCTGTGGTGGGTTTACCCTGGCTGGACACCAGGCTCCCACTAAAGCCATTCTATCACTCCCCCTCCCCAAGTTGGACAGGGGAGAGAAAATACAACAAAGGGCTCGTGATCGAGATAAGAACAGGAGAGATCACGCAACAATTACTGTCACGAGCAAAACAGATTCAACTTGGGGAAAATTAACTTAATTTATTACCAATCGACCAGAGTAGGGTAATGAGAAATAAAACCAAATCTCAAAACACCTTCCCTCCACCCCTCCCTTCTTCCCAGGAACAACTTCATTCCTGGATTCTCTACCAACCCCCCCAACAACACAGGGGGATGGGGAATGGGGTTTACGGTCAGTTCATCAGACATCATCTCTGCCACTTCATCATCTTCAGGGGCAGAACTCATCACACTCTTCCGCTGCTCCAGCATGGGGTCCCTCCCACGGGAGACAGTCCTCCACAAACTTCTTCAATGTGGGTCCTTCCCACGGGCTGCAGTTCTTCACGAACTGCTCCAGCATGGGTCCTTTCCACGGCGTGCAGTCCTTCAGGAGCACACTGCTCCAGCGTGGGTCCCCCACGGGGTCACAAGTCCTGCCAGAGAACTTGCTCCATGGGCTCCTCTCTCCACAGATCCGCAGGTCCTGCCAGGAGCCTGCTCCAGCACGGGGTTCCCACGGGGTCACAGCCTCCTTCAGGCACCCACCTGCTCCGGCGTGGGGTCCTCCACAGGCTGCAAGGGGATATCTGCTCCACCATGGACCTCCATGGTCTGCAGGGGGACAGCCTGCCTCACCATGGTCTTCATCACCAAGGGCTGCAGGGGAATCTCTGCTCCGGCGCCTGGAGCATCTCCTCCCCCTCCTTCTTCATTGACCTTTGTGTCTGCAGGGTTGTTTCCCTTACATGTTCTCACTCCCCTCTCTGGCTGCCATTTCTGTTTGCCCTGCAACTTTTTTTCCTTCTTAAATATGTTATCACAGAGGCGTTACCACTATCACTGATTGGCTCGGCCTTGGCCGGCGGCGGGTCCATCTCAGAGCCGGCTGGTATTGGCTCTGTTGGACATAGGGGAAGCTTCTAGCAGCTTCTTACAGAAGCCACACATGTACAACCAGATTCTCTAGCTGGGACACAGTATCTTGCCACAGATGGGTTTACCTCTGTGCTGCCAGTTGCTCTGCTTCCATTGCTCCCCCCGTGGTTCCCGATGTACCCACAAAACATTGGGACATTTATGCCCCTCTGCCAATCCCCCACCTCACTATTTCATGTCTTTTTCCTGCCTTTAACACGCTCACTTCTACCCACACTCTACTCTCTTGCTGCACTCCCATGTGTAAACCCTTCCCTCTTTCCCTGCAGTAATGGGACCTCACCCCAGGAGCCTCATGGATATTTCCTGGGGTCCATCCAAGTGTGGGCAGTGAAGGAGGAGAGGACAGCAAGATCAGCTCGTAGAGCATGACTGAGCACAGCCACTCCCAGCAGAAGGCATTCCCCATATCCGAGACTGAGGCAAGCACAGGAGATGGAAACCTGGTACCAGGAGATTGGACCTCTTGAGTGGACAGGCTTTGCTTCACAGCAGAGGCATGCTGGAATGGGTGGTGGGTGGCAACACACTGATGAATGAGGTTCCCACAGAGAGAGCAAAAGCTGCAGTCCACAAAGTGAGAGAGAAACAGGCCTGGGCTGTGCAGGGAGAGGGGTTTGCTGTCCCAGGTGACTCTGCAGCACTGTGGGACCTGTGACAGAGCTGAAGCCCATCTCCAAGAAGGACAAGCTGCTGCCAAGAATGGCCCTGGGGAAGGAAAGCCTGTGATCTGACCACACTGTGGACATTATTCTGGGGGCTGACCAGCTAGATAGCAACTCTGCAGAGAAGGACCTTAGGGTCCCCGAGGACAAGCAACTGAGCATGAGCCATAAATGCACTCCCGCAGCAAAGGCAAACAGCCTCCTGAGCTGCATTAGGAAAAACTCTGCTGGCAGATGGAGGGAGGTGATCCTTCCCCTCTCCTCAGCACTGGTGAGACCACAAATGGTTTAAGGGACTGCAGCATCTTCCATAGGAGGAAAGGCTGAGAGATCTGGGACTGTTCAGTCTACAGAAGAAAAGGCTCAGAGGGACCTTATTAAAGTATATAAACACCCAATGGGAGGACATGAAGACGAGAGAGCCAAACTCTTCTCAGTAGTTCCCAGTGACAAGACAAGGGGTGATGGACACAGCTAAAATCACATGAAATTCCATCTGAACCCAAGGAAAGAGCTCTTAATTGTGAGGATGGTCAAACACTGGAAGAGGTTGCCCAGGGAGGTTGTGGACTTTCCATCAATGGGTATATTCAAAACCCACTGAGACAAGGTCCTTAGCAACCTGCTCTAGCTGACCCTGCCTCAGCTGAGGGTTGGACTAGATGATCTCCAGACGTCCCTTCCAACCTCAACTATTCTGTGAGTATAAAGGAGAAAAGTAAGACAGAAAGAAATGAAAAACACATAGCCTTGACCAGAAATACTGTGCGAACCTGTGGAGAGGACCCACACTGGAACAGAGGAGAAGAGTGAGGAAGAGGAGAGGCAGAGATGAACTGTTATAAACTTATTGAACCTTCCCATTTCCCATCCCCCCTGCAGCTCTCAGGATTAGGGTGGGTAGAAGAATTGGGAATCAAGGAGTAATCTGAGCCTGGGAAAAAGGAGTGGGGTGGGGAAATGTTCTTTAATATTTCTGTTATAGTTTCTCTCTACCCAAATCTATTTAATTGACAATAAATTAAATTTATCTTCCCCAAGTCAACTCTTCTTTGCCTGTGACAGTAGTTAGTAAGTGATCTCCCTGTCTTTATTTTGACCCATGAGCTATTGCATCTTATTTTCTCCCTTTGACATGTTGAGTAGGGGGAGTGACTGAGTAGCTGGGTGGGTGTCTGGCTGCTGGTCAAAGTTAACCTACCACGGGACCACATCATGACTGCTGTGTCCAGTATGGGGCTCCCCAGCACAAGCAAGAGCCTGACAGAGTGAAGTGAGTCCTGCAGAGGCCAGAAGGATGGTTGGGACCTGGAGCATGTTATGGACAAGGAAAGGCTGAGAGAGCTGGGGTTTTGAGAAATCCCTCAGAGCCAAACACTGCAGCAAGGACCCAGGCAAGTTGGTGAGATCTTAATCAATGGAGATTTCAATATTTGTTGAGACAAGGCCATGAGCACCTGATCTAGCTGGCATTGTCTGAGAACAGTCTTGGCTGAGAGTCCAGCTGTGGCAAGAGCTATGGGGCTTGGTGTGTAATGAGTGTCAGTAGGAAACTGGTTTCCTTTCTGTTAATAATGGCTGTGGAGTTGGGTATCAGTGAGCCCTGGAGGAGGACAGAGGTGACCATGCAGCAACAGTCTCTCATCAGGGTTGGGGTGTATGGTCAGAGATGGAAATGGCTGGTGAATGGGACTCGTCTGGGACAATTCTCCTGGGGCAGATTCCCCCGTGTGTCCCCGGAACATGGCACAGACTAGGCCTCTCTCTTCTGCACTTTGCTGCCTTGTGTCCTTCATCATGACGCCTGGCTCTGAACTGGGTGGGAAATTCCCTTGGCAAACTGAAATGGCAGCAGATGCCCACATTAAGGACAATAAAACCTGTCCCTACTCTATGTTCAGGGCAGCCTGTAGAGGTATTCATCTGCCCCAATAGAGTTATTTTGCACAGGGAGAGCTAAGTTTGTCCCTTTCTCTTCTCCATCACCTTTCTTTATTAGATCCCCATTAACTATAATGTCTCATGGTCTCCCACCAGGGCTGTGCAGCCCAGGCCTTCTTCCCTCTGGATTTGGTGAGAGCAGGGTGTGTTTACTTTCTGGGCACATCATGTCATCTTTCTCATCATCTACATCTACATCTCATATCATCTTTTACATTGCCATCTACAATTGCTTCTGAGCACCTCTCTGCTATGAAGCAAAACCTTTACACATATGGGGTCTTGGGACTTGGTACCAGTTTTCTTTGTGACAAGTCTGAGGTTGGCCCCGGTGTCACAGCTGAGGTGCTGCAGCCCAAATGTGCATCAATGCCCTCAGCTTTGGGCACAGACAGGAGGAGCTGGAGCCCCTTGTGCCATCACAGAAGTGTGACATTGATGGAATAACTGCTGAGGTGTGGTGGGACAGCTTGCACAACTCAGGGGATATGCAGGATGGATACAGGCTCTTCAGGAGACACTCATGGTCTGTTTGATGGAGCTGCTGGGAAGTATGGAACTTCACTATGGGATGGGCAACAGGTTGGCTGGGCGCTTGTGAGTGAGGGTCAGAGGCAAGGCCATTGAGGGTGATGTTGTGGCGGGACATAAGGTAAGTGCAGTCAGGGCAAGGAAGTGGACAATATCTTCTTTAAGCAACCTGTGGATTTCTCAGGATCAATGACACAGGGTCTTACTGAGAACAGAGCACAGTACTGAGCACTGTACAGCTCCATCAGCAGTCAGCAGAGCTCAGTACAGCTGGTCTTTATGGACGGCCTCCTGCAATGGCCCATGTGGATATTCAGTTGACTCTGTCATGGGAATACAATGGCACCAAGATGAGCTGTTACTACTGAAGTTAGAGTTAAAGAAGAAACAAAGTAATGTGGGGCCACTGCAGAATTTAGGAAGGGCAGGTGTAAATAGGTCTGAGATACTCTATGTTGTCTCTGTCTCAGTCTTCCTCAGTAAGGTCTCCCAGGCCCTTGTGCCTTGAGGCAGAACCCATGGAGAACAACCAGCAGTGGGTGGGGATCAAGTCAGAAGTCACTTGAACAAACTCAACCCTTACCAGTCCATGAGACGGGAGGGGCTTCATCCAAGGATGCTGAGAGAACAGACCGAAGTCACAGTGATGCTGTTGTATGTCATATTGGACAGGTCATCAGTTTAGCAGAAGCCACTCAGCTGGTAAACACCAGAGGATCTGCTAACCATCCTGGTCCTGCCCAAACAAAGCCTGTACATACTGTGGGAGGAGATAAGGTCCCCATAGTGTACACAGGGAAGTGGCTGGGGAAAGCAGTGTGGGCTGCTCGTTCCTTGGAAAAAAGCAAGCCCATATGTTAGATTGTCTTTGCTCAAAGACCTGGGTGCCCTTGGTAAGACATGCAGAAGGATGGGAGATCTGGTGTGTACCTAAGGAGGTTTGACCTTGGGGGAAAATAATCCATGATGTAAGTTGTATGTTCTAGGAAGCAAGGCAGCAGGAAGCACTCAAACCAACGGAGGTCAATCCTCATGAGGAATGGGGTGAGTGCAAAGGTGATCCAGTCCAATCTGGTCTTGGCAGCCAAGGATCCAGCACACTACTTCACCTGTCCTGAGTGATCACCTTGACAGATGGGGCCCAAGTCATTGGCTGCTCTCATGGACACTTGCAGGGGTGGTGCTGCAATGGGTGAATAATATAAGTGTATGTCAAGGAACAGGGGACAGTGGTTAATGAGGGTGTATAAACATGACTCTTGGAAGTAAGGATCATTTAAGTATGTAGTACAAGTTGTAAGTGTTGATAAGAGGGGATTTGGGGGACTGAGAGAGAAAGGAAAGGTTTGAGTAGGGTGTAGAAATGCAACAACATATAGGAATGGAGTGCTTGTGTATATATTAAATGTGTACAATCAGGTGTATCAGTCAATGTGGGTCCTGAGCATGATGGAAAAGCTATGGAATAAGGATGAAGACTGTACTGGGTCTGGTTAGGATGGGTTAACTTTACTCATAGCAGCTCCTATGGTGCTTTGCATTGGTGGCCAAAACAGTGTTAATAACACTGCCATATTTTAGCTGTTGCTAAGCAGTGCTTGCATAGTGTCAAGGCCTTCTCTGTTTCTCTCTCTTCCCCCTCAATGAGTAGGTTGGATTTCTTGACAGTGGAAGAGCAGGGGATGTCATTTAGCAAGGCCAAGCTTCTTGCTCTATGTTGGTGTCTGTGTCCACGTTTTTGGTAGCAGATGGGCAGCAGGAGCCCCTGGGAGAAGAGACAATGGGTTATCCCATGCTGGACACAGCCAAGTCCAGCCAGCTCTGCAACAGACCTACTGCTGGCAAAAGCTAACCCATCAGCAAAGCTGGTGGCACCTCTGTGAAAGTGTATTTAAGAAAGGGCACAAATTGCAGAGTGGGACAGCAGTAAGGAAAACAAAAAAGAGTGAGAAAAATTCCTACGAACAGCAGGGTCGGTGAAGATGAGGGGGAGGAGAAGCCTCAGATGCTGCAGAAGAGATTCCTCTGCAGCCCGTGGAGGGCCCACAATGGAGCAGGTGCAGCCTCTGGAGGATCAAATGCCAGGGAAGTTGGATATTTCCGGAAAGAACGGTAGCCTGTGGGAAAAATGTGACAGGAAAAGTGTAAGGAGGGAGCAGCAGAGGCGAACTGTTAGGAACTGACTGTAGTCCCCACTCCCCATTGCCTCTTTGCTGTGGTTTAACCCCAGCCAGCAACTAAGCACCACACAGCCACTCACTCACTCCCCCCACCCACCCAGTGGGATAGGAGAGACAATCGGGGAAAAAAAAAAGTAAAACTCATGGGTTGAGATAAGAACAGTTTAACAGAACAGAAAGGAAGAAACTAATAATGATAATAATAGCAATAATAAAATGACAATAATAACAATAAAAGGATTGGAATATACAAGTGATGCACAATGCAATTGCTCACCGCCCACCGACTGATGCCCAGTGTCACGTGAAAGGGTAAAGTAATTTGGCAGAAAATAAACCCCCTTGCATTCCAGTTTATCCTCAGATATCAGAGGCGCTGGGGGTGGCTAGGTTTAGATGCTGACTGATATCCAATTTGCACTATTAGTCCGGTCGCGTTCAACTTATTGAAATGTTATGATTATGGATGCACTAACACCACACTGCACTTTCAGGTTAGTTGCACTCCATGGACTCACATGGCCAGAATTAAAGAGTTTGGTGTCGCCCAGCGAGAAACTTTTATGGCTAGCTTAACAAATAGTGCAGTTTATTAAAGCAACAGATTTACAGGTTCTTATGGATTGCCAGTGATAAATACACTGTCTGCACAAGCACGTGCAAACATTAAGATTATGAATAATACAGCACGCAAAATCAGAAAAGCAAATCTACATAGAGAGATTTCTAAGTTTTCTGAGAAAGCACTCTCTATAGTACGGATCTTACCCAAAAGTGTGCCTATGGGGGGGAAGGGAGGCTCAGCCCATCGACTGATCCCAGGAGACAGAGGTAATCTACAATGGTATCTTCCATGACTTGTCTTAGATGACACCTTCCCTAACATTCTCCCTTCCTTAGGCCATTTTTATAAAATTCTTTACTTTAAGGTGGAGCTTGAGTGACTCTAGTCATACATACCTTTATTATGATTGGTATAAAATTCTCTCACTTCATGTTTAAAGGTATAGATTAACAAAAATTTAGAACACAGGCTCAGTGAGGGGGTGGTTGCACCTTGGAGGTGTGTAGTCTTTGGGATGGAGGTGTGTTTTGGTATTATAATGACATTATAATGAGCAAAGTTCACACAAAGGACAGCATTTTGTCAAAACATGACAGGCTGTTGTCCCAGGGGGTCAAATATGCAGTTTATCAGTACCATAGTACCATGAAGTTCCCATTTCTGCAGTGATTCACAGAGCCTGGCCACGGAGTCTTCACCCCGTTCCACCCTCCATGCCAGTATGCAGGCAATGTTGTCTAGGGAACCACTATGGAATGGATTCCTTGCATACCCATTGCATTCCACCCTGAAAGCTTCTTTGATGTTAAACCTTTCCATAATGTGTGAACAATACCATACCTTTAATATAGGTTTAATTTCTAAGTCACCTCCAGTAATTGTTCCAAGGTCCTGTGTGGTTCCTGCTAGCCTTGGCATCTCAGGTAGCTCTGTGGGCCTGGATCTGAACATGAAACAGAGTACATGCCCTGAATTCTGTTAGGCAATGTGGGGATGAGCATGGGACAAATCCCATTATAGTCACTGGAGAGCTAGTAAATTCAGCTGATGGGAAAGAGAGACACCTAGCTGTCCCTATGGTACATGACTGCAATCGTTCATATGAATACCTCTCTAAAGTGACATGAAGCTAAGGAGTAGGAAAAGGTTCTTTTGGCCTTTATTTGGGCATCAGCTGTCATTTCACTTGTCCAAAGGACTTTCCCACCCCGCTCATATATGATCCCTGAGATGTTGCCCTGTCTCTATGAATTTCTCCGTTACAGGTTGAAGTTACCTGCATGTATCTTGGACCACCTCTGGCAAGTCAAATGTCACCAGGGATTTGCATCTGAACATCTCACTCCTGCCTTCCGTCTCCAGTAATTCACATGGAGCTGAGACAAGGAGCTCACGTGTGGGTGCCTCTTTTGTGCCCACCTGAACAGAGGCAAGAGGAAGCCCACCTCCTGTGGCTTTGTGGCAGGCATAGGTGAGAGCTCAGTCTCCTTCAAATGCTAGGAATAGAAACGCAGGATAAGTTGCCTCTATTGACTCAGCTGAATCCTTTCCCTCAGCAGGGGTAAAGGAGATCTTTCCCTGTCACTGTCTGGGCGTCCTGTCTAATAATAAGACTGAAACCGGTGATGCTTAGATGCAATTTTGTCTCAGAGTAGAGAAATGCCACTGCTGGAAAAAGTGTGTCTCCCCAGCTGAGGGAGGCAACACCAGTGATTGCTTCAGCCTGTTTCCCAACAGGTTCCTCTGGAGCCCCAGGGACACCCAGAGGGTGCCCAGAGGGGGAAGAGAAAGTGCTGCCTTGGGCTGGTCCTCTGCTGCTGAGCTGGGCTGGGCTCCTGGGATGGAGGGAGCTCATGGCAAGCAGGCAGCACTGCAGAGATACAGCTCTGCCCAGGAGCAGCTCCTCTGCAAAGCGCAGCAGGGCTGAGGGCACTGCCTGCAGGCACCGAGGGGAGAGGAGGGAAAGAAGGAAGAGAGCTTAAAGGCAGTCTAGGGTGGAAGGAGAGAGGAGAGCTCACGTGGAGAAAAATCTTCACAGCCCTTAACAGGGTAAGTCTCTGGCTGCAGGGCAACGCAGGGGCAGTTCCTGGAATGACCTCGTAAAGCTGGCACATCCCAGAGCCTATGGGATCTGTCAGAAGGACTTTTGCAGTTTCTCCACTGTAGAGAAAAAAGACGTGCTTTGGAGAACAGCTTCCCTGCTGCACTGTCAGAAGGACAGGGCATGTTGGCTCCTTTCACTGGGGAATGGCTGCAGGGGTGTGAAGCTGGGTGTGCAGCCAGGGGTGCCCAGTTCTGTCCTTCCGAGCAGGGACCCTGTACCCAAGGGGGCTGTGTGCCAGGGCAGGGACTTTGTCTCCTTTGTCTCCTACCTTTCCCTAAATCTGGGACAGAAGTTTCTAGGCCCAGACGACACATGCGCTTTAGGCTAAAGGGGGTGTGGAAATTGATTTTCCTGCTGCGTATGCAGACCCTGACTCCGGTGGACCAGGGCAGCAGACCGTGTGGACCACAAGGGCTGCAATCGCTCAGCTTTGTATTGCTGAAATCGTGGGAAATAATGGATCATATGTTTGTGATGGTGCCGATTTATTATGCGGCCTTGATTTTGTTAATTGTTACTTCAATCGTTCTTTTAATACTTCTTTTCTGTCCTTGTAAATGCCCGTCTTCTAATTACCCATGTAACCTATCTTCTTCTTCTTCTTCTGATCCCTCAGAACCATAAAATCCGACTACAGCATGTTCTGGTTTTGTAAAGTTAGTTAAATTTAAGCATGATATATTTGTTAACTGATGTTAATTAGATGTTGTTAGTTATTGGATGTTGTTTAACTTAGAAATGTTAGGAAAATGTTGTTAAGTAGACTTGAAAATGTTATAGTTAGAAGAAGATGTTTGTAATTAGCATAACCATCATGTGATACTTTTATTTGTTTTCCATATTTGTTTTGATCATTTGAATCTTCCATACCGGTGAAGAGGGAGCCTTGGAAAACCAGGCCACTTATTCTATATGCAATCTATCTCATGCGCTATTTCTTTCCTTTCTTTCTCTCTCTACCTCTATCTTTCATGCTACCATGGAGAACCATCCCTGAGACAGCAACATCGAGCCACGGGGTGGTGTAAGAGACTGTGTCGGTTGTTTGTCTCAACATTGCTGGAACATTAAACCACCAACTGACACCACTGCCATAGCAACAGAGCAACAGTCGGGACCGCAAGACCAGAGGTCTCCTGTCTTCTTAGGAACCTGAATGTGGAGCTAATTCTAAGAAACTTTAACCTAACCCCTGCGCATGCGTCCAGACCTGGGGTCTGCAAGACAGAGGGGCCTGGAGACCCTTAAAGACCACCTAAGACTCCTTGAGAACCCCCAGTGACGATATTGGGCATGCGCACCACCACCGGGTGGTAGGCGTGGTTAAGCAAAATGGCTATTGGAATAAGAAGAATGAATATACAACAAGGCAACCCAATAAAAGAGCAGAAACAACCAGCATCGGATGGAATGTTCTCCCACTGGACTTGAAGACGAATCGGACTGTCGGAATGCCGCAGATCCGTGGTGGTAGCTGTTGCAACTAACTCTTTCTTTCTTTTCTTTATTTCTCTCTCTCTCTTTCCCTTGCGTTTGTGAACCTGTTGTCAGGCAAATAAAGTTACTTGGGGCTTGACTCCGTTTTGAGTCTTAATTCTGTTCCTGAGAATACGAGTAAAACCTCACCCCAGTCTTTGACTGGTGTGCGACATTTTAATTGGCGTCACGTACAGGATTCTCAGAGAAACAGAAAGTGCCCAGTTGCTTTGTCAGAGACTCTTGTGTGTGTATGACTGAGACGCATAGAATTGAATGAGTGATGAGTCTCTATGGAAATTTTAAAGGTGTGACCTCCTGAGAGCGAGGCGGGGGAGGGGAATAGTGGTAGCAAATTTACGGTGAGACCCTCTCAGGATGAAATAATCCCTCTTTGGTAAAATGAGTGCCCGCACATCTATAGATGTTCATGATTATTCCCCCACAAAAGTATTGAACAGGGTTTTAGATAAACTGGATGACTTTTTCGGAACCTATCATGCTCACCCGTCTCCCCAGTGGTGACAATGGGCAAAAAATCATTGGTTCCAACCACAGAGTATAGTGGATAGGATCATAATCTTGCAGAAAGAGGCTAAAGTTGGGTCAGGGAAGGGAAAATCTATAATTTGTGCAGTTTTGGGAGCGCGTTTGGCAGCGGCCGTGGAAGATAGGAGGCAGAGAGTGTGTCAAGATGATGCCATGATAGACTCCTTGAAAATGGCAGTTAAATCGCTACAAGAGCAGTTAAAAGAGACCAAGCAGCTGTTAGAGGAGGAAAGAAACCAGAATGTTAAACTAAAGGAAGCATTGAGAGAAGAATTGTGGAAAGCAAGCGACTCGTGTGGAAAGGTGGAGTCAAAGTTAGGAGAGGGATTAGGCAAATCTATCCCCAGGAGGACTTACAGAGAGCAAAAGAGGCTTTAGAAAATGCTCCTCATATGTATCCCCTGGTTAAAACTGAGTATTTGTATGAGGCGGATAATGACGTTCGTCCCCAAGTTATTACTAAACAGGTTCCATTTACAGTGACTGAGTTAGCAAAATTAAGGAAGGATTTTGCAAGGACTCCAAAGCAATCAGAAACAGAATATGTTTGGAGAGTATCATTGTCAGGAGGAGATGGAATCTTGTTGTCAGAGAAGGAAGCAGAAGGATACTGGGGTGCAGGTGTGTTTCTAACTACCAGCAATTATCAGGCCTCATGGTCATTGACACAGAGGGCAGCATATCGGGCCAGGGGGCTGAACCCTTTGGAGATGGGAGACCGCTAGCTATAATAGGTACAGTAGATCAACTGGTAGAAAATGTGCAAAAGGCGGCTTGTTTGCAGATGATCTATGATAGGGAGCTTAAATCTAACCAGGGCTCTCCAATGATGATGCCTGTGGATCCAGAATGGATGACTTCTCTAATCCGAGGACTTCCAGATTCTCTAAAACCCATTGGGATCCAACTACAGGGGAAGATACAAAATACCCCTGTAGCAGACAGTTACAGCTGCTCTAGAGGGAGTAATGACCCCCAATCACTGGAGGTAAGGGAGAAAAGTGTGGACGTGGGGGGAAGTAGCCCAAGAGCTAATTAGCTTTGGGAGGAAATATGGTCCCATTGGTGGATCCTGGCAAAGACCTGAAACCAGGGCCATACAAGCCGCGGAAGAAGGTGAGGGGTGGTCAGCACTGGTCAAGAGAAGTCAGGATTCGAAATCGGTCCGATTTACTGATCCTGGGAGAGGGAGGTCCCTAAGCTGCCAGCAATGGTGGCAACTGGGGCTCCAGAGAGGTGTTCCCCGAGATCTAATGGATGGGCTTCCAACCCAGAAGTTGGAGAAACTTGTACAAAGATGGTCGGGGTGAAAAGTCAATTTTGAACCAGCCCCTAGTGCCCTACCATGGATAGACCTCGGGGAAGAAGCTGATGAAGAAACAAAGGCAATGGGAAACCAGATCCTCCATTCCCTGAAGGTGAGGGGGGAAATGGATGATGGATGTTTATAAGACAACCCACCTTAAATTTGAGAGGGGATTTATTGATTAGAGTGGCTGTAGGGCCATAGAAAAAAACAGTAAGCTTTTTAATTGATATGGGGGCACAAATCACCGCACTGATGTGGACTGAGGCAGAGCAATGTGGAATTTCGACTTTGTCTAAAAACCTAATTATCTTAAATGCTTTGGGGGAAACCCAATTGGTACCTATGGCCTTGGTAACATTAACGCCTTTGGGATGCAGTTACCCGGGTCAGTGATTGTTGGGGGATAAATGGCTGCCCCTAACTGAATGCATTTTGTCCTAAACCCCTGACTTAAACCCCAGAGCCTCAGACTCTCAGTGCTCCCGGAGAACCAGCTTTTTCTCCTGGACAGCCAGTACTGGTAGAAGTGCCAACCATTGGAGCTGTTCCTTTCGTGCTCGCTGAACACCTAAATAAATATGCTAGGAAAGCCGAGGATGCTCATGGAAAAGAACATAAAATCAACACCAGGTGGATTATTCCATCCTTCTAATAACAATCTGCTTCTGGTTCCTTAGAGCAAACTGAATCTGTTTGTCTTTTTTTTCCAGGTGAAATCTCTGAAGTCTGCCTGCAGAAATACATGAAGCTGCAGATTGTCTGCATGGTTTTGTCAGTGATTCCTTTGTTGATATTTATAGGATGTTGTTACAGATGCACGCATAACCAAATCCAGCAGGTGTTAAAGCTCAGATTTATTCTTCCATAGAAAAGTTAGTTAGAACTCCAGTACCATTTTATAAACCACAGGTTCAATGATGTAAGGGGAATTAGTACTATGCAGCCGACTTAAGAATCCTTGAGATTTAAAAGTGATGACTCAAAATGCGCGTATCACTCACCTAAAAGCTGAGGGCTCTCTCCCTCGAGGAGTTACCTGGGGCGGTGCCCCGGCCCAAGGGGGAGTCCCCGACTGCAGACCCGCTGTTCCGAGGAGGACTGATTCCAAAATGTCCTCTGGCGGGACCCTGTTTATACCCTTGTCGAATCTGATCTGTGGTCATTTAATCTCGATTGGCCAAGAAGGTCACCTCAGTGTACCTGGCACGTCTCGATTGGCCAGTTCAAATTTCAATCTGTGGCCTCCAGGGTTTAGGGGTTTTTTTCCCTTTCTCCCTGCCTGGAGAAATTTCATTTCTGGCTGGGGTGGGGAGTGTACTGCCACACTCCCTTAGCAGATGCTTGTGCTCCTCTCTCAGCCCCGAGATCTGATGCATGCCTTTCCCCCCACCCAAGCTGTGCTGCCGGCTGTTGCGAGTCCTGATTTAGGATCCTGCCGACTGCGCCAATCTCTCGCCAAGGAGCAGAATGCACCTCGCTCAGAAGGAGAAAAGCATCAATGTGTTTTATTGAGGTAAAATAATAATTTGACAGAGTTCAATAAATTTATGGAATTTAACAAAGTTTAACAGTGGTTTCCCAAGCTTCAGTAAGTTGGATGACAAGGTTCACCTTATTAATTACTGCATGGAAGAAACGTACAAAGGAGAATTGAGTTAGAATTGAGCTGGAATGATTCACGCAGAGACCAGAGACGCAAAAGGGTAAGGAAGATCCTCCCGCTGAGTCACTAAGTTCAGAGGGGACCCCCTTGCTTTCTAAACTCCTTATGCAGCCTAGGTGCGGCTAGGTCCAATCTTAGTCTCAGACTTGGACAACAGTTTATGTCTAATGGAATTATCTATACAAAGTTTACAATAGTTAATATTAAGCAGCTACATGGATTAGTAATGCTTCATTAGTATTAATTCAGCATGCTATCAGTCACTTAGCAAAGATCTGCCATTGAGAACAGGTCTCTCTGCCTCGAGGAGCAACCTTGAGAGGTGTCCCAGCTCAAGGGGAGATCACTGCCGTGCAGCCACGCTGCCTAGCAGGGAGAGCTCAAAGAAGGCTCACTTAGGCTGTCATATTTATGGGATAAAGTGGCTGGCTCCTAGTCAAACTACATGCAATGGGAAGGGTATGGATGAGACTCCTTGTACCCACAACTTTCTTTGCTCATTGATAAATGAGTCTTGGAATAGCCACCCGCTATTCATGTGTTAATCGCATGATGAGTGTTCCAAGGTCATATTCGTCAGTGCTCACTGGGTCACTCGGCTCCTTTGTGGGTTTTCAGAGAAGAAATTGAAACTAGAGGAGTTCTTGGCCCAGCTATGGCTCAGGCCTTTACCTCCTTTGGAGCCTGTACCAAACTACAGCTGGTTTGGTTATGGGGTCGAGTGTGCCCGTCACACCGGCTCTTGGGAAATGAGGGTACATGTGACCCAGTGTGAGGTCAAGCTAGAACATGCTTTGCAATTTGTGTATTTACTGCAGCGAATTTTCTGCTCTTCCTGGCTGTCTTCTGTGGTTTTCAGCCTGCTCTCACCTCCACAGAAAGAAATACTCTGTGTATGAAAGAGTCCGTTATGAATCTTCCCTTTGGAGGGGGGGGGTTGTGCTCTGCTTCTGAATTACAATCCGTATTATTTATGCCAATGTTCAAAATATCTTTCTAATTCCCTAGTTTAAGTATTCTGACCCTACTCCAGCTACATTTTACTATGCACAACTCCCACCAACCATCAGGTTTTATTTCAAGTCGTTTTTCATGAAATAACACACACTGCATCCAGAATCCTGTGTTGCTGGTACATGGTTTTCTTTACAGTTTTCCAGCTGTATTCTTCCTCCCCATGATAAACAGTGTTGCCAGTATTTCTTTTTATCTTAGAATACACATGGTAAGGATGGTTGCTGGATGTCTCATCCTTTTTAAGGCTGTGAAGACACATTTCGACAAGGCCTTTTCCCAGTCCCAGGTATTCAGGGACGCAAGACATGCCTATCCCCATCAGCTCTGTGGAGCATTTAAGAGAGATTGTGCACCTGAAGGTTAAACAATGCTTCTGTGTCAGAAGCTGAATTTCAGCAAGCAAAAGCAACTTCCCCAAATCTTAAGTTGTGTGTCATTTTAATGCTGCAAAATGTAAATAATCATCCTTGCATACATCTTTCTCAATTAAGCCTACAGTGGATGTCTTCTCCTTCAACTAGTCTGGATCTTAAAAATCATCTTAAAAATACTGGATAGTGTAATTTTTGCTGCACATGCCTTCAGTCCACTTGGAGGAAAATTGGATTGGTTACACAAGTCTTAATGTAAGGCACAAAGAAAGCCTAAGGTTTTGAGTGCCCAAGGATGCTCTTTTCGGGTAAGTTAACAGGCACATATACACCCTGTAATCATGTAAGGACTCCCCAGAACGTCTTCAGGACAGCTATATTTTACGTAAACCGCTGTTTTCATGCAACCTCAGCTAGCGTTGTGCTGCTCTTTACAGGATGGGGTGAGTGGTGTTGACTTTGGCTGTGTGGGCTTAAATGTGTTTCTAATGTGCATGTCAAATAATTACCTGTTAAACAGACTGCCAATCTGGCTGAAGCCAGTGCTTCCGAAGAAGATGAAATAAAAGCTTTGGTGATACAGTCCTGCCATGAATATGATCCAATCAAGTAAGTGTTGATCATGTCCAAACTGTTCTTTGAAGATTACGGATAAAGTGCAGAGACGTGTGTTTTAACAACAGAGACATGTGCCTACTTTTTTCTTTTTTTCCCCCAAAACTTTTAGTTACATGAAGAAACCCTTGGGTCCACCTCCACCATCATATACTTGCTTTCATTGCGGAAGACCTGGCCACTACGTAAAGAACTGCCCAACAAATGGGGTATGATTGTGGGGGACTTCTGGTGTTACTCTATTTGTTAATTGTTTTACCTTGGCAGTTACGTAACAAATACATGAATACTCATATTAAGAATCGTTTCTCTTGGGGTGAAATGCAGAGGTTATATGGCAATGTTGCAAAGTCCTTCAAAATTCAAGGGGAAGCTGGAATTATGAAGGTGAAATTTTCTTTCTAGGTCGTAGACATTAAATATGTCCATAGATTTTTCTCTGTGAACTTTCACGCCTATTTTTATATACTTCATTATTACTGGAAATTTTTCTGTTTTCCACTCTTTTTAATGACAGTTCACAGTTTTTATTATTTTGTATAAAACCAAGACATTTCTCTTGACCCCATCTATTGAATATTTGCATGTTTTAATTACACTAAGTCTCTGGTTGAGTATTGATGCCATTTCCCGTTAGTCACTAAAGGTATACGCGTGAGGTATGAATTCAACCTTCACCTATAGACAGTGAATGTAGGTTTCTCAAGTGACTGACTCAGAGCACCGGATTAAGCTCTCACTCTGAATTGTGCTTTGGAGGAGGAGCAGCGGGTTTGTGTCTCTTCTCTGAGTGGATGGTGAGCTAAGGCATATGTCAGCCTTAAGGAACCTGAATTTAAGCCAAAGAATGTCACTCGAGTTCAAAACTCTGCTCAAGCCTTTGGAACATCCTGGCTATATTCATTTAGAAGAAGCAGTATTATAGTTGAGCAACCCTTACGCTAGGTAAAAGGAGAGGATTCAAGGCTTTTGCTGCTTAAAATAATCAGGGAAATGTCATTCTAAGTGTGGGTCTTGAGGTACATCTGCCTCTCTTTTCTTGAACAGGACAAAAATTTTGAGACTGTTCCCAGAATTAAAAAAAAGCACAGCAATTCCACGGAGTTTCATGATAGAGGTGCCCAATACAAAGGGTGCTATGCTGACAAACACTGAAAAAATATGGAATACTAACTATTAATGCATAAGTATGGAATTAAGTGGACTGACCAAAAAGTGAAGGAGAGAAACCACACGTAAATATCTTGAGTGGCAATGCAACCAAGTTGGCCAGCATCTGTCATTCCAAGGGAGGAAGCACTGTCATTGTATCTTAACCTGAAAATCTGTGATACTTGCTAATATTAAAAGAGGGTGATCCTCCTGCTCATGCCCCTCGAAGTTGGTTAAACTTGTGGTATGCTAAGAATCTGCGTTTCTGCAAAACATTTCAGTAGTGTTTACAGTGGAGTCGTTCTTTTTGAAAGCTCATTTTCCTTCTGTTTTCTGTTTCAAAGGCTTCTTGCCAAATTTAGCAGGTAGCTGTTGGACTGAGATTTCCTCCCTCTCTGACTTTCATTAAATCCCATGTGTGAAACAGACGGAAGTCTTCCTGTTGCTATAAACTAAGAAAAAACTACTGTGTGTTGACAGGAGTGGCTGTTTTAAAATGCACTTGGTAGCACTTCCATTTTTCCCTCACGGATCTTCTTTTGTAGAAGCTGTAACATAGGCTTATTCCTTTTAGAAAATGTAATTACTGGGAGACTACCTTTATCCTGAGCCTGCAATTTACATTTATCCTCTGGCAAAGGAGAGGTGGGATTCATTTTGCCTGATTTCTAGCTGTCAAAAATTACTTTTCTAGTCTGAGCTTATTTCTTAGTTGATCCAATGAATGGGAGAGTTCTGCAGAAGGAAAATTGTTCCCCCCTCCCTCTTCTAGTGTTGTGGCTGTAGAAAAGTAGTTTAAACTAAGTGCCTATGTTTTAGAAGGCTAATGTGGAGTGAGAAGAATTCCATCTCCTATCTTCCTTTGATAAAATCCAGAGCTTGGAAAAGTTTTCCTTTACCCATCTTTAACTTGTTTCTTTTTCCTTCCCCACCCCTCCTCCAGGGAAGCTTATGCTAGAGGAAAGAAGGAAGAGCCTCCCTTTTTACCAGAGGAGCCATATTCCTCCTCCTCCTCCTCCAATGATCCTGTTCCAGATGAGTTGTTATGTCTCATTTGTAAGGAAATAATGACTCGTGCAGCTGTTATTCCCTGCTGTGGAAACAGTTATTGTGACGAATGTAAGTGTTACTCCCATGTTTGTTAATTCAAAACATCACATCTGATTTTCTGAAAGCAGAAAGAGGAGATAATGAAATTACTTTGTTAACAGTTCTATTTAATATTTAAGTATACGCTCAATATGAAAGCGCTCTTCTCGTATAAAGGGAAAAAAAAGCCAGGAAGCTTTTTCCCCTTTTTACGTGTCTAGTTAAATCTTCTTGACATGTGGAAGGATGAGTATGAGAAGAGTAGCTAATTCTGCAGGTGATTACAGTGTTAGATATTGAATGAGTTTAGTTTGTCCACAGCCCTTTCTCTCATACTAAATTATATAGCCAACTCTGGGGACTTACGGTGGTCTGCAACAAGCGGATAGTTAGGCATTTAATCCACATTCTTCTCCATGGAAGAGTTGGCTAAAACCTTCAGAACTCAAACCTACTAATGTTTTTTTGAGATGTGTTTTATTCATTAACCTTGAGGTTGGGGACTTCTCGCTGTACTAGATAGTGGGAAAAAGACTAGTTGAAACATCAAGACACAGCCTATGCTACATCTTCAGATGTTACAATAGTGAAATATCAAAACTGTATAGTTATTTGCTGCATACTAGAAATTTTTTTCACTATTGAACATTTCTAGCTTCATGCTCTCAATTCAAGACCATATTCACCTATTAATCATATATGTGTTTTTATAATTAATTAGAACCCCCAAAACTTCCTTAGTTTGGCTAAATACAGTTTTGATTATTCTAATTATACACAGTTATTAGAACAGCATTACTGGAATCTGAGGAACATACATGCCCACTGTGGCATCAGACGGATGTTTCGCCTAATACTTTAATTGCCAACAAGTGCCTATACCAGGTAACATGATGACATTTACATAAAGTGCTTGTAAGAAAAGGCTATTTGTAAAAAGCTGAAAGGGAAGAAAATACTAATTTACATCTCCTTAAACAAGGCGTAATTGAATAAGGCTAAATTTACTTTTCAAATACATTATCTGTTGTTGTCACAGAAGCTTACAACTCTTTAGAGACAATCTGGCAAATTCAGGTCACATTTTTGTTTAACATGATTGCCTCGCTTTCAAATTCGGCGTTAACACTGAAGTACATTACATACAGTTACTCTGAGTTACCAGTCATTAGTATCAGTGTTTAATGTGATGTGTTCAAATATCTGTATGTTGGTTTCTTTTAGAACTGACAGCGTTTACAGGAATACACAAGTAATTTTCCTCTTTGAAGGCTTTTGTTCGTATATCTGCTGAAGTTTCATCTTACCTTTTTTGTAAATGTTTTTCTGCTTCTAGGCTGTGAACAACTTCAAGAGTGGAGCTGGCTACGCAAAAAGGCTCCGTCAACAGATTCAGCAGCAACAGCAGCAGCAGCTGCCACCGCCTCCACCACCACTCAATACTGTTATACCTCTTGCTGCTCTGGTTACTGCTGCTGAACCTTCTACATCTTCCTCTCTGTCAACCAGCAGTTCGTTGGAAGAGAAGGTAACCTTTATTTGCAGAGATTCTTATATTTTAGTAGAGCTTATTTTCCAACTGTCTGCGTTTATTCACAAGGGCTATCAGGTTCCTGTGTGAAGACAGCCAGCATTAGCAAGTCGTCTGGGCCCCCAAGGACAATCAATATCCACCACTGGTAAGGAACTGTAACTTTAGAATGTCTTTTAAAAAATTATCTTCAGATAAACCGAATGGGATTTTTTGCTTTTTCCTCTCTCCACTCCAAAAGGTCATCCAGCGAGAGCCAGTACAATTTGCTCAGCAGGTGGCAGAGCAGGCTGGGGACTCTAAGTATTCTACAGAAATCCGATGTATTACTCTTTGTAAGCTGTTAAACGAGGCCATAGCACTTAACTTCTGCAACAGCTGATTTATAATGAAGTAAGTATGCAGAAGATAGTTGTGGAGAATACAAGCAGTCGTTAATTTTAAAATGGCCTAATTTGAATTGGTTTTAACAAATGGGATCTGTGCTTGCAGTAACATTATTTAAAATAAAACTCAAGTACCTGATTGAAAAGAGGACTCTGAAAAAGGAACTCTTTGGGAGGAAACCATAATTACATATCAGAATTAAAAACAATTAAAGGCTCAGGTGGAAAGCCACCCTTTTGATTTCTGGCTGAACAGGGCTGTAGAAATTGATTTCCCAATAGAAGTCAGCCTCCAACATTCTTTTTCTAACAACTTAGTTGACACTGATTGAGCAAACTCTTGGAAAAGTCAACACTGTTATTTTATGTCAATTTTGAGTCTCTTCATTTTAGTCAGCCCAAATAGCCAAGCTGCTTTCTCTCAGTTGGAGAGAGAGGAGTCTGTTATATCTATTATTGCAGTGTCAGGTCAGTCCTTCCTTTTGGAAGATATGTGTTATCGATAGATTGTCAGGGTGCACTGTGTTCATAAAATCTTAAAGATAAACCAGAACAAAACCCAGGATCCATCCCACAGATTGTCTAAAATCTCCAATTCAGGAAGCAACAAAATGACAATTCAGGGACAAGAGCAGGCCAAATACATCATTATGAGGCAACAGCATAGGAAGCGTACATGGAAGAAAATAAAACAAGTTCGAGAGAAGATGAGTTATTATCTGTGCTATATGGGCTGCTGGTGGCTGTGGCTTGGCACTGCTCTCAGGCTACCAACCCAGCTTCAAGGCGGAAAAAAAAGTGGCTTTCTCTGAATGCTGGCATGAGGAACAAGGTGCTTTAACTTGCCAGCAGGTGTCTGCAGGCTTTTATTAGCATGAGTTTGTGCAGTAGGAATGGAAGGTGTAGCTGGTGTTACTTCAGTGAAGGTCACGGGGTTTGGGGGTTTTTTTGCTTGGTTGGATTTGGTTTGTTTGTTGTTTGGGGGTTTTGTTTTGTGCTATCAATTTGGGGGGTTCAGGAGCTGATTTCCATTCATTCCTCCTCCCAAGTGGTGAGGGTAGAAAAGGCTGGAGTGATAAATTTCTACCCGGCTGGAGGCAGGCTGACCTCATGAGTCGGAGAGACGCATTCACAGTGAAGGCTCATACACCGCCCTGATGGCTGAAGGCAACTCCCTGAACTGTAATAGTGTGAACTTATCCGTTGTCTCTCGGAGTATGCAGGAGAAATGGCTTGCAGCTTTGTGAAGCTATAAACAAGTGACAAAGCTTGGAACAAATCAGTTTAACTTCTTGTATAAAATTAGGATCTCTTGGAACAGAAGTATGTTGGAGCTGTTCACTGTGGTGGATAAATCATAGCAAGAGTTGGCAAAATATTAAACTGCCAGAGACGTCTCATTTAAACAGAAGTAGATGGATGAATAGGTATTATGCCACGCATGCTACTTTCTCTCTTAAGATCTCTTCTTTGTATATGCCAGGCAGTCTGGTACAGTTGAGAGAGAAAAGTAAGATTATTTATTTATTTATTTATTTAATTCCAAGAGAGGAACAAATTCTATTGGGCATAAGTCACTCTCAGTAAAGCCTTCCAAGTTCCAACTTTCCTCAACTTTTAAGTTGTGAGATCAAATTTTCAGTAATACATGCAGGCAACTGAAAAATATCTACTCTTGACTAAGAGAATTTGCTGTTAATAATATCTGCTATATCTAATTGATATTGTCCTTTATGTCAATCTCTAATTATAGCCTCTGTAGGAAGAATGGGGCAACAAAAGGCAGATGGTGGCCTTCTGTATACTGGAAAGATCTTGGATGCTAGCAAAGTCTAAAACCCATTCTTGTGTTGTGCAAACTTTCTGAAGTGTAAGTTGTACACTGCAAGTAATGCGTAAAACATGTAAGAAGTTGCTGCTGTAGGTGTTTTAATTTAGATGTAATGCACAGCAATTAAACATAGGCTTTCCTTCTGTATTTGTTATGAAAATGGTATCATAAGAAGGCAAATACTCATTATGACTATTTTTACTTATGAAGTGGAAGTTGACAATGCCTATAAACAAGGCAAGGCAAATTAGGTCAAGGCCTAGTTACACTTGCAAGTAAACAGCCGTTCTGACTAGGGAGACTAGTTGATAGGACTACAGTCCTACATACCCCCCGCTCCAGCTTTTTGGAAAATGCATAGAAAAGTTTGAAAAATGACCTCGTAGAGAAGGGGGGTGGGGGGAACCCACTAGATGACTAAAAGCCATGTCTGTAGTTGGATAAAGCTACTCTGAGAGAGAGAAATCCATCTTCCCTCAGTGGAAGAGTAAAGGCAACAATTAAAAATAAGGAGCTGCAATAAGGTACCTTTTTAAAATCAAGTGTTGAAGCTGTCCTTTGAGCATTTCCTCATGCCATTCCAGCCAAAGCGGGTCAGATACCTTAAATAGGTCTAAGTGTCTCTTGACTAACCCAGCTAATATTTGAAGTTGTCCGCATGTGAAGTAGGAAAATGTCCTGTTTGAATAATGGCATCGTTAATCCCTTTAGTCTTAGGGTCTGGATATGGATTCTTTGACAAGCATGATGAGTTGTAGAGACCTTTTTAATGTGTCTCCCCCTTTTGCTACTAGTGTTTCTGTAGAGACCCTTGAGACATTAAGTACAGTCCTTACCTCCTGTCCCACTCCTTTCTCTCTCCTGGTTTCAGCTGGTAATGCAAAGTAGGGGTTTCCTTCTCCATTTTTCCCTTTCTAAAGCAAGGGTTCTATGGTGTAAAAAAAAAAAAAGCTCATGCTGCTTTTAATTTAACGTTGTCCTGCCATGTCAGTCCTGTGCTGCTTCTGATTGCAAAGAAGTCTGAGCAGACAGGGCAAGCGGAGGGTTGGAGGCGAAAATGATGCCTTGCTGTGCCTGGAGTTCCAGGGGCAGTAACCTTGTGGGCCTCCAAACCCAGGTGCCTGGTGTCCTGCTCAGCCTAACTGGGCAGTGAGCTAGCTAAAGCAGATTTAAGCACCTTCTATAAACAGAGCTTAACTTGTGCTGCTCTGCCTGCTGACATACAGCTCTTGGATTTAGATTAAAACAGATGAATGTACAGCTAAGCCTCTGAACTATAAAAATCGAACACTGTGTTAGGAGCACAAGGCTCTGCTAGCAACATTAGCTGCAGATTGGTTGATGTTTTCATTCATCCTCTTCCATAAACAAAACCAAGGGAATGCTGAATTTGCTGCAACAGCTCTAACAGACCACTTTGTTATATGTCCTTCCTCTACAATCAACTATAATGTCCTTCCAGAATCAGTAGAAGCACAGCAAAGACATTGAACGAAAAGAAGCCAGTGTTAAATTGTCTTGTTTAATGTTAGCAGGAAGCTGATGGGAATATCCTTAAATCAAAACTGATATGAAACACATTTCATGTTTCCAAAACTTGTGCTGTATGTAGTGTCACCCTTCATGGATTTCAAACCTTTTCACTTCCTGGCAATCAGTTCTAACTCTCTAGCGCAATGCAAATAAGCTGTCTTAAGAGGGTAGCAACTTGGATCTTTTCTTATATCCACAAATTTTTTTTAAAAAAGTAGTTGTGACTTCTAAGTTAGGTCAAGTTATCTAAAAACCATAAGCAGGATCTTTTTTTCCTCATTTATGTTAATGCTGGGCAAAAGAGCAGAAGCTGATTTGGAAACCTGTTAAGTGGAAGGGTGTTTTCCAGTAAGGTGGTTGGTTTGTTTTTTTTTTTTCTTTTATGGAGTCTTCAGTATTTTATTGTCTCCCACAGTACTCCTAGGCTGCAGAACCAGCCTCAAAGGCACTGTGGAATTACTTCTCCAATTAGCTTGGCTCCTCCTAAGGATGTAGATTGCATTCATACTCAGAAGCTGGTTGAAGCGATGAAAACATTTGGGGTATTTGAAGATGAGGAAGAACTGAACCACAGGTATAACAAGACTGTAAAATTTGTTAATCTCCTCGGGGGGGGAAGGAGGGGCGGTTAGGGCAAACTTAACATGAGTTTTCTTTACAGGCTGGTCGTTCTTGGTAAGCTGAATAACTTGGTCAAAGAATGGATTTCAGAACTTGGTGAGAGCAAGGTAAGGATTTTTGATACGTTCTTATCAAAACAGCTGAAGCCTTTTTGTTTCTTTTAAAGGTGATACTACTAGGATTTATGCTGAAGTTGAACTTTTAACTTTCTTCTTAAGTATCAAGGAGATCCGTAATAACTGTCATTGAAATAAAGTATAAAAGATACTTCAGATCAAGCTCTTCAAGTCCTTGGGGCACTGAATACATTTGTGAATTGGCTCCATCAGTTGACTTGTAGGAGTTAACAAAGCTGAAACAACATATTGTGGGGTGAGAAAGATGGTAAATGGGCAGTAATCTTGCCCCAAACAGCCTACAGCACTCAGTCTAGTTTGACATTATTACACTAGACTTGCCTTTGGTATGGCTCTTAGATTGTGTTAATTTATGTGGGCCTGCTGCAGGGAAGACTGATAGTAGGTCTTAATTTGTTTAAATTGATGAAACGACTACTATATTACTCATCTTTTTTTTGTTTTGTTTGTGAGCTGCAAGCACTCACTTCAGAAAAACAGTATCAGTCTATTAGACTAACAACTCAGTACGGGAGGGAGAAGATATTGTTTACGGAGGCTGTTGTAGTCTTTCTAAATAACTTACATGCTAGTTAAACTTGCACGTAGGTCAATGTGTATTTTACATTCTACAGAAAACTCTTTCTCTTCTACCCACAGAATCTTTCCCCTTCAGCAGTAGCGAAAGTTGGTGGCAAAATATTTACGTGTGGTTCTTACAGGCTTGAAATACACAGTAAAAGTAAACTTTTGTTGTCTGGTCATAGTTCTAATGTTTGAAAGTGTCTCCCAACGGTAACAGAAGAAATGGAATCTCTTTGCAGGTGCTGACATAGATGCTCTTTGTGTTGCTCCTAGACATGTAGAAAGATAGGATTTCTTTCAGTCGTTCTTTGAAAAACTCAAACATCAGGAGGAAATAAAAAATCCAAGAGTGAGTAAGCTCTCTCCTTGACAGACTGTGCAACTCCTACAATAAGAATATTCATGTTGAAGACCCGTATTGGTAGTTGTTGTCTTACAAACCAAAATTAAAAAGGGAATTGTTTCTGAGCACCTTCTAAAATACTGTTTACGCAGCATGAAAACGTTGAAGTCAAGCTTTTGGTTCCCTTCCCCAATGACTGTACATCACATAAGACTCTTTGTGGTTCACTTCTTCCCTACCCATGGTTTGGGAATGAGTTGGCTATAGTACCAAAAAGCAAGATTGTCCCTAGGAGCCTTGCTTTAACCTTAGATGTAGTAAGGGGCTTGGAAATAAGGTAACTGCATGCAGGTAGAGGAAGGGGCAGCCTGAGATCTAAGGAGGTTGAATGCGATGTGGAAAGGTTTCTGTTGGTACCTTGGCCATGGTGTTCCTCTGGATGTACTTTAGGACCTCTAATTCATTCTCCTCTGGTCATGTTCTCTGGCTACTCAGCCTGAGACTTTGTAGAAGAGGTGCACAGTCAGCTTTACATAAAGTTAATAGGAGCTGTGCTGCGAACGTGCAAAACTGCCTTGTAAAATCACCCTCGGGTGCCTATGTTGTGTACCTTGCGTATAAAACCAAACTCCTGAGGAGTGTTTCTGTCAGCCTAGTCTTCCTTGTACAGACATTTTGAAAGACTTCATATGCATAGCTAATGAGCCTTCGTTTAGATGACTGTCACCTGAAAACAGACTCAGTGGGCTGTGGCACAGCTCTAACAAGTAGTCTACAAAACTGAAAACTGTCCCATAAGGTAGGTGATAGCATCTCAGGCATGGTAGAAAATAAAAATACAGGAGGCTTGTGCACGCTGTCAAATGTGGACAGAATTTTCTAGATTTCTCTGGATGTTAACCAGTAGTAAGATAGCTATGGAAATCTCTTGCTTTTCTTCCTCACCACCAAGGTAAGTACCTTACAACCTCTGATACTGATGGCTCATTGTGCTCTGTTTGTTCATTACAGTCCGTGATCAGCCTCTGAATCTCTTGGCTAAATAACTTCTGAATGCTAGTATTAGTACTGTATTAGTGCTATACTGCTTGCAGCTTATTAACAGGGTTTTTTGGTTTGGAAGCAGCTCAGTCTTTATACTGAGTAGTTAGCAGTGTAAATTCTGCATTTGATCGTAGTTTAGGAGAAACATTAAAGTAGCAAAACATTTTTTCTTACACAGTTATCCTCTCCTTTACAGGCAGTTGAAGATCCATATGTACCACTTGTCAAGTTTGAGTTTGATGGCATTGAGGTAAACATTTTTTTTTTCTTTAAGTGAGTAAATTTTTTTCGTGCTTTGGAATAGGATAACTTTTCCAGGGACCCGTGACTGTGCTGTTTTGGACCACAACCTCTCCCAGGAGAATACATTGCAGTAGAATTGGAGCTTATAGGAAAATAAGCCCCTAGGAAACCTGACAGGCATGGGAGCATCAGGGACATTTTTTTCTAAACCTGTGCTGTAGACCAGGGTAGCCTGCTTGAATAACATTTATCTCTAGGATCATGCAGAGTGGGAGCAGAGGCAGTGTCCTTGCTAACTCTTCTTAGCTCTGTGTCGTGGTTTCAGCCCAGCCGGTAACAAAGGACCACGCAGCCGCTCGCTCACTCCTCCCGGCCCCCTCCGGTGGGATAGGGAGGAGACGGAGGAGAGAAAAGAAAAAAACCTGGAACCTCGAGGGTTGAGACAAGGGCAGTTTACTGGGACAACACAAAAAATGGTTACAACAACAACAACGGTACTAATGAAAGAATATACAAAAAGAGTGATGCACAGTGCCACTGCTCACCACCCGGAACCCGACGCTCCACCACCGAAAGTCGAGAGCCCTCCCCCCGGCCCGCTCGCCATTTATATACTGAGCATGATGTCACATGGTATGGAATAGCTCCTTGGCTAGTTCAGGTCGGCTGCCCCAGCTATGCCCCCCCCCCCACCTCCTAGGTTCCTGTAAAAATTAACTCTATCCCAGCTGAACCCAGGACATTATCCACCCCTTATTCTATACCATCTACATCATGCCCAGATCTTACATTTTCCAATCAACTACTACCACTTTCCTTGTCATATATATATATATGTATATGGACACCCCCCCCCCACACACACACACAAATAGTATTCCCTTAGTCGATGGGCTATCCCTCCAATGTGTCCATCAATTTTATTTAGTCCATGACTTTGGGGCTCCATCTGTTGTAACAGTTCTTCAGGATAAGAGAGATGGTGTGAGGTGTTAGGTTGTTGTATGCTGCCTCTGGAACTTGTGGCTGGTACATTTGGTGCAACCCACACCCTTGGCCTGCAGGTCGAAGAGGCTGATCTTGAGGAAAATTGCTGGGCGCCAGTTCAAGTTCTATCACTGTTGTACTTGGCTCAGTTTCAAAGTCCATCCTTCAGTCATTTGGGTAATTCTTACAGTAATACCCTTGATATGGCATATAGACACTATAGATACAATGACATACATTGGCAGGTTATTTAGCAGTTAAATATCATACAGCCTAATTCACTGGCTATTCTCTCCCAAAATCAAATCTCCCTGAGGTACACATCGAACTTCCCCATCCTTCTGCATCACCCACCAGGTGTACCCAGGTCCCTGAGCAAAAACAACCCCTTGGATGGGTTTGTCTCTGCTTGAGGGGGGACTAACCCAGACTGCCTTTCCTAACATACTTCTCATGCGCACTACAGGGACTTTATCCCCTTCTACAGTATGTGGAAGTCTTGGTTGGGCAGGGCCAGCCCGATTGGCAGATGCTCTAGTATTAACTAACCAGGTGGCTTTTGTTAAATGTGTATCCCAATGTTTGAAAGTTCCACCCCCTATTGCTCTCAATGTAGTTTTCAGCAGTCCATTGTATCGTTCGATTTTTCCGGAGGCTGGTGCGTGATAAGGGATGTGATATACCCACTCAATGCCATGCTCTTTGGCCCAGGTGTCTATGAGGTTGTTTCGGAAGTGAGTCCCGTTGTCCGACTCGATTCTTTCTGGGGTGCCGTGTCGCCATAAAACTTTCTCTTCAAGGCCCAGGATAGTGTTCTGGGCAGTGGCGTGGGACACAGGATATGTTTCCAGCCATCCAGTGGTTGCTTCCACCATTGTAAGCACATGGCACTTGCCTTGGCGGGTTCGTGGGAGTGTGATATAGTCAATCTGCCAGGCCTCCCACTGTTTATATTTCAGCCATCGCCCTCCACACGACAGGGGTTTTAACTGCTTGGCTTGCTTAATTGCAGCACATGTTTCACATTCATGGATAACCTGTGCAATAGTGTCCATGGTCAAGTCCACCCCTCGATCACGAGCCCATCTATATGTTGCATCTCCTCCCTGATGGTCTGAGCCGAGCCATAAATAGCTCACCCCTATGTTGCCAGTCCAGGTCCACCTGAGCCACTTCAATCTTGGCGGCCTGATCCACCTGTTGGTTCTTTTGATGTTCTTCAGTGGCCCGACTCTTGGGTACATGAGCATCTACGTGACGTACTTTTACCACTAGCTTCTCTATCCGAACAGCAATATCTTGCCACAGTGCGGCCGCCCAGATGGGTTTACCTCTGCGCTGCCAGTTGCTCTGCTTCCATTGCTGTAGCCACCCCCACAGGGCATTTGCCACCATCCATGAGTCAGTATAGAGATAGAGCACTGGCCACTTTTCTCTTTCAGCAATATCTAATGCTAGCTGGATGGCTTTCACCTCTGCAAACTGACTCGATTCACCTTCAGCAGTTTCTGCAACTTGTCGTGTAGGACTCCATACGGCAGCTTTCCACCTCCGATGCTTTCCCACGATGCGACAGGATCCGTCAGTGAACAGGGCATATTGCCTCTCATTTTCTGGCAGTTTATTATACAGCGGGGCCTCTTCAGCACGTGCCACCTCCTCCTCTGGCGACATTCCAAAATCTTTGCCTTCTGGCCAGTCCGTGATCACTTCCAAAATTCCTGGGCGACTGGGGTTTCCTATGCGAGCTCGTTGTGTGATCAGTGCAATCCACTTACTCCACGTGGCATCAGTCGCGTGATGTGTAGAGGAGACCCTCCCTTTGAACATCCAGCCCAGCACTGGCAGTCGGGGTGCTAAGAGGAGCTGTGTTTCAGTACCAACCACTTCTGAGGCGGCTCGAACTCCTTCATATGCTGCCAATATCTCTTTTTCAGTTGGAGTATAGCGAGCCTCGGATCCTCTGTATCCCCGACTCCAAAACCCCAGGGGTCGGCCTCGGGTCTCCCCAGGTGCTTTCTGCCAGAGGCTCCAGGTAGGGCCATTCTCCCCAGCTGCAGTATAGAGCACATTTTTAACATCTTGTCCTGCCCGGACCGGCCCAAGAGCTACTGCATGAACAATCTCCTGCTTAATTTGTTCAAAGGCTTGTCGTTGCTCAGGCCCCCATTTGAAATCATTCTTCTTCCGGGTAACTTGGTAGAGAGGACTTACAATTTGACTGTAATTTGGAATATGCATTCTCCAAAAACCCACAACACCTAAGAAAGCCTGTGTTTCCTTTTTATTAGTCAGTGGGGACATAGCTGCTATTTTGTTGATCACATCCATAGGGATGTGACGACGCCCGTCTTGCCATTTTACTCCTAAGAACTGGATCTCCTGTGCAGGTCCCTTGACCTTACTTTCTTTTATGGCAAAACCAGCCTTCAAAAGGATTTGGATTATTTTCTTCCCTTTCTCAAAAACTTCTTCTGCCATGTTGCCCCATACAATGATGTCATCAATGTATTGCAGGTGTTCTGGAGCTTCACCTTTTTCCAGTGCAGCCTGGATCAGTCCATGGCAAATAGTGGGGCTGTGTTTCCACCCCTGGGGCAGTCGATTCCAGGTGTACTGGACGCCCCTCCAAGTGAAAGCAAACTGTGGCCTGCACTCCGCTGCCAAAGGAATGGAGAAAAATGCATTAGCAATGTCAATTGTGGCATACCACTTAGCTGCCTTTGATTCCAGTTCATATTGAAGCTCTAACATATCTGGCACAGCAGCGCTCAGCGGTGGCGTGACTTCATTCAGCCCACGATAATCTACTGTTAGTCTCCATTCCCCATTAGATTTCCGCACGGGCCATATGGGACTATTAAAGGGTGAGTGAGTCTTGCTGATCAGTCCTTGGCTCTCCAATTGGCAAATCAGCTTATGGATGGGGATCAGGGAGTCCCGGTTGGTGCGATATTGCCGCCGGTGCACCGTCGTGGTAGCAATTGGCACGTGTTGTTCTTCAACCTTCAGCAACCCCACAACTGAAGGGTCTTGAGAGAGACCAGGCAGGGTAGACAGCTGTTCAATCTCCTCCATCTCCAATGCAGCTATACCAAAGGCCCAACGGTACCCTTTTGGGTCCTTGAAATACCCCCTCCTGAGATAATCTATACCAAGGATGCACGGGGCCTCTGGGCCAGTCTCAATGGGGTGTTTATGCCACTCATTCCCGGCTAGACTCATTTCAGCTTCCAATACGGTTAGCTCTTGGGATCCCCCTGTCACACCAGAGATACAGATGGGTTCTGCCCCTTTATAACTTGATGGCATTAGGGTGCATTGTGCACCAGTGTCTACTAGAGCCTTATATTCCTGTGGGTCGGACGTGCCAGGCCATCGAATCCACACTGTCCAGTAGACTCGGTTGTCCCTCTCCTCCACCTGGCTGGAGGCAGGGCCCCTCTAATCCTGGTTAGAATATCCGTTACTCACTTTTCGCACACGTGAATCAGAAGTCCCTTCAAGAGGATCAGAAATGGCATCAGCCCATCTACTGCATCTGGGGGACTGCTCACGGGAAATTGGAGCAGCAGCTTTCCAAGAAGAATCCTCTTTTCTGGTTGCTTTTTCTCGCAACTCCTGTACCCGTGCATCCAGGACTGAGGTAGGTTTTCCATCCCACTTCCTCATGTCCTCTCCATGGTCACGCAGGTAAAACCACAGGTTAGCCCGTCGTGTGTACTTTCTCTCTCCTCTCTCTTGGGCAGAGGAGTGCTTACTCCTAATAGCTGCAATGCAGGCCTGTACAGGTGGGGAGGAGGACATATCCACTTTGAATTGCTGGAACTCTCGGGACAATTCCTCTACAGCTGAGACACAGGCCCGTAGGGAGGAAGAGAGACTTCCTTCGTATTGCCAGAGTTGGACAGCCAATTCATCCACCGTTTGTCCATAGCCTTCTTTCCAGGACATTACTGCCAATGAGTTGGCGTAGGTTGGTGGTGCACTTCGTAGAAACTTCCGCCACATCGGTTGTGTGCATTGGACTTCATCTGGATCTGTGGGTGACTGCGCATTTTCTGGATCATTATAAATCACCTCCAGCACAGCTAATTCCCTCAGGTACTGGATACCTCCCTCCATGGTGGTCCACTTGCCTTGGTGACATGTAACTTCATCCTTGAAGGGGTATCTTTCCTTTACACCTAACAGAAGTCGCCTCCAGAGGCTGAGGACTTGTGTTTTTCTCCCGATCGCCTTGTCGATGCCCCCTTTCCTAGACAGAGATCCCAACTGCTTGGCTTCCTTACCCTCTAATTCCACACTACTAGCCCCATTATCCCAGCATCGGAGCAGCCAGGTAACAATGTGCTCACCTGGGTGGCGGCTAAAATCTTTTCGCATGTCACACAACTCACTCAGGGATCGAGATCAGGTAATTATTTCAGGTTCTGCCTCTTCCTCCTGTTCTCACGATGACCCTGGTTCATCTTCATCTCTCACTAAGCGAACTGATTTCTTTGTGTGTTTCTTTTTCTGTACAGGGGTGACTGATACTGGCACAGGTTGGTTCTCTGGTTTAGCTGCAGTATCTGTCACCGGGGTTGGGGTAGCCACACTGCCTGTTGACGGGGTAGGGGTAGCCACGGTGCCTGTTGTCGGGGTAGGGGTAGCCACGGTGCCAGTTGTCCTGTTTTTCATCTTTTCCCCCTTTTCCCCCTGAGGGTGCTGCCTAATATCAAGCAGTGTTTGGTAGATACTGGCCAGGGCCCAGCACAGTGCAGCGAGTTGTACGTCTTTGGAATAGCCACAGCATTTTTCTTTCAAATATTCTACCACTTCATGAGGGTTCTGTAGTTGTTCGGGAGTGAACTTCCAAGCCACTGGAGGTGAGAAGTTCTCTAGATACCTGCCCATATCCTCCCACATGCCGTGCCACCCATGAATAGCCAGCTTTGGGGCACATCTCTGGGTGGTACTCTTAAAGAGCCTTTTTGTAGCCCTAAACAAGACCTGAAACATATTCAGGAGGCATAGCACTAACAGCACACTGGCTTGCGCATCCCAAGGATATTCAAAATTCTCAAAAGCTGTTGTAATTAGTCGGAAGGAGAGAAGGGAGGCAAACGGACAGGGGGAAGTATCCCCCCCTAACTTCCCCATGGATTGAGTGTAATTACCAATAAAATCCGATAGAAGGTGCCCGAAGTATGGAAATTATATCACTGCCTCATACAGATACCAGCTTAACCTCATGACCAGTGATGTAATCATTTCACAAGTCGACATTGCCCAGTACAGCAAAATGATAATCCCAATCACTCTCCCAGAGGTGAGAAACGTGACTACAGGCAATACATAGAGCACATAAGAACTTACAAAACGCCACCATGTAAACAAATGAATCAACATTGTGACTAACATCTATTTATCTAATATAAGAAATGCGTATGACAAATTTGTTTCAACACGCTCTGGCCAGATCTGTCGTTATCTCAACCCTTCCTGCCCCACGTTGGGCGCCAAAAAAGGACTGTCGTGGTTTCAGCCCAGCCGGTAACAAAGGGCCACGCAGCCGCTCGCTCACTCCTCCCGCCCCCCTCTGGTGGGATAAGGAGGAGGGAGGAGAGAAAAGAAAAAAAACTGGAACCTCGAGGGTTGAGACAAGGGCAGTTTACTGGGACAACACAAAAAATGGTTACAACAACAACAACGGTACTAATGAAAGAATATACAAAAAGAGTGATGCACAGTGCCACTGCTCACCACCCAGAACCCGACGCTTCGCCACCGAAAGTCCAGAGCCCTCCCCCCGGCCCGCTCCCCATTTATATACTGAGCATGATGTCACATGGTATGGAATAGCTCCTTGGCTAGTTCAGGTCGGCTGCCCCGGCTATGCCCCCCCGCCACCTCCCAGGTTCCTGTAAAATTTAACTCTATCCCAGCTGAACCCAGGACAGAGGAGGAGGCAATAAGAGACCACAGGAGAAGGAAAAAAGAGGAGGCAAGCGGAGGACTGTAAAGGGAACTAGATCTTAAGCCTCATTGTTTCTAACACAATTCATATCAGACGTATAACTAATGATTAGAGATTGCTTTAGATGTGATTAAGAGAATGCAGGTGCTTATAAAAAAATATGCATAAGCTGCTTATTTATCCTATGTGTCTCCCCCCACCCACGGCTGGCTTGAAACCCAGTCAAGCTGAATCAACAGAAGAAGGATCATACATCCTAGACCTAAGACATGGGAGTAAGTGATTAACTTTAGAACAAGATAAATTAATAGAATAGCCTGAGTGATTTTCAGAAATTCAAAGCTGATCTTTGATGTGTAAGAAGAGAAGTGATTGTGGTGACCCAAGACCTTCTGCCTACGACCACTAACTTCAGAAGAACCGGGACACGAGAACTGATGAGATAAATTGATGAATGATAACAACATGGGAACCGAGATCAACTGGAAAATTACAAAGATTTTGGACTGGGATAATGGGTGGTAAAAGGTATGTAAGACTGAGAAATTTTTGGAAGGTTGCCATTCACTGCGGTGGTGGCCCAACTCTGAGTTGTTTAATAAAGCAAACCTAGAGAAATCCATGACTGAAAATCCTTTAACAGAATTGGCGACCCAGATGGGACTCTGGGACACAAGAGAGAAAGAAAGCAACTGGATATTTCTCTGGACAAACCCGTTACCAACGCTCAATTGCCAGCAGAAATAATCAGGTGAGTTCACCTAAGAGACTTGGGCATGGGTAATTCCAGATAAAATTATCCTGGGAAACTCTTGTGTTTAAACTTGCAAAAAAATATTAAGAAAGATGGGGTCAGCACCCAGCGTTGAAAGGGGGACGCCCCTTGCTGCGGTTTTAGAAAATCGGAAAAAGATACCCTTGGCACAGGCATTGCAAAAAAAGGAAATTGATAATATTGTGCCAAGAGGAACGGCCGTTCCTGATGAGAAATAGAGGAGGAGGGTCAATGGATGAGTGGCCTCCTAAGGGAACATTTAAACCCCATAAGCAGAAGTTTTTAAGAATGATTTTGGAAGGCTCCAGAAGTCAAGATATTGCTTATTGGTATATTTGGTATAATTGGGCACAACAAAGGAGGGAAACTCCCTTGTTGAAAATGAGGAAAAGTTTACTTCCCTCGGCCCCTGAGGCTGAGGAAACTGAGCTTTTCTCTAAGGGTGTTGGCACGTACCCAATGTTTTTGGACTACATCCCAAACCCAAGAGCAGGACCGGGTGCACCTGCCGAAGTTTCTGCAGTAACTGCAGTAATGAGGCATGAACCTTGGAAGCAAGGTGATTTAGTAGCTTGGCAGTCGAAAATGCCTCGGCCGCGTGATGATACTGAAAAACGTGCTCAATTGTTATCGGGAGTTGTCACTGATTATACCCCTAGTTGGAATGATATGAGGACTCTGCTGCGAGAATTATTTCAGGCAGAGGAAAGAGAAAAGATTTTTCAAAAGGATAGAGAAATTGCTCAGAAAGGTCAGGGGTTAAACCCATGGCCTGAACAAGATCCGGAATGGAATTTCGCAACCACAGAAGGAACTAGGGCTCACCAAGCTGCCATTCAACAATTAATAGAAGCAGTTGGTGAGAGAGTAACTAATTGGAAAAAGGTTTTAGAATGTAGGCAGAGACCTGATGAACAGCCAAGTGATTACTGGGGACGACTGAAGGCAACTTGATTGAAATACGGGGGCGTGACCCGTGACAATTTCCAGGAGCCTTTAGCTATCAGTGGTTTTGTAGATCAATCTGCTCCAGACATAAGTATATATCTGAAGAAACGTATGCCGGGTTGGCAGGGTGAGACATTAGCTAAAATTCTAAGTATTGCTGCCTTTGTTTTTGATGGAAGAGCTGAAGAAAGACAAAAACAGGAAGAAGAGAAATTAAAAATCGAAAGAAAGAGAGAGCGGAAAGAGGAGAGAGAAATTGGGCTGTTAGCTGCAGCAATTAGTCAGAATTTTAACCTACAAATGAGAGGTCGGGGATTTTCTCAGGGGAGATTTAGGGGAAGAAGGGGGCAAAATAGAGTTCCCCATTTCCCAACATGCTAAATCTTTGGAGTGTTTTTATTGTGGAAATTTAGGACATACGCCCACTGAGACCTGTTGCAATCCGAGGAGGACTTCCACCTGCCCGACCCCCATGACCTCATTCGCAGTAATAATGGTACTCCTCTTCTTTGGAAATTAAAAAGCAATGGAACCTGTCGGAATCAAGGGAGATGAGCGCGGTCAGGTTTCTGCAAAGGTAAACGGTATTCTTGCTACTTTCCTAGTAGATACGGGAGCGACATTGTTAAATTTTTAAATCCCCCAGATGTCAAATGAAGCTGTAATAATACGGGGGGGGGTGGGGGAAGAGATAAAATATTTGTCTACTCCTCTACCAGTAGTCTTGAATGGAAAATTAGGCTTGGGAAGATTTATAATTTCTCCAGACTCTCCCGTTTCCCTTCTGGAACGAGACCTCTTGCAGGAATTTGGCATGTTTATCTCTTTGGCGCCTACAGGGATCCGATTAATTGTAATGGGTTCTGAAGTAATCCAACTTAAAGAACAAAAACAGAGTGATTCAAAAATACCACCCAAATTAGCTGGTGTTCCCAGAGAATTTTGGAGTACATCAGGAGATGAAGTAGGACTATTAAAATCTGCTGAACCAGTTGTGATAAAAACAAAAGGAGGAACTCCGCCTTCAATTCAACAATATCCCATTATAAATGAAGCCATTCTTAGCATTGGAAAACAAATTGTGCTTTTTTTAGAAAAGGGGATTTTGAAAGAATGCCGTAGTCCCTGTAATACCCCAATTTTGCCAGTGAGTAAACATAGGACAGATAAGGATGGAGATCCTGAACATAGATTTGTTCAAGATTTACGAGCATGTAATTGCTCTACACCCTGTGGTGCTGGATCCTAGTCTGATTTTAACCCAGATTCCAGTCTGGGCGCAGTATTTCACGGTGCTTGACCTTACCGGAGCTTTCTTCAGTATTCCAGTTGCTGAAGAAAGCCAATCAATTTTTGCCTCTACTTGGCAAGGGAAACAACTTACTTGGACCAGGCTACCACAAGGTTTTACCAGCTCACCAACGATTTTTTCTCAGATTTTGAAGAATGATTTACAAGATCTAGTTGTTCCAAATAAATCAATCTTGGTGCAATATGTTGATGATTTATTATTGGCAAGTAAAACTGAGAATGATTGTATTCGAGATACTGAGTATCTGTGTATCCGACTTGTTAAAAAGGGACACCGTGCATCTCCATCTAAATCGCAGTTTTGCAAACAGCAAGTAAAATATTTGGGATTTATATTAAAGCCCGGAAGGCGAGAAGTAGACCCTGAAAGAGTCCAAGCAATTCAAGAAATACCTAGACCAGTGAGAAAAAAACAGTTGAGAGGATTTTTAGGACAGGTAGAATTTTGCCATCCTTGGATTCCGGGATTCAGGGAAATAGCTAAACATCTACATGAAACAACTCAAAATGAGGAAATGGAACTAATTGTTTGGGGCACTGAGAGGGAGAAAACCTTTCGTACTTTAAAGGCTGCGCTCTTACCTGCCCCAGCATTAGGGCTTCCTGATTATTCAAAACCTTTTAAATTATATTGTGACAAAGCAAAAGGGGTTGCAAAGGGAGTGTTAGTACGAGGTTTAGGACCACATGAGAGACCTGTTGTTTATTTTTCTTCTACATTGGATCCAGCGACTAAAGGAACTCCTTTTTGTATCAGAGCAATAGCAGCTGCGGCTGAAATGGTTGAGAAAACCAGAACGATTGTTTTAGGTCAGCCACTAACTGTTTGTGTACCCCACGGGGTAGAATTTGTTGTTAAAGCAATATGCGGAGAAAGCTTTGTCTCCACAACGGGCACATAGATATGAAATAATTCTCTTATTGGCTGATAATTTGAAACCAGAAAGGTGCAATACTTTAAACCCTGCAACTTTAATGCCTTTACCCTCTGACGGAGAAAAAGATAACCGCAATTGTGTTTATCTCGTAAGTGGAACCAGCGAGCCGCAAGATGACCTGCGAGATCAACCTTTAGATAACCCTCATTTGAACCTCTTCACGGATGGTTCATCTTACTATGAAGAAGGTCGAAGATGTACCGGTTTTGCAGTCACCACAGAAACACAGGTACTGTTGCCTGTGCCCTTTTAGGTGCACAAGGAGCCCAAATAGTTGCTCTTACTGAAGCTGCTAAATATGCAATTGGAGTAAGAGTTACCATTTATAGAGACTCTTAATATGCCTTTGGTGTATGTCATGCTATGGGGACTTTATGGAAGGAAAGGGGTTTTCTGACTTCAGCGGGAAAAACTGTTGCCCACAGACAACAGATCAAAGACCTCTTAGAAGCGATCCAATTGCCCTCTGAAATATCTGTGATCTATACAAAGGCACACACTCAGAGACAAGACACGATCGCAAAAGGGAATTCTCTAGCCGACCAAGCCGCTAGAGCAGCAGCACGACAGGTCGTGTCCGTTCTGTCTCTGTTACAACATGAAATAACATTTGAGCTCCCAAACGTGAATAAGCTGTATGAAGACCTCCCTGAAGAAGAAAAACAGCAATGGACTCGGCTGGGAGCCCACCGGCGAGAAGGGCAGTGGATTCCGAATAACAAACCTCTCCTTCCAAAAAGGTATTTATTACCGATAACGCATGGCACCATGAGAGGACCCACGGGAGACCGGAGAGCCTAGCGCTCCGAATCCAGCGACTCTGGGCAGCCCCGGGAATTTATGCAGCAGCAAAAAGAATTTGTGAAGGATGTAAGCTTTGCAGACAATATGCTTCGGTGCAAATTAAACCTCCTGGTGGGAAAAGACCTCCAGCCACCTTTCCTTTTCAAAAACTCCAAATTGATTATGCAGACGTGCCAAAAACAATGGGGTACTCTTACATGTTAGTGATCGCTGATCAGCTATCAGGATGGGTGGAAGCTTTCCCAACCAGGAAAAATGATTCTAAGGCAGTAGTAAAAGCCTTATTGAAAGAAATCATTCCAAGGTATGGGGTTCCTGAAGTAATTGACTCAGATCGAGGGAGTCATTTCACAGCTGCTATCCTGATTCAGATTTATAATTCGGGGGGGATTTTTAATAAATTTCATCCTCCACATCACACCGAATCATCCGGTCAGGGAGAATGAATGAATAAGACATTAAAGAAGAAATTAGTAAAAGTTTGTAAACACTGGTTTGAAATGGCCTGAGGCCTTAAATTTAGTTTTGTGGGATATTAGGAATACTCCAAGGCAACCAATTGGAGTTTCTCTGGCAGAGATCCTTTTTGGGAGAATACTTGCTGTTCCAGGTACATACGTGCCAGCAAAGACTAGCCTCTTGGATGGAGATGAACAGGTAACACGATACCTTTTGTATTTGCAAAATCCCTTTTTCCAAATGCGTAACCATGCCTATTGGTATCAGGGACTGAGCCCTGAAATCCCAGTTCATGATATACAGCCAGGGGACAAAGTTTATATAAAGAATTTCAAAAGAAAAAACAGATTTGAACCAAAATGGAAAGGACCTTGTACTGTTTTACTAACTTCTTTTTATGCCATTAAGGTATCTGGGAAAGAAACTTGGATCCATCATTCGCATGCCCGCAAAGAATCTGAAGAATAATGGACAGTTGTAAAGTATTATTCCTTTTTGTACTTGTATTTTACCCCGGAGTGACACCTTGTGGACAAAATTTGCATTGCGATATCGAGATGCCCGTACCAATAGAACTGTTATTATATACAGCGATCATTCTTTTCAACTTTCGGGCCAAATCACAGGCCTACAGGCAATGCCTGGACATGTCATTTTTTCGGCTAGATATCCGAAGACCAGACAGAGAGACACCCCATTTACCCGGGTTTTCATTTTCTCGAATTCTGTGCTAATGTTAGAAGTAGACTTGAAAATTCGTGAGATATTTGGCCCGACGATCATGGCTTTTCTAAACAACGGTGGGGATATGGCAGTCCAAGAACTTATCCTGTATATCATATTCACCTTCAAGAACCAACATGGGGAATTGGGACGTGGTGCTTTGACCATCAAATGTGGGGAATTTATGGTAACGGAGACTGGTGCTGTCATCGATTCTAGTTATCGAGCAATCGTTTTACTTTCAAATTTAGGATTGTAATAATCAAATAGGGACTAATCTTGAGTGGAATTTTTGGCACCGTCACACGGATTATCCTCATTCATATTATAACACATCATCTCTGAATGTGTTAAAACAATTGGTACGGAAACCTAGGGATGTTCACCGAGTAGAAAATGCCTGGACCAACAATATGCATGTGTCATTGATGAAATCTTTTACTGATAATCTAAATTTAAGTGAATGTTGGATTTGTGTTGCTCTACCAAAGACAGTGAATCAAGGATTTCAGTTAGTAGGAATACGCATTCCTAAAAGTGCAAATTGGAAAAAAATACTAGTTTAATACTACTTTTTCCAAATCTTATGAAGAGCAAATTTGGGAAATTAGACTATCAAATTCAGGAGACTATCCACAAGCCCACTGTGTACAAAGGTGTTATTCCCCAAGTGTTGATAATCAACATTTATGCAAAAATCATTCATTTGTAGGAATTTGGACTCAATGCCAAAACACAACTTCTATCCACTCAGGATTGCGTTTAAGTTGGCGAGCACCTGAGGACTTAGGTATTTTTTGGTTATGTGGCAGCAAAGCTTATAAAGCTTTGCCTCCAGATGGGGGAGGTATTTGTACCCTAGGAGTAATGTCTACAGATTTGGAAATTCACCCAAAAACTGTAAGTGCAACATTGCACAGAACCTTTTTAACTCGAATTCGAAGAACTTTAAATCCCTTGATTGAAAGACCAACAGGAATCCATTCATTTGTTAGATGGTTAATTCTGGCTTTAGGAGTGAATTGGAAAAAGCAGTCTGAAATGTCTCTGGAGAAATTGAAAAATTAGCAAATTCAACTACTCACAGATTTTCCACTCTCCAGAAGGAGGTAACTGAACTTTCAAAAATAACTATTCAAAACCAAATGGCCTCAGACATGATTCTGGCTTCACAAGGTGGAGTTTGTACTGTCCTAAATACCAGTTGCTGTATGTATACTGATCGATCGGGAGAATTAATGACCGATGTCCAGAAAATTTGGGAGGTTAGTGCCACAATGCAACAAATTCAAAGAGATGACGTATCTTGGGGATTTTCTGACACATTCTCTTGGTTAACGTCTTGGTTTTCAAATCTGACTACTTGGGTAAAAAAAATTAATTGTAATAGTCGTTGTTGTTAGAATCATAGTAGTATGTGTGATATTGTTTTGTTTCAATGTTGTGTAGGTTGTAGCTCTAGGATAGTACAGAAGATAGAAAGACAAATGTGGAGTTATCAATAGGATCGCAGGAGTGCGATGAAAAACAAAAGGAGGGAATTGTAAAAGGAACTAGGCCTTAAGCCTTATTGTTTCTAAGACTATTCATATCAGACGTATAACTAATGATTAGAGATTGCTTTAGATGTGATTAAGAGAATGCAGGTGCTTATAAAAAAATATGCATAAGCTGCTTATTTGTCCTATGTGTAGCCCCCACCACGGCTGGCTTGAAACCCAGTCAAGCTGAATCAACAGAAGGATCATACGTCTTAGACCTAAGACATGGGAGTAAGTGATTAACTTTAGAACAAGATAAATTAATAGAATAGCCTGAGTGATTTTCAGAAATTCAAAGCTGATCTTTGATGTGTAAGAAGAGAAGTGATTGTGGTGACCCAAGACCTTCTGCCTACGACCACTAACTTCAGAAGAACCAGGACATGAGAACTGATGAGATAAATTGATGAATGATAACGACATGGGAACCGAGATCAACTGGAAAATTACAAAGATTTTTGGACTGGGATAATGGGTGGTAAAAGGTATGTAAGATCGGGAAATTTTTGGAAGGTTGCCATTCACTGCGGTGGTGGCCCAACTCTGAGTTGTTAATAAAGCAAACCTAGAGCTGAAAATCCTTTAACACCGAGGACCGAACGGAGGCATCTGACATGGCAGAAGGGAAGGCAAGAGTGCTCTGGGGCACAACGAAAGCCGGAGAAAGAGTTGTCTCCGAGTAAGAAAGAAACAAAGCCTGCTGCGGAACTCAAGGATAGTGACGGAACACAAGGACGCTCGCAGGAAGCTTCGTGACAGAAATAGAGGGGTGCTGAGGTGGCCAGAGGCACAGAAGAAGGCTCGAGGGCACAAAGGTACGCGGGAGAGGATTTGAACAGGGTACAGATGTCAGGAGGGAGACACTGACCCGCTGGAGGCAAGCGAGATGGAGGAGAGGACACAAAGATGCTCTGAGGAAGAGGAGATGTTCTGACAAGCCGAGAGGGGTACAAATAACACTCCAGGGATAAAAGCGCGTTGAGGAGACCCTCTAAAGCCTCAGGATGAACCATGGGGTGGGGAAGACATAAAAAGAAAATTTAAAAAGCGGCAGGCTACAGGACAGACAAGAACAAATTAAAAAATAAACACTGTTAATAAAAGTAGACATTAAATAAAAATTTTAAAAGCAAAAGTACGGGAGAGACAGGAAAAAATTAAAAAATAGCAATAGACAAGTTGATAAAAGTAGACATAGAAATAAAATTTCAAAAGTGATGGGGTACAGGACAGACAGGAAAAAAAAACTAAAAATAGGGACAGAAAACTAGATAAAAGTACACATAGAAACAAAAATTCAAAGTTGAAGGTGTTAAGAGAGGAAAAAATTAGAAAATAGGAATAACAAACTAAATAAATGGACACACAGGCCCTTGGAAGAAGGGGCAGGCAACTCAGGAGCACTACAAGGATGTCATGAGGTTATGGAGGGAGAAAATTAGAAGGGCCAAAGCCCAACTAGAACTTAATCTGGCTGCTGCTGTAAAAGACAATAACAAATGTTTCTATAAATACATTCGGAACAAAAGGAGGGCTAAGGAGACTCTCCATCCTTTATTGGATGGGGGGGGGGGGGGACGACATAGTGACAAAGGCTGAGGAAAAGGATGAGGATGATGTAATTAAAGCCATGAGAACAGATGAGGTTGAGAGGAACATATAAAAGGTTGCAAATCAACACGACTGCGCAACCTCCATGACCTTAGCTCAATGCTAAGCAGGTTGCTGCAGAAATCAGTGATTTCAGGGTTCTGCAGTGCCACCAAAACATATGTCTGTTATTACGAAAAGAAAGAAGTTTTACCAACTACCACCCCCCATCCTGACAAAAAAAAGGACCAAATGGCAGGAATATGACATTAAACCAGTGCAATAATTAGAAAAACATGGAGAAATGAGAAGACACTGAAGCAGACCTTTGACCTACTGTTAAAGCCTTGCCAAAACTTACTGCCGCCGTTGCCTCAGTCTTCAATAGTAAGACCCCTGAGCTGGACAACAGGGAGCAAAACGAAGCGCCCATAATCCACGGGGAAATGGTTAGCGACCTGCTACATCACTTAGACATGTCTGTGGGTCCGGATGGGATCCACCCAAGGGTTCCAAGGGAGCTGGTGGAGGTGCTCACCAAGCTACTTTCCATCATTTATCAGCAGTCCTGGCTAACCGGGGGACGTCCCGGTCAACTGGAGGTTAGCAAACGTGGTAACCGTCTACAAGAAGGGCTGGAAGGAGGATCTGGGGAACTACGGGCCTGTCAGCCTCACCTCGGTGCTGGGGGTTATGGAGCGGATCATCTTGAGTGCCATCACATGGCACGTACGAGGACAACCAGGTGATCCGGCCCGGTCATCATGGGTTTATGAAAGGCAGGTCCTGCTCGGCTAACCGGATCACCTATGGCAAGGTGACCCAGTTAGTGGATGAGGGAAAGGCTGTGGATGTCGTCTACCTGCACTTTAATAAAGCCTTTAACGCTGTTTCCCGCACCGTTCTCCCGGAGAAACTGGCTGCTCATGGCTTGGATGGGTGTACTCTTTGCTGGGTAAAAAAAACTGTCTGGATGGCCGAGCCCGAAGAGTGGCTGTGTACGGAAGGGTTAAAAGATGGAATTTTGGTCCATGGATGAACACTGAGTAAGAAGATAACTGAAAAACACAGTCAGAACAGGGAACAGATAGTTTATTGTCTATTATTTGAAATGCTGACCATGGGGATAAGGAGGTTGAGCAATGTTAGGGGATGTGGTGCATGCAATAATGGAGGAATACAAGGCATCACACATAATTTTGCTTACCTTGCAAAAGTCCTGCTATTGGTTAGAGCATAGTGGATGTGACTGATGGATTATGGTAATATGCCACGTGCGCAGAGCCCATGAACCAATAGAAGGGACGGCTATGGCACGTGCAGCGCGCCTGGCCAGCGGGCACATGTGCCATAGGCTCCCTATGTTGCCATCGAGGCGTGTTTCAGCATTCATTGGCCGCGAGTGTCAACACCAGTTCCTCCACAAATGTATAAAACGCTGGGGTTTTCCGAAGAGCAGTGGGCCGGTGTACGGCAAGGTCACTGTTGCCTCCGTGGGGACACCCACGTAAAGCCGGCACCTACCAAATGCTGGGCTGAGCTCGCGGCGCAAGACGGCACAAGAATGTACGGATGGTTCATCTTCGTCACAGTTCTTGGGTCGGTATGTTAATAGGATTTTTTTTTTTTTTTGCTTTGTAAGATACCCTTAGCATAACGCATGTGTGTAGTTAATAAAATGCTTGCTTTTTCCCTTATAGTCAGTGTGTGCGTGTTTACCTTCTCGGAAATCCTCAAAACCACCCTAAAACAGTGGTGGAGAATGGAGTCAAATCCAGTTGGTGGCTGGTCACAAGCGGTGTTCCCCAGGGCTCAGTTCCATTTAATATCTTTATCAATGATCTGACAAGGGGATCAAGTGCACCTCCGGTAACTCTGCAGATGACACCAAGTTCAGCAGGAGTGTTGATCTGCTTGAGGGTAGGAAGGCTCTACAGAGGGACCTGGACAGGCTGGATCGATGGGTAGAGGCCAGTTGCATGAGGTTCAACAAGGCTCAATGCCAGGTCCCACACTTGGGTCGTAACAACTCCATGCAGTACTACAAGCTGGGGAAAGAAAGCTGCCCAGTGGAAAAGGACCTGTGGTTTAACCCCAGCTGGCAACTAAGCACCACACAGCCGCTCGCTCGCTCCACCCCACCTGGTGGAATGGGAGAGAGAATCAGGAAAAAAAAAAAAAAAAGTAAAACTCATGGGTTGAGATGAAGATGGTATAATAGGACAGAAAGGAAAATAATAATAAAAGGATTGGAATATACAAAACAATGCAATTGCACAATGCAATTGCTTGCCACCCGCTGACCAACACCCAGTTAGTTCCCAAGCGGTGAGCCCTCCCAGCTCTGCTTCCCCCAGTTTATATACTAGACATGACATCATATGGTATGGAATACCCTGTTGGCCAGTTTGGGTCAGCTGCCCTCCCTGTGTCCCCTCCCCTCGAGCCTTCTTGCTGGCTGGGCAGAAGAAGCTGAAAAATCCTTGACTTCGTATGCACGCTACTTCACTACAACCGAAAACGTCAGTGCGTTATCAACATTCTTCTCATCCTAAATCCAAAACAACACTATAGCAGCTACTAGAAAGAAAACGAACTCTACCCCAGCCAAAAACAGGACAGGGTGTTGGTCAACAGCTGGCTGAATACAAGCCAGCTGTGTGCCCAGGTGGCCAAGAAGGCCAATAGCACCCTGGCTTGTGTCCGAAATTGTGTGGCCAGCAGGACTAGGGGAGTGATCGTCCTCCTGTGCTCAGCACTGGTGAGGCTGCGTCTCAAATACCGTGTTCAGTGTTGGGTCCCTCACTACAAGAAAGATATTGAGGTGCTGGAGCACGTCCGAAGAAGAGCGACAAAGCTGGTGAAGGGTCTGGAGAACAAGTCCTACGAGGAGCAGCTGAGGGAACTGGGGTTGTTTAGTCTGGAGAAAAGGAGGCTGAAGAGAGACCTTATCGCTCTCTACAACTACCTGAAAGGAGGTTGTAGCGAGGTGGGGGTCAATCTCTTCTCCCAAGTTAGAAGTGATAGGACAAGAGCAAACGGCCTCAAGTTGCACCAAGGGAGGTTTAGATTGGACATTAGGAAAAATTTCGTCACCGAAACGGTTGTCAAGCATTGGAACAGGCTGCCCAGGGAAGTGGTGGAGTCACCATCCCCGGAGGTGTTTGTGACAGTGCGCTCCCCACCTCCCAACCTGACCTTTATTTCCCATAATCCTGCTCAAGTGATAACCACCAGTGGGGGTCGTGATGGATGTGTCTGGTCGTGATGGCTGCGTCCGGCTCAAAGTGGATTCGGGGGAGACGGGTAACACCAGAGCACACGCCAACCGAAATACGGCTGGTACGCAAATATGACTATAAGTCAATCATCTTACTCCATAAATAGTAGATAGCCCAGAGGCTGTTGAGCTCTCCTGCATGGCAGCGGGCTGGGGGTTAAGGAAATAAGGAGAAATTAAGAAATAGCGACAGCAAACTAAGAGAGACAGAAAAACCTTTAAACGCAACAGGGTACAAGACAGAAGAAAAAAAAAAATATAGACAGCAAACTGGATAAAAGTTGACAGAAAAATTCATAAGCAATGGCATTAGGGAAAGACAAGAAAAAATGTAAAGAAAAGGATTCAGAGAGAAAGAGAGGAGAATGGAAAGAAAATTTTAAAAGCAACAGGGTAAGGAACAGACAGGAAAGAATTTTAAAGTGATAGGGAGCTTGATAAAAGGAGAAATAAAATTTCAGAAGTGGAAGGAGTAAGAAGAGAGACAAAATAAAAAATAGGGGCAACAAACTAAATCAACAGAGACATCGAAAGAAAATGTAAAAGCGACAGCATAGAAGAACAGAGAGGAAAAATTCAAAAGTAGGGAGAACAAACTGGATAAAAGTTGACAGTAAGAAAACTTTAAAAGCAACGGGATTGAGAACAGGGAGGAAAAAAAAATAAGAAATAGGCTCAGCTAACTAAATAAATGAAGACATTGAAACAAAGTTGAAGAATTGATGAAGTAGAGGAAGAAATAAACACAGAGAGGGGACTGGATAAATGTAGACAGAGAAAGAAAATTCAGAAAGCAAGGGGTACTGGCCATATGGGCAAGAAGTTAAATATCAGGAGGGGGAGCCCCAGGGAACGCAGATTGGAAAAGTGATGGGGAGCAGAGGGAGTCACTGAAAACAGACACAGGTCGCTGAGCAGAGGGAGACCTAGAAACGCAATTTTCGCCAACAACGGGGAAGAAGGCAGCGTGGGAAGAATGAAATAACAGCGGGTGGGGAGCCAGAAAGGGAGAAGCACAGAAAGGAAACGTAGAAGGCGACGAGGTACGGGGCAGCGTTGGCAGGAGTCGCTCTCCTTCGGGGAGCGGGACAGCCCGAAAGGGAGATGGAGGCAGGGACGGGCAGAGATGGAGGCAGGGACAGGCAGAGATCTGGAGAAGCACGGCAACGACGGGCCCGAACGCGCAACTCACCGCAGCTCCTGGCGTCGGCAGGAGACCCTCGCCGCTCCGAGGCTCCTCTCCTTGCCTCCGCTCCTTCCTCCTCCGCAGTGCCGGCTTGTCTGACCCTCCTCTCCCGGGAGTCTTCCCACCGGAGCTCCCTCTGGAACAGAAACCTCACAAGCTGCACCCGGAGCTGCCCCAGCCCACCCCAAAGCTCCTTACCCCCCCCCCCTCCAGACCCTGCCCAGGGACCTCAGACCCATCCAGGGGTACAGAGGGACAGAGAAATGTTTATTCACCCAGGGACAGGAGACATCAGCTAGCGGAAGGGGTAAAATTAAACACAGGAAAAAATTAAAAATATGGGTGCGGCACCAGATAGAGGAGATACAGGAAAAATGTCAATGGTGATGGGGTAGAGGGCAGCGCTGGCAGAAGAGGAAAAGGTTTGGGGAACTGGACGGATAGGTGGGCAGGTGTCGTGGTTTAACCCCAGCCAGCAACTAAGCACCACGCAGCCGCTCACTCACTCCCCCTCACCCAGTGGGATGGGGGAGAAAATCGGGAAAAGAAGCAAAACTTGTGGGTTGAGATAAGAACGGTTTCATAGAACAGAAAAGAAGAAACCAATAATGATAACGATAACACTAATAAAATGACAACAGCAATGATAAAAGGATTGGAATGTACAAATGATGCGCAGCGCAATTGCTCACCACCCGCCGATCGACGCCCAGTTAGTCCCCGAGCGGCGATCCTCCCACCCCCAGTTCTCCCAGTTTATATACTAGACGTGACGTCACATGGTATGGAATTCCCCGTTGGCCACTTTGGGTCAGCTGCCCTGGCTGTGTCCTCTCCCAATTTCTTGTGCCCCTCCAGCTTTCTCGCTGGCTGGGCATGAGAAGCTGAAAAATCCTTGACTTTAGACTAAACACTACTGAGCAACAACTGAAAATATCAGCGTTATCAACATTCTTCTCACACCTAACTCAAAAACATAGCACCGTACCAGCTACTAGGAAGAAAATTAACTTTATCCCAGCTGAAACCAGAACAGCAGGCAAAGAGGGAGACGGAGGCAGGGAGAGAACTGGAGACCTTCTGCAGACCTGCTGCGGTCACCCACCCCACGCACGCACCGCACGGGGCGGCTGTGAGGACCAGCCCAGCCGAAATCAGGACCACCGCAGCCCGCAGCCCACCGCAGCGGGGTCCTGCTCGGTGCCACACCACCTCCTGCGATAGCTACGCAGCTATCGGTCCCTTCGGCTGCAAAAAATTGTCTTTCCGACATCCGTACGGTTGGATAGGTTGGATATTAGGAAAAATTTCGTCACCGAAAGGGTTATCAAGCATTGGAACAGGCTGCCCAGGGAAGTGGTTGAGTCACCATCCCTGGAGGTATTCAAAAAGCGCGTAGACGGGGTACTCCGTAACATGGTTTAGCGAGCGTGGATGATGGTTGCACTCGATGATCTTGAAGGTCTTGTCCAACCTAAATGATTCTATGATTCTATAAATCACCCATCAAACATCTACCATGGTCCGCCAGCCCGCGGCTCAGGCTCCACCCATCGTGGTGGTCACCCAGGACAAGAGAGGCGACCTGGGGCCGGCTCCGGTGGGGACACGGCGGCACGTGTGCTACCACGGGTGGAAGCGTGGGTCGCGGCACCTTCAGGGCATCTCCACCGCTGTGTCCACAGCACCGGGCCGTGGGGTTTGACGTCGCAGCAAACGCTTCTCCTGGCCTCTTCTCTTGGAGGGGGGGGGGGGTTGTCCACAGGCCACCAGCCCTTTGGGGTGTCCCTACTCTGGTTTGGAAGGGATTTGGGGCATCCCCCGTCCCCCCACAGCTGCCCCACGTACATGGGGTGCTCTCCTGCCGGGGGGTGCTGCTCCGTGGCCATCAGCCCACGCGTATCCGTCCCCCCCCCCCCCGACAGTCGGCCCCTGCAACAGTCAGCCCCGCGTCAGTCGTCCCCAAAGTCCCCCGAGAGTCGTCCCTATGACAGTCACCCCCATATATCACCCTTCCTCGCCCCCCCCGGGGACGCCCAGACATTGGGGTTCCCCCCCCGCCCCGCTCACCCTTTCTCTCTGACCTCACCGGGGGGGGGGGGGGGGCCGATCCTGTGACCCGCAGCGGTGCCCCCCATCAATAAAGGCTCTGGTGGGCTGGTGACGGCGTTTTGGGGGGCATCCCGAGGGTTTGGGGACTCGGCCCGAGGAGGCGCCAGGGCAGGGTGGAGTGGAAAGCGTTTACTGGTGATGTGTGCTGGGAGCACAAGGGCCCTACTGGGAGCGCTGGGACCCATACTGGGACCCATACTGGGACCACTGTGGTTGCACTGGAGGTGCACTGGAAGCCTTGGGGCCTATACTGGGAGCACTGGGCCCATACTGGGATTGTACTCGGACAACTGCAGCCCAGGCTGGCATTGTAGTGGGAGCACTGGGCCCGTACTGGGAACACTGGTGCTCCTAATGGGAACATTGGGGCTTATACTGGAATCTTACTTTAACTGTAGCTCAGGCTGGCATCATACTGGGAGCAGTGGTGCTACACTGGGAACACTAGGGTCCATACCAGGAGTGTGGCAGCCCATACTAGGATCGTGCTTGAAGAGCTGTGGCTCAGGCTGGCATCATACGGGGAGCACTGGGCTCATACTGGGATCGTGCTTGGAGAGCTGTGATCCAGACTGGCATCGTACTGGAAGTACAGGTGCTATACTGGGAGCATTTGGTCCCATATTGGGATTGTGCTTGGAGAGCTGTGATCCAGACTGGCATCATACTGGAAGTACAGATGCTATACTGGGAGCATTTGGTCCCATATTGGGATTGTGCTTGGAGAGCTGTGATCCAGACTGGCATCATACTGGGTGCGTTGGGGCCCATACTGGGAGCACGGGGCCCATACTGGGATCGTGCCTGAAGAGCTGTGGCTCAGGCTGGCATCATACTGGGACCGGTGGGTCCATACTGGGACGGTAGTGGGCAGTGCTGGGCTGTACTGCTGCGCTCTGGGGCTGGGGGGGGGTCCCTGTCGCCCCCCCCCACCAGCAGAACCAGCCCCTCTGTCGGGAATTCCAGGTCTTACCCACGTCAAGGGCCTGACCCACAGCTGACCCACAAGTGCCCCCACTGCCCCCTAACTGCCCCCCCAATCCCCCCCAGCCGCCCCCCAACTGCCCCCCATCTCCCAGCCACCCCCCAACTTCCCCCCATTCCCCCCACCTGCCCCATAACTGCCCCCAATTCCCCCCAACTGACCTATAAGTGTCCTCCAACTGCCCCCCCACCCCTTAATTCCCCCCCCCACTGACCCATTTTGCCCCAGTTTTGCTGGTTTTCCCCATTTCGCCCCAGTTTTCCCCATTTGTGGGCCATTTTTGGCGGTTTTGCCCCATTCTGCCCAGTTTTGTCCTGTTTCCCCCCACTTCCGTCCTGGTTTTACCCCAATTTACCTGGTTCTGTGGTTTTGCCCCATTTTCACAGACTCTGTGTTTTGCCCTTTTGGCCTCAGTTTTGCCCATTTTGCCTCAGTTTTGCCCATTTTGCCTTATTTTTGCCTTTCTTGCCCCGGTTTGTGCCCCACTTTACCCAGCTCCCCTATTTTTCTCTTATTTCCCCCTTTTTTTCTCCCCTCTTCTCCCCATTTTACCATTTTCCTCCCAATTTTCCCCAGTTTCTCCCGTTTGTGCCCCATCCTCCACTCCCCCTCTCTCCCTGTTTCTGGTTTGCCCGTTTTTCCTGGTTTCCCCCATTTTTTGCCCCATTTTCATCACGTCTTCCTGTTCCCCCATGTGCTATTTCTCCCCATTTTCCCTATTTCCCCGCTTTTCCCCCATTTCCCCACTTTGCCCCATTCCCCCCTGCCCCATTTTTCCACTTTCCCCATTTTTCCACATATTCCATTTCCCCCATTTCTCCTGTCTCTTTCCCTGGCTTTTCACCAGTTTCCCCCATTTGCCCCATTTTTTTCCCATATCCCCCATTTCTCCTCTGTTTTTTCCTTGGTTTTCTCTATTTCTCCCCACTTTTTTCTGCTTCTCCCCAGTTTCCCCATTTCTTCCCCATTTTTCCCCCATTCCCCCAATCTTCCCCACATTTCTCCCCAGTTTCCCCATCTTTGCTCCCATTTCCCCTGGGTCCCCCTGCCTTTTTTTTTTCCCATGGTTTTTTCCCATGTTTTTTTCCCATTTCCCCCCCATTTCCACCCCATTTCCACCCCATTTCCCTGCAGGATACCATTGTCGGGGGGCTAGGGGGGCAGTGGGGGGGGGCAGGTCCAGCAGCACCAGCTGGGCCCCCCCCCCGAGCACCTCATTCAGCCGCTCCACCGCGTGCATGCGCCACACGTTCCCCCTCCCTAGCGACCACCAGTGCACACCAGTATGCGCCAGTGCCCGCCAGTGCCCCCCCGGCATCCCTTCCTGCCTCCCGGCACTGCCCAGCACAGCCCCCCACCTCCCAGTACAGCCTGCAGCCCCAAATCCCTCCCTCCCAGTATAAACTTGTGCCTTCCAATATGGACCAGTGCCTCCCAATAGGGACCAGTGCCTCCCAGTGAGTCCCAGTATAGGCCAGACCCTCCCCATGACTTGCAGCATGGCCCACAGCCTCAAACCTGTATGGTCCAGTGCCCTCCCCATGACTCCCAGTATGATCCGCAGCCCCCCAGTGCCTCCCAGTATGGCCCAGAGCACCATCCCAGTGACTCCCAGTGCCCCCAGTGCCCTCCCAGTACATCCCAGTGCCTCCTAGTCCCCTCAGCAGCAGTCACAGACTGGGGCCCCGGCAGGGGGGCACCTCCCTCCTCCTCCTCCTCCTCCTCCCCCACACTGGGGGCCTGCGATAGGGTGGGGCCTCCCTGTGACATCACTGGCAGTCCCATATGATGTCACACCTCATGACATCACCCCCGCTGTGGCATGTCATCGTGTGTCACCCTGTATCACGTCCCGCCTCCCCACTGGGGCTGGGGGCACGTGGCAGCCCCAGGTCCCCGCCCCCTCCCCAGGTGTGACGTCGTGCAATGCTGTGTGACGTCACGCCCCGTGACATCACCCCTACCGCAGTGCGTCATCCCGTGTCGCCGCGTGTCCTCCGCGCGTGCGTCCCTGGGGCGGGGAGCATGTGGCAACCCTGGGCCCCCACCTCTCCCAGGTGTGATGTCACGCGACGTCGCGCGATGTCGCCTGCGTCATCCGGCACAGCATCCGGGAGCGCCGCTCCGTCATCGGCGTCTGCTCGTTAGGCGAACGCCGAGACGTCGCTGTCGTGCTGCGGGAGGGGACCCAGGCGTTTTCGGGGGGCACCCAGGCGTCCGGGTCTCACCAGCTCGACAACGTGGGTCCGGGTGGGCAGCTCCCTCCGGCAGGCGATGGCCTCCGCAGGCTGTCCAGCTCGATCGCTCCAGGATTTCGCGCTTCAGCTCCGCCAGCCTTTTTTTTTTCTGGGAATCCCAAATTCCTGGGGGAACGAACGTGCCGGCGGCAGATACACCGCAGCGTCAAGCCGCCGGCCGTGCCACCACCGCTGGCCACCCCCAACCATCAGTCGCTCAGGCTCCTGCCACCCCTTCGGCCAGCGGCACGTCCAACAAAAACACCGTCGCGACCGCAGGGACACGGCGGAGACGGAGGCGAGCTGCGGTGAGGACGGACACGTTGCAGCAGGTGTAACGCTGAAACGCCGCTGAAATGCCCTTAACAACATAATTTAACTTTTTGGTCAGCCCTGAAGCGGTCAGGCAGTGGGACTGATACCGAAAAAGCCGGTCAAAGAAACTCGTTAAGTCTCGATTTTGGAGTTTTAGAAAGCAGGCATTCTTTTTTGCAGCGCTGGGTGCACCGGGGATGGCTCCACCTATCGTGCACGCCGTCAGGCCTAATTGTGCAGGTGAAGTACATGTTCTACATACGTATTCACTAGATTTCCGAGAAATGTTATACATATTCATTCGTTTTCTGGGGAAACTATTAGCATATGCAAATGTCCTTTACGCAGGCACATTGAAGGTCTCTGGTGGTCTTCAGGAGTCCTCTGGTGGTCTTCCATAGTCTTCCTCACTTGTCCGCTACTTGACCCTCCTTAGGTGATTCTGCGCAGCATGGTCCTTTACATGTTTTGATACATCTTATCCTAAAGAATGCTCGTTAGTCCCTAAAAAAATGCTTGTTAGTGCTCTTATTGTCTAAGTTTTCATGAGTGATGTAAAACCATACAGCTAGTTTAAGCTAAATTATCTACAAGGACGAGAACAAAGGCAGGAGTTCTTCTCTTTTCCAGCCCTATCTATCACGCAAGGCCTCTGCTTGTGCTTTCTCAGCAAGATCGTAAATTCATCGAGCATTTAATTAAGTTTTGTGATTGCTCATGGCTCCTCCCTCTTGCTCATTCTCATTTTCTTGATCTTTCAACCTTTACTGTATCAGGACGCTCCCAGCTGAAGTATTCTGCTCTTCTGCTGCCGCTGCTTTTAGCAGGAACGACTTTAGCCGTAGCATCCTGTCAAAGAAACGAAACCCTCCACAGTCACAGCTTGGTTCTGACAGGACCCAGCCACATTTCCCAGCAGCTCCCAAAACTGTTGCAAATATTCCGATAAAGAAATCAAAAATGAATCACCTAGAAGAGTTAGGTTTGATTAAGAAGTAAAATTGTGAAGCATAACGTATAGGATTGTTAAGTTTGAAATGTAGCCATAGAAACTTTAGGAACTGTGTTATGTGTGACTATAGGAACCTTAATATTGTTGAAGTTTGAAATAGCTAACCATAGAAACCTCACCAGGAAGTGATACCGAAAAGCCGGTCGAAGAAATTCTCTAAGACTCGTTTTGGAGTTTTAGAAAGCAGGCATTCTTCATTGCAGCGCTGGATGCACGGGGGATAGTTCCACCTGGCGTGCATACCACAGCTTTAGCACAAACAGGTTATATAGAATAACTAATTGCATGTTAATCAGATCAGTATACATAGACATAAAAATGGTTATGACTGATTATCATAGTACTGCCTACCTCCGATCATCCGCAATGAAGGATCCATTTGAGTCGAAGGGCTGCTTTTACGACCACCGACCCATTTGAAGTTCTCGTTGGCTGGCCTTAAAGTCTTTATTCTTGTCCTTGTTCTTTCATCTGGAAGCTTAACGCAGTTTCAATCCCACGCGGTCCGTTTCAACATTGTTCTCATCTAGCGTACGGGAACATCTACTCATAGGAGCAAAGAACTGCAAAACTTATGAGTAACTAGCTCTACTAGTTAATTGCTTGGCTATACTTTGGTCTATTGTTTCAATCATAGTGTTAGTATAAGATTTCTAATAGTTATTTACCAAATCTCACTTTTACAGTCACTTAGCAGCAAACCAGTTTCCACGGCTGGTACAAAATATTAAAACCATCGAAATATTTAGACATACCATACAGAATGTATGGAAATATGCTATCAGAAGCTATTGGTTTTTCTATGTTTTGTTTCAAGAAACAAAGGAAACCGTCATGGACACCGGTTACGCTGCTTGGAAACCCGTCACCCTTCCCATCTCGATTTGAGTATCGAAGATTCCAATCGGTAGAGCTAAGTGCAGTTGACCAATGATTGTTTTTAAATAAGAATATTGATGAGGTTATATGAGGACCAATCGCTATAAAGGTTAAATTTAAGAGCATAGCATGCGTTTTTATGGAGAGAGCTTATGTAACAACGACCTGACAGAAAAAGTCTATAAAAACCTGATGGATTTTGATACTAAGTTGGACACACCTTTGGAGGAGCGATCCCCCGGTGTCCCCCTGCTTCTTAACGTCACATTGGCTGTGAGAAACGCACTCACGCTGAATTTCATCAATTTTACAAGTTTATTATAGAACAAACAGCGCCGGGCGCGCGGTCAAAACCAGAGGCGCGCCGCTTATACCCGAACTCGCCTTTTTATACGCTGTGTTCGCGGCGTTTCCAAGGGGTTATTTGAATATTTCAGGGATCTATTAACGTAACTCCGCCCCAGACCGCCCCCACTTGCGCGCGTCTCGCGGTTCAGAGGGGCCTTCGGGGATCTGCGAGGGATGAAGTCAGTAGTCTTCCTCCGGCTGCACTTTTCACCCTGTCGTTTTCCTCCAGTCGCGCTTTTCAATATTTTCACATTAAACTTCTGTTTTTCCTTTGTTCTTCCTGTATCTTTCACGTCAAAGAATCTTTGACCCCCAAAATGCTGTTCTCATGCTAACAAATCACTCCTTATCTTCTTACTTGTGTTCTCAGTTTCACTCGTCCTTGAGTCCCTATGTCTGTTTTTCCGTGTTTTCACAAATCTATCCACACATCCTTTAATTACTTGAGTTACAGGATGTCTCATCTCATCAGAAGAAACTACATATTCTGCTTGTGCCCACTTATTGCCCGCAAACTATAAAATACAATTGATGTCCGGAATATATCAACTACATATTTCCCGCGTTAAGGCCTAATTTAGTGGCTGTGAAATGTATATCGGCTTTCGCAACACGAGAACACTGAAATTTGCCTAACTACTGCATAAGCGACGTCCCGAAAGGATGTTTGCCTCACTGCCACTAATATATATATTCCGGACATCAATTGTATTTTATAGTTTGCGGGCAATAAGTGGGCACAAGCAGAATATGTAGTTTCTTCTGATGAGATGAGACATCCTGTAACTCAAGTAATTAAAGGATGTGTGGATAGATTTGTGAAAACACGGAAAAACAGACATAGGGACTCAAGGACGAGTGAAACTGAGAACACGAGGAGTGATTTGTTAGCATGAGAACAGCATTTTGGGGGTCAAAGATTCTTTGACGTGAAAGATACGAGAAGAACAAAGGAAAAACAGAAGTTGAACATGAAAATATTGAAAAGCGCGACTGGAGGAAAACGACAGGGTGAAAAGTGCAGCCGGAGGAAGACTACTGACTTCATCCCTCGCAGATCCCCGAAGGCCCCTCCGAACCACGAGACGCGCGCAAGTGTGGGTGGAGTTACGTTAATGGATCCCTGAAATATTCAAATAACCCCTTGGAAACGCCGCAAACACAGCGTATAAAAAGGCGAGTTCGGGTATAAGCGGCGCGCCTCTGGTTTTGACCGCGCGCCCGGCGCTGTTTGTTCTATAATAAACTTGTAAAATTGATGAAATTCAGCGTGAGTGCGTTTCTCACAGCGGCAGTGAGGCAAACATCCTTTCGGGACGGGGCTTACGCAGTAGTTAGGCAAATTTCGGTGTCCGCGTTTTGCGAAAGCCGATCTACGTTTCACGTCGGAATTAATCAGTTTTTACGCCCGATTTCGGTAACAAAACCGCGCTCCGGTTAGCACCGAGCAGCAAAAGCGGGATCAGATCCCGTAGGAAACCCTCCCTCGAGGGCCAGGATAAGGCTGAGCGCCCAGTCAGCCCAAGGCGACGATCACCAGTGCTCCCAGTCCTCCCAGTCCGGCGACTCCCCAGCGCTCCCGCTGTGAGGTAAAGACGCCCCGCCCCTCCACCTCCACACAGCGGACTCCCGTCGTGCCCCGCGCCTCGCCGCCCCCCCCCGCCAGCCGCGGTGCACCCTGGGAGTTGTAGTCCCCACGCCCCTCCCTCCTCCCTTACGCCACACCCCCTTCCCGCCCAGCGCCGGACTCCATTTCCCGTCGTGCCCCGCGGCGCCGGGCGGGACCTTCCCGGCCACCGTCCTTCTCCTTCCCCTTTACCCAGCCAGGCGCCGCCGGGCCCGGGCCCCGGGCCCGGGCGCCGCCATGTCGGAACCTTTGGGTTGGTGCGTTGAGGCCGTACGAGCGGCGGCCGAACCGGGACTGGCCCGGGCTTTGTTGGCGTTGCGGACCCGTCACACTCGGCGACCGGGAGGTGCCGCTCGGTTTCGGGAACGGGGTGGCTTGGGGCCGTTGTTGGAGTTGTTGGGGCCTGAGAGGCCTCGGCGCACCCTCGATTTGGCTCTCAGCGTTCTCGGGAATTGTTGCACCGAGCCCGGTTGCCGCCGTCAGGCTCGGCGCCTCGGCGGCGTCCCACGCCTCGGTGAGTGCCGGCGCCGGGAGGTGTTCGGGGAGGGAATGGGACAGCCCACAGCCCCCCCCATAGAGGGAATGGGACAGCCCACAGCCCCCCCCATAGAGGGAATGGGACAGCCCACAGGCCCCCCTATAGAGGGAATGGGACAGCCCACAGGCCCCCCCCCCCCCCCACTGGGAATGGGTCTGGACCCCACAAAGGGGGAGTGGGACAGCCCAGACCCCCCCCCCCCCCCAATACTGGGAATGGGTCTGGACACCCCCCCCATACTGGGAATGGGACAGCCCAGAGCCCCCCCACCCCAGTACTGGGAATGGGACACCCCCTGTCCCTTACCACGACCTTTGACCCCTGACCTGTCCCCATGTCCCCATCCGTCCCCCTTTCCCCTCGGCATGTCCCTAACCACGACCTTTGACCCCTGACCTGTCCCTCAGGGCGTCCCCATGTCCCCATCCGTCCCCCTTTCCCCTCGGCATGTCCCTAACCACGACCTTTGACCCCTGACCTGTCCCTCAGGGTGTCCCCATCCGTCCCCCTTTCCCCTCGGCATGTCCCTAAGCATGTCCCCTAACCATGACCTTTGACCTGAGGCTGTCCCCCTGTCCCTGACCTCTGCCCTCTCTTCCCGCAGTGGCCCTGCTGTCCTCGCCGGGGCCGGAGAGCGTGCAGAACCGGGTGGCCCGCACCCTCGCCAACCTGGCGCTGGAGCCCGACGGCGCCCGGGATGTCCTCGATGCCGGTGAGCGGGGTCCCCGCGTGTCCTCGGGGATCCCTCGGGTGTCCCCAAGGGCTGCGGGGGACAAGTACGTCTTCCCCGGGGTGCTTTGGGTGTCCGCAGGGTCCCTTGGTGGGGTCTCCAGGGGGTCCCCGAGCTCTCCAGGGGTCACCTGAAGTGGTTTTGGGGGGTCTCCTGGCTGTCCATGAGGTCCCCTAAGCGTTCTCAGGGCTCCTTCGGGTGTCCCCAAGGTGCCACCCCGTCCCCTAACGGGTCCCCACGTCCCCAACGACTCCCTTAATGGCTTTCTCCTCCCTGTGGGTGCTGGGACGCCCTCGGGGGTGCCCCCCGACGGGTGCCACGTCCCCGGAGGGTGTCCCCAGCATACGCCTCGATGCGTTTCTCAGCACCGCGGGTAGCGGGGTGTCCCCAACTTGTCCCCTAACAGGCCCGTACGTCCTCAAAGGGTGTCCCCGATACCCTCCTTAACGGTTTTCTCATCTCTCGGAGCACCAGGACATCCTCGGGGTGTCCCCTAACGGTCCCCGAGGCTCCCCCCCCCACCTTAACTCTGTCCCCCTCTTCCCTTGCAGGTGCTGGCCCCCTCCTGGTGTCGCTGGCCGCCTCCTGCGGCACCCCCGAGTGCCTCCACAGTGCCGCCCGTGCCCTCCGCATCTTGGGGGCCGCCCCGGCCCCCCGCCGGGCCCTCGGCCGAGCCGGGGCCGTCCGAGCCTTGGCTTCCCGCTTGGCATCCCTCTCTCCGGCCCATCCCGCCTGCCCAGCCGTCGCCCGAGCCCTGCGGGGTCTCACCGACAGCCCCGGCCCTTCGGCCGACGACGTGGCCCCCGCTTTGCCCGCTTTGGCTGCCCTGGCCGCTCACGCCAAGCGGGACCACCGCCAACCCGCCCTGGGAGCCATCGCCAACGCCTGCGCCCGCGCTCCTCTCCGACCCGCCCTGGGGGCTGCCGGGGCGGTGGAAGCGGTGACCGAGGAGGTGAGGAGAGCGTTGGCGTCCCCCAACGTCGCCGGTGCCACCGTAGCTGTCCGGGCGCTCTGCCTGTTGTGCCGGGAAGCCGTTAACCGGGCGCGGGTACGAGCGGCCGGCGGGTTGGGGCTGCTCCTGCGTCTCCTGGCCGAACCCCGCGCCCGGCCGTGGCGTCCCCGCGTCCTCCTGGCTTTGGCCGCCTTCGCCTACGACCAAGAGGCGCTGGTGGCTCTGGAAGCTCGAGGCCTCGTCCCGCTGCTCGCCGACGTCCTGCGAGCCCGGGCCGATGAGGAGGAGGAGGAAGAGGAGGAAGAGGAGGAGGAGGAAGAGGAAGAGGAGGAGGATGAAGCCGCCGCATCCTGCGATCTTCCTCGGGAGCTGCCTGGCCCGCCCGGGGCCGGTGCGGCCGCCGGGAGCTTGCGGGGACTCAAGTGAGTGGGGGGGGTGGGGGTGGACAGACGGACAGGGTTTTGGGGGGAGCTGCGGGACTTTGGCATCTCCTGGGGGTGTCCCTGGGGGTCTTTGGGGGCGTGGGGGGGCTCCCTGGGATCACCTTTGGGGTCCTCGTCACCTCGAGTCCTGGCGGGGGGCAGCCCTGGGATTGCCTTCGGCATCCTTGGCAACAGAAGAGGGGTCCTGGGGGGGTCCCCAGCCCCTTGTGCAGGTGGCGGAGGGTGAAGGGGGGGGGGGTCCAGGCTGTCCCTTAGTGACACCCTGGGGGTCTGGGGCTGTCCCTGTCCCCCCACCCAAACTGCTCAGCCCCCCTATTTCTCCCCCCAGGTCCTGGCTCCTCTCTGAAGCTGCTTCCCCACCGCCCTCCCCTCCATCCTCCACCGTTCCCCCCCACTGCCCCTCTCCCCCCCGCCGTCGCCTGCCCCCCATGGGGGCCCTGGCCCTGCCCCGGGGGGTGGGCGAGGGGGATCCCTGGCTCCCCGAAGCTCCCGCTCTCCTACTTTTGGGACGGCTGGCAGCCGCTGATGAGCCCAGCCGAGCCCTGGCCACTGCCCCCGTTGTTTCGGGGCTCCTTCGCTACCTGACGGGGGTCCCTGCCCCAGCCCCCCGGGCTGCCCGGGTGCTGCAGCGCCTGACAGGGCACCCTGCTTTTTTGGGGGCCCTGGTCCGGGCTTACGTCCCCTCCCTGCTCCGCTCCTGGCTGGTCCTCGGCTTCACCCCACCCCAGGCCGAGGAGCTTTCGCGGCCCGGGGGACCCAGGCATCCGACTGCCCCCCCTCACCCCCGCCAGGCACGCCTCAAGGAGTTGGGTGAGTTATGGGGGGGCTTCAGGGAGCTAACTGGAATTCCCGGGAGTCACGGCTGGCCTTTGAGCATCACGCCAGGGGTTCCTTGGGGGCTTTTGGGGGTCCCTGGGGGTCCTTGTTGACCTTTTGGGGTCCCCAAGGTTTCCTGGGGGACTATTGGGGGTCCCCAGGGGGTCCTGGGTGGCCTTTGGGGGTCTCGGGGGGGGCTGCTGGGAGTCCCACAGCAGGGTGACCTTTAGGGGTCTTTGAGGTGTCCCCAGCGGGCTATTAGGGGTCCCAAGGAGTCCCTGGGGGATTATTTGGTATCTGTGGGGGTCCTTGGTGGACTTTGGGGGGTCCCTGGAGGTCCTGGGTAGTCTTTGGGTGTCCCTGGGGGGCTGTAGGAGGTCCCCAGGGGGTCCTGAGTGGCCTTTTGGGGGCTCCTGGGGTGTCCCTAGTGGTCTTTACATGATCCCCGGTGGCTTTTGGGAGTCCCCAGTTGTCCCTGGGGGGCTTCGGGTGTCCTTGGAGGGCTGCTGGATGTCTCTGGGGGACTCTTGGGGGTCCTGGGTGCTGGTTTGAGTCTCCTGGGGTGATCCTGGGGGGCGGGAGGAGGAGGTAAGATCCACAGCGGGATCCTATGGACCTCACAACCCCCCCCCCCAACCCCAATATATCCCTGTGTCTCCCCAGGTGAGGGACTCCTGCGCAACCTGGGGGCGGCAGCAGCGGCCCCCTTCGGCGTGGGGCTGCTGACTCACATGCTGCGCTGCGGGGCCCCCCCAGCCCGCCTGGCCTGCGCCACCGCCCTGCCTTTGCTCGCCAGGTACCGACCCTATAGCGACCCTATAGCACCCCTATAAAGCCCCTGGAGGTTCCCTGCTGCGCCCCCCCCCACCCCGAACTGGCCCGTAACTCACCTTGGGGGGGGTCCCTCACGCATTCCCCTGCACCCGGACCCGTAAATCTTCTATAGAACCCGTATGTCCCCTATAGACTCTATAGCGTCCCTGTAGCCCCCCCCCAGAACCAGCCCCATAACTCCCGTGGGAGATCCCCAATGTGTTCCCCTGTGCCTGAGCCCGTAAATCCTCTATAAAACCCGTATGTCCCCTATAGACTCTATAGCGTCCCTGTAGCCCCCCCCAGAACCAGCCCCATAACTCACGTGGGAGATCCCCGATGTGTTCCCCTGTGCCCGAGCCTGTAAATCCTCTATAAAGCCCAATACATCATCTATAGAGCCTTTTAAGTCCCCTATAGCGCCTCTGCGGCCCCCTCTAGCCCCCATAACCAGCCTGATAACTCACGTGGGAGATCCCCGATGCGTTCCCCTGTGCCCGGGCCCGTAAATCCTCTATAAAGCCCAATACATCATCTATAGAGCCTTTTAAGTCCCCTATAGAGCCTTTTAAGTCCCCTATAGAGCTTCTGCGGCCCCCTCTAGCCGCCATAACCAGCCTGATAACTCACGTGGGAGATCCCCAATGTGTTCCCCTGTGCCTGAGCCCGTAAATCCTCTATAAAACCCGTATGTCCCCTATAGACTCTATAGCGTCCCTGTAGCCCCCCCCCATAACCAGCCCAATAACTCCCGTGGGAGATCCCCGATGTGTTCCCCTGCGCCCGGGCCCGTAAATCTTCTATAAAGCCCAGTACATCATCTATAGAGCCTTTTAAGTCCCCTATAGAGCTTCTGCGACTCCCCCTAGCCCCCATAACCAGCCTGATAACTCACGTGGGAGATCCCCGATGTGTTCCCCTGCACCCGGGCCCGTAAATCCTCTATAAAGCCCAATACATCATCTATAGAGCCTTTTAAGTCCCCTATAGAGCCTTTTAAGTCCCCTATAGAGCCTCTGCAGCCCCCTCTAGCCCCCAGAACCAGCCCCATAACCCACCTGCGGGGTTGCCGCACAGATTCCCGCTTGTTCACTGGTCTCAAGTGCCTATAGAGCCCCATAGGATCCGGATGGGGTCCCCGAAACAGCCTGTAGATCCCACATAGGTGCTCAGTATAGATTTCTTTAGGCAAGGCAGGGCATGCATTATATATATTTTCCCAGTAGGTGGCCCCCTCGATCCACTACAGACAATTTCATAAGTGTTTCCTCTAGATTTCCCCGTAACAAACCCCTACACATCTTCCGTAGGTCGCCTCGTAGTGAGTGCAATAATTTCCTATAGATCCCCTATTTCTGGCCCCGTAGAGCCCCCGTAAATCCTCTATAGGTCCCCAGTGCCCAAGTCTATAGATTACCTATAGGGGCCCCCTGCAGAACTCGCCACGGGCAGCCCTGTGTGTTCCCTATGGCTGCCCCATAAGCAGCCCTGCTAGTCCCCTATGGATGCCTCATAGGCAGCCCCATAAGTCTCATATAGATTTCCTCCCTATAGCCCTATAGTTCCCCTATACATCTGCCTACAGAAATCCTATACGTTCCCTCTGTGTGCCCCCCCCCCCGTGTCATCAGCGTGTCATTGATGTGTCACAGGCACGTGGCAGCCCCCCGGGGTGGGGGGCGGCCCTAGACCCTGTAGCGTCCCCCACGCGTTGGCGTGACATCGTTGGCATCGCGATGGCGCGACCCACGGCGTTGGTGTCGCGTTGGCGTGACCCACAGCCTCGGCGCCACCCGCGACGTTGGCATCACCCACAGCACTGGCGTCACGTTGCCGTGGCCCATGACGTTGGCATCGCGTTGGCATCGCCTACAGCGTTGGCGTCGCGTTGCCGTGACCCGCGTCATTGCCAGGACTTGTGTCGGTGTCACGTTGAGTGCGACCAACGGTGTCGACGTCACGTTGGTGCGACCAACGGTGTCGACGTCACGTTGGTGCGACCCACGGTGTCGGTGTCACGTTGAGTGCGACCAACGGTGTCGGTGTCACGTTGAGTGCGACCCACGGTGTCAGTGTCACGTTGAGTGCGACCAACGGTGTCGACGTCACGTTGAGTGCGACCCGCGGTGTCGACGTCACGTTGGCGCGACCCGCGTTGGCGGCGTCACGTTGGCGCGACCCGCGTCATTGGCGTGACTCGGGTCATCGTTGTCACGGTGGCACGACCTGTGCTGTTGGTACGACCCTTGGCACTGGCGCGGCGTCGGCGTGACCGTTGGCGTCCCTTTGCCATGACGCTGGCGTGACACGCGTCCTTGACATGTGCAGGCCGGCGTCCCCGGCGCGGGGGCTGCTGTGGGGAGGGGGTGCGGTGGCCCTGCTGCTCTCGGCGGTGGCCCGGGGCCCCACGTCCCCCTACGAGCCCCCCCCAGCCTTCGCCCTCTACGCTGCCGACGCTATCGCCCTCCTGCGGGGACATGCCGGGGACACGCCGGGGGACATCGGGGACGCGGCAGGGGACGGTGAGGACACGCCGGGACGTGCCGGCGCCGAGGACCTGCAGGTACGGCCCCATGGGGTGCTGGGGACAAGCGATGGGGACGTTGAGGATGTGGTGGGGGACACGGTGGCCGCTGGGGATCGTTGGGGACGCGGAGGATCGTTGAGGACTTGTGGGGACACTGAGGAGCCGGTTGGGGACGTGGGGATCGTGAGGGACTCGTGGGGACGGACGGACGGGGATACTGGGGACATCGGGGATCCCTTGGGGACATCCAGATGGGGACGCTGGGACACCCACGGACTCCCAGGTGCTCTTGGGGATCCGCAGGTGCACGGGGACACCAGGGACCCATGGGAACACGGGGACGCCGAGGACCTGTGGGGACAAGCGGACAGACGTGGGGAGAGTGGCGACGTCCTTGGGGAGAACGGTGACCTGCAGAGACCTCTGGACCGACGCAAGGACCTCAAGGACCCGTGGGGACACCCGGCCACCTTTGGGGACACCGAGGACACCTGGGGACACATGGATGGCCACGCAACCTCTCCTGCGGATGGACACGGTGACATTGGGGACACGCCGGGGTGCACCGATGGACACGGGGACCCGTGGGGACGTGCAGACGGGCTCGGGGACGCTGATGACTCGTGGGGACCCCCAGGGTCCCCGTGTCCCCTGTCCCCTGTGACCCTCTACCCCCCACCCCTGCTGTCCCCTGTGTCCCCATGTCCCCAAGTATCTCCAGACCCATTTTCCCTGGGGCCCCCCTGTCCCCAAGCGTCCCAGAGGGCTGCTAAACGTCCCCGATCATCCTCTTGTCCCCAGCTGTCCCCAAACCCTCCCAACCTCCATTCCCAAGTGGCCCCAAGACCCCCCAAATGTCCCCTGCTATCCTCTTCTCCTCCGCTGTCCTCAAACCTCCCCAACTCACGTCCTCGGGTGCCTCTGAGGTCCTCCAACCCACGTCCCCAACTGTCCCCGCGTCCCCAGGTTTCCCCAAACCCCCTTGACCCGTGTCCCCAGGTGTCCCCAGCGTCCTCCAACCCGTCTCCCCAACCATCTCCCTGTCTCCGAGCCTCCCTAAGCTCCTCCAACTCCTGTCCCCAAGCGTCCCCAAGCTCCTCCAACCCATCTCCACCACCGTCTCCAGCCCCCCAAGCATCCCCGACCCCCCCAGCCGCGCGTCCCCCAGCGTCCCCAATGTGTCCCTACGCCCGGACCCCCCACGACCTCCTCCTCCTCCCCAACGGCACCCACCCCGGGGTGCCAGCGGCCCGGGCGGCCCTGACCCGGGGGTCCCCCGTCTTGGGAGCCATGTTGGGGGGAGCCTTCGCCGAGGCCCGCCAGGCAGCGGTGACCTTAGGCTGCGCCCCCCGCCACCCTCTCCTCCTCCTCCTCCATTTTGTCCACGGCTGCCGGGGTCACCCCAAGGACAAATGTCCCCTCCTGTCCCCCCCGGTGTCCCCCGCCGCCGCCGACGCTGCCGTCGCCTTGGCCCGCCGTTATTTGGTGGACGGCTTCGAGGGCGTCATGGTCGCCGCCGTCACTGCGTCCCCCGGTGCCCTCTGGACCTTGGCCGAGAGGTGGGGTTGCGCCCCGTTGGCCACCCGGGCCGCCCAAGCCATTTTGGGGGGGCCACCCCACGACGTGGCCCCTCGTTTGGTTCGGGTGGCGCGGTTGGCCCGATGTCCCCCTCGCCTGGCCAGGGCCTTGATGGCTGCCGTGGCACCCCGGGGGGTCCAGCCCCACCTTGAGATGGGGGAGCCGTGGGGTGGGGGTGACCCCCTGCTGCGACTCCCCGGAGATGCCAATGGGGACCTCGGGGACGTCCAGGAGGACCTCGGGGACTTGGAAGATGATTTTGGGGTCCCTTACGAGGATCTCGGGGATAGCCGGGGAGACCTTGGCAACGTGGCAGACCCCTTTGGGGACCCTTCTGTGGATGTCGGGGAGCCCTTAGGTGAAGATGATGCGGACGTGGAGGTCGAGGGGCCTCTCTAAGACCTTGGGGACCCCTTTGGGGATCTTGGGGACCACTGCATGGGTGTTGGGGACCCCTTAGATGAAGACGAGGAGGACGTGGAGGTCGGGGACCTCTCTAGGACCTTGGGGACCACTGCATCAGTGTTGGGGACCTCTTGGATGAGAACGTGGAGGTCAGGGACCTCTCTGAGACCACGGGGACGCCCTCGGGGACATCTCTGGACGTTAGGGACCCCTTAGACGATGTGGACGTGAAGGTCAGAGGACTTCTCCAAAGCCTTGGGGGGCCCTTTTTTATGGGTCTTGGCCACCCCGTAGATGAAAATCGGGAGGACGTGGAGGTCAGGGGACCTTTCTGAGACCTCGGGGACACCCTGGAGGACCCCTTTATGCCCTTAGACAGAGACGAGGAAGACGAAGACGTCAGGAGAGCTCTCTGAGATCTTGGGGACACCTTTAGGGACCTTGAGGAGATGGAGGACACCTTCAGGGACCTCAGGGAGGACTTTGTGGCCTTCAAGGACGTGGTGGACCTTCTCGGGGACCCCTTAGATGAGGACGTGGAGGTCAAGGGACCTCTCTGAGACCTCGAGAACACCCATTAATCTGGGGACGCGCTGAAGGACCGTAGCAACTTTGGAGAACCCTTAGGTGAAGATGAGGAGGACGTGGAGGTTGAGGGACGCCCTTGGGGTCCTCCTCTACACGTTGAGGCCCTTTTTGATGATAAAGACGAGGCTGGGGAGATGGGGACCCCCCCCATGAGGACCTTGGGGACCTCATCTAGATGTTGACGCTTTTTTTTTTTTGATGATGATGATGATGATGAAGGTGAGGCCAGGGAGGTGGGGGGACCTACCCCCACCCCCCCCCAGGTTATGGGGCATCCCCACAGCGTCAGGGCGGGGCCGCTATGGGAGGGGCACCCGGTTTCAGGTTGATTTCGCGGGGTTGGGGGGTCGTGACTGTAACGAAGGCGACGCACAATAAAAGGAGGTGAAACTGCTCCGGCGTGCTCAGGATTCGGGCGGCTGCCTCCCCCCCCCCGTGCCCCCGTATCCCATGGACCCAGGCGTGTCCCCCCCGTATCCCATAGACCCAGGTGCGTGTGTCCCCCCCCCGTATCCCATAGACCCAGGCATGTGTGTGTCCCCATATCCCATAGACCCAGGCGCGTGTCCCCCCCCGTATCCCACGGACCCAGGCATGTGTGTCCCCCTTATCCCATAGACCCAGGCATGTGTCCCCCCCCCGTATCCCATAGACCCAGGCGTGTGTCCCCCCCCATATCCCATAGACCCAGGCACGTGTGTTCCCCCCTGTATCCCACGGACCCAGGCGTGTGTCCCCCCCGTATCCCATAGATCCACGCGCGCGTCCCCCCCCATATCCCATACACCCAGGTGCATGTCCCCCCCCGTATCCCATAGACCCAGGCGCGTGTGTCCCCCCCGTATCCCATAGACCCAGCCGCGTGTCTCCCCCATATCCCACGGACCCAGGCATGTGTCCCCCCCGTATCCCACGGACCCAGGCACGTGTCCCACCCCCCCTGTATCCCATAGACCCAGGCATGTGTCCCCCCCCGTATCCCACGGACCCAGGCATGTGTCCCCCCCCATATCCCATAGACCCAGGCGCGTGTGTCCCCCCCGTATCCCATAGACCCAGGCGCGTGTCCCCCCCCATATCCCACAGACCCAGGCATGTGTCCCCCCCATATCCCACGGACCCAGGCATGTGTCCCCCCCCCATATCCCATAGACCCAGGCGCGTGTGTCCCCCCCGTATCCCATAGACCCAGGCGCGTGTCCCCCCCCATATCCCACAGACCCAGGCATGTGTCCCCCCCCATATCCCACGGACCCAGGCATGTGTCCCCCCCCCATATCCCATAGACCCAGGCGCGTGTGTCCCCCCCGTATCCCATAGACCCAGGCGCGTGTCCCCCCCGTATCCCACGGACCCAGGCGTGTGTCCCCCCCCATATCCCATAGACCCAGGCGCGTGTCCCCCCCCCCCGTATCCCACGGACCCAGGCGCGTGTCCCCCCCGTATCCCATAGACCCACGCGCGTGTCCCCCCCCATATCCCATAGACCCAGGCATGTGTGTCCCCCCCGTATCCCATAGACCCAGGCGCGTGTCCCCCCCCATATCCCACAGACCCAGGCATGTGTGTCCCCCATATCCCACGGACCCAGGCATGTGTCCCCCCCCCCGTATCCCATAGACCCAGGCGCGTGTCCCCCCCGTATCCCATAGACCCAGGCATGTGTCCCCCCCCCCGTATCCCATAGACCCAGGCGCGTGTCCCCCCCGTATCCCACGGACCCAGGCATGTGTCCCCCCCCGTATCCCACGGACCCAGGCGCGTCCCCCCCCCATATCCCACGGACCCAGGCATGTGTCCCCCCCCGTATCCCATAGACCCAGGCGCGTGTCCCCCCCGTATCCCACGAACCCAGGCGTGTGTGTGTCCGTGTCCCCCCCCCCCCCATATCCCATGGACCCAGGCATCCGGGCCTGTTCCCTTCCCAACTCCAAGTCCCCTCCTTCTCCTCCCTCCCACGGACGCTGGCATCCGGGCCCCCCCCCTCCCCGTATCCCACGGACCCACGCATCCGCTCCCCCTCCCCGTATCCCACGGACCCAGTCATCCGGGCCCCCTCCGTATCCCACGGACCCCTCCGTATCCCACGGACCCTTCCGTATCCCACGGACCCCCCCCGTATCCCACGGACCCAGGCATCCGGGCCCCCCCCCCAGCCGCCTCGTATCCCGTGAACTCAGGCGTCCGGCCATTTCCCCCCCCCTTTTTTCCCTGGCCGGCACCCAAGCGTCCGGGTGCTTCCATACATGGGCACCGAGGGGCCCGCGAGGGGAGACGTCACGGCGTGGGGGGGCCGCACCCAGTCCCGGCCATGGACGACCTGGGTAAGAGTCGCACGCGTCCGGCCGGCCGACCATCGCCGTCGCCAGTCCGGCCATTCCCGGAGTTGGGAAGGCGGCGGGGAGGACGGAGATTGGGGGTCCGGATGCCTGGGACCACGGGTGGTGGGATGGGTGGGTGGTGGGATGTTGGGTACCGCAGAGGGCGTGGGTGCGGGGAGGGGTGGGTGCCCGGGCAACTGGGTCCGTGGTGGAGGGGATGGATGGGTGCTGGGACGCCTGGGTCCCTGGTAACTGGGTCCGTGGTGGAGGGGATGGATGGGTGCTGGGACGCCTGGGTCCCTGGTGGAGGGGATGGATGGGTGCTTGGGTCCCTGGTGCAGGGGACGGATGGGTGCCGGGACGCCTGAGTCCCCGATGGAGGGGATGGATGGGTGCCGGGACGCCTGGGTCCCCGATGGAGGGGATGGATGGGTGCCGGGACGCCTGGGTCCCTGGTGGAGGGCACGGATGGGTGCTTGGGTCCCTGGTGCAGGGGACGGATGGGTGCTGGGACGCCTGGGTCCCCGATGGAGGGGATGGATGGGTGCCGGGACGCCTGGGTCCCTGGTGGAGGGGATGGATGGGTGCTTGGGTCCCTGTTGCAGGGGACAGATGGGTGTTGGGACGCCTGGGTCCCCGATGGAGGGGATGGATGGGTGCTCAGATGCCTGGGTCTGTGGTGGAGGGGATGGATGGGTGCTCGGATGCCTGGGTCCCTAGTGCAGGGTATGGATGGGTGCTCGGATGCCTGGGTCCCTAGTGCAGGGTATGGATGGGTGCTCGGATGCCTGGGTCCCTAGTGCAGGGGATGGATGGGTGCTCAGATGCCTGGGTCCCTGGTGCTGGGGATGGATGGGTGCCTGGGTCCTTGTTGCAGGGGATGGATGGGTGCTCAGATGCCTGGGTCCCTGGTGCTGGGGATGGATGGGTGCCTGGGTCCTTGTTGCAGGGGACGGATGGGTGCTTGGGCACCTGGGTCCCTGGTGGAGGGCATGGATGGGTGCTTGGGTCCCTGGTGGAGGGGACGGATGGGTGCTTGGACGCCTGGGTCCCTGGTAGAGGGAATGGATGGGTACCGGGACGCCTGGGTCCCTGGTGGAGGGGATGGATGGGTGCTCGGATGCCTGCATCCCTGGTGGAGGAGATGGATGGGTGCCAGGACGCCTGGGTCCGTGGTGCAGGGGATGGATGGGTGCTTGGATGCCTGGGTCCCTAGTGCAGGGGATGGATGGGTGCTCGGATGCCTGGGTCCCTAGTGCAGGGGATGGATGGGTGCTCAGATGCCTGGGTCCCTGGTGCTGGGGATGGATGGGTGCCTGGGTCCTTGTTGCAGGGGACGGATGGGTGCTTGGGCACCTGGGTCCCTGGTGGAGGGCATGGATGGGTGCTTGGGTCCCTGGTGGAGGGGACGGATGGGTGCTTGGATGCCTGGGTCCCTGGTAGAGGGAATGGATGGGTACCGGGACGCCTGGGTCCCTGGTGGAGGGGATGGATGGGTGCTCGGATGCCTGCATCCCTGGTGGAGGAGATGGATGGGTGCCAGGACGCCTGGGTCCGTGGTGCAGGGGATGGATGGGTGCTCGGATGCCTGGGTCCCTGGTGCAGGGGATGGATGGGTGCTGGGACTCCTGGGTCCCTGGTGGAGGGGATGGATGGGTGCTCGGATGCCTGGGTCTGTGGTGCTGGGGATGGATGGGTGCCGGGACGCCTGGGTCCCTGGTGGAGGGGATGGATGGGTGCCTGGGTCCCTGTTGCAGGGGACGGATGGGTGCTTGTGCACCTGGGTCCCGGATGGATGGGTGCTCGGACACCCGGCCCCCCCCCCCCCAGACGCCTGGGTCCCTCACCCCCCCCTCGAACCCCCAGACGCCCTCTTGGCCGACCTGGAGACGACGACGTCGCACCTCGCCCGGCGGCCGGTGCTGCTGACGGACCCGCTGGGGGGGTTGCCCCCCACACACCCGGCCTCTACCCCCGCTGGGGACCCCCCCCGGCCACCCCCACCCCCCTATGGCCCAGTGAGCTCGGGGGGCGTGGGACCGTGAGGGACCCTGGGGACGTTGGGCAACGCTGGGGGCTTTGGGGACACAGAAGACCTCGGGGGGCCATAGGCGTATGGGGGGGGCTGGGGGACATGGGAGGACCTTGGGGACACTGCGGGGGGGGGCTTGGGGGCGTGGGGCTTTGGGGGTGCTGGAGACTTTGGAGACCTTGGGGATGTTGGGGGACGTTGAGTGGCTTTGGGACACTGGGGCCACGGGGGGCCGCCGGGGGTCTTGGGGACATGGGGGGGCTTTGGGGATGTTGGGGACTTTGGGGACATGGGGGGGCTTTGGGGATGTTGGGGACTTTGGGGACACGGCGGGGGGGCTTTGGGACATGGGAGGGGGTTTGGAGGACTTGGGGACCTCGGGACCATTGAGGGGGCCCTGGGAGCTTATCCGGGGGACACGGAGGTTGGAGGTGGGGGACAGTGGGGTTGGGGACCCCCCCCCCCCTGGGCTGGGGACAATGGAGACAGCAGGGGCGAGGACATTGGGGACACGGAGACCTCGAGGACCCCGGGGTTGGGGACGTTGGGGGTGACGGCATCCCAGGTCCCCATTAACCCCCAACACGCCGGTCCCCAGGCGCCAGGGGGGGACACCGAGCAGCTCTACAGGTACGGGGACCTTGGGGACCTGGAGGAGATGTTGGGGACATGGGGGGGGGACAACGTGGGGGGGGGGGGGAGATTTGGGAGGGCAGGATAGAGGGCTGGCATGGGGGGGGGGGGCTGTGGAGAGGACCTTGGGGACACAGAGGCGATGTGCCACCCCCCCCCCCGTGTCCCCGTCCCCCAGCATGGTGCAGAAGACGCGGCCCCCCCCGGCCCCCCCCGGGTCCCCCCGGTTTGGGAGAGCTCGACCGGCTCCTCCGCGACCTCAACGCCACCCACAGTTCCATCGCAGGTACCCCAACCCTGCCGCCCCCAAACCTTCCCAGGGACCCCAAAATCACCTCTGCCTGCCCCAACCCCCCCCCTCCGGGCACCCCAAAAGTCCCCAGAGCACCCCAAAAGTCCCCGGAGCACCCCAAAACTCACCCTGGACACCCCAAACCCCCTCACCTCCTGCCCAAATCACCCTGGGGATCCCCAAAAATCATTCTGGGCACCTCTAAAATCACCCTGGGAACCCCCCAAAACCTTCTGGGGGACTCCAAAACTGGCCATGACCCCCCCCCCCAGATGAGATCCTGGCCCAGTTCCCCCCACTGAAGACTCCCGAGGGGGTGAAGAAGAAGGAGGCGGCGGATGAGGCCGAAGTCAGAATATCCCCCTCCTGGTGAGTGCGTGTCCCCCAGGGCGGGGGGGGGGGGGACGACGACAGCACCCCAAAATGGAGTTACCCTCAGGTGTACCCCAAAATGGGGTTACCCCCCATCAGTTGCACCCCAAAACGGGGTCATCCCCAATTACCAGCCCCCCCTGGACCCACCCCAAGCCTCTCCCTGCCCCCCCCCCCCCCAAAAGCAGCTCGGGGACCCCCCCAGTGCCCCCAACCTCGGCAACCTCGGCCACCCAGGAGCTGGACAAGCTGATGGCCTCGCTCTCCGACTTCCACCTCCGCCGCACCGTAAGTCCGAGGGATTTCAGGATGCGTCCCCCCCCTCATCTTACCCTGCACCCCCATAACTCTCTTTTTCCCTTCTTCCCACCCGCAGCCCCCCCAAAAAAAGGGGGTTCCCGAGGAGGGGAACCTGGACTCGATGCTGGTGCTGCTGCAGTCAGACCTGAGCCGCCAAGGGGTCCCCACGGGGGCGAAGGGGGTTTGTGGGTCCTGCCAGAAGCCCATCGCTGGGAAGGTGGGTTTTGGGGTACCCCTGGAGGGGGGGGGGGGCAGGGAGGAAAAAGGCCGGAGGTGCCTGGTGTTGTACCCCAAAGTCGGGGTTCCTTGTGGGTGTCTTCAAACGGGGCTGCCTGTGGCTGTGCCCCAAAGTGGGGGGTCCTCTGGTGTACCCCAAATAGGGTTAGCTTCGTGCGTGGCCTAAACTGGGGGCGCGCCCCAAAAACGGGGCTACCCCCAGCCAGCTGCACCCCCAAAACAGACCTCACCCAAGCGGGACCCCAAAACGGGGTGTCATCCCTTGGGACCCCCCCCCCTCTTTTTTTCCTTCTCCCGCCTTCCCCCCCCTCCCCGCAGGTGGTGAGGGCTTTGGGGTGCGCCTGGCACCCCGAGCACTTTGTCTGCGCCCGCTGCGGGGGGGAACTGGGGGGGGGCAGCTTCTTCGAGAAGGATGGAGCGCCCTACTGCCCGCGGGACTACGGACGGCTCTTCTCCCCCCGCTGCGCCCGCTGTGCCCAACCCATCCTCGATGTGGGTCGGGGGGACCGTGGGGAGGGTGGTCCTGGGGGCAAGGAGACCTTTTGGGGGGGGCTCGGGGGGGTGGTGGGACCCCCTGGGGTGGTGGGAGCCCTTTAGGTGTAGTGGGACCTTGTGGGGTGGCCTGGGGGGGGGGGAGGGACCTTCTGGGGGGGCCGTGGGACCTTGGGGGGGGACATGGGGTGCTTGTGGGGTGCGTGGGGGCATCGTGGGGTGATGTGGGGGGGGGTGGGACCTCCTCGAGTGCAGTGGGACCTTGTGGGGGGCCATGGGGTGCATGGGGACATCGTGGGGTGATGTGGGGGGTGGTGGGACCCCCTCGAGTGCAGTGGGACCTTGTGGGGGGCCATGGGGTGATGTGGGGGGTGGTGGGACCCCCTCGAGTGCAGTGGGACCTTGTGGGGGTGCGTGGGGTGATGGGGGGGGGTGGGACCCCCTCGAGTGCAGTGGGACCTTGTGGGGGGCCATGGGGTGATGTGGGGGGTGGTGGGACCCCCTCGAGTGCAGTGGGACCTTGTGGGGGTGATGTGGGGTGTGGTGGGACCCCCTCGAGTGCAGTGGGACCCTGTCGGGGTGCGTGGGGTGATGTGGGGTGTGGTGGGACCCCCTCGAGTGCAGTGGGACCTTGTGGGGGGCCATGGGGTGATGTGGGGTGTGGTGGGACCCCCTTGAGCGCAGTGGGATCTTGTAGGGTGCCCTGGGGGCAATGGGACCTTCTGTGGGGCCGTGGTAGACTCATGGGATGTGGGGGGGGGGGGCATCATGGGGTGCAGTGGGACCCCCCGGGGCGGAGTGGGACCTGGGGGGGGGGGGGGGGCTGGCGGTGACATCCCCGTCTCCCCCCATGCAGAAAATGGTGACGGCGCTGGACAAGAACTGGCACCCGGAGCACTTCTGCTGCGTCAAGTGCGGGCAGCCCTTTGGCGAGGAAGGTGGGTGGCCCCCGTGTCCCCTCCCGTGTCCCCTCCCGTGTCCCTGCCGTCTTCCCGTGGCCCGATCCCACGTCCCCGCATCTCGCCATCCCCACGGTGGTCCCACCACCGCCCCCCACGTCCCCGGCTCTCTCCTTCTCGATCTCGGTCTCGCCCCCACGGTCCACGTCCCCCACATCTCGCCGTGGCCCCACGCTTCCCCCGTCCCCGCGCCGTCCCCTTCCCACCATCCTTTTGGCGTCCCTCAGGTTTCCTGGAGAAGGACGGCCAGCAGTACTGCCGCCAGGACTTTGCCGAGCTCTTCTCCAGCCGGTGCCAGGGCTGCGGGCGGCCCATCCTGGAGGGCTACATCGCTGCCCTCGAGGGGCTCTGGCACCCCGAGTGCTTCGTCTGCCGGGTGAGACCCCTGCCACCTCCATGTCCCCACCTCCCCAATCCCTGATGTCCCCACATCCCACGTCCCCACCTCCCCAATCCCTGATGTCCCCACATCCTTACCTCCCTGGTCCCTGATATCCCCACATCCCACGTCCCCACCTCCCCAATCCCTGATGTCCCCACATCCCACGTCCCCACCTCCCCCGGTCCCTGATGTCCCCACGTCCCCACCTCCCCAATCCCTGATGTCCCCACGTCCCCACCTCCCCCGGTCCCTGATGTCCCCACATCCCACGTCCCCACCTCCCCAATCCCTGATGTCCCCACATCCCACGTCCCCACCTCCCCCGGTCCCTGATGTCCCCACGTCCCCACCTCCCCAATCCCTGATGTCCCCACGTCCCCACCTCCCCCGGTCCCTGATGTCCCCACATCCCACGTCCCCACCTCCCCCGGTCCCTGATGTCCCCACGTCCCCACCTCCCCAATCCCTGATGTCCCCACGTCCCCACCTCCCCCGGTCCCTGATGTCCCCACATCCCACGTCCCCACCTCCCCAATCCCTGATGTCCCCACATCCCACGTCCCCACCTCCCCAATCCCTGATGTCCCCACATCCTTACCTCCCTGGTCCCTGATGTCCCCACATCCCACGTCCCCACCTCCCCTGCTCCCCGATGTCCCCACATCCCACGTCCCCACCTCCCCTGCTCCCCGATGTCCCCACATCCCACGTCCCCACCTCCCCTGCTCCCCGATGTCCCCACATCCCACGTCCCCACCTCCCCCGGTCCCTGATGTCCCCACGTCCCCACCTCCCCAATCCCTGATGTCCCCACGTCCCCACCTCCCCCGGTCCCTGATGTCCCCACATCCCACGTCCCCACCTCCCTGGTCCCTGATGTCCCCACATCCCACGTCCCCACCTCCCCCGGTCCCTGATGTCCCCACGTCCCCACCTCCCCAATCCCTGATGTCCCCACGTCCCCACCTCCCCCGGTCCCTGATGTCCCCACATCCCACGTCCCCACGTCCCCACCTCCCCAATCCCTGATGTCCCCACGTCCCCACCTCCCCCGGTCCCTGATGTCCCCACATCCCACGTCCCCACCTCCCCAATCCCTGATGTCCCCACATCCCACGTCCCCACCTCCCCAATCCCTGATGTCCCCACATCCTTACCTCCCTGGTCCCTGATGTCCCCACATCCCACGTCCCCACCTCCCCTGCTCCCCGATGTCCCCACATCCCACGTCCCCACCTCCCCTGCTCCCCGATGTCCCCACATCCCACGTCCCCACCTCCCCTGCTCCCCGATGTCCCCACATCCCACGTCCCCACCTCCCCCGGTCCCTGATGTCCCCACGTCCCCACCTCCCCAATCCCTGATGTCCCCACGTCCCCACCTCCCCCGGTCCCTGATGTCCCCACATCCCACGTCCCCACCTCCCCAATCCCTGATGTCCCCACATCCCACGTCCCCACCTCCCCCGGTCCCTGACGTCCCCACGTCCCCACCTCCCCAATCCCTGATGTCCCCACGTCCCCACCTCCCCCGGTCCCTGATGTCCCCACATCCCACGTCCCCACCTCCCCAATCCCTGATGTCCCCACATCCCACGTCCCCACCTCCCCAATCCCTGATGTCCCCACATCCTTACCTCCCTGGTCCCTGATGTCCCCACATCCCACGTCCCCACCTCCCCAATCCCTGATGTCCCCACGTCCCCACCTCCCCCGGTCCCTGATGTCCCCACATCCCACGTCCCCACCTCCCCAATCCCTGATGTCCCCACATCCCACGTCCCCACCTCCCCAATCCCTGATGTCCCCACATCCTTACCTCCCTGGTCCCTGATGTCCCCACATCCCACGTCCCCACCTCCCCTGCTCCCCGATGTCCCCACATCCCACGTCCCCACCTCCCCTGCTCCCCGATGTCCCCACATCCCACGTCCCCACCTCCCCTGCTCCCCGATGTCCCCACATCCCACGTCCCCACCTCCCCCGCTCCCTGATGTCTCCATGTCCCCACGTCCCCGTCCCCAGGAGTGTTTCGCGCCCTTCGTGGGGGGCAGCTTCTTCGAGGACGGCGGCCACCCCTACTGCGAGCGGCACTTCCACGCCCGGCGGGGCTCGCTGTGCCGAGGCTGCGGGGAACCCATCGCCGGTCGGTGCGTCACCGCCATGGCCCAACGTTTCCACCCCGAGCACTTCGTTTGTTCCTTCTGCCTCCGGCCCCTCTCCAAGGGCACCTTCCAGGAGCAGGAGGGCAAGCCCTACTGCCAGCCGTGCTTCCTCCGCCTCTTCGGGTGAGGCCACCGTGGCCCCCCCGCCCCCCCCCAGCCCCACCAATGGTGCCCCGTGGTGTGGGGTGCCCCACAGAGGTCCGACGGACACCCCACGACCACCACGAGAACGTCCCACCGGCGCCCCGTTGCGTGGGGTGCGCCATTGAGGTGGTCTTCAAGGTGCCCCGTGGGGTGCTCGGGGGGGATCTGGCACTCTTGAGGTGCCCCGTGGGTGTGGGGTGCCCCACAGAGGTCCGACGGACACCCCACGACCACCACGAGAACGTCCCACCGGCGCCCCGTTGCGTGGGGTGCGCCATTGAGGTGGTCTTCAAGGTGCCCCGTGGGGTGCTCGGGGGGGATCTGGCACTCTTGAGGTGCCCCGTGGGTGTGGGGTGCCCCACAGAGGTCCGACGGACACCCCACGACCACCACGAGAATGTCCCACCGGCGCCCCGTTGCGTGGGGTGCGCCATTGAGGTGGTCTTCAAGGTGCCCCGTGGGGTGCTCGGGGGGGATCTGGCACTCTTGAGGTGCCCCGTGGGTGTGGGGTGCCCCACAGAGGTCCGACGGACACCCCACGACCACCACGAGAACGTCCCACCGGCGCCCCGTTGCGTGGGGTGCGCCATTGAGGTGGTCTTCAAGGTGCCCCGTGGGGTGCTCGGGGGGGATCTGGCACTCTTGAGGTGCCCCGTGGGTGTGGGGTGCCCCACAGAGGTCCGACGGACACCCCACGACCACCACGAGAACCTTCCACGGGTGAACCACTGCATGGGGTGCACCACTGGGGTGGTTGTGAAGGTGTCTTGGGGTGCTTAGAGGCTTCACGCACGACACCCGAGGTGTGCGATAGTCTAGGGTGCCCCATAGAGGTCAAATGGGCACCCCATTACCACCCTATGGGTGCCCCACTGGATGGGGTGCTCCATGGACGTGGTCGTGGAGGTGGCCGGGAGCCTCACATGGGGGTCCGTCACCCCTGAGCTTCCCCGTGGTGTGGGGTGCCTCGTAAGTACCCCACGGTTGGGGGGGGGGGGTCCCATGGGTGCTCCACGGTGCACCCACAGATCTGGCCGTGGACTTGCCCCGTGCCATGGGGCGACCGCGGATCCGGCCCAGGACTTGCCCCACAGCGTAGGGTGGTCTCTCTCTACGTGGTGCAGGAAGCATTGGGGGGCACTGGTGGTCCCAGTGGGGTACTGGGGGCACTGGGGGCCTCCGTGGGTTGCACTTGCTCTTTGCTTGCACATGCCAAAGCCTTTGTATTTGGGGGGGAGGGGGATGAAGGGTGGTTGGGGGATCAGTGGGTCAGGTTGGGGGTCTCTGGGGTAGGTTATTGGTCTGGGGGGGTACCTGGAGAAGGTTGGGGGGCAGTTGGAGGGTCTACGCAACCGTTGGTGGGTCTGAGGGGGTCTCTGGGGAAGGTCGGGAGGGTCTATGGGACCAGTTGAGAGGCAATTGTGGGTCTGTGGGGTAGGCTTTGGGTCTGGAGGGATCTATGGGGCAGGCTTTGGGTCTGGAGGGATCTATGGGGCAGGTTGGGGGGGAATAGGAGGTCCCGGGTAAGTCAGGGGGCAGCTGTGGGTCTATGAGGCAGTTTGGGGAGCACTTGGGAAGGTCCATGGGGCAGTAGGGGGAGGATCTACGGGGCGGTTTGGAGGATCTGTGGGGCGGTTTGGAGGATCTATGGGGTGGTTTGGAGGATCTATGGGGCGGTTGGAGGATCTATGGGGTGGTTTGGAGGATCTATGGGGCGGTTGGAGGATCTACGGGGCGGTTTGGAGGATCTATGGGGCGGTTGGAGGATCTACGGGGCGGTTTGGAGGATCTATGGGGCGGTTGGAGGATCTACGGGGTGGTTTGGAGGATCTATGGGGCGGTTGGAGGATCTATGGGGCGGTTTGGAAGATCTACGGAGCTGTCTGGATGATCTATGGGGCGGTTGGAGGATCTATGGGGCGGTTGGAGGATCTATGGGGTAGTTTGGAGGATCTATGGGGCGGTTGGAGGATCTATGGGGTGGTTGGAGGATCTACGGGGTGGTTTGGAAGATCTACGGAGCTGTCTGGACGATCTATGGGGCGGTTGGAGGATCTACGGGGTGGTTGGAGGATCTACGGGGTGGTTTGGAGGATCTATGGGGCGGTTGGAGGATCTATGGGGCGGTTGGGGGGGGGAACGCAGCACCGGGCGCACGCGGCTGAACGTGGACAATAAACACCCGCAGCACAACTGCATCGTGTGGGGTGAACCCAACCTCCCCGGCGCCCATTTTAGGTCCATTTCACCCCCTTCCAGCTCAGTTTCACCTCGGTTTTGGGTCAATTTCCCCCAGTTTTGGGTCAGTTTCACACTTTTGGTGCCGTTCCTCCCATTTTTGTGTCCATTTTGCCCATTTTTCATACCAATTTCACTCCCTTTGGGGTCAGGTCGGGTCCATTTTGCCTCCTTTTGGGGTCAGTTTCACCTCCTTTGGGCCCATTTCACCCAGTTTTGGGTCAGTTTCACACTTTTGGTGCCGTTCCTCCCATTTTTGTGTCCATTTTGCCCATTTTTCATACCAATTTCACTCCCTTTGGGGTCAGGTCGGGTCCATTTTGCCTCCTTTTGGGGTCAGTTTCACCTCCTTTGGGCCCATTTCCCCCAGTTTTGGGTCAGTTTCACACTTTTGGTGCCGTTCCTCCCATTTTTGTGTCCATTTTGCCCATTTTTCATACCAATTTCACTCCCTTTGGGGTCAGGTCGGGTCCATTTTGCCTCCTTTTGGGGTCAGTTTCACCTCCTTTGGGCCCATTTCACCCAGTTTTGGGTCAGTTTCACACTTTTGGTGCCGTTCCTCCCATTTTTGTGTCCATTTTGCCCATTTTTCATACCAATTTCACTCCCTTTGGGGTCAGGTCGGGTCCATTTTGCCTCCTTTTGGGGTCAGTTTCACCTCCTTTGGGCCCATTTCACCCAGTTTTGGGTCAGTTTCACACTTTTGGTGCCGTTCCTCCCATTTTTGTGTCCATTTTGCCCATTTTTCATACCAATTTCACTCCCTTTGGGGTCAGGTCGGGTCCATTTTGCCTCCTTTTGGGGTCAGTTTCACCTCCTTTGGGCCCATTTTCCCCAGTTTGGGGCCATTTACACTCACTTTGGTGCTAGTTGTCCCAATTTTGTATCAATTTCCCCCCCTTCGGGGTCAATTTCACCAAATACGGGCTATTTTTCCCCCGCTCTGGAGGTCATTTCACCAAATTTTGGGTCCAGCTTGCCCACCGCGGGGCCAATTTCACCCACTTTGGGGCTATTTCACGTGGGTTTGCGTCTTTTTCCCTATCTTTTGGGGTCAATTTCATGCCATTCCTACAATTCCACCCTCTTCTGCCTCAGTTTCCCCCCCCTTTTTGCATCACTTTCACTCCCTTTCAGCCATTTTCCCCCCTTGGGGGATCCATTTCACCCAATTTCTGCTAATCTCCCCCCAATCCGGGGTCAATCCCATGGGACGCCCCTATCCCCGGGACCCAACTATATGACACCCCCCAAACCCCCCCCCTCCACCTCGCAGGAGAACCCCAGCACGTCTGTGGTCCCAAGCATCCGGGGGATTATTACGGGAACGTTCGGGCCCCATACGTGTGGGTTTGCCACCGGCCGCCCCCGGCTATAAATAACCCCAACCGCTTCCTGCCACCCATGGGTGCTGCGGGGTCTCCGCCTGGGGGGGGGACACACACGGCTAAATTGGGGTCATGCCCCATTTGGGGGTGCAGGTGATTGGGGATAACCCCTTTTTTAGGTTGCGCTTGGTTGGGGGTAACCCCAATTTTGGTGGGGGTTGACCCCGTTTCGGGGGGCGCAGCTGGCTGGGGTTAACCCTTTTTGGCGTGCAGCACGCCGTGGGTGTCCGTGTCCCCCCCCCTTCTCCCCACAGCCCCACCGCTCCACCCCTCTCACTTCTCCTTCTCAGCACCCTGGGGTGGCCGCCATGCACCCATGGGTGCTGCTTGCAGTGCTCTGCGCAGGTGGGTGCAGGATGCCCGCGTCCCCTGGGGGGAAATGGGGGTCCCGGGGTCCCTGGGGGGGGTGTTGAAATATTGGGGGGATGGGGGTTCCCAGATGCCTGGGTGTCCCCCACCCCGCCGTTCCCCCCCCCCAGGGCTGCCCCCCACCCTCGGCTCCAGACTGGATGAGGCATCGGCGATGGTTTTTCGGGACGCGGGGGTGTCCTTCGGGCACAGCGTGGCCCAGGTCGACGGCGGGTAGGTGCCTCCTCCGTTCACCCTTGGGTGCCCCCTTTTCCCCCATGGGACACCCCCTAACCACCACCATCACCACCCTAGGGTGCTGGTGGGGGCCCCCCTGGAGCCAGGAGGTGCTGGTGAGATGGGACGGGTCTATCGGTGCCAGTTTGGGACTGGGAGATGCCAGGGTGTCCCCATCACTGGTAGGATGCTGGGGTGTCACCCCTAGACGCCTGGGTCCCCCAGGAGGGGTGTGGGGGTGGAGGGGGGGGGCAACCCAGATGCCAGGGTCCCCCATCATGCCCCTCTGCCCCCCCAAAGCCCCTCCGGACGTGACCTTCATGTCTCTGGGCCTGTCCCTGGCAGCCCACGGATCCCAGGTCCTGGTGGGTCCCGTCTCCGTCATGATGGTCGGTGGGGTGGCAAAGGTGGTGATGGGGGGGGGGGACTCTGGGGAGGTGGGTCCAGCACCCCCAGGGAGGGGGCCCAGTGGGGTCTCCTGAGCTCTCTTGGGGTCTGCTGGTGTCTCTTGGGGTCTCTTGGGATCTACTGGGGTCTACTGGGGTCTGCTGGGGGCTCCTGGGATCTCTTGGGGTCTACCAGGCTTCTGTTGGGGTCTACTGGTGGCTACTGGGGTTCTGTTGGGGTCTTTTGGGTTCTGTTGGGGTCTGCTGGGGGCTCCTGGGGACTCTTGAGGTCTACTAGGGTCTATTGGGATCTACTGGGGGCTACTGGGGTCTGCTGGGGGCTGCTGGGATCTCTTGGGGTCTACTAGGCTTCTATGGGGGTCTGCTGGGTTCTACTGGGGGCTCCTGGGCTTCTGCTGGGGTCTTTTGGGTTCTGTTGGGGTCTGCTGGGGACTCTTGGGGTCTACTAGGGTCTGTTGCGATCTACTGGGGGCTGCTGGGGACTGCTGGGGGCTCCTGGGATCTCTTGGCATCTACTAGGCTTCTATTGGGGTCTACTGGGGGGCTCCTGGGGTTCTGTTGGGGTCTTTTGGGTTCAATTGGGGTCTGCTGGGGGCTCCTGGGATCTCTTGGGGTCTCCTAGGCTTCTATTGGGGTCTGCTGGGGGCTCCTGGGGTTCTGCTGGCGTCTTTGGGGTTCTACTGGGGACTCTTGGGGTCTATTGGGATCTACTGGGGTCTCCTGGGGTCTCCTGGGGTTCTGTTGGGGTCTACTGGGGTCTCTTGAGGTCTACTGGGAGCTATTGGAGAATATTGGGCTCTATCGGGGCCTGGGGGGGTTGGGGGAACAAGGCGTCACCCTGTCTTGGGCCACAGGCATGCGGCCCCACGGCGCGGAGGGCCTGTGGGGTGAACGTGGAGCTGCGGGGGCTCTGCTTCCTCCTGCCTGCTGGGAACACCCTGACTGCCCCCCTGCCAGGTAGGGGGGGGGGGGCCCAACATTGGGGTGAGGGGTCCTACGGGGTAAGAAAAGCCTGACCCTGGGGTAGATGGGCTCTATGGGGTGGAGAAGACCAGACGCAAGGGTAGATGGGTCCTACAGGGTCAAGCTGTGCATCTTTCCTCCGCCACCCCCCCGTTTCTCCCCCCCCCCCCCCCCCGGCTCAGATTGCCCCGTGAAGGCCTCTGACATCGTCTTCCTCATGGACGGTTCAGGCAGCATCAGGACCTCTGACTTCGAGAGGATGAAGACCTTTATCATCCAGGTCATGAGGCGCTTTAAGAGCACTGACACTCGTGTAGGTGCCACCCCTCCCAGGGCTGGGTCCCAGGCACCCATGGGTGGCCTGATCCTGCCCCAGCACACGTCCTCCCTTCCCCCCCCCCCCCCCCGCCGCCAGTTTGCCCTCACGCAGTTCTCCACTACAACCACCACCCATTTTGACTTCGCCACCTTTGCCCGCTTGTCCCCGGCGGAGTGGGAGAAGGAGGTCCGCCTCATCACGCAGAGAAGAGGCCTCACCTTCACAGCCAGCGCTATCCAGACCGTGGTGTAGGTCCCACCCTCAGACCCATCCTGCTCCCTCTCCGCTCCTCGGGGCCACCCCATCGTCCCGCGATAACCGTCCCTTCCATCGCCAGGAGGCAACTGTTCACCCTGAGGAACGGAGCTCGGAAAGGCGCTCACAGGATCCTCATTGTGGTGACGGATGGGCAGAAGTTGGGGGACACGCTCGACTATGGACAGGTCATCGCTGAAGCAGAGCGCGCAGGGATCATCCGCTACGCAATTGGGGTGAGCAAGTGCTGTCTAAACATCTCCATCCATTTTTCCATCCATTTCCAAACATCTCCATCCATCCACCTCCAAATATCTCCATCCCTCCACCTCCAAACATCTCCATCCACCTCCAAACATCTCCATCCATCCACCTCCAAACATCTCCATCCATCCACCTCCAAACATCTCCATCCCTCCACCTCCAAACATCTCCATCCACCTCCAAACATCTCCATCCATCCACCTCCAAACATCTCCATCCATCCACCTCCAAACACCTCCATCCATCCATCTCCAAACATCTCCATCCATCCACCTCCAAACATCTCCATCATTCCACCTCCAAACATCTCCATCCATCCACCTCCAAACATCTCCATCCCTCCACCTCCAAACATCTCCATCCATCCACCTCCAAACATCTCCATCCATCCACCTCCAAACATCTCCATCCATCCACCTCCAAACATCTCCATCCCTCCACCTCCAAACATCTCCATCCATCCACCTCCAAACACCTCCATCCATCCACCTCCAAACATCTCCATCATTCCACCTCCAAACATCTCCATCCATCCACCTCCAAACACCTCCATCCATCTCCAAACATCTCCATCATTCCACCTCCAAACATCTCCATCCATCCACCTCCAAACACCTCCATCCATCCATCTCCAAACATCTCCATCATTCCACCTCCAAACATCTCCATCCATCCACCTCCAAACATCTCCATCCATCCACCTCCAAACATCTCCATCCATCCACCTCCAAACATCTCCATCCCTCCACCTCCAAACATCTCCATCCACCTCCAAACATCTCCATCCATCCACCTCCAAACATCTCCATCCATCCACCTCCAAACACCTCCATCCATCCACCTCCAAACATCTCCATCCATCCACCTCCAACCATCTCCATCCGTTCTATTCATGTCTGTCCGTCCCTCCCGCTCCAGACACCCGCCCGCCCATCCCTCCTTCCCTCCCCGAACCTCTCCGTCCCTCCCGACACCCATCCTGCTCTGACCACAGGTGGGCAGCGCCTTCGTGGATCCGGATGCCGTAGAAGAGCTCCACACCATCGCCTCCAAACCCAGCGAGGACCACGTCTTCCGGGTGAACAACTTTGACGCCCTGCAGGGCATCCAGAACCAGCTGCAGGAGAAGATCTTCGCCATCGAGGGTACCGGGGGGCCGGAGGGTGGCTGGGGGGGGGCAGCCGGTGCCCCCCGCTCACCCCTGCCTCCCCCCAGGCACCCAGTCTGCCGACAGCAGCTCCTTCCAGCTGGAGATGGCCCAGGAGGGCTTCAGCGCCCTGCTCACCCCCGTAAGTGTCCCCCGGCCACCCGAGACCGTCCCCATGCCCGTGGGGTGTCCCCGGGGCAGGACTGACCGCTCTCCCCCCCCACCGCTGTCCCCCTCCCTGACTTTCCTGGTGCAGGAGGGGCCCGTACTGGGAGCGGTGGGCGCCTACGACTGGTCCGGAGGGGTCTTTGTCTACGGCAGAAGCGGGGAGACCACCTTCGTCAACGTGTCCCGAGCGGCCGGGGACATGAACGACGCCTACTTGGGTACGGGCTGCCTGGGACAGGGATGGCCGGGTCCCCGCCGGGGTCCCGGGGGTGGTGGTGTCCCCTGTGAGGGTCCTGGGGCTGTCGGTGTCCTCGTGAGGGTCCCCAAGTGGGGCTGGGGAGGTTGGGTTCCCATGAGGGTCTCGGGGACGTGGGTCCCTGGCGAGGGTCCCCGCGAGCATGCCGGGGACAGTGGCGTCCTCACGGGCGTCCTGGGGATGTCGGGTCCTTGCAAACGTCCCCGTGAGGGTCCCGGGGATACTGGTGCCCCCATGAGGATCCTGGTGCCCCCGTGATGATCCTGGGGATACTGGTGCACCCATGAAGTCCTGGGGATACTGGTGCCCCCATGAGGGTCCTGGGGATACTGGTTCCCCCATGAAGGTCCTGGGGATACTGGTGCCCCCATGATGTCCTGGGGATGTTGGTGCCCCCATGAGCGTCCTGGGGATGTTGGTGTGCCCATGAGCGTCCTGGGGATACTGGTGCGCCCATGAAGTCCTGGGGATACTGGTGCCCCCATGAGGATCCTGGGGATACTGGTGCCCCCATGATGTCCTGGGGATACTGGAGCCCCCATGAAGTCCTGGGGCTACTGGTGCCCCCATGACGATCCTGGGGATACTGGTGCCCCCATGATGTCCTGGGGATACTGGTGCCCCCATGAGGATCCTGGAGATACTGGTGCCCCCATGATGTCCTGGGGATGTTGGTGCGCCCATGAAGTCCTGGGGATGTTGGTGCCCCCATGAGGATCCTGGTGCCCCCATGAGGATCCTGGGGATACTGGTGCCCCCATGATGTCCTGGGGATGTCAGCATCCCCGCACGGCTCCCGGGGCCGCTGGCACCCCCGGGAGGCTCCCCCGCTGACCCCCCCCCCCCGTGACCAGGCTATGCGGCCGAGTCCCTGTCCCTGGCGGGCAGGCGGGCGCTGGCGCTGGGGGCCCCCCGCTACCGCCACGTTGGCCGCCTCCTCCTCTTCCACCGCCGCGGCCCCCGGGCTGCCTGGGAGCTCCTGGCCGATGCCACGGGGCCGCAGGTAAGTGTGGGGCCACGGGGAAGGGGGGACGGGGAGGGGGGGGGACCCCCCAGCCGGCCCCATGGCCGCTTCTCCCTGCAGGTGGGCTCCTACTTCGGGGCGTCCCTGTGCGCCCTGGACCCCGACGGGGACGGCTCGGCCGAGGTGGTGCTGGTGGGGGCCCCCACGTTCTACGGGGCTGGCAGCGGGGGCCGCGTGGCTGTCTGCACCCTGAGGCCGAAGGTAGGGGACCCCCCACCCCACCCCACTCCCACCTCGCCCCGGGGTGGGCAAGGGGGGGTACCCAGCGGCTCGTCCCCCCCCCCAGGGCGGCCGGTTGCGGTGCCAGCAGATGCTGCAGGGACAGCCCGGCCACCCGTTGGGGCGCTTTGGGGCCAGCCTGGCTCGTCTGGGGGACGTCGACGGGGACCGGTGGCCCGACGTGGCCGTGGGGGCCCCGCTGGAGGACGAGGAGCGGGGGGCCGTCTACATCTTCCGCGGGAAGCAGGGAGGCGTCGCCTCCCAGTACGGCCAGGTGAGACCCCCGCTGCCCCTGGTCCTGGGGGTGGGGATGTCCCAGGTCATGGGTGCCTGCTGGGTGACGGAGAGGTGGTGGGTGCTGGAGAAACCTTGGATGCTGGAGGCGTCCTGGGTGGTGGAGATGTCCTGGGTGCTGGAGATGCCTTGGATGGTGGAGGCATCTTGGGTGGTGGAGATGTTCTGGGTGCTGGAGGCATCCTGGGTGCTGGAGATGTCCTGGGTGCTGGAGGTGCCTTGGGTGCTGGAGATGTCCTGGGTGCTGGAGGCATCTTGGGTGGTGGAGATGCCTTGGGTGGTGGAGGCATCCTGGGTGCTGGAGATGCCTTGGGTGGTGGAGGCATCTTGGGTGGTGGAGGCGTTCTGGGTGCTGGAGATGTCCTGGGTGCTGGAGATATTCTGGGTGGAGGAGATGCCTTGGGTGGTGGAGGCATCCTGGGTGGTGGAGGCATCTTGGGTGGTGGAGGCGTCCTGGGTGCTGGAGATGTCCTGGGTGCTGGAGATATTCTGGGTGGAGGAGATGCCTTGGGTGGTGGAGGCATCCTGGGTGCTGGAGATGTCCTGGGTGCTGGACACACTCTGCGTGCTGAAGGCATCGTGGGTTCTGGAGGGGGTCTTGGGTGATGAAGACATCTTGCGTGCTGGAGATGCCCCGGGTGCCCAAGACGTCCTGGATGCTGGAGACCCTCCGGCTCCTGAAGATGTCCCAGGTGCTGGGAAGATCTTGGGGGCCAGAGACGACTCACCCACTCGGGCACCTCTGTCTCCCCCAGCGCATCTCAGGTGCCCGGTTCTCCAGCGGGCCACGCTATTTTGGCCAAGCCATCAGCGGTGGCCAGGACCTGACGGGGGACAGGCTGCCGGACGTGGCCGTGGGCGCCCAGGGACAGGTTCTGCTGCTCAGGTGCGCCCGGGGAACCCACCTGGGACCTTCCACGGCCTCGACGCAGTGGCCACCGCCAACCGCCCTCTGGTCGTCACCACCAGGTCTCAGCCGCTGCTCAAGATCCGCGTAACGGTGACTTTCCAGCCCCAGGAGATCCCAGCGTCCGCCTTTGACTGTCAGGAGGAGGAAGTGCTCAAGGGAGAAGTGGCCAAGGCTAAGATCTGCTTCCTCAGCACCAAGAAAACCCCTGACAACTTTGGTGAGACCTCCTACATGTCCATCTGGACCCCCAAAGCATGTGCAGGTGTCCCCAAGACCCCCCAGATGTGTACACGGACCCCCCCCAAGCCGCCTCCTCATGTTCTCAAGACCCCCAGAAGTCCATCTGTCCTCCCAAAGCCCCTCCAGGTATCCTGAAGACCCCCAGAAGCCCACGTGGCCTCCTAAATCCCCTCCAGATGTCCTCAAGACCCACCAGAAGCCTGCCTGGCCTCCCAAAGCCCCTCCAGATGTCTCCCGAGCCCCCCAGAAGCCCACGTGGGCTCCTAAACCACCTCCAGATGTCCTCAAGACCCACCAGAAGCCTGTCTGGCCTCCCAAAGCCCCTCCAGATGTCTCCCGAGCCCCCCAGAAGCCCATGTGGGCTCCTAAATCCCCTCCAGATGTCCTCAAGACCCACCAGAAGCCTGTCTGGCCTCCCAAAGCCCCTCCAGATGTCTCCCGAGCCCCCCAGAAGCCCACGTGGGCTCCTAAATCCCCTCCAGATGTCCTCAAGACCCTCCGAAATCCATCTGGCTCTCCATCTTCCCCTTTCCCACCATCCCCGAGGGCTGCCAGGGACCCCGGCCACCCACCTTCCGCTCCCTTTCCCCGCAGGCAGCCAGCTTTCCACCACCCTCCGGTACCAGGCGGCCCTGGACCCCAGCCGGGCAATGGTCCGGGCCGTCTTTGCCGGCGGCGCCGCCGTCCGCAACGGGACCCTCCGACTGGGCGTCGGGCAGAGGTGCGAGACCTTAGGCATCGCCTTCACGGTGGGTGTCGGGAAAGGTCCCGGCGGGGCGGTCGGGGGGCGGCGCACCCCACGGCACCGGCCTGGGGGACACGGTCGTGTCTCTGTGCTGGGCAGGGGTGCCCCCAGGACACGCTGACCCCCCTGGTGCTGCGCCTCACCTACGATGCCACGGGAGACCCCATCGGGGTGGCCGGGGGCCTGCGGCCAGCCTTGAGCGAGGACTCGGTGATGGTGGCCGTGGGCACGGTAGGGGCTTGGGGGCACCCCACGGCGGCGGCGTTGGAGGGGAGCGGTGGTGGGCTGTGGGGTCGGGGGGGTGTGGGTGGACGGGAGGGCGGAAGGACAGAGGGATGGAGCGGTGGGATGGCTGGGAGGGCGAGAGGCAAGAAGGACAGACGGATTTGTGGACAGAAAGGAGGTGGGATGGACGGGAGGGCGAGAGGCAAGAAGGAGAGACGGATCCGTGGACAGAAAGGAGGTGGGATGGACGGAAGGGCGAGAGGCAAGAAGGACAGACGGATCCATGGACAGAAAGGAGGTGGGATGGATGGGAGGGCGAGAGGCAAGAAGGAGAGACGGATCCGTGGACAGAAAGGAGGTGGGATGGATGGAAGGGCGAGAGGCAAGAAGGCGAGACGGATCCGTGGACAGAAAGGAGGTGGGATGGATGGAAGGGCGAGAGGCAAGAAGGAGAGACGGATCCGTGGACAGAAAGGAGGTGGGATGGATGGATGGACGGAAGGGAGGATGGGAGGAACCAAGGGAAGATGGGAGGAAGGGAGGATGGAGAGATGCACGGGAGGAAGGACAGAAGGACGGGTGGCTAGGTTGGGTGGAAGGAAGGACACAAGGACGGACGGAAGGCCGGCTACGTGGAAGGACATCCGTGCATGGGGAGGGCTGGAAGGCTCTAGGAGAGCCAGGGTGGGTGGGCAGATGGACGGACGGCTGGCTGAGGGGTGGGAGGATGAAGGAGAGGAAGGCAGCCGGCCGGCCGCGGGGGGACGGACGGACGGACGGACGAGGCGTCTCCTCAGCTGCCCTTCGAGAAGGACTGCGGTGAGGACAACGTCTGCGTCGACGACCTCCAGATCTCCTTCAACTTCTCAGGGTAGGTCCCCCCGTTCCCCGTGTCAGGGGACACCCGTGGGTGCTGGGGTCTGTCCCTGCCTGCCCCCACCTCTCTCTGTCCCCCCCCCCCAGGCTGGAGACCGTTGTGGTGGGGGTGACCGACGTGGTGGACGTCACCGTCACCCTCCGCAACCGCGGGGAGGACTCGTACGGGACCACCGTCCAGCTGCATCACGCCGAGGCCCTCTCCTACCGCAAGGCTGTGGTGCTCCAGGTACCCCCCCCCCAAATCCTTCAGAGCCTAGAAGACCCCCCAGAAGTCCCCAAGACCCTCCAGAAGTGCATTTGGCCTCCTAAAGCTCTTCCAGATGCCCTCCAGACTAGCTACAAGTTCACGTGGATGCCCAGCTCCCCTCCAGATGTCCTCAAGATTCCCCACAAGTCCACGTGGCCTCCTGAACCCTCTCCAGATGTCCTCTAGACCCCCAGAAGTCTATCTGGCCTCCCCAAATCCCCCCCCAGATGTCCTCCAGATCCTCCGTAGGCCCACGTGGGCTCCTAAACCTTCTGCAGCTCTCCTCACGATACCCAGAACCCATCCAGATGTCCTCAAGACCTCCCACATACCCACTCGCCCACCCCACGCCCTTCCAGGTGTCCCCCAAGCCCTCCAGAAGTCCGTGTGGCCTCCTAAACCATTCCAGATGTCCTCCAGACCACTCAGAAGCCCGTCTGGCCTCCAGATGTCCCCTGACCCCCCCCAGGTTGTCTCGCCCACCACCGTCCCCACCCCTGACACCCCCCCCGGGGCCGTTCTCAGTCCTCCAGGAGATCCGCGTCCCTGCGCTGCAACTCGGAGCCGGCGGAGGGACCGCGGCGCAGAACCCTCTGCCTCGTCAACCACCCCATCTTCCGCCCCGGCGCCGAGGTAGCGGGGGTCCCCGGCGTCCCCCCGGGCGGGGGGACGTCCCCGCGAGGTGGGTCGGGGGCTGATGCCCAGGCGTCCCGTCCCGCAGGTCGTGTTCACCGTCACCCTGGACGTGCCCCACGGCGCGGAGCTGGGGGGGGTGCTGGAGGTGGTGGCCAATGCCAGCAGGTGAGGGGCAGGGGCGCAGGGTGGGGGGGGTGGGGGGGGCGAGGTGACCCCCGTCACCCCCCTCTGCCGCAGTGACAACGGGGCGCCGGGCGGCCGGGTGCAGCACGCCGAGATCCCGGTGAAGTACGGCGTCTTCCTCGTCCTCGCCAGGTACGGGGTGCCACCTCCCCGGGCCACCCGCTACCCCACCCGTGTCACCGGCCCCCCGGCCCCGTGTTCCCCAGGGTGCTACCAGACCCACATCTCTGGTCCCCAACGTGCCACCAGCCCCACGTCCCTCATCCCCAATGTGCCACCAGCCCCACGTCTCTGGTCCCCAACGTGCCACCAGCCCCACGTCCCTCATCCCCAACGTGCCACCAGCCCCATGTCCCTCATCCTCAACGTGCCACCAGCCCCACGTCTCTGGTCCCCAACGTGCCACCAGCCCCATGTCTCTGGTCCCCAGCATGCCAACCACCCCACGTCTCTGGTCCCCAACGTTCTACCAGCCCCACGTCCCTCATCCCCAACGTGCCACCAGCCCCACATCTCTGGTCCCCAACGTGCCACCAGCCCCACATCCCTCATCCTCAACGTGCCACCAGCCCCACGTCTCTGGTCCACAGCATGCCACCCACCCCACGTCTCTGGTCCCCAACGTTCCACCAGTCCCACGTCCCTCATCCCCAACGTGCCACCAGACCCACATCTCTGGTCCCCAACGTGCCACCAGACCCACGTCTCTGGTCCCCAACGTGCCACCAGCCCCACATCTCTGGTCCCCAACGTGCCACCAGCCCCATGTCTCTGGTCCCCAACGTGCCACCAGCCCCACATCTCTGGTCCCCAACGTGCCACCAGCCCCACGTCTCTGGTCCCCAGTGTGCCACCAGCCCCACATCCCTCATCCCCAACGTGCCACCAGCCCCACAGCTCTGGTCCCCAACGTGCCACCAGCCCCATGTCTCTGGTCCCCAGCATGCCAACCATCCCACGTCTCTGGTCCCCAACGTGCCACCAGCCCCACATCCCTCATCCCCAACGTGCCACCAGCCCCACATCTCTGGTCCCCAACGTGCCACCAGCCCCACGTCCCTCATCCCCAACATGCCCCCACCTCCCTAGTCCCCACCGTGCCCCTCCTGCGCCCTCCCCTCACCCCCCCACCGTGTCCCCTCTGGTCCCCACCAGCACCCCGGACTCCACCAAGTACGTCAACGTCTCGACCCGCGCGGGAGCCCCCACCAGTGCCCCCGTCACCCACCGCTACGAGGTGAGGGCTGGGAGGGAGGGAGGGGGCCCAGCCCGGACGCCCGGGTCCCCCGTGTCCCCCGTCACGCCGGGGGTCCCGTCCCCACCGTCCCCCTCCCCGCGGCAGGTGAAGATCTTGGGCCAGAAGGGTCTCCCCATCAACGTCACCTTCTGGGTCCCCACGGCCCTGGGGGGGACCCCGCTGTGGGACGAGCTGAAGGTGACCCCTGACCAGGTAACGGTGCGCGTCCCCCCCCCCCGCTGCCCCCCCAAAACGGCGGTGACCCCACAGCGGGGACAGCCCAGGAAGGGGTGGGGGGGGGTCCCCAAAACTGGGATCCCCCCCACCCCAGCAGGAGCTGGCGCAGTGCCGGGCGGTGGCCGAGCACCGGGGGGGCCCCCACGACCCCCAGCGCCTGCGGGAGCACCCCGTGCTGGTGAGTGCCGCCCCGGGGACGTGGGGCAGGGGGTGTCCCCAGCCCCACGTCACCCCTCTCTGTCCCCCCCACCCTCCAGGACTGCACCGTGGCCGCTTGCCGGGAGCTGCAGTGCCAGCTCCAGGAGCTGGACCCCCCCCAGTCCTTGGGGTTCAGCCTGGGGGGGACCCTGGCCCTGGGCTGGGTGGCATCGGTAAGGGGGCAGCCGGGGTGGGGGGGCATCCCCCCGGCCGGCCCGCGTGGAGGGGCAAACCGGGGCCGGGGAGGGTGCCGTGGGGCGGCGGGACGCCCCACGGCAATACCCTGTGCCCCACATCTCCCCCCCCCCACATGTCCCCCCCCCCCAGCCCAAGGTGGTCGTGCAGAGCTCGGCCCGGGTCCTCTACGATGTGGGGCGCTTCTGGAATACCGGGAGGGACCCCCAGCTCCAGGTGAAGCCCGGACACCTGGATTTTGGGGGGGGGGGGGGGGTCAGTGGGGTGGGGGTCCGGGCCACCCGTGTCCGTGGGGTGGGGGTCCCGTATGTTTGGGTCCCTTCCCCAGCCGCCCTCGGCTCCCGCAGGTGCAGACGGAGGTGGAACGCCTGGAGACCCCCAACCCGCTGCCCCTCATTTTGGGGGGCACCGTGGGGGGGCTCGTCCTGCTGGCTCTGGTGGCTCTGGTGCTCTACAAGGTGAGGGGGGGGGTCCTGGGAGACCCCCACCCACATGGGGTGGGGTATTCTCCTCTCCCCCACCCCAGACTCACATTCCCCCCCTGTTTTTTTGGGCCCCCCCCCCAGGTGGGCTTCTTCAAGCGCCGCTACAAGGAGCTCATGGAGGGCGACGGGACCCCCATGGCCCCCGGGGGTGACCCCCAGGGATGAGACGACCCCCCCGGGTTCCCCTTGGGGGGTCAACGGGGTGGGAAAAGGGGTTGCAAGGACACCTAGGTCCTCCCAAATTTTGGGGGGGGGGGTCATTCCTCTTTTCGCAGCCACCGATAAAGCCGTTTGCATGCTGGACCCCCGGTCTCAGCCTGAAGTGGGGGGCTGGGGGGGGGGGGTCACCCCCAGACCCATCGGTCCCCTCGTCACCCCCCTCGTCCCTCCCGAGGACCCAGATTTCCGCTCCCCCCCCCCTTATCCGGCCCCTCACCCTTCGCCTATGTCTATATTTAACTCCGGTCTATATTTAACACGTGCACCGAGCTGGGGCCGGGCCTCAGCCCATTGGCCAGGCTGGGGGGGGGGGGGGGGTGCCATGGGGCCAGGGTGACCGCAGGGGGGTCAGTCGCCCTTCGCTGCCGCCATGCTCACTTGGGGGGCTGCCCCACGGCGGACCCTGGCGTCCGCCGCCGGGGCCCACGCCGGTGCTGCTGGAGGTCTGGGGGGGGGGGGGGGTCGGACACGTGTGGGGTGGTTTTGGGGTGGTTTGGGGCAATGTTGGGGTGTGTCTGGTGGTTTGGGGTGATCTTGGGGTGTATTGGGTGGTTTCGGGGTGTATCAGGAAGGGGTTGGGGTAGCTTTGGGTCTGTGGTGGGTGGTTTGGGGCAATATTGGGGTGTATTGGGTGGTTTTGGGGGTGACAGGTGAAATTGGGGTGTATTGGGTGGGTTTGGGGTGTTTGGGGCAATGTTGGGGTGCATCTGGTGGTTTGGGGTGAAATTGGGCTGTTTTGAGTGGTTTTGGGGTGTATCAGGAGGGGGTTGGGGTAGCTTTGGGTCTGTGGCGGGTGGTTTTGGGGTGATATTGGGGTGTATCTGGGGGTGATGGGTGAAATTGGGGTGTATTGGGTGGTTTTGGGGTGTTTGGGGCAACGTTGGGGTGTATCCGGTGGTTTGGGGTGATCTTGGGGTGTATTGAGTGGTTTTGGGGTGTATCAGGAGGGGGTTGGGGTAGCTATGGGTCTGTGGCGGGTGATTTTGGGGCAATATTGGGGTGCATTGGGTGGGTTTGGGGTGACGGGTGAAATTGGGGTGTATTGGGTGGTTTTGGGGCAATGTTGGGGTGTATCCGGTGGTTTGGGGTGATCTTGGGGTGTATTGGGTGGTTTTGGGGTGTATCAGGAGGGGGTTGGGGTAGCTATGGGTCTGTGGCGGGTGGTTTTGGGGTGATATTGGGGTGTATTGGGTGGTTTTGGGGTGATGGGTGAAATTGGGGTGTATTGGGTGGGTTTGGGGTGTTTGGGGCAATGTTGGGGTGCATCTGGTGGTTTGTGGTGATCTTGGGGTGTTTTGAGTGGTTTTGGGGTGTATCAGGAGGGGGTTGGGGTAGCTTTGGGTCTGTGGTGGGTGGTTTTGGGGTGGTTTGGGGCAATATTGGGGTGTATCTGGGGGTGATGGGTGAAATTGGGGTGTTTTGAGTGGTTTTGGGGTGTATCAGGAGGGGGTTGGGGTAGCTTTGGGTCTGTGGTGGGTGGTTTTGGGGTGGTTTGGGGCAATATTGGGGTGTATCTGGGGGTGATGGGTGAAATTGGGGTGTATTGGGTGGTTTTGGGGTGTTTGGGGCAACGTTGGGGTGTATCCGGTGGTTTGGGGTGATCTTGGGGTGTATTGAGTGGTTTTGGGGTGTATCAGGAGGGGTTTGGGGTAGCTTTGGGTCTGTGGCGGGTGGTTTTGGGGTGTTTGGGGTGATCTTGGGGTGTATTGAGTGGTTTTGGGGTGTATCAGGAGGGGTTTGGGGTAGCTTTGGGTCTGTGGCGGGTGATTTTGGGGCAATATTGGGGTGCATTGGGTGGGTTTGGGGTGACGGGTGAAATTGGGGTGTATTGGGTGGTTTTGGGGCAATGTTGGGGTGTATCCGGTGGTTTGGGGTGATCTTGGGGTGTATTGGGTGGTTTTGGGGTGTATCAGGAGGGGGTTGGGGTAGCTATGGGTCTGTGGCGGGTGGTTTTGGGGTGATATTGGGGTGTATTGGGTGGTTTTGGGGGTGATGGGTGAAATTGGGGTGTATTGGGTGGGTTTGGGGTGTTTGGGGCAATGTTGGGGTGCATCTGGTGGTTTGTGGTGATCTTGGGGTGTTTTGAGTGGTTTTGGGGTGTATCAGGAGGGGGTTGGGGTAGCTTTGGGTCTGTGGTGGGTGGTTTTGGGGTGGTTTGGGGCAATATTGGGGTGTATCTGGGGGTGATGGGTGAAATTGGGGTGTTTTGAGTGGTTTTGGGGTGTATCAGGAGGGGGTTGGGGTAGCTTTGGGTCTGTGGTGGGTGGTTTTGGGGTGGTTTGGGGCAATATTGGGGTGTATCTGGGGGTGATGGGTGAAATTGGGGTGTATTGGGTGGTTTTGGGGTGTTTGGGGCAACGTTGGGGTGTATCCGGTGGTTTGGGGTGATCTTGGGGTGTATTGAGTGGTTTTGGGGTGTATCAGGAGGGGTTTGGGGTAGCTTTGGGTCTGTGGCGGGTGGTTTTGGGGTGTTTGGGGTGATCTTGGGGTGTATTGAGTGGTTTTGGGGTGTATCAGGAGGGGTTTGGGGTAGCTTTGGGTCTGTGGCGGGTGATTTTGGGGCAATATTGGGGTGCATTGGGTGGGTTTGGGGGTGACGGGTGAAATTGGGGTGTATTGGGTGGTTTTGGGGCAATGTTGGGGTGTATCCGGTGGTTTGGGGTGATCTTGGGGTGTATTGGGTGGTTTTGGGGTGTATCAGGAGGGGGTTGGGGTAGCTATGGGTCTGTGGCGGGTGGTTTTGGGGTGATATTGGGGTGTATTGGGTGGTTTTGGGGTGATGGGTGAAATTGGGGTGTATTGGGTGGGTTTGGGTGTTTGGGGCAATGTTGGGGTGCATCTGGTGGTTTGTGGTGATCTTGGGGTGTTTTTTGAGTGGTTTTGGGGTGTATCAGGAGGGGGTTGGGGTAGCTTTGGGTCTGTGGTGGGTGGTTTTGGGGTGGTTTGGGGCAATATTGGGGTGTATCTGGGGGTGATGGGTGAAATTGGGGTGTTTTGAGTGGTTTTGGGGTGTATCAGGAGGGGGTTGGGGTAGCTTTGGGTCTGTGGTGGGTGGTTTTGGGGTGGTTTGGGGCAATATTGGGGTGTATCTGGGGTGATGGGTGAAATTGGGGTGTATTGGGTGTTTTGGGGTGTTTGGGGCAACGTTGGGGTGTATCCGGTGGTTTGGGGTGATCTTGGGGTGTATTGGGTGGTTTTGGGGGTGTATCAGGAGGGGGTTGGGGTAGCTATGGGTCTGTGGCGGGTGATTTTGGGGCAATATTGGGGTGCATTGGGTGGGTTTGGGGTGACGGGTGAAATTGGGGGTGTATTGGGTGGTTTTTGGGGCAATGTTGGGGTGTATCCGGTGGTTTGGGGTGATCTTGGGGTGTATTGGGTGGTTTTGGGGTGTATCAGGAGGGGGTTGGGGTAGCTATGGGTCTGTGGCGGGTGGTTTTGGGGTGATATTGGGGTGTATTGGGTGGTTTTGGGGTGACGGGTGAAATTGGGGTGTATTGGGTGGGTTTGGGGTGTTTGGGGCAATGTTGGGGTGCATCTGGTGGTTTGTGGTGATCTTGGGGTGTTTTGAGTGGTTTTGGGGTGTATCAGGAGGGGGTTGGGGTAGCTTTGGGTCTGTGGTGGGTGGTTTTGGGGTGGTTTGGGGCAATATTGGGGTGTATCTGGGGGTGATGGGTGAAATTGGGGTGTATTGGGTGGTTTTGGGGTGTTTGGGGCAATGTTGGGGTGTATCCGGTGGTTTGGGGTGATCTTGGGGTGTATTGGGTGGTTTTGGGGTGTAGAGGGGTTGGGGTAGCTATGGGTCTGTGGCGGGTGATTTTGGGGCAATATTGGGGTGCATTGGGTGGGTTTGGGGTGATGGGTGAAATTGGGGTGTATTGGGTGGTTTTGGGGCAATGTTGGGGTGTATCCGGTGGTTTGGGGTGATCTTGGGGTGTATTGGGTGGTTTTGGGGTGTATCAGGAGGGGGGTTGGGGTAGCTATGGGTCTGTGGCGGGTGGTTTTGGGGTGATATTGGGGTGTATTGGGTGGTTTTGGGGTGATGGGTGAAATTGGGGTGTATTGGGTGGGTTTGGGGTGTTTGGGGCAATGTTGGGGTGCATCTGGTGGTTTGTGGTGATCTTGGGGTGTTTTGAGTGGTTTTGGGGTGTATCAGGAGGGGGTTGGGGTAGCTTTGGGTCTGTGGTGGGTGGTTTTGGGGTGGTTTGGGGCAATATTGGGGTGTATCTGGGGGGTGATGGGTGAAATTGGGGTGTATTGGGTGGTTTTGGGGTGTTTGGGGGCAATGTTGGGGTGTATCCGGTGGTTTGGGGTGATCTTGGGGTGTATTGGGTGGTTTTGGGGTGTATCAGGAGGGGGTTGGGGTAGCTTTGGGTCTGTGGCGGGTGATTTTGGGGCAATATTGGGGTGCATTGGGTGGGTTTGGGGTGATGGGTGAAATTGGGGTGTATTGGGTGGTTTTGGGGCAATGTTGGGGTGTATCCGGTGGTTTGGGGTGATCTTGGGGTGTATTGGGTGGTTTTGGGGTGTATCAGGAGGGGTTGGGGTAGCTATGGGTCTGTGGCGGGTGGTTTTGGGGTGATATTGGGGTGTATTGGGTGGTTTTGGGGCAATGTTGGGGTGAATCTGGGGGTTTGGGGTGATCTTGGGGTGTATTGAGTGGTTTTGGGGTGTTTCGGGTGCTACTGGCGCTGTATCAGGTGGGTTTGGGTGTCTGGTAGTTTTGGGGGCCTGGGGGGGACGTATTGGGTGATATTGGGGTGCACGGGGTGAGTTTCTGGTGTTTTGGGGACACGTTAAGGTGGAACTGGGCTGCATCGGGCGGATTTGGGGGTGTAGCAGGTGTTTTGGGGTGCTGCAGGATGTGACCGGTGTTTTGGGGGGCTCTGTGGGGTGTTTTGGGGCAGTATTGGGTGTATTTAGGGGGGTTTTGGGGGGTGGCGGTGGTGCAGCCGTGGTTTCGGGGCGTTATTGGGTGACGTGGACCCAGGGGGTACCTGGGGCTGTTTTGGGGGTGCACCGGGTGACACCTCGGGGGTCTACCAGCACTTTGGGGGGGGGGGGGAGCGGATTTTGGGGTGCCCCCACCCCACAAATACCTGTGGGGCAGTTCGGACGTGGCGGGCGCTGTCATTCCTGGTGGCGCTGCCGGCGGTGGGGGTCTGCATGCTCAACGCCCGGCTGGAGAAGAACCGGCACCCCCACGGCCCCCCAACGTTCGTGCCATATCACCACCTCCGCATCCGCACCAAGGTACGGGGGAGAAGGCCTGACGCCGGGGTAGATGGGCTCCTATCTATGGGGCAGATATGGGGCAGGGAAGGCCTGACGCCGGGGTAGATGGGCTCCTATGGGGTGGGGAAGGCTTGATGCTGGGGTAGATGGGCTCCTATGGGGTAGATATGGGGCAGGGAAGGCCTGACGCTGGGGTAGATGGGCTCCTATGGGCTGGGGAAGGCTTGATGCCGGGGTAGATGGGCTCCTATGGGGCGGGGAAGGGCTGACGCCGGGGTAGATGGGCTCCTATGGGGTGGGGAAGGCTTGATGCCGGGGTAGATGGGCTCCTATGGGGCGGATATGGGGCGGGGGAAGGGCTGACGCCGGGGTAGATGGGCTCCTATGGGGTGGATATGGGGCAGGGAAGGCCTGACGCCGGGGTAGATGGGCTCCTATGGGGTGGATATGGGGCGGGGAAGGTCTGACACTGGGGTAGATGGGCCCCCATGGGGTGGATATGGGGCAGGGAAGGGCTGACGCCGGGGTAGATGGGCTCCTATGGGGCGGATATGGGGCAGGGAAGAGCTGACGCTGGGGTAGATGGGCTCCTATGGGCTGGGGAAGGCTTGATGCCAGGATAGATGGGCTCCTATGGGGCAGATATGGGGCGGGGAAGGGCTGACGCTGGGGTAGATGGGCTCCTATGGGGTGGGGAAGGCTTGATGCTGGGGTAGATGGGCTCCTATGGGGCGGGGAAGGGCTGACGCCGGGGTAGATGGGCTCCTATTGGGTCGGGAAGGCTTGATGCCGGGGTAGATGGGCTCCTATGGGGCGGATATGGGGCAGGGAAGGGCTGACGCCGGGGTAGATGGGCTCCTATGGGGCGGATATGGGGCGGGGAAGGCCTGATGCCGGGGTAGATGGGCTCCTATGGGGCGGATATGGGGCGGGGAAGGGCTGACGCCGGGGTAGATGGGCTTCTATGGGGTGGATATGGGGTGGGGAAGGCCTGACGCCGGGGTAGATGGGCTCCTATGGGGTGGGGAAGGCTTGATGCCGGGGTAGATGGGCTCCTATGGGGCGGATATGGGGCGGGGAAGGGCTGACGCCGGGGTAGATGGGCTCCTATGGGGCGGATATGGGGCGGGGAAGGGCTGACGCCGGGGTAGATGGGCTCCTATGGGGCGGATATGGGGCGGGGAAGGGCTGGCGCCGGGGTAGATGGGCTCCTATGGGGCGGATATGGGGCAGGGAAGGCCTGACGCCGGGGTAGATGGGCTCCTATGGGGCGGATATGGGGCGGGGAAGGGCTGACGCCGGGGTAGATGGGCCCCTATGGGGAGGGGAAGGCTTGATGCCGGGGTAGATGGGCTCCTATGGGGCGGATATGGGGCAGGGAAGGCCTGACGCTGGGGTAGATGGGCTTCTATGGGGTGGGGAAGGCTTGATGCCGGGGTAGATGGGCTCCTATGGGGCGGATATGGGGCAGGGAAGGCCTGACGCCGGAGTAGATGGGCTCCTATGGGGCGGATATGGGGTGGGGAAGGGCTGACGCCGGGGTAGATGGGCTCCTATGGGGCAGATATGGGGCGGGGAAGGGCTGACGCTGGGGTAGATGGGCTCCTATGGGGCGGATATGGGGCAGGGAAGGCCTGACGCCGGGGTAGATGGGCTCCTATGGGGCGGATATGGGGTGGGGAAGGCTTGATGCCGGGGTAGATGGGCCCCTATGGGGCTCATGCCGCTGACCCCCGTCTCTCTCTTTCTCCCCACAGCCGTTCCCGTGGGGTGACGGGAACCACACGCTCTTCCACAACCCCCACACCAACCCCCTGCCCACAGGCTACGAAAATTAGGGACCCCCCCGCCGGCTCCCCTCAGCAATAAACCCCCTGAACCTGCCCCATCTCCCTCCTTCAGCCCTGCCCCACGGCGGACCCAGATATCGGGCCCCATAGCAGACACGGAGAAACGGGGGGGGGCTTCCACCACTCGGGATTTAATAAGGGGGAGCCCCGGGGGGGTCCGGGCACCCATCAGCCCCCCGGTCCTGGCAGGGGGGACCCAGGCATCTGGGGGTCACCTCACCCCTGGGGTTCAGCCAGGGGGGCCGTGGGGGTCCCGTCGCCCTCCATGAGCTCCTTGTAGTGGCGCTTGAAGAAGCCCACCTGGGGGGGGCCCCAAAAAAATAGGGGGGGGGGGGAATGTGAGTCTGGGGTGGGGGAGAGGAGAATACCCCACCCCATGTGGGTGGGGGTCTCCCAGGACCCCCCCCCTCACCTTGTAGAGCACCAGAGCCACCAGAGCCAGCAGGACGAGCCCCCCCACGGTGCCCCCCAAAATGAGGGGCAGCGGGTTGGGGGTCTCCAGGCGTTCCACCTCCGTCTGCACCTGCGGGAGCCGAGGGCGGCTGGGGAAGGGACCCAAACGTACGGGACCCCCACCCCACGGACACGGGTGGCCCGGACCCCCACCCCACTGACACCCCCCCCCCCAAAATCCGGGTGTCCGGGCTTCACCTGGAGCTGGGGGTCCCTCCCGGTATTCCAGAAGCGCCCCACATCGTAGAGGACCCGGGCCGAGCTCTGCACGACCACCTTGGGCTGGGGGGGGGAACATGTGGGGGGGGGAGATGTGGGGCACAGGGTATCGCCGTGGGGCGTCCCGCCGCCCCACGGCACCCTCCCCGGCCCCGGTTTGCCCCTCCACGCGGGCCGGCCGGGGGGATGCCCCCCCACCCCGGCTGCCCCCTTACCGATGCCACCCAGCCCAGGGCCAGGGTCCCCCCCAGGCTGAACCCCAAGGACTGGGGGGGGTCCAGCTCCTGGAGCTGGCACTGCAGCTCCCGGCAAGCGGCCACGGTGCAGTCCTGGAGGGGGGGGGGGACAGAGAGGGGTGACGTGGGGCTGGGGACACCCCCTGCCCCACGTCCCCGGGGCGGCACTCACCAGCACGGGGTGCTCCCGCAGGCGCTGGGGGTCGTGGGGGCCCCCCCGGTGCTCGGCCACCGCCCGGCACTGCGCCAGCTCCTGCTGGGGTGGGGGGGATCCCAGTTTTGGGGACCCCCCCCCACCCCTTCCTGGGCTGTCCCCGCTGTGGGGTCACCGCCGTTTTGGGGGGGCAGCGGGGGGGGGGGGACGCGCACCGTTACCTGGTCAGGGGGTCACCTTCAGCTCGTCCCACAGCGGGGTCCCCCCCCAGGGCCGTGGGGACCCAGAAGGTGACGTTGATGGGGAGACCCTTCTGGCCCAAGATCTTCACCTGCCGCGGGGAGGGGGACGGTGGGGACGGGACCCCCGGCGTGACGGGGGACACGGGGGACCCGGGCGTCCGGGCTGGGCCCCCTCCCTCCCTCCCAGCCCTCACCTCGTAGCGGTGGGTGACGGGGGCACTGGTGGGGGCTCCCGCGCGGGTCGAGACGTTGACGTACTTGGTGGAGTCCGGGGTGCTGGTGGGGACCAGAGGGGACACGGTGGGGGGGGCGAGGGGAGGGCGCAGGAGGGGCACGGTGGGGACTAGGGAGGTGGGGGCACGTTGGGGATGAGGGACGTGGGGCGGGTGGCACGTTGGGGACCAGAGATGTGGGGCTGGTGGCACGTTGGGGATGAGGGACGTGGGGCGGGTGGCACGCTGGGGACCAGAGATGTGGGGCTGGTGGCACGTTGGGGACCAGAGACATGGGGCTGGTGGCACGTTGGGGACCAGAGATGTGGGTCTGGTGGCACGTTGGGGATGAGGGACGTGGGGCTGGTGGCACGTTGGGGACCAGAGACGTGGGGCTGGTGGCACGTTGGGGACCAGAGACATGGGGCTGGTGGCACGTTGGGGACCAGAGATGTGGGGCTGGTGGCACGTTGGGGACCAGAGACGTGGGTCTGGTGGCACGTTGGGGACCAGAGATGTGGGTCTGGTGGCACGTTGGGGATGAGGGACGTGGGACTGGTGGAACGTTGGGGACCAGAGACGTGGGGTGGGTGGCACGTTGGGGGTGAGAGACGTGGGTCTGGTGGCACGTTGGGGACCAGAGACGTGGGGTGGGTGGCATGCTGTGGACCAGAGACGTGGGGCTGGTGGCATGTTGGGGACCAGAGATGTGGGGCTGGTGGCACGTTGGGGATGAGGGATGTGGGACTGGTGGAACGTTGGGGATGAGGGACATGGGGCTGGTGGCACGTTGGGGATGAGGGATGTGGGGCTGGTGGCACGTTGGGGACCAGAGATGTGGGATGGTTGGCATGCTGGGGACCAGAGACATGGGGCTGGTGGCACGTTGGGGACCAGAGACGTGGGGCTGGTGGCACGTTGAGGATGAGGGACATGGGGCTGGTGGCACGTTGGGGATGAGGGACGTGGGGCTGGTGGCACGTTGGGGACCAGAGACGTGGGGCTGGTGGCACATTGGGGATGAGGGACGTGGGGCTGGTGGCACATTGGGGACCAGAGACGTGGGGCTGGTGGCACGTTGAGGATGAGGGATGTGGGGCTGGTGGCACGTTGGGGACCAGAGATGTGGGGCTGGTGGCACGTTGGGGATGAGGGACGTGGGGCTGGTGGAACGTTGGGGACCAGGGACGTGGGGCTGGTGGCACGTTGGGGATGAGGGATGTGGGGCTGGTGGCACGTTGGGGACCAGAGATGTGGGTCTGGTAGCACCCTGGGGAACACGGGGCCGGGGGGCCGGTGACACGGGTGGGGTAGCGGGTGGCCCGGGGAGGTGGCACCCCGTACCTGGCGAGGACGAGGAAGACGCCGTACTTCACCGGGATCTCGGCGTGCTGCACCCGGCCGCCCGGCGCCCCGTTGTCACTGCGGCAGAGGGGGGTGACGGGGGTCACCTCGCCCCCCCCACCCCCCCCACCCTGCGCCCCTGCCCCTCACCTGCTGGCATTGGCCACCACCTCCAGCACCCCCCCCAGCTCCGCGCCGTGGGGCACGTCCAGGGTGACGGTGAACACGACCTGCGGGACGGGACGCCTGGGCGTCAGCCCCCGACCCACCTCGCGGGGACGTCCCCCCGCCCGGGGGGACGCCGGAGACCCCCGCTACCTCGGCGCCGGGGCGGAAGATGGGGTGGTTGACGAGGCAGAGGGTTCTGCGCCGCGGTCCCTCCGCCGGCTCCGAGTTGCAGCGCAGGGACGCGGATCTCCTGGAGGACTGAGAACGCCCCCGGGGGGGGTGTCAGGGGTGGGGACGGTGGTGGGCGAGACAACCTGGGGGGGGTCAGGGGACATCTGGAGGCCAGACGGGCTTCTGAGTGGTCTGGAGGACATCTGGAATGGTTTAGGAGGCCACACGGACTTCTGGAGGGCTTGGGGGACACCTGGAAGGGCGTGGGGTGGGCGAGTGGGTATGTGGGAGGTCTTGAGGACATCTGGATGGGTTCTGGGTATCGTGAGGAGAGCTGCAGAAGGTTTAGGAGCCCACGTGGGCCTACGGAGGATCTGGAGGACATCTGGGGGGGGATTTTGGGAGGCCAGATAGACTTCTGGGGGTCTAGAGGACATCTGGAGAGGGTTCAGGAGGCCACGTGGACTTGTGGGGAATCTTGAGGACATCTGGAGGGGAGCTGGGCATCCACGTGAACTTGTAGCTAGTCTGGAGGGCATCTGGAAGAGCTTTAGGAGGCCAAATGCACTTCTGGAGGGTCTTGGGGACTTCTGGGGGGTCTTCTAGGCTCTGAAGGATTTGGGGGGGGGGTACCTGGAGCACCACAGCCTTGCGGTAGGAGAGGGCCTCGGCGTGATGCAGCTGGACGGTGGTCCCGTACGAGTCCTCCCCGCGGTTGCGGAGGGTGACGGTGACGTCCACCACGTCGGTCACCCCCACCACAACGGTCTCCAGCCTGGGGGGGGGGGACAGAGAGAGGTGGGGGCAGGCAGGGACAGACCCCAGCACCCACAGGTGTCCCCTGACACGGGGAACGGGGGGACCTACCCTGAGAAGTTGAAGGAGATCTGGAGGTCGTCGACGCAGACGTTGTCTTCACCGCAGTCCTTCTCGAAGGGCAGCTGAGGAGACGCCTCGTCCGTCCGTCCGTCCGTCCGTCCCCCCGCGGCCGGCCGGCTGCCTTCCTCTCCTTCATCCTCCCACCCCTCAGCCAGCCGTCCGCCCATCTGCCCACCCACCCTGGCTCTCCTAGAGCCTTCCAGCCCTCCCCATGCACGGATGTCCTTCCACGTAGCCGGCCTTCCGTCCGTCCTTGTGTCCTTCCTTCCTCCCAACCTAGCCACCCGTCCTTCTGTCCTTCCTCCCGTGCATCTCTCCATCCTCCCTTCCTCCCATCTTCCCTTGGTTCCTCCCATCCTCCCTTCCGTCCTTCCATCCATCCCACCTCCTTTCTGTCCACGGATCCGTCTCTCCTTCTTGCCTCTCGCCCTCCCATCCATCCCACCTCCTTTCTGTCCACGGATACGTCTCTCCTTCTTGCCTCTCGCCCTCCCATCCATCCCACCTCCTTTCTGTCCACGGATCCGTCTCTCCTTCTTGCCTCTCGCCCTTCCATCCATCCCACCGCTCCATCCCTCTGTCCTTCCGCCCTCCCGTCCACCCACACCCCCCCGACCCCACAGCCCACCACCGCTCCCCTCCAACGCCGCCGCCGTGGGGTGCCCCCAAGCCCCTACCGTGCCCACGGCCACCATCACCGAGTCCTCGCTCAAGGCTGGCCGCAGGCCCCCGGCCACCCCGATGGGGTCTCCCGTGGCATCGTAGGTGAGGCGCAGCACCAGGGGGGTCAGCGTGTCCTGGGGGCACCCCTGCCCAGCACAGAGACACGACCGTGTCCCCCAGGCCGGTGCCGTGGGGTGCGCCGCCCCCCGACCGCCCCGCCGGGACCTTTCCCGACACCCACCGTGAAGGCGATGCCTAAGGTCTCGCACCTCTGCCCGACGCCCAGTCGGAGGGTCCCGTTGCGGACGGCGGCGCCGCCGGCAAAGACGGCCCGGACCATTGCCCGGCTGGGGTCCAGGGCCGCCTGGTACCGGAGGGTGGTGGAAAGCTGGCTGCCTGCGGGGAAAGGGAGCGGAAGGTGGGTGGCCGGGGTCCCTGGCAGCCCTCCGGGATGGTGGGAAAGGGGAAGATGGAGAGCCAGATGGATTTCGGAGGGTCTTGAGGACATCTGGAGGTGGTTTAGGAGCCCACGTGGGCTTCTGGGGGGCTCGGGAGACATCTGGAAGGGCTTTGGGAGGCCAGATGGGTTTCTGGTGGGTCTTGAGGACATCTGGAGGGGATTTAGGAGCCCACGTGGGCTTCTGGGGGGCTCAGGAGACATCTGGAAGGGCTTTGGGAGGCCAGATGGGTTTCTGGTGGGTCTTGAGGACATCTGGAGGGGATTTAGGAGCCCACGTGGGCTTCTGGGGGGCTCGGGAGACATCTGGAAGGGCTTTGGGAGGCCAGACAGGCTTCTGGTGGGTCTTGAGGACATCTGGAGGGGATTTAGGAGGCCACGTGGGCTTCTGGGGGTCTTTAGGATACCTGGAGGGGCTTTGGGAGGACAGATGGACTTCTGGGGGTCTTGAGAACATGAGGAGGCGGCTTGGGGGGGGTCCGTGTACACATCTGGGGGGTCTTGGGGACACCTGCACATGCTTTGGGGGTCCAGATGGACATGTAGGAGGTCTCACCAAAGTTGTCAGGGGTTTTCTTGGTGCTGAGGAAGCAGATCTTAGCCTTGGCCACTTCTCCCTTGAGCACTTCCTCCTCCTGACAGTCAAAGGCGGACGCTGGGATCTCCTGGGGCTGGAAAGTCACCGTTACGCGGATCTTGAGCAGCGGCTGAGACCTGGTGGTGACGACCAGAGGGCGGTTGGCGGTGGCCACTGCGTCGAGGCCGTGGAAGGTCCCAGGTGGGTTCCCCGGGCGCACCTGAGCAGCAGAACCTGTCCCTGGGCGCCCACGGCCACGTCCGGCAGCCTGTCCCCCGTCAGGTCCTGGCCACCGCTGATGGCTTGGCCAAAATAGCGTGGCCCGCTGGAGAACCGGGCACCTGAGATGCGCTGGGGGAGACAGAGGTGCCCGAGTGGGTGAGTCGTCTCTGGCCCCCAAGATCTTCCCAGCACCTGGGACATCTTCAGGAGCCGGAGGGTCTCCAGCATCCAGGACGTCTTGGGCACCCGGGGCATCTCCAGCACGCAAGATGTCTTCATCACCCAAGACCCCCTCCAGAACCCACGATGCCTTCAGCACGCAGAGTGTGTCCAGCACCCAGGACATCTCCACCACCCAAGATGCCTCCACCACCCAAGGCATCTCCAGCACCCAGGACATCTCCAGCACCCAGAACACCTCCACCACCCAAGGCATCTCCACCACCCAAGGCACCTCCAGCACCCAGGACATCTCCAGCACCCAGGATGCCTCCACCACCCAAGACATCTCCAGCACCCAGAACATCTCCAGCACCCAGGACATCTCCAGCACCCAGGACGCCTCCACCACCCAAGATGCCTCCACCACCCAAGGCATCTCCAGCACCCAGAACATCTCCAGCACCCAGGACGCCTCCACCACCCAAGATGCCTCCACCACCCAAGATGCCTCCACCACCCAGAACATCTCCAGCACCCAGGATGCCTCCACCACCCAAGGCATCTCCTCCACCCAGAACATCTCCAGCACCCGGAACATCTCCAGCACCCAGGACGCCTCCACCACCCAAGATGTCTCCACCACCCAAGATGTCTCCACCACCCAAGGCATCTCCTCCACCCAGAACATCTCCATCACCCGGAACATCTCCACCACCCAAGATGCCTCCACCACCCAAGATGCCTCCACCACCCAAGGCATCTCCTCCACCCAGAACATCTCCAGCACCCAGGACACCTCCAGCACCCAAGACATCTCCACCGCCCATGACATCTCCACGACCCAGGACGCCACCAGCACCCAGGACGCCTCCAGCATCCAAGGTTTCTCCAGCACCCACCACCTCTCCGTCACCCAGCAGGCACCCATGACCTGGGACATCCCCACCCCCAGGACCAGGGGCAGCGGGGGTCTCACCTGGCCGTACTGGGAGGCGACGCCTCCCTGCTTCCCGCGGAAGATGTAGACGGCCCCCCCGCTCCTCGTCCTCCAGCGGGGCCCCCACGGCCACGTCGGGCCACCGGTCCCCGTCGACGTCCCCCAGACGAGCCAGGCTGGCCCCAAAGCGCCCCAACGGGTGGCCGGGCTGTCCCTGCAGCATCTGCTGGCACCGCAACCGGCCGCCCTGGGGGGGGGGACGAGCCGCTGGGTACCCCCCCCCGCCCACCCCGGGGCGAGGTGGGAGTTGGGTGGGGTGGGGGGTCCCCTACCTTCGGCCTCAGGGTGCAGACGGCCACGCGGCCCCCGCTGCCGGCCCCGTAGAACGTGGGGGCCCCCACCAGCACCACCTCGGCCGAGCCGTCCCCGTCGGGGTCCAGGGCGCACAGGGACGCCCCGAAGTAGGAGCCCACCTGCAGGGAGAGAGCGGCCATGGGGCCGGCTGGGGGGTCCCCCCCTCCCCGTCCCCCCTTCCCCGTGGCCCCACACTTACCTGCGGCCCCGTGGCATCGGCCAGGAGCTCCCAGGCAGCCCGGGGGCCGCGGCGGTGGAAGAGGAGGAGGCGGCCAACGTGGCGGTAGCGGGGGGCCCCCAGCGCCAGCGCCCGCCTGCCCGCCAGGGACAGGGACTCGGCCGCATAGCCTGGTCACGGGGGGGGGGGGGTCAGCGGGGGAGCCTCCCGGGGGTGCCAGCGGCCCCGGGAGCCGTGCGGGGATGCTGACATCCCCAGGACATCATGGGGGCACCAGTATCCCCAGGATCCTCATGGGGGCACCAGGATCCTCATGGGGGCACCAACATCCCCAGGACTTCATGGGCGCACCAACATCCCCAGGACATCATGGGGGCACCAGTATCTCCAGGATCCTCATGGGGGCACCAGTATCCCCAGGACATCATGGGGGCACCAGTATCCCCAGGATCGTCATGGGGGCACCAGTAGCCCCAGGACTTCATGGGGGCTCCAGTATCCCCAGGACATCATGGGGGCACCAGTATCCCCAGGATCCTCATGGGGGCACCAGTATCCCCAGGACATCATGGGGGCACCAGTATCCCCAGGATCCTCATGGGGGCACCAACATCCCCAGGACATCATGGGGGCACCAGTATCCCCAGGACTTCATGGGTGCACCAGTATCCCCAGGATCATCACGGGGGCACCAGGATCCTCATGGGGGCACCAGTATCCCCAGGACTTCATGGGCGCACCAGTATCCCCAGGATCATCACGGGGGCACCAGGATCCTCATGGGGGCACCAGTATCCCCGGGACCCTCACGGGGACGTTTGCAAGGACCCGACATCCCCAGGACGCCCGTGAGGACGCCACTGTCCCCGGCACGCTCGCGGGGACCCTCGCCAGGGACCCACGTCCCCGAGACCCTCATGGGAACCCAACCTCCCCAGCCCCACTTGGGGACCCTCACGAGGACACCGACAGCCCCAGGACCCTCACAGGGGACACCACCACCCCCGGGACCCCGGCGGGGACCCGGCCGTCCCTGTCCCAGGCAGCCCGTACCCAAGTAGGCGTCGTTCATGTCCCCGGCCGCTCGGGACACGTTGACGAAGGTGGTCTCCCCGCTTCTGTCGTAGACAAAGACCCCTCCGGACCAGTCGTAGGCGCCCACCGCTCCCAGTACGGGCCCCTCCTGCACCAGGAAAGTCAGGGAGGGGGACAGCGGTGGGGGGGGGAGAGCGGTCAGTCCTGCCCCGGGGACACCCCACGGGCATGGGGACGGTCTCGGGTGGCCGGGGGACACTTACGGGGGTGAGCAGGGCGCTGAAGCCCTCCTGGGCCATCTCCAGCTGGAAGGAGCTGCTGTCGGCAGACTGGGTGCCTGGGGGGAGGCAGGGGTGAGCGGGGGGCACCGGCTGCCCCCCCCTCAGCCACCCTCCGGCCCCCCGGTACCCTCGATGGCGAAGATCTTCTCCTGCAGCTGGTTCTGGATGCCCTGCAGGGCGTCAAAGTTGTTCACCCGGAAGACGTGGTCCTCGCTGGGTTTGGAGGCGATGGTGTGGAGCTCTTCTACGGCATCCGGATCCACGAAGGCGCTGCCCACCTGTGGTCAGAGCAGGATGGGTGTCGGGAGGGACGGAGAGGTTCGGGGAGGGAAGGAGGGATGGGCGGGCGGGTGTCTGGAGCGGGAGGGACGGACAGACATGAATAGAACGCGTGGAGATGTTTGGAGGTGGAGGGATGGAGGTGGATGGATGGAGATGTTTGGAGGTAAATGGATGGAGATGTTTGGAGGTGGATGGATGGAGATGTTTGGAGGTGGAGGGATGGAGATGTTTGGAGGTGGATGGATGGAGATGTTTGGAGGTGGAATGATGGAGATATTTGGAGATGGATGGATGGAGATGTTTGGAGGTAAATGGATGGAGATGTTTGGAGGTGGATGGATGGAGGTGTTTGGAGGTGGATGGATGGAGATGTTTGGAGGTGGATGGATGGAGATGTTTGGAGGTGGATGGATGGAGACGTTTGGAGGTGGATGGATGGAGACGGACGGACAAAGGGATGGTTAGATGGACAGATGCGTTTGGGATGGCCAGCTGCTTGGAGGTGGATGGCTTTGGGCGTGCAGGTCCCTCACCCCAATGGCATAGCGGGTGACCCCCATCTTCTCGGCCAACGGGATGACTTGTGAGTACTCCAGGTTGTCGTTATACTTCTTCCCATCCGTGATCACGATGAGGATCTTGTTGGCATCTTCTCGGGCCCCTTTGGCACGGCTGAACATCTCCGTCCTGTGCCGGGGATGGACGAGGGTCGCCCTTCACCCCACGGCAGGTGGAGGGGGGGGGGGTCACGGGTGGTTGAGGTGGTGGGGGGGGGACACGGGACTCACAGAACTTTCCAGATGGCAGTGGCAGTGTGGGTCAAGCCCTGGCGCTGGTACACCTGCTTCAGCAGCGCAATGGGGTCTCGGGACCTCCGGAAGGCGTTGAAGTCAAAGTGGTTCACGACGACATCGGAGAACTGGGAGAGAGCAAACTTGGGGGGCGGGGGGGGAGAGGGGGGGCAGGGGAGGGACGACGTGGGCACACACCGGTGGGGACACAACTGCTGCGGTAGCAGCCACCCCACCGCCAAGAGAGCAAAGCAGCCCAAACCGTCACCCGTGGCGAGGAGCCGCACGCAACGTCAACGGAGACAACCCCCCCTGAGGTGACACCCCCCCTCCCCTCGCCAACCGCCGTTCGAGGGGGGTCACTGCCAGATTCGAGGGGGTCACTGCCAGCGCCTGGGTGGGCCGTACCCGCGTGTCGGTGCCCTTGAAGCGCTTCATCACCTCCGCGATGAAGGTCTTCATGGTCGAGAAGTCATAGTCGTGGATGCTGCCCGAGCCGTCGATGAGGAGCACCACATCTGAGGAGCGCTTGGGACACTCTTTTGGGGGGGGGAACGACGACACAAAGACATCCCCATGGTCAACCAGGCCAGGATCTCCCCAACGCGTCCCTCCTCGCCCCCCCCCCGGTGACGCCCATACCTGGTTGGGCAACTGGGATGCGCTGGAGCTGCTGGAGGTTGGCGTCAAGGAGGACGCAGAAGCCGTTGAGGTGGACGTTCTCCCCGCAGGCTTGGGGCACCGTGGGGCCGCACGCCTGGGTTGGGGGGGGGGGGGGAATACGATCCCAAAATCAGCAGAGCCCAGGATGGGGGGGGGGGGGTGGTGTGGGGCGATCCCCACCAGAGGTGGTCATGTTTTGGGGGGGGGGGGCAGTCCTCTTGAAGTCCCCCCAGAAAGACCAATTTTGGGGCGCAGCCTCCTTGATGGCCCAGCAGAATGGCCAAATTTGGGCACAATCGCCACGATTTCACCCCAGACCGGCCAATTTCAGGGTGCGATCCCCCCCCCCCATTGCCCAGGCCGGCTCAAATCCCATCATCCCCCCCCCCCCCCAACCCTCACCCAAGCCCCCCACCGTACTCACCAGGGCCCCAGTGTCCCCAGTGGCCAGCGCTAAGCCCAGGGATGTGTTGACGGCCCCCGGGGGTCCTAGGGAGAGATGGGGGTGAGACCATCCTCCTCCTCCTCGGGGACCCAGATGTCCAGTTTTGGGGGGGGGCGGGGGGGGGTCTCACCAGTGACGGGGACCTCCTGGCACTTCCCCGAGCGGTGCCGGCATCGGTAAATCGTCCCCATCTTGTTGACGGTGCCACGTTGCAACGGGGCACCCACAAGGACCCTGTCAGGGTGGGGGAAATGGGGTGGAGGGAGGGGGGGTTTGTGGGGTTTTTTTTGGGGGGGGGGGGGACACGACACGGACTCCTCCCCGCGTGCCCCTCCCCACCTTACCCGCCGTCGTCGGTGGTGCCGAACTGGGCCACGGTCTGCCCGAAAGCCCCCCCGGCGTCTCCATGGAAGACCGTCACCGTCTCCACGTCCACCCCAGAGCCGCGGCAGGAGGTCAGCACTGGGTGAGGGGGGGGCACGCAGCGGATCCAGGCATATAGGTGCCACTCCACACCCCCCCTAACTCCCAGTAGACCCAGTCAACTGGGTGCTGCCCCCCCCCCCCAGGGCACCCAGGCACTCACCTGCCCCCAGGCAGGCGAGCAGAACCCAGGGCTCCATGTCTCGTCGGAAGCTGGGACGGGATGACGGAAGCGGGGGCCAAAGCAGAAGTTGGGGGTGTGGGGCGGGAAGGGAAGGAGAAGGGGGGGGGGGGGGACTAGGTGGGGGAGAGGAGAGAAGGGCAGGAATTTGGGAGGAAAAAACCTAAAAAGTGGGGGAAACCAGAGAGCTCACGTAACGGGGGAGAAAAGGGCAAAGGAGGAGAAAAGATGGGAGGGGGGGCACAGCTGGATGGGGTAGAGCCGCACAGCTGGGGGGGGGGGTACAGCCGCACAGCTGGATGGGGTACAGCCGCACAGCTGGGGGGGGGTACAGCCGCACAGCTGGGGGGGGTACAGCTGCGGGGCGGGGGTTAACGGGTGCTGGGGTGCGGCTGGCTCGGGGGGGGGGGTCGCCTCTATTTTGGGGTGTCATCGCCATCCGCTTTCACAACCCCACCAGCCCCTTGCACAACGGTGGTAGCCTCGAGGTGACGTCAACTTCCCTTCCCTGTCCCCGAGAGGGAGACGAATCCACCACCACCCCCCCCCCAACCCCGGAAAAAGCCGCCATCTGGCCCCCCCCCCCCCCCCAACCTCCTTTCTGCGGCGACGGCGCTTCTCCGCCGCCGCGGGGGTGGGATGAGGGAGGTGGGTGTGTCCGTCTATCCATTCCCAAAATTCCCATCCATTCAACCACCCACCCCCAACATCTCCATCCAGCCACGCCAAAATATCTCCATCCATTTCCAAACTTCTTTATCCATCCATCTGTTTGGTCCCCAAATACCTCCATCCATCCATCCATCCATCCATCCATCCTTCCATCCCTAAAATCCCCATCCATCCCAAAATATCTCCATTCATCCATCCCAAAACATCTCCATCCATCCATTTCCAAACATCTCCATCCATCCTTCCATCCCCAAACATCTCCATCCCAAAACATCTCCATCCATCCATTTCCAAACATCTCCATCCCAAAACATCTCCATCCATCCATTCATCCATTTCCAAACATCTCCATCCATCCTTCCATCCCCAAACTTCTCCATCCCAAAACACCTCCATCCACCCATTTCCAAACATCTCCATCCATCCTTCCATCCCCAAACATCTCCATCCCAAAACACCTCCATCCATCCATTTCCAAACATCTCCATCCATCCTTCCATCCCCAAACACCTCCATCCATCCATTTCCAAACATCTCCATCCACCCATTTCCAAACATCTCCATCCATCCTTCCATCCCCAAACATCTCCATCCCAAAACACCTCCATCCATCCATTTCCAAACATCTCCATCCATCCTTCCATCCCCAAACACCTCCATCCATCCATTTCCAAACATCTCCATCCATCCATTTCCAAACATCTCCATCCATCCTTCCATCCCCAAACATCTCCATCCCCAAACATCTCCATCCCAAAACATCTCCATCCATCCATTTCCAAACATCTCCATCCATCCTTCCATCCCCAAACACCTCCATCCATCCATTTCCAAACATCTCCATCCACCCATTTCCAAACATCTCCATCCATCCTTCCATCCCCAAACATCTCCATCCCCAAACATCTCCATCCCAAAACATCTCCATCCATCCATTTCCAAACATCTCCTTCCATCCTTAAACATCTCCATCCATTCATCCTCAAACATCTCATCCGGCCAACCATCCTCAACATCTCCATTTATCCACCCACCCCAAAACACCTCCACATCTCCCTTCCTTCATCCACCCATCCTTCCTCCTCCTCCCCACAGACCCCAGCCAGAAGCCCCCCACCCTGGTGCACCCCCGAGGACCTCTCCGGTCCACCGAAGGTCACCGATAGGTGGGGACAAGGCACGGGACAAGCCGTCACCAGACGCCGCTTTGGAGGAACTCCCGTCCCGGTGACTCAGGGCCACCCGCCAACACCTCACTCCCGTCTTCCCACAGGCATTTCTCAACCGTCTGCCTCGTCACCCTCAAAGCCCGCCGGTGACTCACAACCATTGGCCGACGTCCCACCCCACCCTTCGAGCAGGGTTGAGGAACCATCAGCTGCACCACGCCTGATTCACTGGGCTTGGAGAAGAAGCTGTGGGGGGAGGTCTTCCTCCATTGACCCATGACCGTCGGCCAACATCTCGTCCCACCCATCTGACCGGCATCGTCTGGGTCCCCGTAGGCCTTCGGGATTGTCCCGCGCGTGGTGGAGAAGAAGCTTCTGGAAGAAGACTCCTTGAAGACTTCTGGAAGAAAACTTCTTGAAGACTTCTTGAAGACTTCTGGAAGAAAACTTCTTGAAGGCTTCTTGAAGAAGACTTCTTGAAGACTTCTGGAAGAAAACTTCTTGAAGACTTCTTGAAGAAGACTTCTTGAAGACTTCTTGAAGACTTCTGGAAGAAAACTTCTTGAAGACTTCTTGAAGAAGACTTCTGGAAGACTTCTGGAAGAAAACTTCTTGAAGGCTTCTTGAAGAAGACTTCTTGAAGACTTCTTGAAGACTTCTGGAAGAAAACTTCTTGAAGACTTCTTGAAGACTTCTGGAAGAAAACTTCTTGAAGACTTCTTGAAGACTTCTGGAAGAAAACTTCTTGAAGGCTTCTTGAAGAAGACTTCTTGAAGAAGACTTCTTGAAGACTTCTTGAAGACTTCTGGAAGAAAACTTCTTGAAGACTTCTTGAAGAAGACTTCTGGAAGACTTCTGGAAGAAAACTTCTTGAAGGCTTCTTGAAGAAGACTTCTTGAAGACTTCTGGAAGACTTCTGGAAGAAAACTTCTTGAAGACTTCTTGAAGAAGACTTCTGGAAGACTTCTGGAAGAAAACTTCTTGAAGGCTTCTTGAAGAAGACTTCTTGAAGACTTCTTGAAGACTCCTTGAAGACTTCTGGAAGAAAACATCTTGAAGGCTTCTTGAAGAAGACTTCTTGAAGACTTCTGGAAGAAAACTTCTTGAAGACTTCTGGAAGAAAACTTCTTGAAGACTTCTTGAAGAAGACTCCTGGAAGAAAACTTCTTGAAGACTTCTGGAAGAAAACTTCTTGAAGACTTCTTGAAGAAGACTTCTTGAAGACTTCTTGAAGACTTCTGGAAGAAAACTTCTGGAAGACTTCTTGAAGAAGACTCTTTGAAGACTTCTGGAAGAAAACTTCTGGAAGACTTTTGAAGAAGACTTCTTGAAGAGTTCTGGAAGAAAACTTCTTGAAGGCTTCTTGAAGAAGGCTTCTTGAAGAAGACTTCTTGAAGACTTCTGGAAGAAAACTTCTTGAAGGCTTCTTGAAGAAGACCCCTGGAAGAAAACTTCTTGAAGACTTCTTGAAGACTTCTGGAAGAAAACTTCTTGAAGGCTTCTTGAAGACTTCTTGAAGACTTCTCGAAGACTTCATGAAGACTTCTGGAAGAAAACTTCTTGAAAGCTTCTTGATGAAGATTTCTTGAAGACTTCTCGAAGACTTCTTGAAAAAGACTTCTTGAAGACTTCTCGAAGACTTCTCGAAGACTTCTCGAAGACTTCTCGAAGGTTCATCTTGAAGATGAAGCCCTCGGAGTGACACGGGGGTGGCGTGGGGTGGATTTGGGGACAGGACTGGGGTGACAGGGTGGGGTGGAGAACTGGGGGATGCCGCGACACGGCCGCAGCTGCGGGGGGCTGGCAGCCGCAACGGGATGGTAGCCATCGGCCGTTTGGGAGCGCGGCGACGCGGCCACGTCGCAAGGTGACACCAGGATGCCGGCCACCGGACGGTCGGCGCAGTGGGGACATCGCAGGATCCCAGGGTGACACCGTTAGGATAGCTATAGGGTCTATAGGGCCACCCTACAAGTGCTATAGGGTCTGCGCAGCCCCTCCTCGCTCCTACAGGGTCTATAGGGCCACCCTACAGCCCCTCCCCAAACCTACAGGGTCTATAGGACCCCCTACAGCTGCTATAGGGTCTGTGCAGCCCCCCCCACACTCCTACACGGTCTATAGGGCCACCCTACAGCTGCTATAGGGTCTGCGCAGCCCCTCCTCGCTCCTACAGGGTCTATAGGGCCACCCTACAGCCCCTCCCCAATCCTACAGGGTCTATAGGGCCACCCTGCAGCTGCTATAGGGTCTGCACAGCCTCCCCCAATCCTACAGAGTCTATAGGGCCACCCTGCAGCTGCTATAGGGTCTGCGCAGCCCCCCCACGCTCCTACAGGGTCTATAGGGCCACCCTACAGCTGCTATAGGGTCTGCGCAGCCCGTCATTGCTCCTACAGGGTCTATAGGGCCACCCTACAGCCCCTCCCCAATCCTACAGGGTCTATAGAGCCACCCTGCAGCTGCTATAGGGTCTGCACAGCCCTCCCACGCTCCTACGGGGCCTATAGGGCCACCCTACAGCTGCTATAGGGTCTGCGCAGCCTCCCCCAATCCTACAGGGTCTACAGGGCCACCGTACAGCTGCTATAGGGTCTGCACAGCCTCCCCCAATCCTACAGGGTTGATAGGGCCCCTCTACAGCTGCTATAGGGTCTGCGCAGCCCTTCCTCGCTGCTACAGGGTCTATAGTGCCACCCTACAGCTGCTATAGGGTCTGCACAGCCACCCCACGCTCCTACAGGGTATATAGGGCCACCCTACAGCTCCTATAGGGTCTGCACATCCCCTCCTCGCTCCTACAGCATCTATAGGACCCCCTACAGCTGCTATAGGGTCCGTGCAGCCTCTCCACACTCCTACAGGGTCTATAGGGCCACCCTACAGCTGCTATAGGGTCTGTGCAGCCCCTCCACACTCATAAAGGGTCTACAGGGCCACCCTACAGCTGCTATAGGGTCTGCGCAGCCCCCCACGCTCCTACAGGATCTATAGGGCCACCCTACAGCTGCTATAGGGTCTGCACAGCCTCCCCCAATCCTACAGGGTCTATAGGGCCACCCTACAGCTGCTATAGGGTCTGCGCAGCCCCCCCACACTCACAAAGGGTCTACAGGGCCACCCTACAGCTGCTATAGGGTCTGCGCAGCCCCCCACGCTCCTACAGGATCTATAGGGCCACCCTACAGCTGCTATAGGGTCTGCACAGCCTCCCCCAATCCTACAGGGTCTATAGGGCCACCCTACAGCTGCTATAGGGTCTGCGCAGCCCCCCCACGCTCCTACAGGGTCTGCAGGGCCACCCTACAGCTGCTATAGGGTCTGTGCAGCCCCCCACACTCATAAAGGGTCTACAGGACCACCCTACAGTTGCTATAGGGTCTGTGCAGCCCCCCCACGCTCCTACAGGGTCTATAGGGCCACCCTACAGCTGCTATAGGGTCTGCGCAGCCCCCACACATTCCTACAGGGTCTACAGGGCCACCCTACAGCTGCTATAGGGTCTGCACAGCCTCCCCCAATCCTACAGGGTCTATAGGGCCACCCTACAGCTGCTATAGGGTCTGCACGGCCCACACATACTCCTACAGGGTCTATAGGGCCACCCTACAGCTGCTATATGGTCTATGCAGCCCCCCCACGCTCCTACAGGGTCTATAGGGCCACCCTACAGCTGTTATAGGGTCTGTGCAGCCCCCCCACACTCCTGCATGGTCTATAGTGCCACCCTACAGCTGCTATAGGGTCTGCGCAGCCCCCACACATTCCTACAGGGTCTACAGGGCCACCCTACAGCTGCTATAGGGTCTGTGCAGCCCCCCCACGCTCCTACAGGGTCTGCAGGGCCACCCTACAGCTGCTATAGGGTCTGTGCAGCCCCCCACACTCATAAAGGGTCTACAGGACCACCCTACAGTTGCTATAGGGTCTGTGCAGCCCCCCCACGCTCCTACAGGGTCTATAGGGCCACCCTACAGCTGCTATAGGGTCTGCGCAGCCCCCACACATTCCTACAGGGTCTACAGGGCCACCCTACAGCTGCTATAGGGTCTGCACAGCCTCCCCCAATCCTACAGGGTCTATAGGGCCACCCTACAGCTGCTATAGGGTCTGCACGGCCCACACATACTCCTACAGGGTCTATAGGGCCACCCTACAGCTGCTATATGGTCTATGCAGCCCCCCCACGCTCCTACAGGGTCTACAGGGCCACCCTACAGCTGCTATAGGGTCTGTGCAGCCCCCCCCCCCGCTCCTACAGCATCTATAGGACCCCCTACAGCTGCTATAGGGTCTGCGCAGCCCCTCCTCGCTCCTACAGATTCTATAGGACCCCCTACAGCTGCTATAGGGTCTGCGCAGCCCCCCCACGCTCCTACAGGTCTACAGGACCCTCCAGCACCGCCCAGTACCGCCCAGTACCCTCCAGCACCGCCCAGTACCCTCCAGCACCGCCCAGTACCGCCCAGTACCGCCCCGTACCCTCCAGCACCGCCCAGTACCGCCCAGTACCCTCCAGCACCGCCCAGTACCCTCCAGCACCGCCCAGTACCCTCCCATCGCTCCCTCCTCCCTCCCTCCCTCCCCGCTGCGGGCAAGGGGGTGGGACCATGCAAATAAGCACCTTGACGTCACCTTCTCCGCCCCTATTGGGGGGGTTGGGTGTTACCCAGCAGCCTTTGCGATCGGCAGTTTTTTTTGGGGGGGGGGGGCGGGGAAGGTTTGGGCTGCTCTACGCTTGGCTCCGTGGGGATCGTTGGGGGTCCAAGAGTGGGGGGGGGGTTGTTGTCCCACGTCACCCACCCACTCCCCATGGCAGCCGTGGGAGCCCTGGCACTAGCCCGGTGGCCTCGGTTGGTAGCCCACCGGCCGCCCCTTGCACCTCGGGTCACCGCCGTCCTGGGCCGGCCACAATCGGTGGTCCAAGGTGAAGAACGTCAAGGGTCGCGCGACGCCGCCCGCGGTCGCCTCTTCCAGCGCCTCGGCCTCATGCTGCGTATCGCCGCTCGCGGGTACGGACCCGCCGGATCCCTCTGCCGCGCCCACATCCCCGTCGCCGGGGTGGTGGGATTCCCAACGGGTCTTCTGGGGGTTGGTGGGATCCCGCGGGTCTTCCGGGGGTGGTGGGATCCCAACGGGTCTTCTGGGGGTGGTGGGATCCCAACGGGTCTTCTGGGATCCCAACGGGTCTTCTGGGGGTGGTGGGGATCCCAACGGGTCTTCTGGGGGGTGGTGGGATCCCGGCGGGTCTTCCGGGGGGTGGTGGGATCCCGGAGGGTCTTCTGGGGTTGGTGGGATCCCAACGGGTCTTCCGGGGGTGGTGGGATCCCGGAGGGTCTTCTGGGATTCCCAACGGGTCTTCTGGGGGTGGTGGGATCCCAACGGGTCTTCTGGGGGTGGTGGGATCCCGGCGGGTCTTCCGGGGGTGGTGGGATCCCGGAGGGTCTTCTGGGGTTGGTGGGATCCCAACGGGTCTTCTGGGGGTGGTGGGATCCCAACGGGTCTTCTGGGGTTGGTGGGATCCCAACAGGTCTTCTGGGGCTGGTGGGGTCCCGGCAGGTCTCCCGGGATCCCGGCAGGTCTTCTGGGGTTGGTGGGATCCCAATGGGTCTCCTGGGGCTGGTGGGATCCCGGCAGGTCTCCCGGGATCCTGGCGGGTCTTCTGGGGCAGGTGGGATCCCGGCAGGTGTTCTGGGGCTGGTGGGGATCCCAGCAGATCTTCTGGGATCCCGGCGGGTCTTCTGGGGTTGGTGGGATCCCAGTGGGTCTCCTGGGGCTGGTGGGATCCCAGCGGGTCTCCTGGGGCTGGTGGGATCCCGGCAGGTCTTCTCGGATCTCCCCCACTCTGGATCCCTGAGTGGGGGGTCCTCATCCCCAGTGCCCCTGGGATCTTGCAGCCCAGCAGATCCCCCCTGCCAGGCCCCTGGAGGTCCCTCAGGCCAAGATCTCCCCCTGGGATCTCCCCACACCCCCCCCCCCAGATCCCTCCAGGTTCTCTTGGGGGTTCTCCAGGATCCCAGAAGTCCTTCCACCCCACAGACCCTCCCGGCTCCCCCAGGATCTCACCGTCCCCCAGACACCACCGCCCCCAGATCCTCTGGGATTTGGGGAGGGTCTCTCCAGCCCCCCCCCCCCGCCCCGATCCCAGCCGCACCCCCTTTCACCACAGAGGGGGGCCCAGACCCAGCGCTCAACACCCAACTGGCCAACGTGGTGGAGCAGTGCCGGGCGAAGAACATGCCCAAGGCCTCCATCGAGGCGGCCATCCACGGCGCGGTAGGTCCTGGGGGATTTGGGAAGGGAGACCGGACACGGCGGGAGGAGGATCAAGCCCTCCGAGATGCCGGTGGGGGGGATCCCTGAGCCCCCCACCCCTGCCCCAGGAGAGATCGGCGGCGGCGGCAGCCCGGCTGCTGTATGAAGCCCGTGGCCCCGGTGGCTCGGCTCTTCTCCTGGAGGTCCTCACCGATAATCCCCGGCGGAGCCAGCATGACGTCCGACTCATCCTCACCCGCCACGGGTCAGTCTGAGGGGGGGGGGGGGGGGGGGACACCCCAGCGTCCGGGCCCAAAAACCCGGTTTGATGAGTCCAGGGCTGAGTGGGGTGTGGGTGCCCGCAGGGGAACGCTGGCAGAAGGGGCACGACACGGCTTCGAGCAGAAAGGGGTGGTCCGCGTGGGGCCACGGGACCTTCGGGGCCACCCCGTCTCGCTGGAGGCGGCGCTGGAGGCGGCGCTGGAGGCCGGGGCCCAGGACGTCTGCCCGGATGAGGAGGAGGAGGAAGAAGAGGAGCCAGCGCTGAAGGTGGGTGAGGAGACAACAGTTTGGTTTCAGAGCACACGGGGCGGTCCTCTTGGTGCCCCGGCTGCTCCTGGCCGTTCCCTGGCCGCTCTTGGCCGTTTCTGACCATCCAAGACCATCCCTGACCACCATGGGTTGTCCCCAGCATTCTTGACCATCCCTGGCCTCTCTCAGCCATCCCTTGACCGTCCCTGACCGCCCTTGACCGTCCCCGACCACCCTTGGCCGTCCCTTGACCGTCCCCGACCACCCTTGGCCGTCCCTTGACTGTCCCCGACCACCTTTGGCCATCCCTTGACCATCCCTGACCGTCCCCGACCACCCTTTGACCGTCCCCAACCGCCCTTGGCCGTTCCTTGACCGTCCCCAATGGCTCCTTGACCATTCCCGACCGCCCTTGGCCGTTCCTTGACCGTCCCCAACTGCCCTTGGCCGTTCCTTGACCGTCCCCAATGGCTCCTTGACCGTCCCCAATGGCTCCTTGACCATCCCCGACCCCCCTTGGCCATCCCTTGACCGTCCCCAACGCCCCTTGGCTGTTCCTTGACTGTCCCCGACTGCCCTTGGCCATTCCTTGACCATCCCCGACTACCCTTGGACGTTCCTTGACCATCCCCAATGCCTCCTGACCGTCCCCGACCGCCCTTGGCCGTTCCTCGACCGTCCCCAACCGCCCTTGGCCGTTCCTTGACCGTCCCCAATGGCTCCTGACCGTCCCCGACCGCCCTCGGCCGTTCCTTGACCGTCCCCAACCGCCCTTGGCCGTTCCTTGACCGTCCCCAATGGCTCCTTGACCGTCCCCAACCGCCCTTGGCCGTTCCTTGACCGTCCCCAATGCCTCCTGACCGTCCCCGACCGCCCTTGGCCGTTCCTTGACCATCCCCAACCGCCCTTGGCCGTTCCTTGACCGTCCCCAATGGCTCCTGACCGTCCCTGACCGCCCTTGGCCGTTCCTTGACCGTCCCTGACCGCCCTTGGCCGTTCTTTGACCGTCCCTGACCGCCCTTGGCCGTTCCTCGACCGTCCCCGACCACCCTTGGCCGTCCCTTGACTGTCCCCGACCACCTTTGGCCATCCCTTGACCATCCCTGACCGTCCCCGACCACCCTTTGACCGTCCCCAACCGCCCTTGGCCGTTCCTTGACCGTCCCCAATGGCTCCTTGACCATTCCCGACCGCCCTTGGCCGTTCCTTGACCGTCCCCAACTGCCCTTGGCCGTTCCTTGACCGTCCCCAATGGCTCCTTGACCGTCCCCAATGGCTCCTTGACCATCCCCGACCCCCCTTGGCCATCCCTTGACCGTCCCCAACGCCCCTTGGCTGTTCCTTGACTGTCCCCGACTGCCCTTGGCCATTCCTTGACCATCCCCGACTACCCTTGGACGTTCCTTGACCATCCCCAATGCCTCCTGACCGTCCCCGACCGCCCTTGGCCGTTCCTCGACCGTCCCCAACCGCCCTTGGCCGTTCCTTGACCGTCCCCAATGGCTCCTGACCGTCCCCGACCGCCCTCGGCCGTTCCTTGACCGTCCCCAACCGCCCTTGGCCGTTCCTTGACCGTCCCCAATGGCTCCTTGACCGTCCCCAACCGCCCTTGGCCGTTCCTTGACCGTCCCCAATGCCTCCTGACCGTCCCCGACCGCCCTTGGCCGTTCCTTGACCATCCCCAACCGCCCTTGGCCGTTCCTTGACCGTCCCCAATGGCTCCTGACCGTCCCTGACCGCCCTTGGCCGTTCCTTGACCGTCCCTGACCGCCCTTGGCCGTTCTTTGACCGTCCCTGACCGCCCTTGGCCGTTCCTCGACCGTCCCCGACCACCCTTGGCCGTCCCTTGACTGTCCCCGACCACCTTTGGCCATCCCTTGACCATCCCTGACCGTCCCCGACCACCCTTTGACCGTCCCCAACCGCCCTTGGCCGTTCCTTGACCGTCCCCAATGGCTCCTTGACCATTCCCGACCGCCCTTGGCCGTTCCTTGACCGTCCCCAACTGCCCTTGGCCGTTCCTTGACCGTCCCCAATGGCTCCTTGACCGTCCCCAATGGCTCCTTGACCATCCCCGACCCCCCTTGGCCATCCCTTGACCGTCCCCAACGCCCCTTGGCTGTTCCTTGACTGTCCCCGACTGCCCTTGGCCATTCCTTGACCATCCCCGACTACCCTTGGACGTTCCTTGACCATCCCCAATGCCTCCTGACCGTCCCCGACCGCCCTTGGCCGTTCCTCGACCGTCCCCAACCGCCCTTGGCCGTTCCTTGACCGTCCCCAATGGCTCCTGACCGTCCCCGACCGCCCTCGGCCGTTCCTTGACCGTCCCCAACCGCCCTTGGCCGTTCCTTGACCGTCCCCAATGGCTCCTTGACCGTCCCCAACCGCCCTTGGCCGTTCCTTGACCGTCCCCAATGCCTCCTGACCGTCCCCGACCGCCCTTGGCCGTTCCTTGACCATCCCCAACCGCCCTTGGCCGTTCCTTGACCGTCCCCAATGGCTCCTGACCGTCCCTGACCGCCCTTGGCCGTTCTTTGACCGTCCCTGACCGCCCTTGGCCGTTCTTTGACCGTCCCTGACCGCCCTTGGCCGTTCCTCGACCGTCCCCGACCACCCTTGGCCGTCCCTTGACTGTCCCCGACCACCTTTGGCCATCCCTTGACCATCCCTGACCGTCCCCAACCACCCTTTGACCGTCCCCAACCGCCCTTGGCCGTTCCTTGACCGTCCCCAATGGCTCCTTGACCATTCCCGACCGCCCTTGGCCGTTCCTTGACTGTCCCCAACTGCCCTTGGCCGTTCCTTGACCGTCCCCAATGGCTCCTTGACCATCCCCGACCCCCCTTGGCCATCCCTTGACCGTCCCCAACGCCCCTTGGCTGTTCCTTGACTGTCCCCGACTGCCCTTGGCCATTCCTTGACCATCCCCAACTACCCTTGGACGTTCCTTGACCATCCCCAATGCCTCCTGACCGTCCCTGACCGCCCTTGGCCGTTCCTCGACCGTCCCCGACCGCCCTTGGCCGTTCCTCGACCGTCCCCGACCACCCTTGGCCATTCCTTGATCATCCCCAACCGCCCTTGGCCTTTCCTTGACCGTCCCCGACCGCCCTTGGCCGTTCCTTGACCGTCCCCGACCGCCCTTGGCCGTTCCTTGACCGTCCCCAATGGCTCCTTGACCGTCCCCAACCGCCCTTGGCCGTTCCTTGACCATCCCCGACGGCTCCTGACCGTCCCCGACCGCCCTTGGCCGTTCCTTGAGCATCCCCAACCGCAACTGGCCGTTCCCCGCAGTTCATCTGCGAGACCTCAGCCTTGCGGAACGTGCGAGAGCATCTGGAGGCCTCGGGGCTGCGCCTGCTCTCGGCCGCCATCGAGTACTTGCCTCGGGACCGGGTGACGCTACCGGAGGGGACACGGGAGCAGGCGGAGCACCTCCTCCAGGCCCTCGGCGACTGCCCCGACATCGTCCGCCTCTACCACAACATCCAATAGGAGATGGGGGGGGCGGGGACCGTGGCCCCACCAATTGGAGTCACGTTCCCCCCCCCCCCCCCCATATCTTGTTCCCATCCCCGTGATGACAATAAAACTGTGTTTTGACCATGGCTCCGCCTCCATAGGGACCACCACCCCCAAGAGCCCCTTCTCTGGCCCCACCCCCTTCAGGCAAAGAGGCGTGGCCAAAGGGGGAGGGCTGGGAGAACCCAGGCATGGGGGGGAAGGTCCCAGGTGCCCCCCCCCCCCCCCAACAAACATGGTGGCAGCGGAGGGCAGGGTCATTTATTTGGGGGATGGGGCGGGGACAGGGGACGCGGGGGGGTCACTCGTCAGAGCCGGTGGGGCTGCCAAGGAAGATGTCGGCGTAGGCAAAGGCTGGGGTGGCCCCTTCTTCCTCCTCCTCCTCTTCGTCGTCGTCGTCGTCCTCCTCCTCCTCCTCTTCCTCCTCCTCCTCTTCTTCCTCGTCCTCGGGGTGGAGGAAGGCCCCAGCTTCTCCCTGGAGGAGCCGGCGGACAGTGGGGTGGGTGAGGCCGAAGAAGTCGGCGCCAGCACCAGGGGCCGGTGGCATTGCCCGGGGCCGCCCCCCGGCTTCCCCCAGGGCCTGGAGGAGCCGGCCATGGCAGACATCGGGCGTGGGACCCGCCAGCACCCTCCCAGGCTCGTCCTCGGACACGATCTCGCAGCGGGGACCGGCCACGATCCGGCAGGTGTACAGGCAGCGGCGAGCCGGCCGGCGGGTGCTGGTGAAGAGCCGGGTGCTACGGAAGCCCAGGGGCAAGATGGCCCCCGGCCCCAAACCGCCGACACCCAGGCTGTGCACCGTCAGAGGTCCCAGCGCCAAGGGCAGAGTCAACGTCCCGCCGCGCCGGCGGGGGGGTGGCCTCAAGATGGCCGCTGGCGGCCCAGCCGGGCTGGAGGTGTCCTCCGGTGGTCTCAAGATGGCCGCTGGCGGCACGTCCAACTTGGGGCCGCCTCTCGGCCCATTTGGCCTCAAGTCGTCTCTTGGGCCGTCCCGCGGCCCCGCTGGCCTCAACCCATCCCTCGACTCATCTCTCGGGCCGTCTCTCGGCCCTGCCGTCCTCGAACCGTCTCTCGGCCCGTCTCTCGCCCCATTGGACCTCGGCCCGTCTCCTGGACCGTCTCTTGGTCCATCTCTTGAGCCAGTTGGCCTCACCCCATCTCTTGACCCAACCGGCCTTGAGCCAGTTGGCCTCGACTCATCTCTTGACCCATCTCTTGACCCAACCGGCCTGGAGCCGCTCGGCCTCGGCTCATCTCTTGGTCCATCTCTTGACCCCGTTGACCGCGCCCCATCCCTCGCTCCATCTCTTGACCCAGTTGGCCTCGACCCCTCTCTTGCTCCAGTTGACCGCGCCCCGTCTTTCCCGCCGTCTCTTGACCCATCGGCCCGGGACCCGCCACGGCGAGGCCGGCGGCCGGTGACCTCACCGGCGATCTCCTCGGGGCCGGCCATCGCCCGGAGTTGGAGGAGCCGGGTGAGAAGGAAACGGCGCTCGTCCCGTGCCCGTAGGCACTTGGCTTCCAACCGGGCCACCTCATCGCAGAGAGCCCCGTTCTCGAACACCAGCGCCCGCGCCGCCCGCCGCAGCCGGCTGTACTTGAGGCGGGTACCGCTCCGCTGGGCGCTGCCGGGGTCCCTTCGGCATCCTGCCTGCCCAATTAATCCCAACGATAAATTAATTCATCCATAATAATCACCGATGATCAACCAGCCGCGCCCGGCTCAGGTTCGGCTGGCGGGAAATTAACGGCGACCCTTCCGCGTCGCCGCGTCGATCGCCGTCGCCGTCGCCGCGTTCAAGAATCGCGGCGGGCGCCTCGAGTCGCAATTAGCGGCGATTAATTCCGCGGGCTGCCGTTCGCGATTTTCGGCGGAGAATCGATTCACGCGGCGAGAGGTTCCGCCTCGCGACGGGCGCCGCCAGTCGCGACGGGGCGATGCGGCGACGGATCGCGATTAAACGCGACCGCGATTCCGCTTCAGCTCATCGCCGCCGCCCTTGATTGCAACGCTAATTGCCCCCGCCCTCCCGGCCCCTCGAATTGGGGTGAAATCCGGCAAATTTGAGGTTCGCCGGCTCACGGACTCACCCGGCGCGGAAGGGGAACCAAGAGGTCCGGGAAGGAGGAGGAAGAGGAAGAGGAAGGGGGGGGGGGGGAGGGACAGGAAGAGGAAGAGGAGAGGAGGGGGAGGGGCGGAGGGGAAAGCTCAGGGGCCCCTCCCCCCCCCGCCCCGAGTGACGCATGCGGTGACGCCACCGATGACACGCGTGACGCTGCGGGGAAGGGGAGGGGGGCGTCCTCCCAGCAGCCCCCGGGGCCGGCGGCCGCCAAAGGGGCCCAACCCCCCCCCCCCCCCCCAAAAAAAATTCAACCCCCTCCCCCACTCCAACCCCCGACCCCTGTGACCCCTGACCTCCGACCCCTGGGGGGGGGAGGGGGGGCCTCGCCGTGGCCGAGGACAATGGAGGTGAGCAGGGGGACGGGGGAGGGATGGGATCTGCCCCCCCCCCCATAGGGGCTGGAGGGGGGGGGATTTGCCCCCCATAGGGGCTGGAGGGGGGAGATCTGCCCCCCATAAGGGCTGGGGGGGGGAGATCTGCCCCCCCATAGGAGCTGGAGGGGGGTATCTGCCCCCCATAGGGGCTGGGGGGGGAGATCTGCCCCCCCATAGGAGCTGGAGGGGGGTATCTGCCCCCCATAGGGGCTGGGGGGGGAGATCTGCCCCCCCATAGGAGCTGGAGGGGGGTATCTGCCCCCCATAGGGGCTGGAGGGGGGAGATCTGCCCCCCATAGGGGCTGGGGGGGGAGATCTGCCCCCCATAGGGGCTGGGGGGGGGGGGATCTGCCCCCCGTAGGGGCTGGGGGGGGGGGATCTGCCCCCCATAGGGGCTGGGGGGGGGAGATCTGCCCCCCATAGGGGCTGGAGGGGGGAGATCTGCCCCCCCTTAGGGGCTGGAGGGGGGATTTGCCCCCCATAGGGGCTGGGGGGTGGTATCTGCCCCCCATAGGGGCTGGGGGGGGGGATCTGCCCCCCCATAGGGGCTGGAGGGGGGTATCTGCCCCCCGTAAGGGCTGGAGGGGGGAGATCTGCCCCCCATAGGGGCTGGGGGGGGGGGATCTGCCCCCCGTAAGGGCTGGAGGGGGGAGATCTGCCCCCCATAGGGGCTGGGGGGGGGGAGATCTGCCCCCCATAGGGGCTGGAGGGGGGAGATCTGCCCCCCATAGGGGCTGGGGGGGGGGGGATCTGCCCCCCATAAGGGCTGGAGGGGGGAGATCTGCCCCCCATAGGGGCTGGGGGGGGGGGATCTGCCCCCCGTAAGGGCTGGAGGGGGGAGATCTGCCCCCCATAGGGGCTGGGGGGGGGAGATCTGCCCCCCATAGGGGCTGGAGGGGGGAGATCTGCCCCCCATAGGGGCTGGGGGGGGGGGATCTGCCCCCCGTAAGGGCTGGAGGGGGGAGATCTGCCCCCCATAGGGGCTGGGGGGGGGGGATCTGCCCCCCGTAAGGGCTGGAGGGGGGAGATCTGCCCCCCATAGGGGCTGGGGGGGGGAGATCTGCCCCCCATAGGGGCTGGAGGGGGGAGATCTGCCCCCCATAGGGGCTGGAGGGGGGAGATCTGCCCCCCATAGGGGCTGGGGGGGGAGATCTGCCCCCCCATAGGAGCTGGAGGGGGGTATCTGCCCCCCATAGCAGCTGGGGGGGGGGGATCTGCCCCCCATAAGGGCTCGAGGGGGGAGATCTGCCCCCCATAGGGGCTGGGGGGGGGGGGGATCTGCCCCCCATAAGGGCTGGGGGGGGGATTTGCCCCTGCTTAGGGGTTCTGGGGGGGAGATCTGCCCCCTTAGGGGCTATGGGGGGGGGATCTGCCCCCCCATAGGGGCTCTAGGGGGGGTCTGCCCCCCCCCATAGGTGTTATGGGGTGGCATCCTCCCCCCCCAGGGCCACACACGTGTGGCAGGCGTGTGGCACGCGTTGCCCCGTGACACGGTGTACCCCGCCTGTCCGTCCGCTACCCCCTCCCCAAATTTCCCCCCCCACCCCCCGCCCAGGACGAGTCCCCGTCGGTTCCCGAATTCCTGGAGGACGGTGACAGCAACGGACCCTTCCCGCTGGAGGACCCCGAGGCCACCAGGTGGGAACGGGGGGGGGGACACGGGGACGGGGACACGGGGACGGGGACACGGGAATGGGGACGGACACGGGGATGGGGACACGGGGATGGGGACACGGGAATGGGGACAGACACGGGAATGGGGACATGGGGACGGGGACACGGGAATGCAGACGGACATGGGGACGGGGACACGGGAATGGGGACACGGGAATGGGGACGGACACGGGGATGGGGACACGGGGATGGGGACACGGGAATGGGGACACAGGGACGGGGACACGGGGATGGGGACACGGGGATGGGGACATGGGAATGGGGACGGACACGGGGACGGGGACACGGGGACGGGGACACGGGGACGAGGACATGGGAATGGGGACACGGGGATGGGGACACGGGACTGGGGACGGACACGGGGATGGGGACACGGGGACGCAGACACGGGAATGGGGACATGGGGACGCAGACACGGGGATGGGGACATGGGAATGGGGACATGGGAATGGGGACAGACACAGGGATGGGGACACGGGGACAGGGACACGGGAATGGGGACACGGGAATGGGGACGGACACGGGAATGGGGACATGGGAATGGGGACAGACACAGGGATGGGGACACGGGGACAGGGACATGGGAATGGGGACACGGGAATGGGTCGGACACGGGAATGGGGACACGGGGGACGAGGACGTGGGCTCCTCGTGCCCTCGGGTGATTCCAGCCGTTGAGGACGTCCCCAGGGCCACCGTGTTGTCCCCAAGGTGACGTCCTCCCTCCCAGGGTTTCCCCTCCCCCCAAACCCCCGGTCCTTCACCCCAAAACCGACGTCCCCGGGGGTGCCACCGCCAACCAACCTCGTTTTCCTCCGCAGCTCCCCACCGCCGCCGCCGCCGCCGGGACCGGCCGCTGCCGCCGAACCGCTGCCGGGTGAGTCCTCGCCGTCCCATCGGTGGCGCGGGTTGGGGAAACCGAGTCACGGGTGACCCCCTTCCTTTTCAGGCGAGGAGGAGGAGGAGGAGGAGGAAGAAGAAGTCGAAGATGGCGGCGGGGAAGCCACCCCGCGTCCCTACCGCTGCGGCGAGTGCGGCAAAGCCTTCGCCCAGAGCTCCAACCTCCTGAAGCACCGGCGGGTGCACACGGGCGAGCGTCCCTACCGCTGCGGCGAGTGCGGCAAGGCTTTCGGCTGGAGCTCGTCCCTGCTGGAGCACCGCAAGGGCCACGCCGGGGCCAAGCCCCACGCCTGCGGCGAGTGCGGCAAAGCCTTCAGCCGAGGGTCCACCCTCCTGGAGCACCAGCGGACCCACACCGGCGAGAAACCCTTCCGTTGCGGGCAGTGCGGCGCCCGCTTCAGCCAGAGCTCCACCTTGGTCCACCACCGGCGGACCCACACCGGCGAGCGACCCTACGGCTGCCCCGAATGCGGCCGGGCTTTCGGTCGTAAGTCCACGCTGGCCACCCACCGGCGGACCCACACCGGCGAGCGACCCTACGGCTGCCCCGAATGCGGCCGTCGCTTCGCCGTCAGCTCCGACCTGGCCAAGCACCGGCGGGGAGCCCACGGCGGGCACCGGTGCCGGGATTGCGGCGAGCAGTTCCCCCGGCCGGCGGCGTTGGCCGGACACCGGAAGAAACATCACGGCGGCGACGGCAAGGACCGGGCCGACGCCGCCGAGGACGACGGCGACGACCGCCACGACGACCGGCCGCACCGCTGCGAGGAGTGCGGCCAGGCCTTCCGGCACGGCGGCACCTTGCTCCTCCACCGGCAAACCCACGCCGGCGCCTTCGCCTGCCCGCTCTGCCCCGAGCGTTTCGAGGGCAGCGCCCAGCTGGCCCGGCACCGCCGGCGACGGCACGGTCCGGCGGCCAAGCCTTACCGCTGCGAGGCTTGTGGCAAAGCCTACGCCCAGCCGGCCGGGCTGCGGCATCACCAGCCGGAGCAGCCGTTGGGATGTCCCCACTGCGGAGCCGCCTTCCTCTGGAGCTGCCGGTTAGCCCGGCACCTCCGGGCTTGCCGCCCGCCCGCCAAGCCCTACAAGTGCCCGGAGTGCGGCAAAGCCTTCGGGCAGAGCTCCAAGCTCCTCCGGCACCAGGTAACCCACACCGGCGAGAAGCCCTACAAGTGCCCCGAGTGCGGCAAGATCTTCAGCCAGAGCTCCAACCTGGCCGAGCACCGGCGGACCCACGGGGCGGGCGAGCGGCACTTCTGCCCGCTCTGTGGCAAGGGCTTCGCCCTCGGCTCCTACCTGGCCAAGCACAGGTTGACGCACACCGGCGAGCGGCCCTACCGCTGCACCGAGTGCGGGAAGGCGTTCCGGCAAAGCTCCAACCTCATCCAGCACCAGCGGACCCACACCGGCGAGCGACCCTACACCTGCGGGCTCTGCGGCAAGAGCTTCTGCCAGAACTCCCACCTGGCCAAACACCGGCGCACCCACACCGGCGAGCGGCCCTACCGCTGCGGGGACTGCGGCAAGAGCTTCCGGCAGAGCGCCAACCTCCTGGAGCACCGGCACACCCACACCGGCGAGCGGCCCTACCGCTGCGCCCAGTGCGGCAAGACCTTCGGGTGGAGCTCAGCCTTTAGCAAGCACCAGCGCACCCATCTTGCCTGAGACCTCTGCCGACCCAGGCTGGGCTGCCTCGGCGTGGGCCAGGTCTGTCAGCGTGCCGCGAGGCCGTGGCTTCGTCTTGGAGGACTCTACCGGGGTCCTTCATCTTGACCCAAGTCCATCGTGGTGCCCCAAGGCCATGGCTTCGTCTTGGAGGACTCTACGGGGATCCCTCATCTTGACCCAGGTCCATCGTGGTGCCCCAAGGCCGCGGCTTCGTCTTGGAGGACTCTACCGGGGTCCTTCATCTTGACCCAAGTCCATCGTGGTGCCCCAAGGCCATGGCTTCGTCTTGGAGGACTCTACGGGGATCCCTCATCTTGACCCAGGTCCATCGTGGTGCCCCAAGGCCATGGCTTCATCTTGGAAGACCACCCCAGGATCTTCATCCTGGCCCAGGTCCATCGTGGTGCCCCAAGGCCGTGGCTTCGTCTTGGAGGACTCTACCGGGGTCCTTCATCTTGACCCAGGGCCATCGTGGTGCCCCAAGGCCATGGCTTCGTCTTGGAGGACTCTACGGGGATCCCTCATCTTGACCCAGGTCCATCGTGGTGCCCCAAGGCCGCGGCTTCGTCTTGGAGGACTCTACCGGGGTCCTTCATCTTGACCCAAGTCCATCGTGGTGCCCCAAGGCCATGGCTTCGTCTTGGAAGACCACCCCAGGATCTTCATCCTGGCCCAGGTCCATCGTGGTGCCCCAAGGCCGTGGCTTCGTCTTGGAGGACTCTACGGGGATCCCTCATCTTGACCCAGGTCCATCGTGGTGCCCCAAGGCCGTGGCTTCATCTTGGAAGACCATCTGGGATCCTTATCCTGGCCCAGGTCCATCATGGTGCCCCAAGGCCATGGCTTCGTCTTGGAAGACCACCCCAGGATCCTTATCCTGGCCCAGGTCCATCCTGGAGCCCCAAGGCCATGGCTTCATCTTGGAAGACCACCCCAGGATCTTCATCCTGGCCCAGGTCCATCGTGGTGCCCCAAGGCCGCGGCTTCGTCTTGGAGGACTCTACCGGGGTCCTTCATCTTGACCCAAGTCCATCGTGGTGCCCCAAGGCCGTGGCTTCGTCTTGGAAGACCATCTGGGATCATCATCTTGACCCAGGTCCATCGTGGTGCCCCAAGGCCATGGCTTCATCTTGGAGGACTCTACCAGGATCCTTATCCTGACCCAAGTCCATCGTGGTGCCCCAAGGCCGTGGCTTCGTCTTGGAAGACCACCCCAGGATCCTTATCCTGGCCAAGGACGCCATCTCCATCTCGGAGGACCACCCTGGGGTCCTCCTCCTGCCCCAGATCCATCATGGCACCCCAAAACCGTGGCTTCGTCTTGGAAGACCACCCCAAACTCCGTCATTCCGCCCAAGATCCACAGCTCCAGCTTGGAGAACCACCTTGTCCTCACCCAACTCCTTCATCCTGCCCCAAAGCCGTGCCTCCAGCCCAGGGAACGTCCCCGTGTCCCCGTCCCGCTTCCGTGTCCCCATCCCGCCTCCGTGTCCCCATCCCGCTTCCGTGTCCCCATCCCACCTCCGTGTCCCCATCCCACCTCCGTGTCCCCATCCCACCACCCCGTCTCCATCCCACCTCTCCCAGCAGAGGGGACCCAAATATCTTGGAGGGGAAGGTGACTTCCAGTTGCCCCGGACGCCTGGGATGTCCCCCCAGTATGTCAATAAATAGTGGTGAAGGTTACTGCGGTGGTTTATAACTGGGGGTTACTGGGAGCACTGGGCAGGAGTGCGGGGGGGCGCTGGGAGGGAGTGGGAGGGGCACTGGGAGAAATGGGAGGGGAGTTGGGGGGGGTACTGGGAGAACTAGGGTGGCTTTGGGGGGCACTAGGAGTTACTGGGAGCACTGGGCACGATTTCAGGGGGCACTGGTGGGGGGTGGGAGGGGCACTGGGAACAATGGGGTGGGAGTTGGGGGGGGTACTGGGAGCTACTGGGAGCACTGGGCACGATTTCAGGGGGCACTGGTGGGGGTAGGAGGGGCACTGGGAGCAATAGGGTGGGAGTTGGGGGGGTACTGGGAGCAATGGGGTGGCTTTGGGGGGCACTAGGAGTTATTGGGAGCACTGGGCAGGATTTCAGGGGGCACTGGGAGGGAGTGGTAGTGGCACTGGGAGCAATGGGGGTGGGAGTTGGGGGGGGTACTGGGAGCACTGGGGTGGCTTTGGGGGGCACTGGGAGTTACTGGGAGCACTGGGCAAGATTTCAGGGGGCACTGGGAGGGAAGGGAGGGGCACTGGGAGCAATGGGGTGGGAGTTGGGGGGTACTGGCAGCACTGGGGTGGCTTTGGGGGGGACTGGGAGTTACTGGGAGCACTGGGCAGGATTACTGGGAGCACTGGTGGGGGTGGGAGGGGCACTGGGAGCAATGGGGTGGGAGTTGGGAGGGTACTGGGAGCACTGGGGTGGCTTTGGGGGGGCACTAGGAGTTACTGGGAGCACTGGGCAGGATTACTGGGAGCGCTGGTGGGGGTGGGAGGGGCACTGGGAGCAATAGGGTGGGAGTTGGGATTAGTACTGGGAGCAGTGGGAGGGACTACAAGGGGCACTGGGAGCACTGGTGGGAGTGGGAGGGGCACTGGGATCAATGGGGTGGGAGTTGGGGGGTACTGGGAGCACTGGGGTGGCTTTGGGGGGGCACTGGGAGTTACTGGGAGCACGGGGCAGGATTACTGGGAGCACTGGTGGGGGTGGGAGGGGCACTGGGAGCAATGGGGTGGGAGTTGGGGGGGTACTGGGAGCACTGGGGTGGCTTTGGGGCGGACTGGGAGTTACTGGGAGCACTGGGCAGGATTTCAGGGGGCACTGGGAGGGAGTGGGAGGGACACTGGGAGAAATGGGCTGGGAGTTGGGGGGTACTGGGAGCACTGGGGTGGCTTTGGGGGGCACTAGGAGTTATTGGGAGCAATGGGCAGGATTTCAGGGGGCACTGGGAGGGAGTGGGAGGGGCACTGGGAGCAATGGGGTGGGAGTTGGGGGGGTACTGGGAGCACTGGGGTGGCTTTGGGGGGCACTAGGAGTTACTGGGAGCACTGGGCAGGATTTCAGGGGGCACTGGTGGGAGTGGGAGGGGCACTGGGAGCAATGGGGTGGGAGCTGGGGTTAGTACTGGGAGCAGTGGGAGGGACTACAAGGGGCATTGGGAGCACTGGTGGGAGTGGGAGGGGCACTGGGAGCAATGGGGTGGGAGTTGGGGGGGGTACTGGGAGCAATGGGGTGGTAGTTGGGGATAGTACTGGGAGCAGTGGGAGGAACTACAAGGGGCACTGGAAGCACTGGTGGGAGTGGGAGGGGCACTGGGAGCAATGGGGTGGGAGTTGGGGGGGTACTGGGAGCAATGGGGTGGTAGTTGGGGATAGTACTGGGAGCAGTGGGAGGAACTACAAGGGGCACTGGAAGCACTGGTGGGAGTGGGAGGGGCACTGGGAGCAATGGGGTGGGAGTTGGGAGGGTACTGGGAGCACTGGGGTGGCTTTGGGGGTCATGAGGAGTTACTGGGAGCACTGGGCAGGATTTCAGGGGGCACTGGTGGGAGTGGGAGGGGCACTGGGAACAATGGGGTGGGAGTTGGGAGGGTACTGGGAGCACTGGGCAGGATTTCAGGGGGCAATGGGAGGGAATGGGAGGGGCACTGGGAGCAATGGAGTGGTAGTTGGGGGTAGTACTGGGAGCAGTGGGAGGGACTACAAGGGGCACTGGGAGCACTGGTGGGAGTGGGAGGGGCACTGGGAGCAATGGGGTGGGAGCTGGGAGTGTACTGGGAGCACTGGGGTGGCTTTGGTGGGCACTAGGAGTTACTGGAAGCACTGGGCAGGATTACTGGGGGCACTGGTGGGGGTGGGAGGGGCACTGGAAGCAATGGGGTGGGAGTTGGGGGGGTACTGGGAGCACTGGGGTGGCTTTGGGGTGGACTGGGAGTTACTGGGAGCACTGGGCAGGATTACTGGGAGCACTGGTGGGGGTGGGAGTGGCACTGGGAGCAATGGGGTGGGAGTTGGGGGGGTACTGGGAGCACTGGGGTGGCTTTGGGGGGCACTGGGAGTTACTGGGAGCACGGGGCAAGATTTCAGGGGGCACTGGGAGGGAAGGGAGGGGCACTGGGAGCAATGGGGTGGGAGTTGGGGGGGGTACTGGCAGCACTGGGGCGGCTTTGGGGGGGACTGGGAGTTACTGGGAGCACTGGGCAGGATTACTGGGAGCACTGGTGGGGGTGGGAGGGGCACTGGGAGCAATGGGGTGGGAGTTGGGAGGGTACTGGGAGCACTGGGGTGGCTTTGGGGGGGCACTAGGAGTTACTGGGAGCACTGGGCAGGATTACTGGGAGCGCTGGTGGGGGGTGGGAGGGGCACTGGGAGCAATAGGGTGGGAGTTGGGATTAGTACTGGGAGCAGTGGGAGGGACTACAAGGGGCACTGGGAGCACTGGTGGGAGTGGGAGGGGCACTGGGATCAATGGGGTGGGAGTTGGGGGGTACTGGGAGCACTGGGGTGGCTTTGGGGGGGTACTGGGAGTTACTGGGAGCACGGGGCAGGATTACTGGGAGCACTGGTGGGGGTGGGAGGGGCACTGGGAGCAATGGGGTGGGAGTTGGGGGGTACTGGGAGCACTGGGGTGGCTTTGGGGCGGACTGGGAGTTACTGGGAGCACTGGGCAGGATTTCAGGGGGCACTGGGAGGGAGTGGGAGGGGCACTGGGAGCAATGGGGTGGGAGTTGGGGGGGTACTGGGAGCACTGGGGTGGCTTTGGGGGGCACTAGGAGTTACTGGGAGCACTGGGCAAGATTTCAGGGGGCACTGGGAGGGAATGGGAGGTGCACTGGGAGCAATGGGCTGGGAGTTGGGGGTAGTACTGGGAGCGATGGGAGGGACTACAAGGGGCACTGGGAGCACTGGTAGGAGTGGGAGGGGCACTGGGATCAATGGGGTGGGAGCTGGGAGGGTACTGGGAGCACTGGGGTGGCTTTGGGGGGCACTAGGAGTTACTGGGAGCACTGGTGGGGGTGGGAGGGGCACTGGGAGCAATGGGGTGGGAGTTGGGGGGGTACTGGGAGCACTGGGGTGGCTTGAGGGGGCACTAAGAGTTACTGGGAGCACTGGGCAGGATTACTGGGAGCACTGGTGGGAGTGGGAGGGGCACTAGGAGTAGTGGGGTGGGATTTGGGGGGTACTGGGAGCAGTGGGAGGGACTACAAGGGGCACTGGGAGCACTGGTGGGAGTGGGAGGCGCGCTGGGAGCAGTGGGGAGGCAGTTGGAGGGGCACTGGGGGAGTACTGGGAGCACTGGGCAGGATTTCAGGGGGCACTGGGAGCACTGGGAAGGGATTTGGGGGTGCACTGAGGGTACTGGGAGCACTGGGAGGCATTGCAGGGGGCACTGGAGGGTTAATGGGGGGATTTGGGGTGACACTGGGGCCACTGGGAAGGGATCGGGGGGGGGGGTACTGGGTGTACTGGGAGCACTGGTTGTGACCAAAAGGGCCACTGAAGGGTTAATGGGATTTGGGATGGCACTGGCTGTTACTGGGAGCACTGGGTGGGATTTGGGGGTCACTGGGAGCACTGGGGGGGGGGGGCACTGGGGGGTAACTGGGAGCCTTCACATGTTCCCAGAGGACACGCGTGTCCCTTACACGTCCACAGGGGCCACGCGTGTTCCTTTCCATGTTCCCAAGACCACGCGTGTCCCTTACGTGTTCCCAGGGCCACGGCTGTCCCTTCACGTGTTCCCAGAGAACACACGTGTCCCTTCACGTGTTCCCAGAGAACACACGTGTCCCTTCACGTGTTCCCAGGGGCCACGCGTGGGCTTGGCGTGTTCCCAGACCCACGCGTGTCCCCTTGCGCGTGTGCAGGGGCCACACGTGTCCCTTTACACGTCCACAGGGGACATGCGTGTCCCTTTCCATGTTCCCAAGACCACGCGTGCCCCTTATGTGTTCCCGGGGCCACAGCTGCCCCTTCACATGTTCCCAGAGGACACACGTGTCCCTTCACGTGTTCCCAGGGGCCACGCGTGTTCCCTTCCATGTTTCCAAGACCACACGTGTCCCTTACGTGTTCCCGGGGCCACGGCTGTCGCTTCACGTGTTCCCAGGGGCCACGCGTGTGCTTGGCATGTTCCCAGACCCACGTGTGTCTTCTTGCCCATGTGCAGGGGCCACACGTGTCCTTTTACACGTCCACAGGGAACATGCGTGTTCCTTTCCATGTTCCCAAGACCACGCGTGCCCCTTACATGTTCCCGGGGCCACAGCTGTCCCTTCACGTGTTCCCAGAGAACACATGTGTCCCTTCACGTGTTCCCAGGGGCCACGCGTGTGCTTGGCATGTTCCCAGACCCACGCGTGTGCCCTTGCGCGTGTGCAGGGGCCACACGTGTCCCTTTACATGTCCACAGGGGACATGCGTGTTCTTTTCCATGTTCCCAAGACCACGCGTGTCCCTTACGTGTTCCCAGGGCCACGGCTGTCGCTTCACGTGTTCCCAGAGGACACACGTGTCCCTTCACGTGTTCCCAGGGGCCACGCGTGTGCTTGGCGTGTTCCCAGACCCACGCGTGTGCTTGGCGTGTCCCCGGGAGCCTTTGCGGCAGGAAACACCGCTCTCCCGCCACCATTGTCCGGAACGGGCAAAGCGCCGCCGTTTTGGGTGGAAAAAAGCCTGGATTGGGCCTGTCGGCACCAAGGAGCTCGCAGGGCCGGGGTGAGGGTCCCCCCCCACCCCAGATTTGGGGCAAAAAAGGGGGAAAATGGGTCAATCGCTCAGGCTGGGGCTGGGAAGGGAAGGGGGGTGTTTTGGGGTGAAAAAGGGGAAAATAGGACGGTTGCTCTCGGGTGGGAGGTGGGTTGCAAAATTAACTCATTGCGGGGATCATGTTTTGGGGTGAAAAAGGGGGAAAATGGGCCGGTTGCTTTCGGATGCGGGGGCGCAAAATTAACTCATTGCGGGGATCGTGTTTTGGGGTGAAAAAAGGGTAAAATGGGCCGGTTGCTCTCGGATGTGGCGGTGCAAAAATAACTGATTTTGGGAATCGTGTTTTGGGGTGAAAAAGGGGGGAAATGGGCCAGTTGCTCTCAGATGTGGGGGTGCAAAATTAACTGATTGTGAGGATTGTGTTTTGGGGTGAAAAAGGGGAAAAATGGGCCGGTTGCTCTCGGATGCGGGAGTGCAAAATTAACTGATTGTGAGGATTGTGTTTTGGGGTGAAAAAGGGGGAAAATGGGTCGGTTGCTCTCAGATGCAGGGATGCAAAATGAACTGATTTGGGGGATCGTGTTTTGGGATTAAAAAGGGGGAAAATGGGCCGGTTGCTCTCGGATGGGGGGATACAAAATTATCTCGTTGCAGGGATTGTGTTTTGGGGGAAAAAAGGGGGGAAATGGGTCGGTTGCTCTCGGATGCAGCTGTGCAAAAATAACTGATTGTGAGGATTGTGTTTTGGGGTGAAAAAGGGGGAAAATGGGTCGGTTGCTCTCAGATGTGGGGGTGCAAAATTAACTGATTGTGGGGATTGTGTTTTGGGGTGAAAAAGGGGGAAAATGGGCCAGTTGCTCTCAGATGCGGCGGTGAAAAATGAACTGATTGTGGGGATCGTGTTTTGGGGTAAAAAAGGGGTAAAATGGGCCGGTTGCTCTCAGATGCGGTGGTGCAAAATGAACTGATTTTGGGGATCATTTTTTGGGGTGAAAAAGGGGGAAAATGGGCCGGTTGCTCTCGGATGCGGCTGTGCAAAAATAACTGATTGTGAGGATTGTGTTTTGGGGTGAAAAAGGGGAAAATGGGTCGGTTGCTCTCAGATGCAGCTGTGCAAAAATAACTGATTGTGAGGATTGTGTTTTGGGGTGAAAAGGGGGGAAAATGGGTCGGTTGCTCTCGGATGTGAGGGCACAAAATTAACTGATTGTGAGGATTGTGTTTTGGGGTGAAAAAGGGGGAAAATGGGTCGGTTGCTCCCAGATGCGGAGCGCAAAATGAACTCCTTGTGGGGATCATGTTTTGGGGTGAAAAAGGGGGAAAATGGGCTGATTCATGCCGGGAATCAAGGTGCAGAATTACCTCATTGGGGGGGGGTATTTTGGGGTGAAAAAGGGGGGAAATTGAGCCAATTGCTCCACGGTATGGGGATTTGCAAATTAACTACTGGCAGGACGGTGTGTTTTCGGGGGAAAACCACCTGATTTGGGTGAAAAGCATGGGGCGGATGCCTTTTTTTTTCATTTATTGCCTTTTTTTTTTCATTTATTGCCCTTTTTTTTCATTTATTGCCTTTTTTTTATTTATTGCCTTTTTTTCATTTATTGCCTTTTTTTAATTTATTGCCTTTTTTTCATTTATTGCCTTTTTTAATTTATTGCCTTTTTTCATTTATTGCCTTTTTTTAATTTATTGCCTTTTTTCATTTATTGACTTTTTTTCATTTATTGCCTCTTTTTTATTTATTGCCTCTTTTTCATTTATTGCCTTTTTTTATTTATTGCCTCTTTTTTTTTAATTTATTGCCTTTTTTTATTTATTGCCTTTTTTTAATTTATTGCCTTCTTTTCATTTATTGCCTTTTTTTTATTTATTGCCTCTTTTTATTATTTATTGCCTTTTTTTTTAATTTATTGCCTTTTTTTATTTATTGCCTTTTTTTAATTTATTGCCTTTTTTTCATTTATTGCCTCTTTTTATTTATTGCCTCTTTTTTTTCATTTATTGCCTTTTTTTATTTATTGCCTCTTTTTTTCATTTATTGCCTTTTTTTATTTATTGCCTTTTTTTCATTTATTGCCTTTTTTTCATTTGTTACCTTTTTTTCATTTTATTGCCTTTTTTCATTTATTGCCTTTTTTTATTTATTGCCTTTTTTTTATTTATTGCCTTTTTTTTAATTTATTGCCTTTTATTTATTGCCTTTTTTATTATTTATTGCCTTTTTTTAATTTATTGCCTTTTTTTCATTTATTGCCTTTTTTCATTTATTGCCTTTTTTTTATTATTTATTGCCTTTTTTTTTCATTTATTGCCTTTTTTTTCATTTATTGCCTTTTTTTTTCATTTTTTGCCTTTTTTCCCCCCGATTTTTTCCACCTCCTGCCCGCAGCTGGCGCGATGGAGCCGGAGGAGAAGCCGCGTCCTCCCCAGGACCAGGGTGACGGGGACGTCCCCACGGAGCCCTGCACGGGTAAGGGGGGGGGGGGGACACGGGGGACGAGTCCGGCGGGTGGCCCGAAGAGGACCTGGGAGATGGTCTTTTGGGGGAAAAACCCAAGGAAATGGGGGAAAATGTGGGCCAGGAGATGGTCTTCTGCTGGGAATATTCTTCCAGGGTGGAGAAAATACCATCTGGGAGATGTTGTCCTGCATGGAATAACCCTCCGTGGTAGAACAACGACCCACCGGGAGATGTTCTTCTTTGGAGAACGTCCCTCCGTGGTAGAACAACCACCAGGAGATGTTCTTCTTATGAGAACATCCCTCCATGGTAGAACAATGACCCACCAGGAGATGTTCTTCTTTTGAGAACGTCCCTCTGTGGTAGAACAAGGACCCACCGGGAGATGTTCTTCTTTTGAGAACATCCCACCAGGAGATGTTCTTCTTCCAAGAACATCCCTCCGTTGGTAGAACAACGACCCACCAGGAGATGTTCTTCTTTCGAGAACATCCCTCCGTGGTAGAACAACGACCCACTAGATGTTCTTTGGAGAACGTCCCTCCGTGGTAGAACAAGGACCCACCAGGAGATGTTCTTCTTGGGAGAACATCCCAATGACCCACCGGGAGATGTTCTTCTTTTGAGAACGTCCCTCCGTGGTAGAACAATGACCCACCAGGAGATGTTCTTCTGTGGAGAACGTCCCTCCGTAGTAGAACAAGGACCCACCGGGAGATGTTTTTCTTTCAAGAACATCCCAACGACCCACCAGGAGATGTTCTTCTTTCGAGAACGTCCCCACTGGGAGATGTTCTTCTTTTGAGAACATCCCTCCGTGGTAGAACAAGGACCCACCAGGAGATGTTCTTCTTTTGAGAACATCCCAGTGACCCACCAGGAGATGTTCTTCTTTGGAGAACATCCCTTCGTGGTAGAACAACCACCAGGACATGTTCTTCTTCTGAGAACATCCCTCCGTGGTAGAACAACCCACTGGGAGACGTTCTTCTTTCGAGAACATCCCTCCGTGGTAGAACAACGACCCCACTAGGAGATGTTCTTCTTTGGAGAACGTCCCTCCGTGGTAGAACAACGACCCACTAGGAGATGTTCTTCTTTGGAGAACGTCCCTCCATCGTAGAGCAATGACCCACCAGGCAATGTTCTTCTTTGGAGAACATCGTCAGCGACCCACCAGGAGATGTTCTTCTTTGGAGAACATCCCTCCGTGGTAGAACAACCACCAGGAGATGTTCTTCTTTGGAGAACGTCCCTCCGTGGTAGAACAACCACCAGGAGACGTTCTTCTTTCGAGAACATCCCTCCGTGGTAGAACAACCACCAGGAGATGTTCTTCTTTCAAGAACATCCCTCCGTGGTAGAACAATGACCCACCAGGCGATGTTCTTCTTTGGAGAACATCGTCAATGACCCACCAGGCGATGTTCTTCTTTGGAGAACATCCCAGTGACCCACCAGGAGATGTTCTTCTTTCAAGAACATCCCTCCGTGGTAGAACAACCCACCGGGAGACGTTCTTCTTTGGAGAACGTCCCTCCGTGGGTAGAACAATGACCCACCAGGTGATGTTCTTCTTTGGAGAACATCGTCAACGACCCACCAGGAGACGTTCTTCTTTGGAGAACATCCCTCCGTGGTAGAACAACCCCCCCAACGGCTGTTCCTCTCCCAGGCGCCGTGCCACCAGCCCGTGGCAGTGGTCGCCCGCGTGGTTTCATCAACCTGCTGGGTCTCCTGGAAGGCGGCCGGCCGCCGCCGAAACCCTACCGCTGCACCGAGTGCGGCAAGACCTTCGGCCAGAGCTCCAACCTCATCGAGCACCAGCGGACCCACACGGGGCGAACGCCCCTTCACCTGCGGCCAATGCGAGAAGAGCTTCAGCCGCAGCTCCACCTTGGCCGAACATCTCCGGACCCACACCGGCGAAAAACCCTACGCCTGCCCGGTTTGCTCCCGCGCCTTCAGCCGCAGCTCCACCTTGACCGAGCATCGCCGAACCCACACCGGCGAAACGCCCTACGCCTGCCCCGAATGCGGCAAGACCTTCGGTCGGACCTCCAACTTGGTCAAACATCTCCGGACCCACACCGGGGAGAAACCCTACGGTTGCGGGCGTTGCGGCAAGACCTTCAGCCTCAGCTCCAACCTGGTCAAGCACGAGAGGACCCACACGGGTGAAAAACCGTTCTCCTGCGGGCAATGCGGGAAACGGTTCAAGAAGAAGACCCACTTGGCGTCCCACCAACGGACCCACACCGGCGAGCGACCGTACCGTTGCGGCGAATGCGGGAAGGCTTTCGGGCAGAGCTCCACGCTCATCGAGCACCAGAGGACCCACACGGTGCGAACGACCGTTCCGGTGCGGCGCTTGCGGCAAGAGTTTCTGCGTCAGCTCCAACTTGGTCAAGCACCAACGCATCCACACCGGCGAGAAACCGTACGGTTGCGGGCGCTGCGGCAAACGTTTCCGCTACAAGCCCCAGTTCACCCGTCACCTGAAGGTCCACCCCGACGGCGACCCGGCGTGCGGTCCTTAGGACCGCTCGGAGACGGAAAAACGGGGCGGCGGCCGGCGGCGGGGCGGCCCCAATTAGGAGTTAACGAAGGAGCGCGGGGAGCGCGGCGTGGTGGCCGCCTCGTTAGGGTTGAACCTGGCGCGGTGGCTTTTGGAGATGACCCGGGGACATCGAGAGAAGACAACAGGGATGGTGGCATCTCCATGGAGTCCTCCGGCGTGGAGGCAGCCTCGTTAAGGCTTAACGAAGGGGCGGGGCGCCTGGTGGCCCGTGTCCTGGCGCGGTGGCCACCATGATGAACCGGTGTGGTCACCACAATAAACCACTGTGGCCACCACGATGGACCGGCGTGGCCACCACGATGACCCGCCAGGCTTGGGAGGGGACGGTGGCTTCCCCGTGCCGCGATCCCTCGTCGCGGTGCCCTCGTTAGCGCCTAACGAAGGAGCGCGGGGAGCGCGGCGTGGTGGCCGCCTCGTTAGGGTTGAACCTGGCGCGGTGGCTTTTGGAGATGACCCGGGGACATCGACAGAAGACAACAGGGATGGTGGCATCTCCATGGAGTCCTCCGGCGTGGCGGCAGCCTCGTTAAGGCTTAACGAAGGGGCGGGGCGCCTGGTGGCCCGTGTCCTGGCGCGGTGGCCACCGCGATGAAGGGGGTTTTGGGGGGGAGGCCCTCGTTATGGTCCCCCGTTCGTTAGCGGCGGAGGCGGGGGGGAGGCGGCGATAAAGGCTCTGAAGTGTCACCGCGGGGTGGGGGTGGCCTTGGGGGATGCGACTGGGAGGACTGGGAGGGCACTGGGTGGGGGCTGGGGGGATGCTGGGGGGAGTCTAGGCAGACTGGGAGACAGTGGGGGGCACTGGGGGGCGCTGGGAGGGACTGGAGGGCGCTGGGAGGGACTGGAGGGCACTGGGGAGACACTGGGGGGGGCACTGGGAGGGACGGGGGGACACTGGGGGGACACTGGGAGGGACTGGAGGGCACTGGGAGGGTCTGGAGGGCACTGGGGGGACACTGGGGGACACTGGACACACTGTGAGGGGGGCCTGGGGGACGCTGGGAGGGCTCTGAACAGACTGGGAGGCACTGGGAGGCACTGGGGGGACACGGGAGGGACTGGAGGGCACTGGGGGGACACTGGGGGGCACGGGGAGACACTGGGAGGACTCTGAACAGACTGGGAGACACTGGGAGGCACTGGGGGGACACTGGGGAACACTGGGGACACTGGGGGGGCACTGGGAAGGACTGGAGGGCACTGCGGGAACACTGGGAGGGACTGGAGGGCACTGGGAGACACTGGGAGGCACTGGGGGGGCACTGGGGGACGCTGGGAGGGACTGGAGGACACTGGGGAGACACTGGGGGGGCACTGGGGAGACACTGGGGGACACTAGGGGGACACTGGGAGACACTGGGAGGCACTGGGAGACACTGGGAGGCACTGGGGGGACACTGGGGGACACTGGACACACTGTGAGGGGCCCTGGGGGATGCTGGGAGGGCTCTGAACAGACTGGGAGGCACTGGGAGGCACTGGGGGGACACTGGGAGGGACTGGAGGGCACTGGGGGACACTGGGAGGGCTCTGAACAGACTGGGAGGCACTGGGAGGCACTGGGGGGCACTGGAGGATGCTGGGAGGCACTGGAGGGCACTGGGGCGACACTGGGGGACACTGCAGGGACACTGGGAGGGACTGGAGGGCACTGGGAGACACTGGGAGAGACTGGGGGGGCACTGGGGGTACGCTGGGAGGGACTGGAGGGCACTGGGGAGACACTGGGGGGGCACTGGGGACACACTGGGGGACACTGGGGGGACACTGGGAGGGACTGGAGGGCACTGGGAGACACTGGGAGGCACTGGGGGGACACTGGGGGACACTGGACACACTGTGAGGGGCCCTGGGGGATGCTGGGAGGGGCTCTGAACAGACTGGGAGGCACTGGGAGGCACTGGGGGGACACTGGGAGGGGACTGGAGGGCACTAGGGGGACACTGGGGGGCACTGGGGGACACTGGGAGGGACTGGAGGGCACTGGGAAGGACTGGAGGGCACTGGGGGGACACTGGGAGGGCTCTGAACAGACTGGGAGACACTGGGAGGCACTGGGGGGGCACTGGGGGACGCTGGGAGGGACTGGGGGACACTGGACACACTGTGAGGGGGCACGGGGGACGCTGGGAGGGCTCTGAACAGACTGGAAGGCACTGGGAGGCACTGGGGAGACACTGGGAGAGACTGGAGGGCACTGGGGGGACACTGGGGGACGCTGGGAGGGACTGGAGGGCACTGGGAAGGACTGGAGGGCACTGGGGGGGACACTGGGGGGCGCTGGGAGGGACTGGAGGCACTGGGGGACACACTGGGGGGGCACTGGGAGGGGACTGGGGGACACTGGGGGGACACTGGGAGGCACTGGGGGGACACTGGGGGACACTGGACACACTGTGAGGGGGCCTGGGGGACGCTGGGAGGGCTCTGAACAGACTGGGAGGCACTGGGAGGCACTGGGGGGACACAGGAGGGACTGGAGGACACTGGGGGGCACGGGGGACACTGGGAGGGCTCTGAACAGACTGGGAGACACTGGGAGGCACTGGGGGGGCACTGGGGGACGCTGGGAGGGACTGGAGGGCACTGGGGCGACACTGGGGGACACTGGAGGGACTGGAGGGCACTGGGGGGCACTGGACACACTGTGAGGGGCCCTGGGGGACACTGGGAGGGGACTGGAGGGCACTGGGGGGGACACCAGAGGGGACTGGGAGGGACTGGGAGGGACTGGGAGGTAGTGGGGGACACTGGGAGGGACTGGAGGGCATTGGGAGGGAAACTGGGAGACACTGGGGGGAGCTGGGAGACACTGGGCACACTGCGAGGGGGCCTGGGGGATGCTGGAGGTCTCTGAACAGACTGGGAGACACTGGGATGCACTGGTGGGGCACTGGGGGACACTGGAGGGCACTGGGAGACACTGGGGGGGGCACTGGAGACACTAGACATACAGCAGGGGGGGCTGGGGACCACTGGGAGGGCTCTGAACAGACTGGGAAGCACTGGTGGGGCACTGGGGGACACTGGGAGGGACTGGAGGGCACTGGGGGGACACTGGGAGGGAAACTGGGAGACACTGGGGCAATACTGGGGGGGGAACTGGGGGACACTGGATCCACCGAAGGAGCCTGGGGAACACCGGGGGGGACTGGAGGGGGACTGGGGGGGTACTGGGGAGCACTGGGGGACACTGGGGTGGGACTGGGGGCGTACTGGAGGGTACTGGGAGGACACTGGGGGGAGCCGCAAGGCACACTGGGACACTGGCGGGCTGCCGTCTCCTAACAACGCGAGGCCACGCCCCCGAGCCCATTCCCCGCCTCCTCGCATCGCGACGCCCCGCCCCCGAGCCCATTCCCCACCTCCTAACAACGCGAGGCCCCGCCCCCGAGCCCATTCCCCGCCTCCTCGCCTCGCGTCGCCCCGCCCCGTTCCCCGCCTCCTAGCACAGCGAGGCCCCGCCCCCGAGCCCATTCCCCGCCTCCTCGCCTCGCGACGCCCCGCCCCCATTCCCCGCCTCCTAGCGCCACGCGGCCCCGCCCCCGAGTCATTCCCCGCCTCCTACCCACGCGAGTCCCCGCCCCGCCCCCATTCCCGCCTCCTCGCAGCGCGACGCCCCGCCTCCTCGCCAATCCCCCGCCTCCTCGCACCGCTTGGCCCCGCCCCCCCGCCCCCATTCGCCGCCTCCTAGCAACGCGCCCCTCGCGCCCGCTCCCCCTCGTCGCGCGTGTGACGCCACTTCCGCCGCGCCGGCCGGAGGAGACGGACATGGCGGAGGCGGCGGCGGCCGCTCCGGCCGGAGGCCCCGCGGCGGGGCCGGAGGGCGGCGGCGGGCGGCGGCAGCCCCGAGGCCGGGCGACCCCGCGGGGGAGGCCCGGAGGAAGCGGCGGCTTCGTCGGCTTCACCGCCGCCCCCGCCGCCGCCGCGGGAGGCGGAGGTGACGGTGGAGATCGGGGGAGACGTACCTGTGCCGCCGGGCAGACGGCACCTGGCGTGAGCGGGGTCGGGGGGGGGGGGGGGGGAGAAAAGGGACTGGGACCAGTGCGGGGATGGGACTGGGGGGAACTGGGGTCTGGGGGGGGGGGGCACAGCGGGACTGGGAGCAGTAGGTGGACCGGGACCTGGGGTGAACTGGGGCCGGGGGGGGCGGGCACAGCGGGACTGGGAGCAGTAGGTGACCGGGAGTGGGGTGAACTGGGGCTAGGATGAGTCTTGTCCCAGCGGGTCAGGGCTGAACTGGGACCAGTATAAATCGCGGTCTGGGCTGAACTGGGAGTGGGAGAACTGGGAGCGGTATAAATCCCATCACAGCGGGTCTGGGCTGAACTGGGACCGGTATAAATCGCGGTCTGGGCTGAACTGGGAGTTGGAGAACTGGGATCGGTATAAATCCCGGTCTGGGCTGAACGGGGAGTGGGAGAACTGGGACTGGTATAAATCCCAGTCTGGGCTGAACTGGGAGTGGGAGAACTGGGACGGTATAAATCCCATCACAGTGGGTCTGGGCTGAACTGGGAGTGGGAGAACTGGGACCGGTATAAATCCCATCACAGCGGGTCTGAGCTGAACTGGGAGTGGGAGAACTGGGACCAGTATAAATCCCGGTCTGGGCTGAACTGGGAGTGGGAGAACTGGGGACTGGTATAAATCCCGGTCTGGGCTGAACTGGGGAGTGGGAGAACTGGGATCGGTATAAATCCCATCACAGTGGGTCTGGGCTGAACTGGGAGTGGGAGAACTGGGACGGTATAAATCCCATCACAACGTGTCTCGGCTGAACTGGGACCAGTATAAATCCCGGTCTGGGCTGAACTGGGAGTGGGAGAACTGGGACCGGTATAAATCCCATCACAGCGGGTCAGGGCTGAACTGGGACCAGTATAAATCGCGGTCTGGGCTGAACTGGGAGTGGGAGAACTGGGACCAGTATAAATCCTGGTGTGGGGTGAACTGGGACCTGTATAAATCCCATCACAGCGGGCCTGGCTGAACTGGGACCGGTATAAATCCCATCACAGCGGGTCTGGGCTGAACTGGGAGTGGGAGAACTGGGACCTGTATAAATCCCATCACAGCGGGCCTGGGCTGAACTGGGACCAGTATAAATCCCAGTCTGGGCAGAACTGGGAGTGGGAGAACTGGGACCCGGGTGGATCCTACCATAGTGGGACTGGCTGAACCGCGACCAGAGTGGATCCTGTCACAGTGGGACTGGGGAGAACAGGGACCAGTATAAATCCCATCGCAGCAGGCCTGGGCAGCACCAGTACAGCCCCCTGTACTCCCCCCCCACACTGATCCAAACTGGGAGGGGGCTTGCCGGGCTGCTAACTGGTCCCAGTTCCCCCCCCCCAGACTCGGCGGAGGTGATCCAGTCCCGTCTGAACGAGCAGGAGGGGGCGCGAGGAGTATTACGTCCACTACGTGGGCTGTGAGTACTGGGAGACACTGGGAAAAGGGGTTGGGGGGGAGGCGGCGGGACCCCCCCCCCTGCCTCGCTGAGTTCCCAGTTCTCCCAGTTAACCGTCGGCTGGACGAGTGGGTGGACAAGAACCGACTGGCACTGACCAAGACGCTGAAGGAAGCCGTGCAGAAAAGCTCGGAGCAGTTCCTGGGCGAGTTGGCCGAGCAGCCCGAGCGCAAGATCACCCGCAACCAGAAACGCAAGCACGATGAGATCAACCACGTCCAGAAGGTGGGGGGTACTGGGAGGAACTGGGGAGGGCGTCGAGGGGTACTGGTGAGGGCGTCGAGGGGTACTGGGAGGGCATCGAGGGGAGCTGGGAGGGTGTCGAGGGTTGCTGGGAGGGTGTTAAGGGGTGCTGGGAGGCGACTGGAGGGTACTGGGAAGATATTGGAGGCCCTGAGAGTTACTGGGGAGGCCCTGGGGATTTTAGTAGAGTCCCTAAGAAGTCGCACTGGGCATTACTGGGAGTTACTGGGAGTCCTTTTGCAGACCTACGCCGAGATGGACCCCACCACGGCAGCGCTGGAGAAGGAGCACGAGGCGGTGAGTCCTGAGGGGAGGTCCCCCAAGGTTCCGGAGGGGGGTCCCCAAGGTCCAGGGGGGGGGTCCCCAAGGTCCGGGGGGGGTCCCCAAATCTGGGGCGACCCCCCCCCACCGCGTCATATGTGTCCCCGTGTCGTCCCCCCCCCCAGATCACGAAAGTGAAGTATGTGGACAAGATCCACATCGGACACTTCGAGATCGATGCCTTGGTACTTCTCGCCGTTCCCCGAGGACTACGGGAAGCAGCCCAAGCTCTGGATCTGCGAGTACTGCCTCAAATACATGAAGTTCGAGCGCACGTACCGCCTCCACCTGGTAGGGGACACGCGTGACACGCTTGCGCCACGCCTGTGACACGCGGCGGCTGGGGAGGGGGGACGCGCACGTAGGGGGACGCTCGCAGCGCGGAGCCCGGCGAGCTCCGCCTCGAGGCTGCGAGGTCCGAGAACGCGGAGGGGGTCCGGCTGGTAGGGGACACGCGTGACGCCTGGGGGGACACACGTGACGCGTGGGGGGGACACGCGTGACGCGTGGAGGGACACGCGTGACCGTCCCCAGGGCCAGTGCCAGTGGCGGCAAGCCGCCGGGACGGGAGATCTACCGCAAGAGCAACATCTCCGTCTACGAGGTGGACGGCAAAGACCACAAGGTACCCGGGGCGGTTGACGCGGGCAAGGGGGGGGGAACACGGATGCGACCGCGTGGCGACGCGTGACGGCGCGTGACGCCTTCCCAGATCTACTGCCAGAACCTCTGCCTGCTGGCCAAACTCTTCCTCGACCACAAGACCCTTTACTTCGACGTGGAGCCTTTCGTCTTCTACCTCCTCACCGAGGTGGACCGACAGGGGCGCCCACATCGTCGGCTACTTTTCCAAGGTATCTGGGGGGGGGGGGGGACGACGACACACGACGGGTGTCACCGTCACCGCGACGTGTCCGTCGCCGTCACCGCGACGTGTCCGTCGCCCGTCACCCGCCCGTCGCCGTCGCCCACCGCCGCTGGCGCGTCACCCCGCAGGAGAAGGAATCGCCCGACGGCAACAACGTCGCCTGCATCCTGACGCTGCCGCCCTACCAGCGCCGGGGTTACGGGCAAATTCCTCATCGCCTTTAGTGAGTCAGGGGCGGGGGGGGTCCCCAAAAAGGGGGTGGGGGGTCCCCAAAAAGGGGTGGGGGGTCCCCCAAAAAGGGGTGGGGGGGGGTCCCCAAAACGCCTGGGTTCCCCTTTCCCGGCAGGTTACGAGCTGTCCAAGCTGGAAAGCACGGTGGGTTCGCCGGAGAAACCGCTGTCGGACCTGGGGAAGCTGAGCTACCGCAGTTACTGGTCCTGGGTGCTGCTGGAGATCCTGAGGGACTTCCGGGGCACCCTGTCCATCAAGGATCTCAGGTGGGCACCAGTAACTCCCAGTAACCCCGCTGGTGGGCACCAGTAACTCCCAGTGACCCTCTGAGTACACCCAGTGACCCTCTGAGTACTCCCAGGAACGTGGGATCATGGGTGCTGCTGGAGATCCTGAGGGACTTCCGGGGCACCCTGTCCATCAAGGAGCTCCTGTGGGGCACCAGTAACTCCCAGTAATGTGGGATCATGGGTGCTGCTGGAGATCCTGGGGGAATTCCAGAGCACCCTGTCCATCAGGGACCTCAGGTGGGCACCAGTAACTCCCAGTAACCCCTCTGGTGGGCACCAGTAACTCCCAGTAACCCTCTGAGTACTCCCAGTAACGTGGGATCATGGGTGCTGCTGGAGATCCTGAGGGACTTCAGGGGCACCCTGTCCATCAGGACCTCAGGTGGGCACCAGTAACTCCCAGTAACGTGAGATTATGGGTGCTGCTGGAGATCTGGGGGACTTCCAGGGCACCCTGTCCATCAAGGAGCTCCGGTGGGCACCAGTAACTCCCAGTAACGTGGGATCACGGGTGCTGCTGGAGATCCTGAGGGACTTCCAGGGCACCCTGTCCACCAAGGAGCTCAGGAGGGCACCAGGAGTCGGCCAGTAAGACCAGTAACCTCCCAGTACCACCAGTTACCCCTCCGGTATCTCTGGGTCACGGGTGCTGCTGGAGGTCCTGTGTCTCCATCCCTTCCCAACGCCCCCAGCACCCCACTATACCCACCAGTAACTCCTCCCAGTCCCCCCTTCCACCCCACAGTCAGCTCCAACTCTCCCCCCCCCCCCCCCCCCGAGACGACCGCCACCTCCCTCCCAGTTTCCCAATTCCCCACCCCTCCCAGCGCTCCCAGTAACCCCCTCCCCTCCCCAGCCAGATGACCAGTATCACCCAGACCGACATCATCAGCACCCTCCAGTCCCTCAACATGGTGAAGTACTGGAAAGGGCAACACGTCATCTGCGTCACCCCCAAGCTGGTGGAGGAACACCTCAAGAGCGCCCAGTACAAGAAGCCGCCCATCACCGGTGCGTCGTTAACCTCTCCCCGTTAACGACCTCGCTCCTGACCCCGCCCCCCCCACCCCAACTCTCACCCTCCTAATTTTTTTTTCTCCCCCTTCTCCTACAGTCGACTCCATCTGCCTGCGCTGGGCCCCCCGAAGCACAAGCAGGCGAAGGTGGCCAAGAAATGAGGGCGTCATCGGTGCGGCGAGTTGTGGTCGGGCTCAGCCTCGCCCACACGCAGCCAGCCGGGATTTGGGGTGACGGGGGGGGGTGTGCCCCCCAACACCGATAAAGGAGGAGGTGGAGGTGTGTTCAGATGATTTATTCGGGGCGGGGGGGGACACGCACACGGGTGCCAAGTTGGGCGTCCCGTCAGCCAAGTTGGGGTGCCCGAAGCCATCCCGGCACCCCACGAGTCATTTTTGGGGTGTCAGCGGGCGCCACCATCCATCCCGGGTGCTAGCCCGGCATCCCGCGCCCAATTCCGGGTGCCGATTCGGGGTCCCGTCAGTCATTTTGGGTGCCCCCAACCCCTCGGGGGTTGGGGGGGGGGGGGGGGGGCTCAGCGGAGACCGAGAGGCAGCAGGAACCCCAACAGCAGCAACAGGAGGCGGCCGGGGCGAGCGGCTGGCGGTGGGCGTCACCGGTGCTGCCGCCTCCGTCGGGCGGCAGGGGGCCGGGGCCAGGCCTCGGGGGGAACCGCCGGGGGTTCCCCCTCCCCGCAGGGACCGTCGTCCTCGTCCTCGGGGAAAGGCGCCAGGTGGGGGTTGGCGCAGGGGGGCTTCGGGGACGGCGGCGGCGATCCAGGCGGCGTGAGCGGCGGCGCGGGGTGTAGACGCCGGGGCGGCCGGGAAGCCCGCAGCCTCCCCCCAGCTTACCACCCCCGCCAGCAGCCAGACGTCACCCACTCGGCAGGAGAGGGGACCCCCAGAGTCACCCTGCGGGGACGGGGAGAGGATGAAGAGGGACGTGGGGCTGGGTAACGGGGACGCGGAAGGGGGGGGGGGGGGTGACAGGGACGAAATTCCCCTCGTGGCCCCGGAGAGGGGACGGTGGCACCCACCTGGCAGGCATCCCGTTGTCCCTGGGGGGAAACCGGCGCAGAGCGTGTCCCCAGCGGGCGTCCCCATGCCGGCCGTCTCCGCGTAAAGGCAGCGGCAACGCCGGCGGGCTGAGGAGCGGCACCTCCAGCTGCTGCAGCGTTTTGGGGGGCGGCAGGGGGACCTGCGGCGTGGGGGGGACAAACACACGCGTGCCGCGGTGAGGAGGGTGACCCCAACCTGTCCCTCGACACCCCGAAGCGCTGGCACCGGTGACAACGGCGTGTGTCCCCCCCCGGCTTGTCCCAAAACCCCCCCGGAGGTGCCAGCAGGGTCACCGAACCTGGTGACGCTGGCATCACCAAGACCACGTAGGTGCTGACGGGGGAGAACCGTGTCCCCCCCCCGTGTCCCGTGTCCCCCCCCAAAATTCCTGGGTGACACTGACCAGCGGGTGTGGACGGTCCCCCCCAGCCGGTGACGGTGCAGTTGGTGCCGGGGGGGAAGCGGACGGCAGGACCGGGCAGGCAAATTGGGCGCACCAGACGGGTGGGGGTGGCGGGGGGGTCCAACCGTGCCAACGCCAGGTCCCCGGCGACGTCGCCGTGCGCCTCGCTGACGTCACCGTCGCGGTAAGCGGGGTGGCGGGCTGACGGCGGCCACCCGCCTCACTTGGGCGTCGGCGGGGGGGGACAGGAGCTGGAGGGCCCCCAGCGTCACCCGGTATTCGGAGAGGGGGGTTCTCCCTGTAAGGGGAGTTGTTGGGTGGGGGGCTTCAGACAAGAGGGTCCCCAAAACGCAGTGGGGTCCCCCTGGGACAGTCACGGGGGTGTTTTGGGGGGGGTATTGGGGTCCCGGGGGGGGTTGAGGGGTGCAGGGCAGGTGGTTGGGGAGCTCAGGGGGGTTGGATGCGGGGGGTGGGGGGGCCCAAGGGGCTGTTTTGGGGTGCTGTGGAGGAGTTGGGGAGCATAGGGAGGTAGTTGGGGTGCTGGGGGGCGTTATTTGGGGTGCTGGGGGGGTGTTTGGGGTGCTGGGGGGGGGGCGTTTAGGGTGCTGGGGGGTGGTATTTGGGGTGCTGGGGGGGTTATTTGGGATGCTGGGGGTGTTTAGGGTGCTGGGGGGCGGTATTTGGGGTGCTGGGGGCGGGTATTTGGGGGTGCTGGGGGGGTGTTTGGGGTGCTGGGGGGGTTATTTGGGGCGCTGGGGGGGTTATTTGGGGTGCTGAGGGGGTGTTTGGGGTGCTGGGGGGGTTATTTGGGGTGGGTGGTGGGGTTATTTAGGGGTGCTGGGGGGGCGGTATTTGGAAATGGGGGGGGGGGGGTCAGGGGAACTTTGGCAGGTTTGGGGTCTGCAGAGAGTATTTGGGGGTACCAGGGGGGGTATTTAGGGGCCTGAAAAGTATTTTTGGAAGTGCAAACTGGTATTTAGGATTCCTGGGGGGTGGGGAAA